>NC_085127.1:11350625-12022187 GCF_030269925.1 Bombyx mori | reverse complement strand
TAGGGTAATGATTCTACGAGGGCGTTATACGGGCTTGAGGCGCATTTGGTTCCGATGTAGGCTCTACGACCTTTTCCTCCTCTAGTCTACCGAAAAAAAAAAGATGTGTGGTGTCATGGGACACCGGACAGGAACGAATTTCCTTATTATAAAAATATTAATTTTAAGTTATATTCGAGGTATAAAGAAAATAATTATTCGGGTATACATTTTTTATTGATAACAATAAAAAAACTACATTATCAACTTCATTTTATTCACAATGATTTATCAAAAATAAATATAAATAATATACAAAGAAACAGCTATTTATGTGAATAATAATAATGACCGTCAGCATGTAGACTATACATTAGACACTATAGCCATTAATTATACTAAGACTATACATAAATAATAAAAATCTTCTGCTGTTCGTTCCAACAAGGATTGCTGCCTGATTTTTTTAATTGCAAACAAAATCTTTGTACGCCGACCAAATGATTTCAATGCTGTTTTTTTGTGGCTCACTAAATTTTATAATTGCTAAACATTTCATTACTTCTCTATTATTATTGTGTGACATACATATTATAATATAATATAGATGTTAGATGCGTTAGTAACTGTTGCACTCATTCCATAATTTCAACAGTGTAAGTTGTTCCCATAAAAATTGATAGATGGCAGTAGTATCTCTAAAAATAAAAAGTGTCGTGACGACTTTTCGTAAGAATTTTTTCCGTCTAGCCCCCTTTCACAACGCGCGATAAGGAACTTCGTTCCAATAAGATCCAAACAACACAGGCCCCTCGCATTACTGTCCTGGAGTACCAAAATATCGTACGTATTTTCATTAACCAACCACACGATTAAAGACTTGCTGCTAAAGTACCTTATATAACTAAACTGTGACCTTTAAAGAAACCAAACATCTACATTGAAGCCCTTGAAAATTTCCAACAATTGAAAGTCGTTTGATTTGGAAACTTATTAACTTCTTCGGTTTTTCGTTGGGGCGGCTATTTTATCTTTCGCAAAACATTCACAAATATTGAATGTGCCGAGGCGATTGCTTTGGGTCACGTCACCCACACCAAATCTGTGGACGTAACTTTATTTTTGTTTACATGCGTAGACGAGTTCACTGTACACCCGGTATTAAATGGTTACCGGAGCCCTTAAACGTTAACAATGTAAATGCCACAAATAACTACACGGGGGTGAAGTAGGACAGTAGTATCTTAAGTAAGATGAGCATGTGCCATACTTTTCTGTATTGACGGCCGTCTGGTGTAGTGGTAAGTGACATGGTCACTACACAAGGGGGTCGCGGGTTCGAATCCTGCCAAGGAAAGATATTTGTATGATAAATATAAAATGTCTTTTCCAGAGTTATGGATTTATATAAAAATATATTATGTATGTGTATAATAAAAATCTTACATTTATTTCCGTTATCTGGTACCTGTAACACAAGTTCTTTACGAACTTAATACGGGACCAGTTAGCGTGGCGTGATTGTTAGTAAATATTTATTTATTTATTCATTTATTCTGTGAGTGATTTTTTGCTTATAGACGTCAGCTATGATGACACGAAAACAAATCTCCTATCTAGCGCCGAGAACTTTCCCCAAACTTTGCTTGAAGAAGGGCTTAGAAATCGACGTAGAAAGAAGTTAATTGCAAAGCCTAATGTTGTGTGCAAAAAAGATCTCTGGAAACGCAATGTAGATGACGTAGTGTTTTTAAACAGTACTTGCAGTTCCATTAGTGGACTATGCGATAGTAAAAAGAAGATGAATCATCTCATCATAAAGAGGGATAATTTCGAAAAATTCCCCTGAGCGTATTAATAAGATTCTCTAATCAATTTACAAAACCAATTGCAATAGAAAACACTACTAAATAAAACCAATCTTTTCTTTTTTCTGTACGTATCGAGACAGTAATGTGTATTTATGGTTGGCACACAATAACCCATTAGCGTGCCACTGCCATGTGTTTCGGTATACGGCCCATAATAGACGTAACTTATAGGTTACAGCCATATTATTGTTGCTTGTGATTTACTTATTTGTACATATTAGTTGACTAGTGTTGCTATTTGTTATTTACGTTTTTAATAACAGTAATTTATTATATAATATATAATAATATGGTCGTCGTCGTGGCCTAAAAGATAAGACGTCCGGTGCATTCGTATGTAGCGATGCACCGATGTTCGAATCCCGCAGGCGGGTACCAATTTTTCTAATGAAATAAGTACTCAACAAATGTTCACGATTGGCTTCCACGGTGAAAGAATAAAATCGTGTAATAAAAATCAAACCCGAAAAATTATAATTTGCGTAATCACTGGTGGTAGGACCTATTGTGAGTCCGCACGGGTAGGTACCACCACCCCGCCTATTTCTGCCGTGAAGCAGTAATGCGTTTCGATTTGAAGGGTGGGTAGCCGTTGTAACTATACTGACCTTAGCACTTATATCTCAAGGTGGGTGGCGCATTTACGTTGTAGATGTCTATGGGCTCCAGTAACCACTTAACACCAGGTGGGCTGTGAGCTTGTCCACCCATCTAAGCAATAAAAAAAATTATATATATATATAAAAAGATGTGTGGTGTTGTAGGACACCGGATAGGAACGAAGTTCCTTATTATAAAAATATTAATTTTAAGTTCTATTCGAGGTATAAAGAAAATAATTGTTCGGGTATACATTTTTTATTATGACTTTTTATTGATAAAAAAGAAACTACTTTACAAAGTTATCAAATTTATTTTATTCACAATGATTTATAAAATATACATAATAAAAAAAAAAATTTTGTACGTTATTACAAAGTTAAGTCGTACACTGTGTGCATTACTATAAATAAGAAAAATCTTACGTTACGGACGTTTTTTCCCAGTTAGGGTACCCCTCCGGATCATCCCATAAGAAATTTCGTTCCAAAAAAATTTAGTAGGGCTAGACCGGAATTACATGGCTATTTTTGACAGGAACTATGTTGAAAAATAACAAACTGTGTTTTGGCTTAACATACCGGTGCTTTAGCAAGGAATATTAAAAAAAAAAAGTTTCACTCTTTACAGTGACAAACGTTGAAATGAAAATTCAAAAATAGAACACGTCACGTAAAGCGAGAAACAATCGCTCACTTTCTGTTTCCCTTACCTAAGACAAAGAAGGTCTGTCCGCTGCGGGCTGTACATGTCTTGAGTAACATGCTTTATTTCGGGCCACATCAACGAGACCCGTCCCTCGTTCTACCGCAGTACGTGTATATTCCAAGCCAGGGGTCACGGTTATACGGCGCGAGTACACACGTCCTGCCCGGGGACATAAAATAGGGAGTATTTTCGCGTGAGGGAAGCCGCGTTATGTTTCAACATGCTGTCATTGTGATGTGTTTGAATCGTTCTCGCCGTTTCATGTTGGTCTTTTCTTGTTTTGTTTGACGTCTGTCTGGTGACGTCAGCTCTGAAGACATTTGTCATGCTTTTTAAAGGGCTCTCTGTGTACGGTTTTCTTTATGAAAATTCGAATGATATTATATTGACTAGCTTATGGTGTGACTAATCAATTAAAGACTTTTGAAGCTACATTTCGGTTGCTAATTGTCCCTAGTTTTGGAAAAGGTTTAGTTGAATTTCAGTGATATAGATTCAAATTGGGTCAATGGTTCATAAAAACATGGCAACATTACGTGTGAACGTTCTATCACGTTTGTTTGAACAATGTCACGCCAAAACTAACCTTTCTCATACAACAATAATAACTTTTCATGGTGCCCCTTGACGTAGCGCCCCCGCGAGTGGTTGCGAAGCTTACCTTAACGCTTTGTTTGTGTTTTTTTATGCTGATATAATTCATATTCAACCTAACGTTTACATATAAGTATGAAACGAAATCAGTATAGTAGCATACCCGATCCTGTAGACCGAATGGTAAACAGTCAACGTCGCCCTAAACACGTCATTACGGATCCTCCCGATCCATTAACGGTGCTTTTAGGTACCACCGGTCACCGTCCTCGTCGAGCCCGTCGCTTGCGACGAAGGAGTCGACGAGTGAATTAACCCATAGACAGCCCACTGAGCTTCTCGCCGGATCTTCTCAGTGGTTCGCGTTTCCGATCCGGTGGTAGATTCTACGAAACACTGCTCTTGCTAGGGCCAGTGTTAGCAACACTGCCGGTTACAGCCCCGTGAGCTGAACCCACACGCCAAGGAGAAGCTGAAATAGCCTCTCAAGGCTATCAGCATAGGTAGGGAAAAATAAATAAAAAAGTATACTAGAACCCTAAAGTTGGATTTAGGTACTTTATTCGAAAACTCTTCTGTACAGATTCCAATATTGATGATCTAAAATAAAACTCGTACACAAATCATTTAAAAGACTTTCGAAATGATCACTTAAACACCTATCGAAAACTGATGTTGAAAAACCGATCCTTAGATATTTCAGGATTTAGGATATTTCACTGGTTTAGTTGTGTGTTTAGAGTGTTTTGTGAGCCCGCATGAGTAGATGCCACGACCATACCTATTTCTGCCGTGAAGCAATAATGTTCTACTTTTTTCTTTCTACTTTTTTACTTTACGTATTGGCTATTTATGGAACAGAGTAGAACTTCAGATGAAACTTCACTACAAGTTAACCATCAGTGCCACTTATTAAAAAAGCCATTCAACCCTAATAAATACAGCAGCATTTCGCCTCCCCCGGTCTAATAATCATGGGGTAAGATCCAACCCCTTTTCACCCCGGATTTATATTAAATTCCTTAGTCGAAATTTAGCCGAAACAATGCCCATCGGCGTACCTAAGCCAAGATTTTATTATTGCTAACCGTTCGCATAGCTCTGTCTCTCACTCACCTATGTGGATACGGATCTCTCTTTCCGACCAGGAAGTAAGTGGCTTTTAATTTCGCGTCAGTGATATATTAAACTATGTTTTGTTGGATGCTTGTTAACGTTTCTGGATTTTTGTATTCACGCCGAAAGGTTCGGAATTCAAAGATACCGTAATTAATACCGCTGAACTCCTGAAGGTCTCAAGGCGAAATTTGTGACCCATTGGAACTATATCTCTTCTGCCTCCTTTTTACGATCAAATTAAGACGACATATGACTTTGATATCAATATCGCTGTCCATTGCGCAGAGGACAGAAAATAATGGAGGAATACAATCCGAACTAAAGTGCTCGGTAAAGGTCACGACCCTCAGCACTGAGGAACACGATGCCAGGAGAAGGTCCTCTTCACACTGAAAGGTGGGAAGAAGGGGCAACACCAGTCGTCAGCGCAGACTCGAATAACTGATTCTGAGGCTGGAATTACAGACGTATCTGTCAAGAACAAGGTGGAGGTCAGGGCAAAAAAAAATAATGGCCTGTAGTATACTCGTAACAAGCGACGCGATATATTGTTATTGCTTAGATTGGCGAACGAGCTCACAAACCACCTGGTATTGAGTGATTTTTCGAGCTCATAGACATCAACCACGTCAATACAGCCGCCCATCTTGAGGCATAGATTCTAAGACTCAGCTTTTCCAGTAGAACAGCTGCCCCACCCTTCAAACCGAAACGCATTACTGCTTCAGGGTAGAAATAGGCAGGGCGGTGGTACCTACCCGTGCGGACTCATAAGACATTATGCTACCAGTAAAAAAATATTCCACTATTCAAATCTTGTAGATAGGTATATATTTTTGTAAGGAAATACACGCGTACTTAGCACTTAATAATATACACGAATAAGCTTCGCAATGAAATTACAACATTATAGATCGGCAATAATTTATTAATTTGCGTAATACCGGTTAGTACTCTTATTCTACCTGAGTATATCGCGAAGCAGTGGCGAAGCATTTAAGGAGTGGGACAACGTAGTTATATATACAATTAAGACTTGACCCTGATGTCTCAAGGTGGGTCAAGGTATTTACGTCGTGACTTTTAGGGGCTAACATTATCAATAACATATCTTTCACTTGGACTATGAAGAAGATTGGCAGAAGATCAGGGGCAGAGTACCAATTCCGTCACTACTATTAGGCATCGCTGAACCGGTAACCATTTCGAACTTTTTTTTTTTCTTTTTCAGTTTTAATAATCTATGCTTGGAATAACTGTTCATTATTATTACAATTATGTCTGCACTCGCGAAAGCCAAAGGCAACAACTAAATGCCTACAATATTTCGGTGGGTTTTATGCGTGAACCGTAACGACGATTGAGGGCCACTTTCATCCCTTTCGGTTCGGATTACATTATTTAAAAGTATTCTGATGTTTATTCGGATCACGTTCGATAAGACCTCCGGGGAATAAGGTAAGGGTCGGTCTCACTACGTTACTTTGTCGTTTGGTTAACATGATACATCGAAACACTAAAACAATATTCAAAATTGTTATTGTTTTTTTTTTACAATTACCAAGGTTGTAAATGTCTATGTGAATTGTGCGAATCGATTAACACACCCAATTAGTACTAATAATTAAATGATAATAAAAGTTTATTTCAAGCATAAATTAGAAAAATTAAAGCAAGAAAAGAGAAAAGAAAAATATCGAGGCTTCAAAACGGTTTTCGGCTCAGCAAAGCCTAACAGTGGCGACTCAATGGGTACTACGGCATTCCCGATCCTGCGGACAGAATGGAAGTCGACGTCGCCCAAAGCACGTCATTTTGGATCCTCCCGATCCACTAACGGCGCTTTTAGGTACCTCAAGCACCGGTCATCATTCTAGTCGAAGCAGTCGCTTGCGAGGAAGGGCTCGACGAGTAAATTAACCCACAGACACAGCCCACTGAGTTTCTCGCCGGATCTTCTCAGTGGGTCGCGTTTCCGATCAGGTGGTAGATTCTGTGAAGCACAGCTCTTGCTAGGGTTCGTGTTAGCAACGTCATCAGGTTTGAGCCCCGTGAGCTCACCTATCTATCAGCTAAGGAAGGAGAGAAAAAAAGGTACTACGGCGCAGATTTTCCACGAGCACTTGAGAAAAACACTTGAAAAACTTTCAGTTTTGAAAGCTAGCAAATTAAGTCCGTAGCTATTTTCCCAAACTAAAGCTTCTCGTAACGAGAACCAACTGTGATCGTTCGGGACTATCTATCACGAGGGTCAAGAGCAAATCTCCCGTGCCTCACGAACCCCGCAGGGATCCGCGTTACGTTTCACACAAGACCCGAACATTACCGCCAACTAAATCTGTGTAGAATTGTGGTTTAAAGCCTTTAATTCCACATTCACGGGCTTCGTTAGGAAATCTAGCTGCTTTGTAGTGTTATTTTTTCTTCGGACTTCACGAGTCGTAAATATAATCAAAACAAGGTTAACGATACAATCTCGCGGTTGTTGTTTTTTTCCAATTTATCACTGCGAAGTTTAGAATATCTTGCATGATTCTTATCACACAAAATGTAGAGTGGTAAGATTTGATTGAATATCAGTTTTGCAACTGTACCCCGTGTTTATATTACTAATTTGTGCGGTATCACGAGAATTATGAAATTTCTAAGCTTCACGTAATTCTGGGATTCCCCGGGCAAGATGAATTTCGAAAGGTGGCCGTCTAGAAATGGACATTCAGAGGACCAGGCTCTGTGGTGTAAATTGGGAGAGGTCTATGTCCAATAGTGAATATGAGAAGATGGCGCTAAGTATTTTTCTCTGATAATACAGTAAAGAATATCGATGTAGACAATCAATGTGGATCTGATGGATCCATGTCACGTCCTTACGGATCCATCAGATCCAATAACTCTTGCTTTAGACACCTTCAGTACTAACACTAGGAGCAGGCTTAGGGATCCCCGTAACCGTACTCGTCGAACTCGGCATAGAGTTCGACGTGCAACCTAACCCATGCATCAGCTGGCTGAGTTTCTCGCCGGATCTTCTCAGTGGGTCGCGATTCCGATCCGGTAGTAGATTCATTCGCAAAGCAGCTGCTCTTGAGTTGTTAGGTTTTCTTCGTAGGTACTCGGGCAGCCGTTAGCAAATCCCACCCCTCCTGGCTGAGCCTTGCTCGCCCACCTGTCCTGTTCAAACTGCAAAGGCCTCCGAGCAAAAGCAATCAATGGTATCGAAAGGGAACGCGACTTTCAACAATTAATTGGAGATCTTTACAATCGGTTTAGTTAAACAAAAGACGTACGGAATTTAATGCTTTTGCGAATCCAGCAACTGATTATAACGAAGTTGATCTTTCGGCTAAGGCAACACTTAAAACCATGACATCTAACTCCTACATCGATGCCAAAAAACAAATTGAATCAACTCAAACCCTGAACCCTTTGGATGCATTGCGCAGGGGCTGAAACTTTTCCGTTCAAAACTCCTGAAGTCGTGTTTTTAATTTCCGAGTCACTGAGCACGTTGCCAACTCCGAAATACTTCTAAGGTACTTTAACCTAACACTTTACATACTGCTATGAAGAATGGTGATTTCCTTTTACTCATCTTTTAAATAAAGTTACATTTATTCGTTGCATAATGAGTTGTTTGAGATGATACCGTCAGCCCGTTTTTACCATCGCAGCGCCTGCCACCAGACTATAGTTCATCCATACTACCTGGAGCCACTGCGGTCATCCACAGTGCGTTTCTAGAGATCTTTTCTGGCACGCACCATCCGGCTTTGGAATGAGCTCCCCTCCACGGTGTTTCCCGAGCGCTATGAGATGTTCTTCACACGAGGCTTGTGGAGAGTATTAAGCGATAAGCAGCGGCTTGGCTCTGCCCCTGGCATTGCTGACGTCCATGAGCGACGGTAACCAATTACCATCAGGTAGGACATATGCTCGTCTGCCTACAAGAGCAATAAAAAATGTATTGAAATATAGTTTAAGCTAAAATAACTTTTTGAATACGCCGAAAATATATATTAACTAGTATCAACCAGCTTCACCCTCAGTACTTCTGACCTTTCGTACACCACAGTGGACGTTTTTTCCCTTTTTTTTATTCAATCTAATCTCTGCTATTCTATCGGCTCTTTTCGGCAAAAAAGAAACCGGGCTTAGTAATTTTTATGTCTTTCATTTTTTGACAAACGATTTTGTTTCAATAAGAAGCTGTACAAGCTCAGTACTCGTTTAGAAAAAGATTTTTTTACAACTTAACAAGAAAAAATCGTTAAGAACAAAACAAAATAGAAAATGGGATACACAAAGTCAAATTAGATTTGAAGGCATCCATAGTTACGGTCTAGCTTTAACCATTCTGCGAATTCACCTTCACTTTTAGTAGGACCTCTTGTGAGTCCGCATGCGTAGGTACCACCACTCCGGCTGTTTTTACCGTGAAGCAGTAATGCGTTTCGGTTTGAGGGGTGGGGTAGCCGTTGTAACTATACTGAGACCTTAGAACTTATATCTCAAGGTGGGTGGCGCATTTACGTTGTAGATGTCTATGGGGTTTTTTTTTTTTTTTTTTTTCTGGGGGAAATCCTCATGGACTACCTCCACCTGGGGAAAAGCGGAGGGGCGTGCCGGACTCCTACCGGCTAAAACCACCCCGGTGTCCACCCACACGTGCGTGCAGGGCCGCGGGAATCCAAATTCTTCCGCAGCCCCACACCAGTGCTGGCCCGGTCTGTCCAGGCCTCGTCTCCTGCACGGAGTAGTGAGGCATTCAGCTACTCCGTGCATCGCCTCAGAGGCACGCGCCGATACCCGCATGCGCCTCCGTCTCAGGTCCATCGACCCATTCATGGGGGGCGGAAAAGGGCGTTGTCCGCCCTTGTCCTGCGCCCGGTGCGCCTTCTGCGGCCGAGGAAGGGAGTTTCCTTCTGCGACATCACGTCCTCGCAGAAGGACACCACCGCGTCCCACGACTCTGCGCTGCCGACCATCCTCCGCACTACGGCCGGCAGCGACAGATCGCTTCCTACTTCATTTGTGAGGACACGGCGCTGCTCCTCCCAAGCTACACACTCGGCGAGCGTGTGTTGTGCCGTGTCCTCCCCGCAGTGGACGCAGTGGTGGCACCGAGCGTCCGGCTCCCTGTCTATGCGGCACAGGTACTTGCCGAAGCAACCGTGCCCTGTGTCACCCTAAACGACAGGGATCCGTGCCTTCTCCCGAGCCAGTCGTCGAGTACTGGCCGGATCGCCTCGACGGTTGCGAGGCCGGCGGTAGGGCGCAGAAGCCTTTGCCGCCATTCCGCCACCAAGGCCAGACGGAGCTCCTCTCGGCGCAGCGCGATCTGCCGCTGCACCAGCCTCGAGCCCCGTGCCCGCTCTTCCTCGCGCCATCGATATAATGACGCGAGTACTTTCGCCTCTAGGTCGCAGGGCGGGGATCCGGCCAGGACGCAAGCCGCCTCGTCGGAAATCGTGCGGTACCCGCGGATGACTCTGACGGCCATCACCCTCTGCGGCTTACGCAGAATGGCGAGTGTGCTGGCCGTCATGTCCATCGCCCACACAGGGGCCCCATACAGGGCCATGGACCGCACGATTCCCACGTACAACCGCCTACAGGCGGCGCTCGGGCCCCCCAAATTGGGAAGCAACGTTGAAAGCGCGCCCGCTGCACCCATCAGCTTGGGCACCAGCCGCCGGAAGTGGGGCCCGAATTCCCATCGGCTGTCGAGCACCAATCCCAGATACTTCATGGTGGACTCGACAGCTATCCGGGTCCCACTTACCACGATGTGTGATCCCGGCGCCGGCGCACGTCGGGGGCCATGAAACACCATAGCCTCCGACTTGTTTAGGGCCACCTCCAGGCCCAGGCGCCGGATGCGGTTCACCACCAGTGACACCGCAGCTGCGGCTATCAACGTCGCTTCCCTGTGCGAGCTCCCCCGGGCAGTGACAAGCGTGTCGTCCGCATAACACGTCAAGTTGCCGCCCGACGGGAGCTCGCCTCTCAGCACCCAGTCGTAGCCGATGTTCCACAGGAGCGGTCCCAAGACCGATCCCTGTGGAACACCGCACGACATGAGGTGCCGACCGGCACCGTCACGTCCCCGATAAGTGACGCATCTACCCTCCAGATAAGCCCCTACCGTGCGGCGGAGATAGGGAGGCACGCGATGGTATTTTAGAGCCTCCCGAATACAACTCCAGGGTAGGGTGTTGAAAGCGTTGGAGATGTCTAAAGACACCGCCAGTACCACCCCACCCCGGGACACCGTCTCCTCCGCCAGGCCCCTCACGCGCATGATGGCGTCTATGGTGGAGCGCCCCCGACGAAAACCAAATTGGTTGTCATCCAGGTCCGGCCCCTCCCTGCACAAGTGGCTGACGAGGCGATCTGCGATAATGCGCTCAAAAAGTTTGCCCGCCTCATCGAGCAGCACTATGGGCCGATACGCGGATGGTGAGTCCGCGGGGCGCCCCTCCTTCCTGAGCAGGACCAGCTATACTATACTATAAGGGCAAAAAAAAAAAAAAAAACTTCCCCTCCTTCCATACACTAGGAAACTGACCCTGCTCGTGAAGAGCCCCCTCAGCTGGGGCTCTAGCTCCTTCAGAGCCAGGACGAGAGCTCGACCAGGAACTCCGTCGGGTCCCGGGGCCGTGTTCTTAGACCGGAGTCGCGACACGGCCGCTCTCATCTCTGCTTGCGTCACCTCGGGGACATCGGTGCTTTCCTCTTCTCGAGAGTCTGTGGCTGAGGGTGAAGCCATCGCAAGAGGGCCGATACAACCGCTTCTAGCAACTGGGGTTGCATGCTTTGCGCCAGTGGAGGCGCCCAGGCACGCAACTTGCCCCGTACCCAACGGTAGGGGCGCCCCCACGGATCCCGATCTAGGGACCCCAGCAGCTCCTCCCTGGCACGCGACTTAGAGTCACCGATGGCCAGCCACAGAGTCTCCTTAGACGCGCGGTACGCCTCATACAGCGCGTCTTCCTCGACGGAATCCCGTCGACGTCGTCTCCGGTATCGCGTGTACCGGCGGCGAGCTGCGACGCACTCAACGCGCAGCCGCGCGATCTCGTCGGTCCACCAGTACACCTGGCGCCTTGCGGACTGTTGGTGGACACGGGGCATGGACGCGTCGCAGATCTGCGTCATCGCCCCTCGAAACCACAGCGCCACCGCTTCGACGTCGACGGGACCGTTCATTGTCGACTCCCAAATCCAGGACTGGACTAAGGCAGCTTCCTCGAGTAGCTCCTTGTCGATGCGCTTAAGTGCCCAGCGTGGGCCGTCGTTAATCGGGGCTGTTGGCTGGCGGCCGCTCGCGGTCTGGGCAGAGACGTCGAACCGGATATACCGATGGTCCGACAGCGTCTCCACCTCCACGGCGACACGCCAGTCGCGGACTCGGCTGGCGACAGAGGGGCTAGCAAACGAGACGTCCACTATCGAGCCACCCCGCTGCCGCACGCACGTGTATTCCGAACCCCGATTCAGGACGACCAGACCAGTTGTCACCGCCCACTCTTCTAGCACCTCGCCCCGATGGTCAGTGGCCGGAGATCCCCACGCCGATGACTTATGTAGAAGACGGCATCACACTCTTCTCCACCGCCATCAAGAATCGGCACAAACTGAGGAAAGGAATCAACCGAGTGCATCTGACCACGGGGTAGAAGAGAAAGAAGAGGTTATAAATAGCATGATGGCGTCACATCACAGTACTAAGCAAAGCACAGCACTACTAGCCACAGCGATGGTTTTAACGAGGAACGAGCATAACCAAACCGTTGTTCTTCGTGCGCTAGTAGACCAAGGTTCGCAGGCTTCATTTTTAAGCGACAAGGCGGCTCAAATGCTCAATCTTACCAGGCAATCAGCGAGAGGAAGTATCATCGGGGTGGGATCTACTAGGACTAATGTTGATCACGTGGTTCAACTTAAGATTGGCTCCCGCTGGAATCCAAGTTTCGAAATCAATATACAAGCATATGTTATGAGTAAGCAGTTGACCACGAAGATCCCCTCCAAAGCTGTAACTGTCACACATTGGACACATCTAGAAGGACTCAACCTGGCAGATCCAGACTACTTCCAACCAGGTTCTATTAACTTACTTCTTGGTGTTAAAGAGTATGCACAGATTGTGCAACCAACACTTATTAAGGGCCCTCCAGGTTCTCCATGTGCCCAAGAAACCAACCTGGGGTGGATCCTCTTCGGAGAAATCGATACTAACCGTGAAAATGAATCATTTCTGGTCCTTCATCATCAAGTACATATAAATCATATGTTGAAATCCCTCTGGGAAATTGACAATGATAAAAGGAGAATATTAACAAAGGAAGAAAAGCTATGTGAAACAATATATGAAAGCACACATACGAGAAATAGTGAAGGAAGATATCTAGTAAGGCTGCCATTTAATACAAAGAATCCAATTTCTATTGATGGAAATACGAAAGAAATAGCTAGAAAGAGGTTACTTCAGCTAGAAAGAAGATTTAAGAAAGAAACTAAACTGAAAGAAGATTATACAAAGGTCATGCAAGAATACATAAAAGCTAACTACATGGAAGAAATACCTAAAAATGAAATAAATGAGAGAAAATCAGTATACTTACCTCATCACGCCGTGGTACACGCAGACAGAGAAACTTCTAAGACACGCGTAGTATTTGATGCTTCAGCGAAGGGCTCCAACTGCGTTTCTCTAAACGATGAATTGCTTGTAGGTCCGCAACTGCAAGAGGACTTAAGGAACATACTTATGAGATCGAGATTACATCGTGTTTGCTATGCAAGTGATATACAAAAGATGTAGCTGCAAATATTACTTTATGAAGAAGACGCCGATCGATATCAACGCCTTTTGTGGAGAGAGAATGATTCAGACCCGATTAAAGAATATCGTATGCTTCGTGTTACATTTGGTACAGCGGCAGCCCCTCACCTGGCTGTAAGAACGCTTCACCAGGTGGCTGACGATGAGGGTCGAAATCATCCAATGGCTGTTCGAATTATTAAAGAAGATTTTTACATGGACGATCTAATGTCGGGGGAGAGCAGTGCTCCTGAAGCCATAAAGAGAGCACAAGAAGTAGATAATATTCTACAGAAAGGTGGATTTGTTTTATCAAAATGGTCATCCAATTCTGCTGAATTTTTGAAATCTATCGAACCAAACAAACGTACATCTCGAGCACAGTTGGACTTTAAATTGAATGGAAAAGTACAAGCCCTAGGTTTGATATGGAACCTGGGCACGGATCAATTTCAATACAAGGTTAACTTACCAGCAAGGTCAAGCAGTATTACAAAGAGAGGCATACTATCTGATATTCAAAGACTTTTTGACCCACTACGATGGATCGCCCCTAGCTTAATTTTGGCTAAGATACTCATACAAAGGCTATGGCTAGAACCGATTGGCTGGGATGACGAGATTAACCAATCGCTGTTACACGATTGGCTGACAATTAGAGAAGACTTTGAACATGTAAAAGAGATAGGTATCCCAAGATGGCTAAACACAGTAAGCACACAGATGGAAAACATCGAGGTTCATGGTCTTCCATGAAAGCCTATGCCGCGGTGGCTTACATTCGTATGAAGAGGGAAGATGGTTCAGTATTCACCAATCTATTAGCTGCCCGTACTAGAGTGGCACCACTCCGTACCGTCTCTACCACGCCTGGAGTTATGTGGCGCTGTTATTAGCAAGGTTACTTAAGCAAATAGAAAATGCAATGCGTATACCTACTTCTAACATCTATGCATGGACAGACTCATCAATTGTTCTTGCATGGCTATCTGGTGATCCTCATAGATGGAAGATATTCGTGGCGAACCGGGTCGTAGAAATTGTAGAGAATGTAAACACTCATCGATGATTCCATGTAGCTTCGGAAGAGAATCCTGCAGACATCGGGTCGCGAGGCATGCTGCTGGCGGACTTGAAACAGAAAAAGTTGTAGTGGACAGGGCCCAAGTGGTTATGCAAAAAAGAAATAATATACAGTAAGCCAGGAATAACAGAAACAGAATCAGAAATGAAACCAATAAAATTAAATACTTACCACAATGCAGAAGAACTAAAACCTTTAACCGCTCAGTTTGAAGATTTTGATACGTTACCAGAATTACTAAAAACTATTATATACTGTAAAATATTTTTAAGATACAAAAGTAATTTAAGTACGAGCAAGGAAATAACTACAAAAGAATTAGAAGACGCGCTTATCACATGCATTAAGTTAGTACAACAAGAATTCAAAGAAGAAGTAGATCGCCTAAAAGATAAGAAACAAGTTAGAAGAAAAAGTAAATTACGATCGCTAAACCCATACCTGGATGAGAATCATATCCTCAGGGTGGGCGGTCGCGTTAAACATACTAACTTACCTGATGACCGAAAACACCCAATTATTCTTGGAAATAACAACACCCTAGTACACTTACTTGATCGTTGCTGATGCCCACACTACATGGAGGGGTTCAGTTAATGCTATGTTATCTCAGATCAAAATATTGGATCTTAAGGGCAAAATCAATAACAAAGAAGCATGTACATCAATGTTTAATATGCGCCAGAACGAATGCTATTACCAGAACCCAATTAATGGGAGACTTACCGGAGCAGAGAGTAAACCCATCAAGACCATTTATAAACAGTGGGGTTGACTTTGCAGGGCCGTTTCACATCTTGATGTCGCGGTTCAGAGGATGTAAGACAGTTAAGGCCTACGTATGTATCTTCATCTGTATGGCTACTAAGGCGATCCACATTGAACTAGTTAGTGATCAAACTTCAGAAGCCTTCATCGGAGCTTTTGAGCGTTTTGTGTCCAGAAGAGGCAAATGCTGTCACCTCTGAAGTGACCAAGGTCGAAATTTTATAGGAGCTGATAAGGAACTGCAAGATGCCTGGAACGAGGCTCAATTACAGTTCCCCGGAAACATAGCAGAAAAGCTTGCTACAGAAGGTACCCAATGGCATTTTATTCCAGCCTACAGTCCTACGTTTGGCGGATTATGGGAAGCGGGAGTTAAGTCTATAAAATTTCATTTAAAAAGGATCCTTAAAACTCACCTTACATTTGAAGAAATGAGCACCATTCTCTGCCAAGTGGAAGCTTGTTTAAATTCGAGACCGTTATGTCCGCTGGATGACACAGATATAGAAAATTTAAACCCATTGACACCGGGGCATTTCCAAATTGGAGAAGCTCCTATCATCGTACCATCGCCTGACATGAAGGAGGTTCGGGTACATCATTTATCTAGATGGCAACATACACAAAAACTGGTTAATGATTTTTGGCGGCGATGGCAGGACGAGTACTTATCCAGACTGCAGCAGCGTCCTAAGTGGCTAAGAAGAGAGGAAGAATTTAAAATTGGAGATATAGTCTTGATAAAAACTGATTACTTGCCGCCTGGAAAATGGTCTTTGGGAAGAATAGTCGAGAAGCACCCTGATAATCTCACGAGAGTTTACAGTGTGAAAAGTGGCAATGCTGTGACAAAAAGATCAATAACAAAATTATGTCGTTTGCCGGTGGATTCCACTCGGTGAAATGTCATCTTGTAATTTTGTCAAGATTCTCTACCAATGTCAATATGTAGCAATATTATTATTAAATTAATACCAAGTCTCAAGTTAAGCATATTGTATTATGATGTCTAGTATTTAAGCAATCTTTGTTTCGTTTTGTAGAATATTGTTTTAAAGTCACCTTGACGTTGTAATTAGTGCAATAGATTTAGAAAGAACTTAGTAGTCCTTTGGTGGGCGGTATGTTGTTACTAACCTTATACTCTTTGCTAATTACGATATTTTTACTTGTCAAAAGTGAAGTCAGTCGCACAATAAATGTCGTTGCAACCACACACAGTTTTTCTTTACGGATAGTACGCAAACCAAATTGAACCTTAATTACATCATACATATTGGTCTATGGGCTCCAGTAACCACTTAACACCAGGTGGGCTGTGAGCTCGTCCACCCATCTTAGCAATTAAAAAAAACATCAAATATCCACTTAATATTAAATGTTGTAGTTTTTATATGACCGTATGTAGCTTCATCGTAAGTAAAGTCTTGGATATCAACTCTCCCTAGTGGTGTATTAGTGTAGCGTATATTAAAACTTCCTAACATACATTACATTAAAAGCTCCACAGTTACTGCTCGCTGCTGCTCAAGCTTAAACCTCGGGAGTGCTTTTACAAAAAATTTAGAAGTTTGTTGAAAAAAAATTTTAGCAGCAGGAATAGCAAGTAATGTTTCTAATTTTATTAGAAATCTTTTGAGTGTTTGATAAATAACGTGGTAATCGTGTCGAATGCCGCGAATGGATCGGTGTTCGAATCCTATGGTGGAACCAAGTTCATACGTACCAACTAATTTTTTTTTTCAGTCAGGAGCTACGGTTCTCCTTGCTAATAAATGATTACCTGATATAGACATTACATCGTGAATGCTGCCTCTCACCCTCAGGTCTGTGGTCGTACTGTCAATTTCAATATAATGGCGCATGTGGCAATTTCACGGCAGAAGTAGGCAAAATAGATAGGCAGGTAGGCAGTAGGCAGCGGCTTGGCTCTGCCCCTGGTATTGCTGAAGTCCATGGGCGACGGTAACCAATCACCATCAGGTGGGCCGTATGCCGTATGCTCGTCTGTCTACATAGGCAATAAAAAAAATTAAAAAACGATAGACATTTGCAACGTGTACATATAAAACAGTTCAAATGATATTTGTGTAAATATTCTTGTTTAGAGATTTTTATTAAATGTAAGCTTATCTTCATTAAATTAATAAAAATAAACTAGTTAAATATCTGAGAGACGATTTGCGGCTCGACCTATCGCGGTTTCTCTTAGTAAATGATAAATTTTAATCAAAATCTCTTGCTTGAATTTGCATAGCCCTGAAAACGTCATGAAACCCTTGAATTTGCATTCGAATGAGTGAAAATGACCGAACCGCTCGTTAAGGGGACTCGAAGGCACAGTCTTTATTCTTTTGTCTACGCAACAGCGCGCCCGCCATTTTGTCGTAGCGGCCATTTTGTGTTGTGAGGATTTGTTTATGATAAAACCTATTGTTATGCGGTCAATATCAGAACGTTTTCATGTCCCTTTTTTTGCATAAGATATTGCCCTTAATATTGTGCAATTTAAGAAAATACGTTGAAGTGTAGGGCCTCTGAAGTGGCTGTTTAAATTTTGTTATTAAGACATGAGAGTGGCACGATTTCTCGCTTAAACCAGTACTTTGCGCGATTTGAGTTTTAAAATCTAGATGATAGCGATTTATTCGTATTAAAATGAATTCAACTGAAGTGGGAATAATTTATTTATTTCTTAAAATATTTAAGCAATATTTTTAAGAGGAGAAAACGTGAGTGATTTCTATTGTTATATGGATACTAAACCGATTACATGTTTCTATTGTTCTAGACCGGCAATAGATTCCATAATCGCTACTGAATGATACAAGCAAACTTTAATGAGACAATTTTCCAACAACCATGCGTTTATGCACGGCAAACTGAAGCTATGAAACTTGTATCATGCAAGGCTCATTCGAAATTATCATTTACATGGTTCACACACAGTGCAGGGCTTTTCATTTTATTTTTTATTGCATATATGGATGGATGTTAAGTGGTTACCAGAGCCTATAGATATCTACAACGTAAACTCCACTCACCTTGAGAGATCAGTTCTAAGGTCTTAGCATAGTTACAACGGCTGCCCCGCCCTTCAAACCGAAACACATAACTGCTGTCATGCCGGACATCTTTAACTCCGAGTGATAATGTTCCAATCGTGAGCTGTGGTAGACAGTAGTGGCCTGGTGAGGTAGTGAGAGCGTGTACCGCAGAACCATAAAATGCAATGAGTCGGCCGCAATGGCACTTGTTGCTAATCTCTAGGAATCGACATTAATGATGAGCTTAAGGTATAGATTAAAGGCTTGATAGACCGACTCCAGAAAAGAGCACTCGATGGAGAGACTGGTAGTCCAGGGCCAGGTGGAAGGCAGAAGATCACGCGGCCGCTCACCGACCCGCTGGACTGACCTAATAAAGAAGGCAACTGAGTCCACTATGGTCGAATGTACTCGTAACGCTTCGAACCGCCAGACCTGGAAGCGCATTGCCTGGAGGACGGTTGTCGGGAGCATGGGCGACCTAACAGGTCTTACTGCACATACAGCGTCAACGCAACCACGACCTCTCTGACAAAGAGTGTCCGACTGAGAAGAGAAGACCGACTATCAAATTCGAAACCAACATTTAATATCTTCTTCGGTTTTCATGAGTTTTAGCCCACTGAGTTTCTCGCCGGATCTTCTCAGTGGGTCGCGTTTTCAATCCGGTGGTAGATTCTACGAAACACTGCTCTTGCTAGGATCAGTGTTCGCAACACTCCCGGTTTGAGCCCCGTGAGCTCACCTACACGTCAAGAAGAAGCTGAAATAGCCTCCCAAGGCTATCAGTATAGGTAGGAAAAAAAATGTGTTATAGACATCATTAAAATTACTTTATTGGTATGTTTGTCTGAAATGAAAGTCTAGATTTTTTTTATAGAAACATGGATGGTTGCACAATATTCAGATTTTGATGAATTTCCTTACGAAAGCTGTAAAGTATTCGAAACATAAATAATAAAATGACAATAAAAAACCAGCTTTGAAATTATCGTTAGCGAGATTCAATTTCTTTCACTTACTTTATATTCCGATAGCTATAATATTATGTGAATGCCGTCACCTATCTGAAGATATGCGAGAAAGGTTTCGACTACTTTATTTAACATGCGTTTTGGTTTGAATGGTAAAAGAGCCGGCTTAAAATATTATTGGAAGATCGATGGGAAGCACATCTTATAGTCTATGACCTTTTTTTATTGTCCTTGTAGGCAGACGAGCATACGGCCCACCTGAAGGTAAGTGGTTAGACTTTAGCAATGCCAGGGGTAGAGCCAGGCCGCTGCCTAGTGATATCCGCTAATCCTTTAACATTGTAGACTGTGAATTTCTCCATCGACTTACTTAATAGAAAAATGACTGTTTGTTGTTTAATTTCTCGAAGTATTATGAATGAATTAATGAATGAAAATTCTTTATTGCACAAAAATATTGTACAAAGGCGAACTTAACGCCAAGCAGGCATTCTCTTCCAGTTAACCCTCGTTGATGAAGTGAAAGATTCAAGAAGAGCGTAGCTGTGATGAAGTTAATACATGGCGATAATTTAAAGAATTACAGTAGACATGAGTAAAATGAACACTAGGTTATAATTTCATTGCCTAAACAAATACATAGGTACATACATACAAATATATACAAAATACATAGATAAGAAATACATATATTGAATATAAGAAATACATATATTATGATCGCGTACGCTAATTATTATCACTACAGCCTGCGTTAGTCTGTTCTTCCTCCTCCTTCAGTCGATCGCTCATTGCTGATCATCGTGATGCGCCCGCCTGTGACCTCTTTTGTAATTTGTAGCCACTTTTGTCGGTCAGTGGCACAGTGAAGTGCGTGGCTCAGTCTCATGTCCACATACTCGGACACTTGGTCACTCCATCTTTTTCGGCTCCGACTTCTGGATCGTCTTCCATCCATCCTTTACCTGTCACTATGAGTCTCTCGAGGTTGTCAGAGGGTTTTCTTTCTATAGGACCAAAGTATTGGAGCACTCTGTATAGACATTTGGTGGATAGCCTCTGGTCAACTTTTTAGTCAGTTCAGAGTAATTGTTTTTTTTTGTAAATGACATATTACATCGATTGCCTTGATACCGTTTACTTGCCAGCGACAAGACCTGTAAAACGCTACCGTTTGTCCCTTGTACCGTAACTCAATAAAGCACGCAAGGGACAATGCATTCCGATGTCTTTTAGTTTACACGCTGCGGGAATGTAGCGGGTAGTATCGCCACCGAAACACGACACAACTGGAATTCACACTTGAGTCTTTTAACTTATTTTTTTACTGTATGTATGTACGTGTTTAGCGTGTGAAGTACTAGAGGAACGTTTCATATTAACAATGTGACGCTAATTTTAACAGATCATTGCGTTACCAAGCATTTTTCTAAGTTATACACGACATACAACAACATTTTTACTGGTGGTAGGACCTCTTGTGAGTCCGCGGGGGTAAGTACCACCACCTCGCCTATTTCTGCCATGAGGCAGTAATGCGTTTCGGTTTGAAGGGTGGGGCAGCCGTTGTAACTATACTGAGACCTTAGAACTTATATCTCAAGGTGGGTGGCGCATTTACGCTGTAGATGTCTATGGGCTCCAGTAACCACTTAACACCGGGTGAGCTGTGAGTTCGTCCACCCATCTAAGTAATAAAAAAAAACATAAAGATTTTAAGTGGTATGCCTGAAATTTACCTTGAATATTCGATAATTTGGTGCTGTTTCAAACGCCATAATCACAGGCAAACTGAAGACAATTAGCGCAGAATTAGAAGAGAATAATTAGCGCAAAAAAATGTGTCTAACCTTTTTCTAGTCCAATTTAGTGTGTTACTACTGGAACTCGATGACTCGTGTTGGCAATACACACTGGCTGTACAAAAAAACTTTAAAAAACCTTTTTGTCTAAACAAACACTGTCTTTAAAGACAGTTTTTTGAATATATTTTAAGGTCACATTATTTTTTATTGAACCTGAATACCATGAACTTGAAATATGGGCGGCTCATCAAAAGTTAAAATTGTAGAATCAGTAAACGGTAATGTTCGGAAGGTTTAAAACAATTCGCATCATACATGTATCGTGATGCGTAATACTATTTATTATATATTATGTGGGATGGTATGGAGAAATCTATATGGATATTTAGCTTAACAACAAAATCTTTTATTTAAAAAAAAACTACTTATTCGTAACATCGCCATGTTAATTTGATGACTGTCATTTATATTATTTTCTTATTTTAAAATTAAATTTGTGTGCCAGTGCGAATTGACCAAAAAGTACCGATCTTCCCACTTCACTACATAGTATAAAACAAAGTCGCTTTCTCTGTCCCTATATCCCTATGTATACTTAAATCTATAAAACTACGTAACGGATTTTGATGTGGTTTTTTTTAATAGATAGAGTGATTGAAGAGGAAGGTTTATATATATAATAACATCCATTAAATAGTGGAAAAATACTGTTATCAGTAATAAATTACAGTTTCCTAAGCGAAGCGAGGGCGGGTCGCTCCTCCTCCTCGAGTCGTGTTCCTCGTGTCTGAGGGTCGTGACCACCATCACCCATGAGCTTCAATCTTAAGATCTTTTTCCATTTTCCAATGTCCACGGCGTCATGCAGCGCGCTGTACACTGTACTGTCCAAAGCGGTGCGGATCTGATCGGACCAACGAGTCTGACTGCGGCCTCTAGATCTGTTGCCTTCAACTTTCCCTGTGATCATAAGTTTTTCCAGGTTATCGCCGTCTTTCCTCGCAATGTGACCAAAATATTCGAGGATCCGCTTCAGACATCAAATGAAATCAAATCAAATCAAAAAAAAAAAAAATTCAACATAAATGAAAGTACATACTTGTTGAACGTCAAAAGAACTACCGCCAATTCACAAGAACTAGCCTCCGTCCTGAGAAGAATTGGCAAGAAACTCAGCGGGCATGTCTTTTTTTTTACATATAAAATTATTATTTATTTATTTTTTAATATATTTTTTTTTAAATATAATTTTTTTTTACATACATACAGTAGACAGTCTGATTTTGATACCCAGTTGCTTCAATATCGACACGTTAGTCCGGAAGGCTGTCCACGGAATTCTTAGCATGCGTCTCCAACACCACATTTCGAAAGCATCGATGCGCATTCGGTCTGCTGCTTTCAACGTCCATGTCTCAGCTCCATACAAGAAGATAGAGAAAACAAGAGTCCGCACCAGTCTGGTTTTAGTTTTCAGGCCTATCCCTCTATTCTTCCAGATCTTCTGTAGCTGAGACATCGCACTTTTATCCATTCCGATACGTCGGCGCACGTCAGTTTCACATGAGCCATTGTTGCTGATGCAGGACCCGAGATACACGAATTCGTCTACAACCTAGTATATAATAAATACATCATACACAAGATCTTCAACCGTACGTATGTTGTTGCTTGAGAATAGACGATCCTGATATTTTTATTCGGAGCTGGTGTATGCATATGCTTATCTCAGATGCAAATATTTTACAGACCAATAACTAACACACTACAGTTATAGTTTAGTTAAATTACTTATTACTAATATACAGGTGAAAATTTTGAGCTGCTTGCTAGTAATGGTATAACCCTGTTTTGTTTTCTTTGTTGTTTCTTTGTAGGCAGTCACTGGTTGTGACGCGAGCATGGTAAATAAATAAAAACTAAAAATAATTGAAATTGTTTGTAGATATTTTCTTTCTGTGTTTCATACGTTTGTTTCTCCAGCACTCACTTGCTATGTATGCTTACATTTTGTATTCGGGTTCATCTTTTAAATTAATTTTTGTATTTTTTTCTTATTTTTATTGTAGTTTAAACCAAGTTTTAAGTTAATGCATACGTAACTAACCTTAAATCTCGTAATAAACCAAACGAGAACGGGGTTGACTGAAAATCAGCGTGGTTCGATGCATCCACTTTGAACAGTATCAGCTAAGCTACCAATTTTGCTAATCAATCTAAATCAATGTGAAAGGCAAGAAATGATTTCATTTTTATTATTATGACTAGCGGACCTGGCAGACTTCGTAGTGCCTCAATCGATAAATAAAAGACCGACGGGGGACACATCAAAGGAAAAACAAAATTGTTACATATTTTTATTTAATTCCGAGCATTTTCATATTTATCTACCTTTTAAACCTTCTCTGGATTTCCACAAATAATTCAAGACGAAAATTAGCCAAATCGGTTCAGCCGCTCTCGAGTTTTAGCGAGACTAACGAACAGCAATTAATTTTTGTATATATAGATTTAGTAGCAACTTTGCCATATCAATACCAGCTATAAGATGTGCTCTACTGACCAAATATTTTGCTTTGCTTCCACTTTGATCTCAAACAACAGCTCCCAAACTGTTCATGCTATTAATTAGTACAATTTTACTGTTCAAACAGTTATCGCTGCTAGGCTTTAATATTTTGTTATTAAAAATAATGAAATTTAAAACCGACACTAAAATCCTACATGGGGTGTTGTAATTGTTGGTATAGGGCTTTTTGTGGTATCATTAAAATAAACATTTCTTCTCATTAGGTAAGTAATTCTCTTTTATTTATTTTTTCCATATAGCGCCATACGTACATAAAAATAACCACAGCTAACCAGAGAATTCGAGAGACCTTTTTTTTTAAATCATAGACTAAAACAAAATTCCAGTTTCGCCACTCGTAAATATAGTAGATGGGACATTGCTTCTTCCAACAGTAATAAATCTATTAACTGATCAGTTTGTCATAATTACTTGCATTAATGATCCGTAAACGACCATTTCAAACGCCAGATGGCTTCATAAACATAAAACAAGAGACTTAATAGCGGAATTAATATTTGTTTTTACGAAATATAAGCAGCGTCTAAAGCTATAATGATGGCTGAGTTTTGGCCTGATTGAACAACTCTCTTCAAACGTTCTGGATGCTTTTACTTTTTTTTTCTTATTGCATAGATGAGTGGACGAACTCACAACTCACCTGGCGTTAAGTGGTTACCGGAGCCCATAGACATCTATAACGTAAATGTCACCACCCACCTTGAGATATGAGTTATAAGGTCTCAGTATAGTTACAACGGCTGCCCCACCCTTCAAACCGAAACGCATTACTGCTTCACGGCTGAAACAGGCAGGGTGGTGGTACCTACCTCTGCGGACTCACAACAGGTTCTACCTCTTCAGCTCATGTTGACATATTGCAACCAAAGATGTTTACATGGACCCAGTATGAGATCCCAGTATATTTTATTGTCGTTGTAATCAGACGTGAATACGATTCATTCTGATAGTCAGTGTCATTTATGGTCATTAGTAATAACAAAGACAACGACCAAGCCATACAACTCCATCTTAACACGATAAGTAAGAAGGTGTCTTAAAGTACCGTCTGGGGGCTTCCTGGCAGAGCAGGCTTATGGAATGAGCTCCCCTCCACAGTGTTTCCCGAGCGCTATGACATGTCCTTCTTCAAACGAGGCTTGTGGAGAGTATTAAGCGGTAGGCAGCGGCTTGGCTCTGCCCTTGGCATTGCTAAAGTCCATGGGCGACGGTAACCACTCCCATCAGGTGGGCCGTATGCTCATCTGCCTATAAAGGCAATAAAAAAAAAGCCTTAATTCCCACCCTTGCGTGCTCATATCCTACCAAAAGCAAACAAAATTGACCAATACCATGTCCGTTATCATCAAGAAGCCTTTCAATAACCCGAAAGCATTAACATCCTCAATAAGGATTCATGGTGTGATAAAGCAGAGATCGGAAACTGAGGGTTGGGACACGTAATCGATATTTTATGCCTGATCCGGCCCTGCTTACTGTCGGTCGTGCTTAATATTTTATTGATGGCCTCCCTTATTGTAAGTCAAGGGGAGAAGCCGAATCTACGAGCTGATGTTTCATGCGCGGTCCCAATGATATTTTGTGTGACCGTCATATGCATTCTCTGCCAAATATAATAGAACTCGCGATGATACTGGTCCCGGACCCACTACTCCCTCGTGACTCCTGGTGTTAAGTGGTCACTGGAGCCCGTGGACATCAACAACGTAAATGCCGCCACCTGCCCTGAAACATGAATTCTAAGTCTCAGTTTTTACAGTACAATGGTTGCCCCGCCCTACAAGCCGAAACTCATTACTGCTTAATGGCAGAAATAAGCGGAAGGTGGTACCTACCCATGCGAAATCACAAGACTCCCTGCTACCAGTAGAATAACTGATTACTATCAAGATTAGGGTTCCCGTCGTTAAAAAACGTGACAATATAAAGACCATTAAGTTTTCAGTACATGAAATGAAACCGGAGGAGGAAATCTAATACAATGTTGTTTTGTAACATTAAGCTTATTATTACGCTCCGCTGTAGACAAAGTTTGTGAATCTATTTTCCGTGAAACAGCAGCATCGCATGAGGTAAATAAGACAGCTTACATAAAGCGATACTCTGTCTGTACACGATGTCGAGAGAACAGTATGGTGAGTTGTGATCAAGAAGATTTTCAAGGCTTAATCACGAGTTATTTTATTTTGATATTTTCGTCCACTATTTAAAAACAAAGATGCGCGTTACAATTGTGACATGAACAAAATTAACAAGGGCCATACGTACTTATCATGCATGAAATTTTAACCACACAATTAACGGAGAACCAATTCATATTTTGAGAAGTAAACAAAACTCTTTTTTTTATTTTAATGCACTATATCAGTGCAGCTTACAATACGAGTCACAAGATTGCAATTAAGATGCAGCCCTAATTGTATTTAATAGCAGCCTCCCTCCTGACCCTTTAAATACAGTGAGTTATTTCTACGTACAACTATAGAAATTGACCGGATAATAATACCATATTGGTTTCTGTCTCACTTTCTTACTGATCCTGGTAGCACCAAAAATGGAGAAGTGGAGAAATGGAGAAGCCATTTGTAATACAATTAGCAATCAGACAACTTTTGTCTCAAGCGCTTGCAATAATAAGCAGATAACAGTATTCACATTGGTCTACAATGCGTATTATGAGTCGTCTATTATCAAAGGTGGCAATCTGTGCATTTGGACAAAAGTTTTTTATTGATATGTCAATACAGATTGATTTGAATATAATCGTCTCCTTCAAAGAATACGGTTCAAAACCTGCATTAAAGAAAGGTTAATACTTAACCTGTTATTTATCTAAGATGTCGTTCCGAAGAGTTTTGTGACTGCCAATGGAATACAAAGTCAATAATTCGTTTTTCTGATTTACCAATCATTGTCCAAAAGTCACATTGCCGGCTTTGATAATAGTCGACTCTTATAATCCTATTATAATTTGTCAATCACAGGCGAGTCGAGAACATGTTTGCCCACAGGATTGTCTCAGGTTTTCGCGTGTCATAGACATGCGTGGTCATGGACGACAATCGTCAATGACGACGAAAGCTGTAAGCTGTAAGCTGTAGCTGTAGCTGTAGCAATAGCTGTAGCTGTACCTGTAGCTGTAGCTGTAGCTGTAACTGTAGCTGTAGCTGTAGCTGTAGCTGTAGCTGTAACTGTAACTGTAACTGTAACTGTAACTGTAACTGTAACTGTAACTGTAACTGTAACTGTAACTGTAAACTGTTACTGTAAAATCTAATATAAAAAAATTCTGAAATAATTAGTATTGCCCGTGTACAGAAAAATTGGCAAAGTTGAAAAAATGTTAGCGTAACTTAATTTATGGCCGCGTTGATTAAGTGGGCACGGTAAATGCTAAGTCACAGGATACGTTTTTCAGAAACTGAAAATTATGAAAATCTTATCATTTCAAAACCGACTTTAAAAATATCGAAATCCGTGTCTTAATGTATATATTGACGTTGTGTCCTCCCGAGGGGCACAGGAGCGCTTTCTGCGGGTTACGCCGCGGTTACATTTCGAGAATATACCTGTTTACGTAGCGTACACTACGCGGCTGCCTCGTGGTACTCAATCTGATTCAGTTTTGCTGTTTAAATATACAAGAAGACTGGCTGATTTGAAATTCAAAAAGGAGTCTTAAAACATTAAAGTCGGTACTCCAGTTGCGATTTTGAAGAGAGTTTCTGCTGGACGCTTTCGCGGACAACGGTTTCAGCGAGAATTCTCGCCGGATCTTTTTAGAACTAATTACGTTTTAAATTAAAACTACTTGAACTGTTCAAATTCGTATTTGTCATCCGCGTCCATGAAAACGGTTAAGAAGACGAAATGATGTAATATTAAAAAAAAAGATATTAAGCACATAAAAGTTATTTTAATTGTCGGGTCGGGAAGTCCAAAGAAAGTACCATAATTGTGCTTTATTTAAAAAAAAATTATAGCCTTTGTAGGCAGACGAGCACATGGTCCACCTGATGGTAAGTGGTGACCTTCGCTAATGGACGTCAACAATGCCAGTGGCACAGCCAAATGCTGCCTACACTTGAGTACTCTCCGCAAGCCTCTTTTGAAGAATAAAAAATAAATAACAGTACTTTTGGAAAACCTGACTCACCCTTCGTATTGGAATGCAACTGTAGCGCGTCAGAAGTTAGCAGGATGTTGATACCTATCCGTGAGTGCTTACGTGTGTATGATTAATTCAATAGTTTGGTATTTCAACGGCACCTCAACAGAGAATTTGCAGCCTCGTTTTGGGCGGAGCTTTTGAATGAATGATTCTATTGAATTGATCTAAGTTTATTGCTAGATCTATTATCGATCGTGGCTCATGCCAATTCAATTGTGTTTAATTATTCTTAGTTCTTTAAATGTATTTTTTTTCTCTTATTAGTATAGATAATATTATAAAGAGGAAAGATTTGTTTGGTTGTTTGTATTGAATAGGCTCCGAAACTACTGAACCGATTTGAAAAATTCTTTCACTGTTTGAAAGCTACACTAATCCTGAGTGAAATAGAGATAAAATTTTTTTTTAAAAATTAGGGATCCTTACTAAAACCCCAATAATGTAACCCAAGGTGTAAAAAAATTACCTTCAATATTCTTTACATCCCGTGCCCTGCGAATACTATTGATGATAGAATAAAATAATGTACTACGGCTTTGTAGAAAACATTATTATTTACAAAAAGTGTCGCGCCAGCATATGTCTAACTATTAAAGTTATGCCACAATAAGTGTTCTATTATTTAAAAAAATAAAACAATGTCAAATGTGGTTGAAATTTTTGTTAAAGACCCGAGCGGAGCCGTAGTGGGCCGCTTGTCAGTCACAAAGAGAGGCAAAGTAATACGAAGCGATTAATCTAGAAATCAATGCAGTAAATAAATCAATTTCCTCTTTAATGTGGCCATGACGGAGCTCTTTCTGATGCAAATCTTTCATTAGAGACATTCGCGTTCCGGTGAAATATAATACGGAATTATTCCTCGAAATTTCGGTTTAAATTGTCTATGGTTTCTCCCTCTCTCTCTCTCTCGCCGTAAATCTATGATTTCTTTCGCAAGCTTTTTTTGAAATTAAGAAAATGCAGATGCCATTTGTTATAGAAGCTTAATATAGTCGTATATTTTGTCCCTCATTTTAAATCTTAGTTTTAATATGTTCGAGCTAATCCCAGAAAGGTCACTAAGCAATCATCAGACTTAATACCATATGACACTAATCCCTCAAAATACCAAAACGTCAATGTCTTCGGAGCAGTCCGTGCCTAATCCATATCCGGGCAATACAACCGCGAATAATTTAAGCCCCGAATTAATTTCGCGACATCACAGATATAAAGCCGGGCTACAATTGCAACCCGGATAGGGGTCCGACCGCACCGAGCATAAAGTCCTTTTCACACGAGCGGGGACTGACGAGGCGCAAATTTAAGGAGACTTAACGAGAACAGGGTACGAACTTTATGCAATTAGTGCAGCCCAACTCCCGAAGAATACTGAGATAAAGTGTCGCGGTTAATGACTGCTACATTATTAAGAGACGTGTGACGTAAAGGGATGACTTGTTCGCTTTTTATGGGTAGTTCAAAGTTTCGCAGAAGCCGCTCTTTAAGAGTGCTAACGATAAAGGATGGATTTTTTTCGAATGAAGAACACAGGTTTCGAAAAAAAAGAGTATTGAGTTTTTCCGTTTTGATTGATGCGTATTATATGTATGTCACTAAGGCTAGAATAAGGCTAGAACATGTCCTTCTTTAAAATAGGCTTGTGGAGAGTATTATGCGGTAAGCAGCGGCTTCGCTCCGGAACATATTATTTTAATTATTTAGTTTTAAGAAGTTTGTTTAATTTTTCTCGGCAAGATTATGGCCAAAACACTATATGGCGCGATGTAATTGAAGAGCAGCACTAGCAGACAAGTATGTTGAAATTATTTTTGAGCCTATTAAGTAATTGCTGTGATGAATCACTATCTGATAATAATATTATTCCTACTTAACATTAGTAAGATTTTAATGTAATAGACGAGGAGAATAGAATTTTTCAATGGAAGAGAGAGAATTATAATAGGAGAGAGAATAGATTTTTTGAGGAGATAGTCAACTATTTTTTGTCCGCGCCAGTAAAGCAAATATCTGCTCTCACGCACGTGCCTACAAAATCAGATGTTTTGTTGATTTTTGAAGTACGTATTCCAATTAATATGGATAATCATATACAAATACTATGTTGTTTTTAATTGCTTCGTTAAATAATGTGAAAGGGGAAGTTTGACAGTGGGAGTTCGTGTTTGGCGCCTTCCTTTGTTATCATTCGGAATTCTCGGTTCACAGTTGTTGCCTTCAGCGGTATTCTGGTTAATGTTACAAGATTTGTTTTCAGTGTATCGCGTTTGACAATGTTCCACTATGATTTTTACGACTATCAAAGTCTTTGACATTACAAGGCTGGTGTGACTCTTGTACAATATCTTCCTTTCTGATTGAAAATCGGTCAAAATGAGGGAAGCTTGTTACTGTATTATGGGCCCACTATGCTTTAAAGCTGTCAAAAGCGGAGACGATTTGCTTGACAGATTGTCCGCTATAGTTTGTCACGAATAAAGTGTTAAATCATCCGTACCAGTTTGTAGCTAATCTATATATTAATAGGTGAAGTAAAAACCTTGTATCCCTTTTTACGAAAATTGCGCGGACGGAGGAGTATAAAATTTTCGACACTTATAGAGAATATAGAGAAGAAGTGCACAATGCTGTTTTTTTTTAAATAATGCATAAAACATACTTTAAATCAATAAAGAAAACATTACACACCCTACCATGTATTTGACACACACACATATTATACTCTTTGTTTATTGTCAAACTTTTGTTATTGCTTAAAGTCTGTATAAATTGAGAATAGGTTAGTATTGTTTATTTTTAATATTACGAGTATTTGTCTATAGTGTAGTCTTGGCGAAATCTGTAACAATAGGACCATAATAATGTTGAAACTTATAATTTCAATTAATTATAGTCGAATTTCGACTACTGCGGGACCACTAGATTAGTTTTTTTTTTTTTTTTTATAGCTTAGATGGATGGACGAGCTCAGAGCCCACCTGGTGTTAAATTGTTACTGGAGCCCATAGACATCTACAACGTAAATGCGCCACCCACCTCGAGATATAAGTTCTAAGGTCTCAGTATAGTTAGAACGGCTACCCCACCCTTCGAACCGAAACGCATTACTGCTTCACGGCGGAAATAGGCGGGGTGGTGGTACCTACCCGTGTGGACTCCCAAGAGGTCCTACCACCAGTGAAAAAGGTCCTACCACCAGTGAATTAATTGGTTTCAACCTTATGTCCAGCGTGTAAGAAATGTTTTGAGAATTTTCAACGAGCATCCGGTTGATGTCGAGTGTTTAATGTGATTTTCGCATCTAATACTCGACGCATTCACCGGAATATAAATGTTAAGTAGACGAACAGAAGCGGAATTGTTTCGTGGCAAAAGTTAACGAGCACAAGGAATTTTGATGAACCCATACATTCAGACTGTTATTTTTGCAATTAGAACTTCGTACGGTACGAAGTTGCCGTTTTAATTAGTTCCTGTCATAGCGCGGTCTTGGCTCGGCTTGTCTGATTAATAGAGCTGTATTTTCTTTCAATCGCTTCAGTGTGTCGGCTTAGTGTTAAATGATGATTTTCACTAGACCAATGAGATGCTTGCTGACGACTGATTTGCTCTGATCAATGCAGCAGTATCTTTCGACCAAATCTAGTTAAAACTATTTACAATGAACACCGGTGACAGTGGTATTTCCGTTGTGATGTTGATAAAACCTTATAAGTACATACTGTTACGCCGGTAAAGAGTAAAGCCATCTATCGCTGAATATTCGAACAAATATCGAAGGATCTAGTAGCGTCCAGAACGCTCGAGAAGTACAACGCCATCTATTGACTGATAGCGGAGACTACTACTAGAGATGTGTAGAATATTCTCAATAATTCTAGGGATGAGGCATCTGCTTTAAAAGCGTTCTAGAGATGGCACACATTCAGTCAGTGATGGGAACTAATCGAAGCGATACAGCGAACGGATCACCTGAAGCGTTTTAGGTGTTGAATACAGTTTTTAAGTTGTACTTTGGTGAAATTGTATTTATCTCGAACCCCAGCGCGTAACAATACTTATCACAAGGACCATAAAGTCGTATTTTCATCTAGGGTAATAAATTTTAAAAACTTATAGCCAATTGCATCGGTACGAAGACAACGAATGCCCTACTCATAAAACTACGGAACTAGGAAATTGAGATTTAAAAAAAAAAGCATACTTATAAGTAGGAAAATAGCTGAAGATTCTGAAATTTGCACTCAATGACAGAGATTTAATATGAAATACCGTCAAAAATTGATTGAATGATAGGCAGATTGATTGAATTCGAGGCATCTAACCCTTTCATTTCACGATCGAAGATTCCGGGAAGCGTGTTAATGAAACGCTCTGGGCTACAGTGATTCGGGAGTTTTCTAAAATATATATGAACGTAACTGTAGTGTAGGTATTGGATAAAATAAGCAGAAAAAAGATTATGTGATAAAGCATTCAGAGAAACACTTCTGGTAGGATCTCGAGACATGAAATGTACCTAGGTAATTCTAAAAAAAAAACTGCCTACTGATGAAAGTTTTATTACAAGCGCATTCCTTGTAATATAACAATAATTTCATTTACTTATAATTATCTCTAATTTATATTGATTTAAATAAAGTTTCTAAGCCCATAGAATTATATTTATGTTTCTTATAAGTCTCAAATTCATAGTTTTTTTTTTTTGTTTTGTTAAACATGGATGAGTTTTGAGATCAGAAAAGATCCTACATCGATAATAGCTCAGCTACTCATTAACTTGGCTCCTGTCTTTGATAATTGAATCATATAATTATCTTGGTAGTAGGACGTATTGCTTGGCGTCACGGTAGGGTACCATCATCTCAACTGCTTTTTCCCACAAAGGATCTGATTGAGCGTTTGTAGAACTCGTAGATCGTTGAAAGGAGTTTCACCGATTTGGTACCGGTTTGGCTTGGTTTGGTTTGGTTTTTTTAGTGGTGGTAGGACCTCTTGTGAGTTTACTGGTGGTAGGACCTCTTGTGAGTCCGCGCGGGTAGGTACCACCAACCTGCCTATTTCTGTCGTGAAGCAGTAATGCGTTTCTGTTTGAAAGGTGGGGCAGCCGTTGTAACTATACTGAGACCTTAGAACTTATCTTAAGGTGGGTGGCGCATTTACGTTGTAGATGTCTATGGGCCCCAGTAACCACTTAACACCAGGTGGGCTGTGAGCTCGTACACTCATCTAAGTAATAAGAAAAAAATAAAAATAAAAATTTGATTTCTTAAGGTGAGCGACGCCGCGCCGGATAACGCTCGTAGAACGGGAAAGGTTTTCTTTGCGAATATTTTTTTTATGATTGAAATATTACTGGTGGCCCGGAGGCCTTTCCAGTTTCACCGGGACAGGTGGGCGAGCAAAGGCTCAGCCAGGAGGGGTGGGATTTGCTTTTTGCGGGTATTACAGCTGAAGAACATAAGGAGAATTACGGAATAGGGAGAGCTATACTCGCCTACACCACATAAACCACTTCATGATGCTAGACGAAAATGGTTACTGGATAATCGTTAATGAATATATTGCCATACAAAGCCAAAGTCAGGCCAGGCTATCGGGGCTTAATTCAAAAATATAGATTCAAACAATCAAAAATGTACGTAATCAGGAGCCACAAGAGTCATTACCGTTTACCTACATAGATAAAAAAACACCGATTTTAAAGAAATAGCTTGAATTTACAGACGTGTTTTGTTTCATTATACTAAAGTGATTACAGCGACGGTTCGTGTGATTTTTCGCAAAGATATTATAAGTATGCGGCTTGTCGTCGGTCATCAATCACACAGTGTCTATATATCGCCTCTACCGTCTGTATATCGTCTCTACCGTCTGTAGACAGTGACAAGTTTTGGTTTTTTCCTACGCTTTTCTCATACACGAAGTACAAGGAAATATATATAGGGTCAACACACCAGCGATTTAAGTCAAATATTAGTTATCTAACTTTTTCTTAGAGAATTATGTTTATGTTTTGATAAAAGGAGTTCTCTATGTATACGTTCTGTATTTTTTAGATATAAAAAAAGAAAAGTTTTTTTTTATATCGTGGTTTAATAGCAAACGAATTCCGAAATTTAAAATTATTTTTATTTTATTGTTATGTTAAGGTAATAAATTTGTTGTATTATACAATTATTCTAGTAGAATTAATGAAAATCTCGTTAAATAATATATTATGAACATTATACCCAATATCATGATCATGTATTTTTGAATCAAATGAGTATGTATTTTTGTTAACTTCTTTATTTACCAAATGCCTAAATACTCCGAATAGAAATTGACAGGTAGTTGAAATTTTTTTAAATTGCCTAAGTTAGCGGACGAGCTCACGGTTCAGCTTGTTTTAAGTGGTTACCGGATCCCATAGACATCAACAATCTAAACGCCACCACCAACCTTGAGACATGAGTTCTTAGATTCAGTTTTATAGTACAACGGCCCCACCTTTCGAGCCGAAACACATTACTGCTTCACGGCAGAAATAGGCAGAGTGATGGTACTCACCCGTGAGACCTCTTATCACGCTTAAGCACCATTAAATAAACCAAGACTTATTTTTTTGTATTCAGTAGCCCATTACGTAGAACGAGAGCATTATTAGTGTTTACTTTGGAAAGTAATGGATTCGACAAAGACGTGGGTAATTAAATTATTATGTACATAACGCCTAATGGACACTGTATTAAGGCTCAGTATACGTTTATGAAAATCTTAAGAGTTACTACTATTTGTCTTCGAGAGAAATATTATTCTCGAAATCGGTACTTTATTGATTGGCTAGCTGACCCGGCAGACTTCGTAGTGTCTCAATCGATAAATAAAATACCTAATACCTTTTGTATAAAATAAATTTAAAACAAAAGGAATCCGTCCGACGGTGGACACATCAAAGGAAAAACAAAATTGTTATTTTTATTTAATTCCGAGCATTTTCATATTTATCTACCTTTTAAACCTTCTCTGGACTTCCACAAATAATTCAAGACCAAAATTAGCCAAATCGGGCCAGCCGTTCTCGAGTTTTAGCGAGACTAACGAACAGCAATTCATTTTTATATATATAAGATTAGAAAATCGATTTTGAATGGATCCAGTTGTATCTTTCTTGATTTTCTGCTGTAATTTTTATATCTTTTTCAAGCCGATGTCAATGAATATTTGTCTTATTATATCGTGTTTCAGATGAACACTTTAGTGTTTTATAACTTACTATTAAACCGAACGCGCTACACAATGTGATTTATAAAAAAAACTCCTAATTTAACGTGAAAATCTCCATGCCAGATTACTTACCGTCGCGTTAAAACTCTTAAAAACGTAACAAAATCTAAATGTCTTTGTCGTAAAATACAATAGCTTTTTCCCACAAAAATCTTGGTCATTCGCGCTATTTGCGGACCCGTAGTAAGGCGAGAACCTAATTATGGTAGCACTCATTTTGGCGCGAAAATGTGACAGTTCGTTAGGCGCCGGTCGAGACTTGGCGGGGAAATGGAATTGTTGGGATGGCTAGGCTGAATAACTTTATGCCTCTGCCTTTCTCGAAAGCGTTAACAAATGATCGTTCGTGCTTAAAGTGTTTTAGTCGATTTTGTAGTTTCGTCTAAAGATTTCTTGTTTCCTCTTTTAGCAACGACTATGGTATTATATTTCTGCAGTCTTATTATGTATTCACTGACTTATGTACACAAAGTACTGTAGCTCATTTTCGGGCTCCGAGATTTTAACAGATTGTTACCTCCCTTTGCCTTTTCATTTTATTTAATATTTTCTAAGCTTTTTGGCGGGAGCAGAATCTGTGAATTGTTTTATTTTGTCGATTAAGAAATCTTATGATTTAATCATGTAATAAAATAACTTCTTAACTTTTTAAAGTCCGTAAAAGGTTGGAAAAATAAAACAAAATGGGGGTTGTTCCATATAGTCTATTGAACTCTCGATAAATCCTAACCGTTACTGTAAGTTATTTTATTCTATCTAATACAACTAGTGGTCCCACTGCAGTCGAAATTCGACTATAATTAATTGAAATTATAAGTTTGGACATCATTAAGGTGCTATTGGCAAAGACTATTGTACTTCTTTAACCAAAGATTTCGCCAAGACTCCACTATAGACAAATAATATTGAAGACAAACAATATTAATCTATCCTCAATTTGGTCACAGACCTTCAACAATAACAAAGGTTTGACAATAAATACAGAGTATGTGTGTGTGTGTGATGTTTTCTTTATTGGATTGATGTATTTTTTACGCATAATTAAAAAAAAATTACTATTCTGCACTGCTTCTTTATATTCTCTATAAACGTGAGAAAATTCATACTCCTCCTTCCGCGCAATTTTCGTAAAAAGGCGTCCAAAGTTTCTGCTTCACGTATTAATACACGGATTCCATTGTATCTCGATTCATTCCATAGCTAATGTCCTAGTAATAAATTTAACCTCATTTATTCCAATTCACTATTCAAAATATTAAAGACTAAAATCCAACCGAATAAGAAAACTTTTAAACTTCTTGATTATTTTTCAAAATTAATCATTATCTTAAATAAATAGTTTATCGTATTTAAAATAAAATACGCCAAATTTCTAAGTTGTTATTTATTCGCTTCACTAAAATAGCGACGCATGTTTAAGCACACCGCCAAAACTTGAACTGCTCGTAATATACATACACATAGTTAAATGATACTTTGTCTCCTACTTTACCACTAAATACGGCAGCTCTGAATACCAAGGGACTTTTTACTTAAGAACCAAGATGTTCAACTTAAGGTCTTACTTTGCTTGCGGTCAAAGCGTAGCTTTCGACCAAGGAGTTTTTTCTTTACCTATTTGGTGGTAGCCTAAGAGACTATTCCAGCTACGTCCAGACGGAAGCAAGGAATGCTCTTGTTACCAAATTCGTGTTATCGGTGTTCGAGCCTATTGCAATCCTAATATCCAAAACACTTCAACGTAAAACTGAACATTAACTTTAAATATATTGTAATCACCAAGTATGTGTTAGGCGGCATTAACTGAATGTTCCGCGTCATAATGTAGCAGCGGCAATAGATAAACCGTACTTGACTTTTGATTTTCTATTAGACTTGAGGACTGTATTCAAATAAATTAAAAGATGTTTATTTTTTGAGATACCAGTTGACGTGTGTATTCTGAATTAGCAATCTTACAGTTTTATAGGATAGTCGGGTCGGGGAACAATATTCTTATCAAATAGCAACCCCGCACACATTTCTAGCGTCACACACAGCTCGATTATAATTGGTCGCGAAAATTTATACAATAATAATACCAATATAATATTTATTTTTTTATTGCTTAGATGTGTGGACGAGCTCACAGCCCACCTGGTGTTAAGTGGTTACTGGAGCCCATAGACATTTACAATGTAAATGCGCCACCCACCTTGAGATATAAGTTCTAAGGTCTCAGTATAGTTACAACGGCTACCCCACCCTTCAAACCGAAACGCATTACTGCTTCACGGCAGAAATAGGCGGGGTGGTGGTACCTACCCGTGCGTACTCACAAGAGGTCCTACCACCAGTGAATAAAGCTAATAACAAAATACAGATACAATAATTTCACGGATCGACATCCTCAGCATTGCAGATGCGTGAACAATGAATTTTAATTGAATTTAACATTATCATTCGTACTTGGATCTACTTAAAACATAAAATCTTCTTGATCGTAAGCTATTAATCTGTTTATTGCCTAAAGCTCTTAGCATTGATTCAATCTTCATACAAGTACACCCATTAGACCATAATGTTTTAGCTGTACTGTTTTAATTGCTCTAATACTGTCTTGATGCCCTTACAGGTGTTATCACCCACCAGAGCGTTATATCTAGAACAGATTTCTGTCAAACGAGCAACCAAAATCAATGAGACCTTAAACGATCCGCATCAAAGAGCCACGATCTTCAGCCATAAGCAAATGATTGAGGAAGAAGAAGCACTGAGCGCTTCTTTTGTTAAAATTCAAAAGTGTCGTCTATATGGGTGCTTATAAAAGGCATTTTCTAAAGGGCACCTTCCCAAAATACTTCAAAGTGGGAAAATAAAGAAAAAAATCGGGAACCAATCAGAAATATGGAGAGGTTTCATCAAAGAAATGAAAACATGACAAGTAGACAGAATTTATAATCGATGTTTCATTTTTGTTATTACTCCCGGCGTTCCGATGCTCTTTGTGGGATCTCTGATTACGTGATTCACGGCTGCGCTCCAATGATTACGTTCTGTGTAGAGTGTACATAATAATAATAATAAAAGTGTGGCGTCGTGGGACACCGGACAGGAAAGAAGTTCCTTATTATAAAAATATTAATTTTAAGTTCTATCCGAGGTATAAAGAAAATAATTATTCGGGCATACACTGTTTACTACGATTTTTTTATTAATAAAAAAAAAACTCCTTTATTTTATTCACAATGATTTATAAAAAATATATAATAAAAATATGTTATTTTTTGTACGTTATTACAAAGTTAAGTCGTACACTGTGTGCATTACTAATAAAAATCTTACGTTACGGACGTTTCTTCCTGGTTAGGGTACCTCTCCGCATCGTACCATAAGGAACTTCATTCCAAAACCGAGGAGAAGTCACATATTCATCCGCCCCTCATTACTAGGATTCCCTGTGGTAGCCAGAGACTCATATTCACACTTATATATATTTAAATATATACATATGCAGATAATAACCGGCCAGTCAGAATAAGTCAGTTAGAGATAAGTCAGAAATCAACGTCGAAAATGTGACGAAATATATAATAGAGAGTAAGTTAAGATATCATGTTCTGTCGTCAGATTTTATGTACCAAGACAGACTTCATGATTTTCCACACAGACGAAGCATCAACTCAGAGCTTACTTCAGTAATTAATTAGTTCGTTCAGCTGTCATTTAGACTGGCAGGTATGAAACAAAGGTTAGAAACGGTCTATTTGACTGACTCGCTGGTAGAATGGTTAGCGCTACTAACTGTTCCGCCGAGGGTCGTGGATTCGATTCTCACATTGAGCAAACATTCGTGTGATGAATAGGTTTGTTTGCTCTTTCTCTGGTTATTTATTATCTATATATATTTATACGTATATAAGTATGTATGTTAGTCTCTGGTACCCATAACACATGGAATCCTAATTTGGGACCGGACGACCGTGCGTGATTTGTTCCTAATAATTTATTCATTTTTTTTTTTTTTTGTCCATCCAAGTCTCTTCAACAGCATGCGATCGTAGAATGCCCCTTAAGCTCAAGAGGAAAATTTACAAAACCATCATTAGACCCGTCGTGCTGTATGCATATGCAGAGATGCGAATGTTGAGATGGATGTGTGACAAGAATGGACAAGGGAATGAGTATATCAAAGGAAGTGTGAAAGTAGCCCAGTGATTCGTAGAGAAGAGAAACATGTGACTAGGAGATGTATGGAAATGGCAAGGCAAGGTAAAGGGGAAATAAGTCGACTGAAGAAGACATAGATGGAAAAAAAATTGTGCCGATTCCACATAGCGGGATAAGATGGAGAGAAAGAAGAAGAAGATTTATTTATCCATCAAGTCAGAAGTTTGCTGGAAATTGACAGTATGGTGCTATTACCGGTAACCCTAGCACGAATAAAATTAGCATAAAATCTCGCTGATTACCTGTTATTATATATTTTATATCACGCATAACAAACATGGTTACCCTAGTTCCGCAAATCTTTGTTTCCGAGTTAAGGAAGCACGTATTCATGAATATCTTACAAGACGTGAGCTATGTTACGTTAATCTTAACTTAACACTTATTAGTAGTATTGCATTAGATTTTTCGTTGTGTATCCGTTTGCAATAAGGAACTGTAACTGCTTGATGTCTCTTTGTATGATATACCATTACTCCTTTTTTATGGCTTAGATGGGTGGACGAGCTCACAGTTCACCTAGTGTTAAGTGGTTACTGGAGCCCATAGATACAACGTAAATGCGCCACCCAACTTGAGATATAAGTTCTAAGTTCTCAGTATAGTTACAAAGGCTGCCCCACTCTTCAAACCGAAACGCATTACTGCTCACGGCAGAAATAGGCAGGGTGGTGGTACCTACCGGTGCAGACTCACAAGAGGTCCTACCACCAATAAAATCACCAGTAAAACCGGATGATTGGTATTGGGATTGTATCGTTGTGTAGGCACGACAGGGAAGGTCCTAGAACAATCAACGTACGACAGGTAACCAGGTAACATAGTTCAACAGACTTGTTGTTTATACCGTTAGAGATAGTCACAGCGAAGCCTGATCTGATCTGACTACTGTACTACATTTATACTAATGGGGCCATAACCTATGCTTCATATTTGTTGTTTGTGGTCGTAAAATATTATTGCTCGGCGGTATCAATCTATGGAATAGTCTGATGCGGTATGCAGTTTCCGTTTTGATTTAATTCTTCATAACCTGCTAGGGCTGACATGCTTGCCGTTTTTAAACTATTGAATGTTTCCAAATAATAAAAATCCAATCCAAATATAATTTAAAAAATTCAAATAATTACAAATTTATTCTATTGCATAGATAGAACCACTGATCTAAAATATTTTAGGACCCAAAACTAAGATCCGAAAATCGAAAACGAAGATCCGGCGAGAAACTCAGCGGGCTGATGCATAGGTTAGGTTGCACGTCGGCTGGAGTCATGATCCAGACGGCTGGCCGATTTGGCTGGTCGTAAGACTGTCGAGGCGATTCGCCCGGTCCTTGTGGATTGGGTGAATCGTGACAGAGGACGCCTCACTTTTCGGCTCACGCAAGTGCTCACTGGGGATGGTTGTTTCGGTGAGTTTCTGCACCGAATCACAGCCGAGCCGACGGCAGAGTGCCACCATTTTGGTAGCGACTTGGACATGGCAGAGCATACGCTCGTCGCCTGCACCGCTTGGGAGGGGTGGCACCCTCACATGTCAGTCTGGGGACCGGCGAAGGGGACTTAAGACGACGTACAAGCTGCTCTACACGCGTTTTACGCTCTATAAAACATCCGGGTGATGGAAGGCCGGCTATCCTTGACCCACGCTGGTTCTGGCCCAGCGTGGTATTCCGTAGGATAACTCACTCGAACCGGCGCCATCTAGGCGGGCTTCAGATAGCCTGCCGACCGAGTGGGCTGGTGGTCGTGGGGCCGACGACCGCCAGTCCGGCGTCCCGAGGGAGAGGGTGATGGGAGAGATATGCTCCGCACTAAACGCTTCACTTTCCCCCCTTTGCCTTTTCATGAGTTCTGTCTCATGCGAGGTTTGGACGTTGGTTTTTGAGTGACAGAAGGTTTTAGTCGGTTCGGCTCCGACATGCTCCGCCCACCATCCCCTGGGGAGGGTGGAAGTCCGGCGAATTCCTCCTGACAAAAAAAAAAAAGAGGTTGCACGTCGAACTCTTTGCCGAGTTTGACGAAGATAAATAAATAACTCATTTAAGTTTGCAAATACCGAACTACATACACGTTCTGTAGCAAAGCTAAAATGAAATGAATGAAGTCTTTCTTATGTTTCTTATAAGCAAAGTTTTGTTGGCACAACAAAAAATGTCAAAACGTACCGACAATATAAAAATACATTTTCACGTAGGAGAAGAACATGAAAAGGGTCGCCCTTACCGCTCCAAGAGATCGATTTATTTGTCCCATTACATTTACAATAGATACAATAACAGAAACACACAATGCCGTGATTCCATTTGATAAATACCATGGGGTACATATTGTTTGTTCAGTAATAGTACTTACTATATTTGTTTGTTATTTATTACTTTAAAAGGGCAGGCAGTCATAATGCCGGCATCCACTAGAAATCAGTGAGCTTCGCGGCAGAAATAGACGGAACACAGCGACTACATAGGCTCCCCGATGGGGCGCTTTATATTTTGGGTCCGACATTGAGCTTGATCAGAAGACAATAGGGCTCTGACGAAGGATTATGATACTTTTTCACCTCAGCTGCTCAACCTCAACTACTATGCGATCTTTTATGAATGTAGAATAGGACCTATGTATGCTGAGTGGCATCCTATGCTACATAAGACAACATTTTTTGTATTTATTCTTTACTTTATTCTTATTTGTTGTTTGCATATTTGTAATTTCTTTGAATGATGTGCATTCCTGTAATCGAGGCTAATAACTATATTTTATTAGTCTAAAAAATAAAATAAAAAATCTTCTAACATTAATTATGATAAAGGCTGAATGAACGGAAGTTATTGTCATTTGCCATCTGACTGATCGCTGTAATAAATATAAGTAAACCACACCGACATCTCAGTTTCAAAGCGTAGCAGGTTGGAAATATATTGCAGTAGCGTGATGTTTTAACTACGATTTTTTCTAGCATAGTGCCGTAGTACCGCTTTTTCCACTCTTTGTCAATCAATTAATTCTTTAATTGATAACTATTGTCTTGTTACATTGTCAAAAACGAAACAAAAGAGCTAATGTAATACAAAAGAGGGATTTAAATCTTGAAGCCGTAGTGACTACGGTTGAATTTCCATAATTACGTCCACAAGTTATAAATAAGTGATATGTATTCTCTTTTTTTTTTATTGTATATATGGGTGAACGAGCTTACAGCCCACCTGGTGTTAAGTGGTTACTGGAGCCCATAGACATCTACAACGTAAATGCGCCACCCACTTGAGATATAAGTTCTAAGGTCTCAGGTATAGTTACAACGGCTGCCCCACCCTTCAAACCGAAACGCATTACTGCTTCACGGCAGAAATAAGCAGGGTGGTGGTACCTACCCGCGCGGACTTTCAAGAGGTCCTACCACCAGTAATTACGCAAATTATAATTTTGCGGGTCTTATTTTTATTACACGATGCTATTCCCTTACCGTGGAAGTCAGTCGTGAACATTTGTTAAGTACGTGCTTCATTAGAAAAATTGGTACCCGCCTGAGATTCGAACACCGGTGCATCGCTCAACATGAATGCACCGGACGTCTTATCCTTTAGGCCACGACGACTACAAACTCATCGACATGTCACATTTATCAACTATCGTAACTTACTATTTGTTACCTGTTGAAATGGACTACTGGACCCAGAAAGACCAGGGTCACTCAATCAAACGTACAAGTACTCTATGTCCCGGATTTCGGTGGTCATTTCCAAGTTACGATCTCATTTTTGTAGTAATGCGAGAGGATTACGTTGTCTCATTTTTGGCCGAAAAATAATGCGAAACCATAAAGCTGTATCTTCAAGGGCGCCGTTAAAAAGCAGCCCAGGAAGATGACTCTTGTGTTTTTGTTGTGATCATTTAATTTGCCATACGATTAAAGTTTGTACTTATTATATTTTAAGTTAAGTTATATCGAAAACAAAAGCATTTTTTTAAGTTTGCAGACCATTTCACACAGTCATGTTAAATACTTTAATCATTGTATTCCATCTTCGAGCCGATGAATTGCCTATGTTATATACGCCATTATTGTCACATACATCAGGCCATAAATTAAATCGTTTAAGTTATTTTCAATGTTAAATGTTTGTGATGTGGCAATACTTTTTTTTTATTAATAAATACTATAGCTTAGCTATACTATACTGTAGCTGTAGTAAAATTTTGTTTATGAAAAAATACAAAAATAATTTTAGAACGCAAACCCTGACAATAAAAAAAAATACATTGCATGTGTTTCGAAAAAATTGGTAGCTGTCTGTTTGGGGTATTTTAACAGGCATATTTACTCAAATGCCCCATAAATACAGATATTGGTCGTATAACAAACATATAGTTACTACTTGCAATAGGATAACGCCATCACTTTTTTTATACATTAGATTTCATTAATATACCTAACAACGAAATATATAATTATATCCTTCTTCAAATGATGCTTGTGGAGAGTATTAAGCGGTAGGCAGGGGCTACTTGCTGAAGTCCATGGGCGACGGTAGCCACTCACCATCAAGTGGGCCGTGTGCTCGTCTGCCTACAAGGGCAATAAAAAAAAAACATTTCTTACTCCTATATCCTGATCAGTAATTTGAATTGCAAACCAGTAAGTTTGTGTATTACCAACAGATGAAGGTACAACTTTGTTAAATTTTCCTTACTCATAGCACTCATTATATTTTACTAATCACTAAAACACTAAAATATCTATAATGTATAATAACAAACGGCTTAGTAAATTTAAGTCTTATTTTCTAGCAATAAGGTCTTCAACATAATCTTCCGTGGAGGTATCGGTAATTTCGATAATTTTTTTAAAAGTTATATCTATTATTTGAATCGCTCCCGGCTTTATCGACAAGAAGGCCGGTGTGCTTGTCTGATTGGTACAATACTGCATCTTCTTCTTCTTATCAGCCCACAGACGTCCACTGCCGGACATAGGCCTCCTCCAAGCCTCCTCACAAAGACCAGTCCTGCGCTGCCTGCATCCAGCGGATCCCCGCGAACCTCAATAGATCGTCGGTCCGTCTTGTGGGAGGCCCGGATCTCTGCCGGAGATTCTTAGCACCCCCTTGCCCCGCCGATGACCTTGACCGCTACCGTAGCCAGAAATAAAGCTGCTGGGGACTGGGGGCCGGTTTTTATTTGTGTAAGCCTTGTTGGGAGGGTTACCATAATCGCCACGCTTGGTATGCGGGTTGGCGATGGCAGTGTGCTGTTATGATACTCGGAGAACACCGCTGTCCACTCTCTGGATAATCCTTTAGTCGCCTCTTACGGCACCTACGGGAGGAGAAAGGTAGGTGTTATTCTTTTTCGAGGCCTACCCATACCCATACGTAACCTGACGGTCCAAGTAATGTACAAATTTCGAATCAAGGTGAACGAAATCGAATACCGAATACCGAATCGGGTTCGGTATTCGGTATTCGGAGCTTGACTAACGATACACCGTACAAATAAATAAATGTAACAAAATTCGGGAAACGTTGAATAATTCGTAAAAGCGACGCTAATTTATTTTAATGTTTCAATTTAATTAACTGTAATTAACGAGTTCATGGAACAGTTTTTTTTTTATATATTACCGAGTAGTCCTGATAAAAAAAAATTGGTTTGCATTACCAAAACGATTGATAACGAACCCATTTGGTTTTTTTGTTTCAAATATACCGTTAGAATTAAGTATCATTATGATACGGTACTAGGAATATCCTTATTCACTCAAGATGTGGCACAACTATTACCTGTTCAAGCGATAGCGCATAACAAATCTCTTCCAGGTATCTTTTAAAATAAATAATCAACAGATTGCTATCAGCAAACGTACTATAGAACGTTTAGACAAAGATTGACTTCCACGGTGAAGGAATAACATCGTGTAATTAAAATCAACCCCGCAAAATTCTAATTTGCGTAATCACTGGTTTTAGGACCTCTTGGGAGTCCGCACGGGTAGGTACCACCACCCCGCCTATTTCCGCCGTGAAGCAGTAATGCGTTTCGGTTCGAAGGGTGGGGTAGCCGTTGTAACTATACTGAGACATTAGAACTTATATCTCAAGGTGGGTGGCGTATTTACGTTGTAGATGTCTATGGGCTCCAGTAACCACTTAACACCAGGTGGGCTGTGAGCTCGTCCACCCATCTAAGCAATTAAAAAAAAAATCGATTGAATTATTTACTAATACGTACCGCCTACATTGGATCCGTATCAACAAATTCATTTTACTCTTTGAATTTTAAATCAAGCAATCGATCCGGAATGCCGTCTTCGTATCCAAGTTGAACTTTAGAGTTAAAGCAATTCTTAAAGTTTTCTCCTCTCGACCTTAATCAAGCTTGTAAGTTAGCCTGTCTGCTGTTCGTGATTCGTGAGGAAACTAGTTTTTGTTTAAAATGTTCCTTCTTATTGGGCCAGATAACCGCTTACTCTTTGTCTACTATTAAGATACCGGGGTCCAGAGAAGAACATGTGTGTCTCCATTCAACTTGATACTTTTCAAATTCTCAGAGTGTTTTAATTACCTTTTTAAGCAAACGAGCATACGGCATACCTAAGTGATGACTGTGGCTTGTATCTATGACGCTCGTCAGATAAAGGATAGTGGCTGTCTTACCCTTGGAATAAATATTTGAATTCGCAACAACTCCGCGGCAAGCAGGATTTTAGTTCAGGAGAGAAATAGATAGATTAGGGTAAACAATCTGTCAGTTAGTAAATCCGCTAATTTATCTATATATTAATACGTGAAGCAAAAACTTTGTATCCCTTTTTACGAAAATTGAGCGGACGGAGGAGTATGAAATTTTCTACACTTATAGAGAATATAGAGAAGAAGTGCACAATGTTAACATTTTTTTAAAATAATGCATAAAAGATACATTAAATCAATAAAGAAAACATTACACACACTACATATCACGTATTGGACGCACACACGCATGCATACTATTTATTGTCAAACTTTTGTTCTTGACGTCTGTTGTCAAATTGAGAATAGATTGAATATTGTTTGTCTTTGTTAATATTTTTTATAGTGTGGTCTTGGCGAAATTTGTGATTATCTCTATATATAAAAATGAATTGCTGTTCGTTATTCTCGCTAAAACTCAAGAACAGCTGAACCGATTTGGCTAATTTTGGTCTTGAATTATTTGTGGAAGTCCAGAGAAGGTTTAAAAGGTAGATAAATATGAAAATACTCGAAATTAAATAAAAATAACAATTTTGTTCTCCCTTTGATGTGTCCCCCGTCGGACGGATTCCTTTTAGTTTGTTTTAAGTTTATTTTATACAAAAGTTTAGGTCTTTTATTTATCGATTGAAACACTACGAAGTCTGTCGGGTCAGCTAGTAGAAGTATAAAATAGAATCATAATAGTGTACAAACTTACAATTCCAATTAATTATAGTCGAATTTCGATTACTGCAGGACCTCTAGTACACTTTAAATCGCAATGCGTAACTTACATATCAAGATAATACAAGATCCGAACGTCAATGCCACTCGTAAGAAAATTCATCCTGTCAGCTGTCAATTCTATAAAACGCCATTTTCAATGCTGGCTGCTTGTCTATGGTCGTTATTGTTACGCGGGAAGGGATAATATCGATAAAGTCAATTGAAATAGTAAGTCTGAACAAAATGCACGATGATGGTTTCACCAGATACACCATCCCATCAAAACCCAGTATATATGTATACATTTATTTTTCGATGCTATTCTATGATCTTAGTGTTATGAAGGCACGGCTGTTGGTGCGAGATCCAAAATATTTAATTGTCATACGATAAGGTAAGGAAAAAAAAATCCAGAGATTAGTTTGATTCTAATGCATGGTCGGGGAACTTTTTTATTTATTACCCCAAAATATTTTTGTGTAAGTTGATATTACCCCATGGCGAAGAACAAAAAAAAACGAAATCGCTTCTTTTTAGCATCTTTCATATTATAGCCCCCATGATAATTTGAAATCACAACGATTCTAAAGAAGTTTCACTTCAATATATACTTTTTAGTCACAAAAGTTTCAATTTTACCCCCTACAACTTCATTTTACCCCATTTGGGGTAATTTACACCGGTTCCCCGACCGCTGATCTAATGCAGCAATCTAAAGCAGTTTCAGTAACAGAATCAGCAGTTTGGCTATCTATCTGTCATTATAGGCCCATCGGCATATCGGCCATTAACCATGAACCTATGTCAACCTGATTTAGTCCATGGCCAATATTTGAAAAGAAATACAATATTATTATTTTGTATTAAACACTGCCTCGCCTGGGAAGACGGCAGGACACACTCCGGCGAGGTGGGCAATAATCGGCCGGAGCGTTAGGGACTATTAGGAAAGAAACCGACGAACTATACAGGTAGGAACTATACAGGTACTATACAGGTCCAACAAGACTGCTTTTTGCATCTGGGCCACCACCGACTTTTTGTTGAGACCAAGTCTCTCGAGATGTTTTGAGAGGCCTTTAGGGACCATTATTATTTTTATTATTTAGTTTAAATGTACAAAAAATATACATATATACTCTAAAAAAAGGGGGTAGTGTGAAATGATAGAAAAAAAGTTTCATTTTTCTCGGCGATCAGCCATCGGCAAAAAAATCACTGCAGAAAGATGACGGCTTTTGCGCCCTGTTTTATTTGTTATTTTTACGCTTTTTTCGGTCTAGCCACTCGGTCCACGAACAAAGGCACGTTAAGGAACTCGTTCCAAAAAATGCAATAAGACATATCTTCAACACAGGTAGGTAGGTAATAAAATCACCGTCTGATTATCTAAATCAACAAGAAGATACAAAACTTAATAATTGGCAACTAATATCTAATAATGTTGTCAAGTTCACAAGATTCTAAAGTTCTTTTCGCTCAAACTTCCAATTTCTAAGTCGTGCCCTCCTCTAAGACACTTGGCATTGTATTGTTGGATTGAAATGTAAGTTTTAGACGTTAATTAACAACTTGATATTTCTCTTTAACTAATTTTATCGAGGGTTTCTTTATTGGTACCGCTCAATTGTATGAAAGAGGATCTTTTGATACTCAATTTTCTAATGTCGATAAACAAGTTGATTTGCGAACGTTGCTTTATTACTTAGATGGGTTAACGAACACAATGTCGATGCCGGTACACTTAAGGTCTATATCTATATTAATACTAGCAGACCCGGCCACACGTTGCTAAGGTTTTTGTTTCTAAATAACGCATGGCCGGCTATGCTAATACCAAAAATTAACAAAGTAAGAACAATTGGATTTCACTGTATTGCGTTTACTACGAAATAAATTTCACTTATACTTTAGCCTCATTAACACGTGGTGTAAATAGTAGCTTATGTGAAACTTTGGTATTTGTAACACAGCGCCATCTATGAGATATTAATGTCAGACAGTATTACAATTGTCTGTAAAAACTGATATAAGGCGCCATCTGTTTTAGACTTATGAAACTTACAATTAATAACAATAATCAGCATAAGAAATCATTTTATTATTAATAAATAAATATTGCGACCATTAATCGAAATAAAAACCATGCCTTTGCCTCGGTTGGAACAAAACACATATTTAAAAATAAAAAAGTTAAAATCGGTTCAGTAGTTTAGGTGTCCATCGCGGACAAACAATGTGACAGGTAATTTATATATATTAAGATATTCCTTACTATAATAGCTTACGTATTAAACACGTATTTCTTTAGAAAAATTAATACATGTCTGCGGGATTCGAACATTCACATCGCTTGATACATACACCGGGCGTCTTATCTTTTAGGCTTCGACCACTTTCTATACAGTGTATCTTCAAGCCCGTCACCGTCCTCGTCGAATTCGTCGATTAAGAGTTCGAAGTGCAAACTAGCATAACCGACACAGTTTCTCGCCGGATCTTCTCAGTGGGTCGTGACTCCGATCCGGTGGTAGATTCAACGAAGCACTGCTCTTGCTATTATTATTTTGTATTGCCCTTGTACGTAGACGAGTCTACGGTCCATCTAATGGTGAGTGGTTACCATCGCCCATGGACTTCAGCAAAATGACAGGGGCAGAGCCTAGCTGCTGCCTACCGTTAAATGCTCTCCACAAGCCTTGTTTACATACATGCCATAATTATGCTGCTAGGAGCTGTGTTAGCAATTCTCTCAGGTTGAGCCTGTCAACTCATCTACCAGTCTCCGCGAAGTTGGAATAGTCTCTTAGATTACCGACATATGTTGCCCATCTTTAAGAGTCGAACACCTAACCCATGCATCAGCCCGCTGAGTTTCTCGCCTAATCTTCTCAGCGGGTCGCGATTCCGATCCGGTAGTAGATTAATTCGCGAAGCAATTGCTCTTGAGTTGTTAGGTCTCCTTTGGAGGCGCTCGGGCAGTTGTTAGCAAATCCCACGCCTCCTGGCTGAACCTTTGCTCGCCCACCTGTCCTGGTGAAACTGGAAAGGCCTTCGGGCCAACAGTAATCTTTCAATCATAAAAAAGAGTCAAACTCTTAAGCCCATTGGAATCATAAACCCTCACAGACATCGCGTCTCTTAGTACCGTTTAAGATCCAATCCAATCTTCAACCCCACTAAAAGATTATACTCTAGACGCGATATAAATAAAACTCATTAATAACGCTTCAATGTCACCGATCATAATAAAAAAAAAACCAAAAGAAAAGCACAAACGATCGAACACACAACGCGTTTCCAAAGTAATTAATTACTTCAATAAAGCGCGGCACACGCGGCCTCTGAATCGACGACTTCGCCACGATTGCGACAAATAAAACGCAGCGTTATTGACGTCATAAAACAAACTTTATGGCTTATAACTTCGTTAGGAGCAACGGGGGAGAGTTACCGGCTACAGCTCGAAAATGTAAGTTATATGCGTCGTGTCATAGAAGAAAGGAAAGAGAAAGTAATAGTGCTTTATCTTCTGTATATTCTTTTTGGCATATCTATCACTCGATAGTTCTCCAATGGTGGTTCATACATCTTCAGAAAACAAAATAAACAAAGAAATGTTAGTAAAGTAGACAAAGATGCCGCTATACAAAACCGATGCTTCCCGAATGCTACTTTTTGTAGTTCGAAGCACATAACTTACAATATTTAACTGTCCAACCTTTATTGATGTAATGATATGATATGTGTGATTTAATTAGAGTGGATTTTCTATTGTTTTTGAAACGAAGTTCTTTATGGGACGATGCAGAGGGGTACCACCCTAACCGGGGAAAAACGTCCGTAACGTAAGATTTTTATTAGTAATGCACACAGTATACGACCTAAATTTGTAATAACGTACAAATTAGTAATGCACGCAGTGTACGACTTAACATTGTAATAATGTACAAAAAATAACATATTTTTTATCATTCATTGACCACAATCTCAGAGCGTTCGTGTCTCTATCTCTTATGCAAACAACCGTGAATGAAGTGTACCACAATAAGTTCGCACGTTACCGAATGACCGTGGGTTGTTGCGAAACCACCAGATTTATTTTCTTTATACCTCGAATAGAACTTTAAATTCTCATTAAAATATAAAAAATAAGCCATTATTCGTTCCTATCCGGTGTCCCACGACACCACACATCTTTTTTTGTGAATAGACGAAATATAGCAGTAATATGCAATAGTGGCAAAATTGAGGAACAAAATTGTGTAGAGAAGTATTCATTTCTGAACCGAAGGGTACACGTCAAAAGTGCTCCCACTGTGTTTCCCGCCGTCTCTTATCAACGAACCGCGATTCCAATCCGGTAGAAGAATCATTATCGATCCCTGGGGCTGTTAGATCTTCTTCGGATACACTCAGGCAATTGTTAGCAAACTCTACCCCTCCTGGCTGAGCCCAGGCTCGTCCACTTGTTCTGCTAAAGCTGAAAGACCTCTGGATCACAAGTAATCCCTTGACCTGAAAGAAGAAAAAAAAAAGTACGTGTGGCACTCAGGGTCTCCCGCGTTAAAGCTATTGCATAGAATTTTTTATCAACTTATGCAATTATAATTACGAGCTACATGGTAGGCAGAGTGGGGGTGTTAGGTTTTATTTTCGTTACGGAATTTCCTGATTCGGTCGCTGCGCTCAAAGCCCGCGATAAAAGGTATGCAATAGCTTTAAAAAAATATGTTATTTTTTGTACGTCATTACAAAGTTAAGTCGTACACTGTGTGCATTACTAATAAAAATCTTACGTTACGGACGTTTTTTCCCGGTTAGGGTACCCCTCCGCATCGTGCCATAACGAACTTCTTTTCAAAAAAAACACAAATAAAATTGAAAGAGGTACCTACGCTTACACGTCACAATATCTCGGTTGACAAACATGTTTCCTTCCCGGAAATAATTTCGGCGAGCCGTGATTTGTGTTGACGCAAATATTCGTGCCCCGTCCTGCGTGCGTATACGTTTAAATTAATATGACGTGTTTGTTAACGGGAATTCTCGCTTCATTTGGACGATTTTCGAAGCTTAAATCGTTTACTGAAGGCTTAGAGATGAAAACGTGTTTTGAAATGAAAACGCCGATAGGAGAGACAATTGTTTCTTGGAATCCGTTGCTAATTGACGCCGCGGGGATCTGAACATCATCTCAGAGGTCGTGACTGGTTTTTCATTAGGTTGAACTTCATTTGCACTGGCCTAAGATGATAAAAAATTTTTATTGCTTCGATCGGTGGACGTGCTCACAGCCCACTTAGTGTTAAGTGGTCACTGGAGCTCATAGACATCTACAACGTAAATTCGCCACCCACCTTGAGGTATAAGTTGTAAGGTCTCAAGTATAGTTACAACGGTTGCCCCACCCTTCAAACCGAAACGCATTACTGCTTCACAGCAGAAATAGAAAAGAAATAGGCAGGGTGGTGGTACCTACCCGCGCGGGCTCACAAGAGGTCCTACCACCAGTAATTACGCAAATTATAATTTTGCGGGTTTGATTTCTATTACTCGATGTTATTCCATCACCGTGGAGGTCAATCGTGAACATTTGTTGAGTATGTATTTCATTAGATAAACTGGTACCCGCCTGGGATTCGAAACACTGGTGCATCGCTCAACACGAATGCACCGGTTGTCTTATCTTTTAGGCCACGACGCCTTCAACTTTACCAATCTATTTTAACAAAATGAAAGGATATAACTAAATTATATAATAGGTCGTTGTTACCTATGCAGCTACCGTTCTACAACACTGGCCATTTAATAATTGATGTATTATATTATCTGGCGATAAATTTTAAATTCAATTGAATTTTATTTTATAAATATGGAATTATATTTACAATATCACTCATTTGTTTATTAATTAATGTTTTATTTTCACTACATTAGTATGTTTTTCATCAATATGGACACCATAGATAATACACTTAAATTAGTTATAAATAAGCAACTCAAGCACTCAACAAAAATCTTTACGGGCGTCGGCCACTAGATGTCTTCGCTTTGATTAATATCTCATTGCTCCTGTAAATGGCAGTAACCTATTGCCTATCCTATATTTTATTTTTAATGAAGGAATTTGTAAATTTTCAGAAACTACAAATTGATAAATTTTAATCAATTTATCTATAACAAATAAATACTTGTATGATTTATCTTTTTTTTATTTTCTGTGTTTAACATTTAAGTTTAAGGGCATTCGCTACTAGATGTCGCTAGTTTCCATACAAAAAGAAACGTTTGTCTTAAAGCATCAGGGCCCCGATGGACATGTTAAAAGTACGAGCAATTATGGAACACAAGTTTCGTCGCGGTAGCGATGCTGCACAAACAGCTCACAGCATTCATGACGTGTATGGAGCAAAACACTATACCGGACGTACAGGGTCGTAATTGGTTTGAACGCTTCCGATGTGGAAATTTTAATCTAAAAAATGAAAAGCGTGGTCGCTCGTAAAACTAAAGCCAATAAGAACGAATTAAAAACGATTGTGGAAGCTGACGATACTTATTCTATCGCTAAGTTAGCAGCATTTTTTAACGTTAGTATCAAAACAATATTGATCCATTTAATTTTGCGTAAACTTACCATTGTAAAAAAAAATTATAAGAGCGACGAACGTGTTAAGGTATGTTTGCCTTGTGTTCCGGCGTCGTTGGTCGTCAACTATCGCCTCGGCGACCCGTCGGTCGGGCGTCCTCGGGGTGGCGCCGCGAGTCTGGCTGTACTGTTAACCCCCTACCGGGTTCCGACCCCGGACGGAGATCGGACGTCGGGTGTAAGAGTGCAGGGGAGTCGTTTAGTGCGGTAGGGTCCTAAAACATCCTTGGGCCCGTGGTCTGCTCCTAATATCTGTAGATCGTCAAGTCCCACATACCTCACACGCCTCCTAAGCATGGGGACCTCGTAGGAGGTGCGACGCCTGGTCCGAAAGAAAAGCCTTGTGTAGCTTAACAGATACATAAGATGACTTGACCGCATTGTTACTTACGTTGTAAAATGGATTCTTTATGATAATTGTAAGCTCTTCAACACTTAGGCAATGCTCCAAATGAAAATTTACCCCTAAAAAAATCATGGCCATTTTTTATTAGCTTCGTGCTGGTACAATAATACATCACAGTTATTTTTTTCTAAATGGCATTACTGCAGAGGTGTGCTATGAGAAATAGGACACAATGGAGAAGCTTTGATTAATACCAGCTGCTCTCATACGACGACTATCGACCTTATTGTATAGTACAACAGACGGTCTAAAAGACTTTATGAGTTCAAAGTTTTGCGTCATCTATTTTACTCACCAGATCTTGTACTAACAGACTTCTACTTTTTCCAAAGTGTTGACAGCTTCACTTGGAAGAGGAGAAATTCAATACCGTAGAGGCAAAACAAAATGACTTTGAAGAGTTTTTTGCCTCCCGTACACGTATTTTCTAAAGAACGGCATTAAAAATATGCGCTGGCAGAGATGCATTAATACCATGGCATACATTTTGATTTAAATAAATAAGAAAATTACTATAATTTTATGTACACTGACTGGCATGGCAATTTTGTAGGTAAAAACCTAATATATCCAAATACACCAGATGGTTGGGTGTTCAGCCTTTTTTTTTTTTCGGGCTGGTCCCGAAACTCCTACGAGGTCCCCGCGCCTAGGGGGCGCGCGGAATATGTGGGACTCAACGATCTGCAGGTGTTGAGAGTAGACCGCGGGCCCAAGTAATTTAGGGACCACCCACTAAACGACTCCCCTGAACTCTTACACCCGACGTCCGATCTCCGTCCGGGGTCAAAACCCGGTCAGAGTAGCGGGGTTCCCGCGGCCAACACTACCAGACACGCGGTGCCACTTGAGTGTTCACCCAACTCAACTTCGTTACCATACCTAACTTGGGACACAAGATTACTTCAGAGATTCAGCGAAAAGGAGCTAGGCTCCAATACGAGAGATTTTCATTCGTCTCTACTCAGACGAATGCGTTCCATTCGTGCACTGTGTAGTCTTTTTTTTTTTTTTTGGTCAGGAGGAAATCGCCGGACTTCCGCCCTTTTCTGAGGATACTGGGCGGGGTATGTCAGAGTCGAACTGACTAAAACCTCCTGTCGCTCAACAACCAACGTCCAAACCTCGCATGAGACAGAACTCATGACAAGGCAAAGGGGGGAAAGTGAAGCGTTTAGTGCGGAGCACATCTCTCCCATCACCCTCCCCCTCGGGACGCCGGACTGGCGGTCGTCGGCGCCACGACCACCAGCCCTCTCGGTCGGCAGACTGTCCGAAGCCCGCCTAGATGGCGCCGGTTAGAGTGGGTTACCCTACAGAATACCCCGCTGGGCCAGAACCAGCGTGGGTCGAGGATAGCCGGCCTTCCATCACCCGGATGCTCTTACGTAAAACGCGTGCAGAGCAGCTTGCACGTCGTCTTCTTAGGCCCCCCTCGCCGGTCCCCAGACCGACATGTGAGGGGGACCCGAAACACTTAGAGGACCAGGGCTTGGGCGAGATCCGCCTCCCTGGCCCCCGCTCGACGGCGGCGGGATTGTGCGTCTCTCACGCGCCCCGCCGCCTCCTTCTGCGAGATGGTGCACTCGCAGAAGTCGAGCATCGCCTTCCACGACTCGTCGTCGCCGAGCATCGATGCCACAACACTCGGCAACGACAAGTCGGTTCCTATTTTTGCGACGAGGACACGGCGCCACCCCTCCCATGCGGGGCAGGCGACGAGCGTATGCTCTGCCGTGTCCAAGTCGCAACCACAATGGTGGCACTCTGCCGTCGGCTCGGCTGTGATCCGGTGCAGGAACTCACCGAAACAACCATGCCCAGTGAGCACCTGCGTGAGCCGGAAAGTGAGGCGTCCTCTGTCACGATTCACCCAATCCACAAGGACCGGGCGAATCGCCTCGACGGTCCTACGACCAGCCGAAGGATCAGTCAGCCGTCTACAAGATTTATTTCTTATATTATTATTCTATTCAAGGTCTGATGATAATAATAAAAAAAAAAACAAAGCACAAACCGCGTTGCAAGCTCTAATAGAAAGAAGTCTCGTTGCAATAACAGTTTTAATTACGTTAAAAATAACGTCTAGAGGAACTTTGCCGGTATCTACGGTCCGTTCGGTTTTATTGTTATTTCCTTCTCGCAGTAACGGGCTCAATTCGCTTGCTTCTTTTACGTTTTTTTTGTAACGAGAAATGAAACTGAAAAACATAACGTTGTTAATTTTATTTAAAATTAATAGTTTGGGATTTTTTTTGGTATTGTAGATAAGGGAACCTCCGCTCAGGGTTCTCAACTTGGGAAGTTATTGGAGATGCAATTAGCAATTCGTGGTAAATAACAAGTAGGTTTAGTAGAGTGTACGAAGAAAATTCTTTCACAAAAACACTCGTTCTTAGCTACTAGGGCTGTGGTTCTTGGATGATCGCAAATTATCATCAAAAGTTTTTTCTTCAAGTGGAAGGAGCCGTTGCGCTCGGCAAGCATTTCGATTGAAACTTGCAATCGAAATGTCAGTTGTTTTTCTAATACAATCTCCTCTCAGCCTTCAAAATGCAAAGCGGCATAAAGAATACGCACTAGCGAGGACGCGTTACTCGTCAAACTTGCTATTAAGTCAACTACACTCCAGTTTCACAGTGTACTCAACACCATGTGGGTCGTGAGCCATACCACCCATCTAGGCATTAAAAACAACAAAAATATGCTAGAAAGCAAGAAAACAAAAACTTAAATGAAACAAACTCTCCTCACACCTTCAATAGATCGTCAAAGCAGTGCCGAAAACGTCCAAGGTTTATCAACTATACGTAATCACAATTCTCATTTAATTCCAAATATACCTAGTCAGGTCATAAGTATTGTCACACAGTAAAACCTTTTCTTTTAGAATGCTGGCCACAAAAAAGTTTATTGAATTCGAATTGTGGAGAGTATTAAGCGGTAGGCAGCGGCTTGGCTCTGCCCCTGGCATTGCTGAAGTCCATGGGCGACGGTAACCACTCACCATCAGGTGGGCCGTATGCTCGTCTGCCTACAAGGGCAATAAAAAAAAAAAAAAAGAAGATTTTCGAATTGTTAATGAAAATAAAAATGTATACTTTTAGAATTTTACTCATTTTTAAATATGGAGTTTACGCTTAAAGAAGACCGTGTTGCGGTTACGCGCCAATTCAAATTTTTAACATACTGAAAAGTTTGAATATAACCAAAAGATTCGTTTATCATACCATCAAACGATACAATGAAGACTCTAGTGTAGATGACAGGTCAAGAAGTGGTCGCCCTCGGTCTGTTAGGACTCCAACAGTGATAAAAGCTGTGAAGGCGCGAATTTAAAGAAATCCTAAACGTAAGCAGAAACTGTTGGCCCTTCAGACGGGGTTAAGCAGAACCACGGTGAAAAGGGTGTTAAATGAAGACTTAGGGCTTCGGGCATATCGAAGAAAAAGAGGACATCGTTTGAATGCTCGTCTAATGGACCTGAGACTGAAGAGATGCCGCGCTTTGTTCAAGCGGTACGCGGGAAAAAAATATCGAGAGCTACAACAAACAAAATGATAAGGTGTACGCACACAGTAGTGAAGAAGCGAGCAACCGTATTCCGCGTGTCCAACGAGGTCATTTTCCATCCTCGCTCATAGTATGGGTGGAAGTTTCTTATTGGGGCTTAACAGAGGTACATTTTTGTGAGAAAGGTGTAAAAACGAATGCAGTTGGGTATCAAAATACAGTCCTGACGAAGCTTGTGGAACCTGTTTCTCATACCATGTTCAATAACAGGCACTGGGTATTCCAACAAGATTCGGCGCCAGCTCATAGAGCGAAGAGCACACAAGACTGGCTGGCGGCGCGTGAAATCGACTTCATCCGGCACGAAGACTGGCCCTCCTCGAGTCCAGATTTGAATCCGTTAGATTACAAGATATGGCAACACTTGGAGGAAAAGGCGTGCTCAAAGCCTCATCCCATTTTGGAGTCACTCAAGACATCCTTGATTAAGGCAGCCGCCGATATTGACATGGACCTCGTTCGTGCTGCGATAGACGACTGGCCGCGCAGATTGAAGGCCTGTATTCAAAATCACGGAGGTCATTTTGAATATACTTTAGTGGCATAAGAATCTATGTTTTGTTAAATTCATTTTGGTATATGAATGGTTACATAATGAATAAACTTGTTTAAATTATTTTACATTAAACATGTGACAGAATTTATGACCTGACTAGTTATATTAAAATCTAAATATCATATCAATTCCTAAATGTCGCTAATGACATTTTCAAGTTAAGTTTGCTTACGTACAGGTTCGAAACAACAATTTCCGGACCGTCGGTCTACCAGGCAATATCACCAACTCGCCATCATCTTTCCTTTGCTGTTAATCTCCAAAAATGTTTTGATCCAGGTATAGCGTGTAAATACGAAATCTTTGTTGGAATGTTTTACTAATTTATTATACTATTTCAACGAATATTATTGTTACGCCGGTAAAAGTAACGCCATCTATCGCCGAATAGTCGAACGAATATCGAAGGATCTAGTAGCACCCAGAATGCTCGAGAAATACAACGCCATCTATTATCAGATAGCGGAAACACAAAACTCGAAATGTGTGGAATATTCTCGATAATTCTAGGGATGTGGTATCGGCTATAAAAGCGTTGAGGAAATGGCACGCAGTCAGTTAGTCATCGGAACTACTCGAAGCGAAACAGCGAACGGATCACCTGAAGCGAAGCGGTAGAAGCGGATTGAGAATTTTAAAGTGTTTGTTTAGTGTTTTAAGTGTTCTAAATACTAATACAATGTTAACTTGTACTTCGGTAGATTTTTTTATTTATCCCGAACCCTAGCGCTTAACATTATCTATATTCAAACATTAGGTATCTAATATGCTGGGAAATAAATTATTAGTGTCCTGACTACAGTTGCTTGTGCTGTTAAGATTACATGTGTTTTAATGTGAAAAATAGACAATTCTTTCACCACATCATCACTTCTAATCAAGTCGACAGAGTGATCTTAAAATCGATTATAAATAACCAATAACTATCGACTCGTTACTTTCACTTCACTAATGCTCTGCAGTGTTGCCAAGATCGTTGCGACGACGCAATGTACCTAGTTTAAAAACTCTAAGTTTGCAAATTTGGCAAGCGCCAAGAGATTGCCCAGGGACGTCTAATGACCGACGGCTATTCAAATGGATACCTAAATCCCCATTTACGGTAGTACAATTTATACAATACAATAAATACTTTTAAAACACCATGTAAGAAATCTTGTAAGTAATCTAAGTTAAATATAATAAGAGGCTTTTTAAATATCCTACATGTAATTTATACATATTATACATTTTCAATTTATATTTTTTAATATTATATTTTTTTATTCAAAATGGGCTTACCACGGCCCGTTTGATATTAAAAATAGCTTATAGATATCGCAAGGTGAATACCGCTGACCAAGGTGGACATTTGAAGTCGTAGTCCCCGTGGCATCTTACAACGAATGCTTTGAGAAGAAATAGACTGAAGACTGAATGTTTGCCTACTTTTGCCACTAGAGGCGCTGTTCTAACTTTATTCTAATTTGAGTTAACTTTTACGCTATCGAGAACGTTAAAAAACTCGCACTAAGCACACTGGGATTCGGTGGTTTTTCGCGAAACATTTCCGACGCTGCATCACCGACTTAAGTCTTCGTATTTATCACAGCTAAACGTGAACGAGATCCGTCACCGCCCTGCCTATTTCTGCCGTGAAGCAGTAATGCGTTTCGGTTTGAAGGGTGGGGCAGCCGTTGTAACTATAATGAGATCTTAGAACTTATATCTCAAGGTGGGTGGCGCATTTACGTTGTTGATGTCCATGGGCTCCAGTAACCACTTTACACCAGGAGGGCTGTGAGCTCGTCCACCGACCTAAGCAACAAAAAAAAAAAAAATCATTTCATTCTTCAAAATCTAAACACAAAACTAGCGTTTGTTTAAACTCACGATGAAAATAAAACGAATCAAAAACAACATTATTACGTTGGGATGCTTCAAGAACGTCTTAATAAAGCAACAAGAAATTACTGATTTTCCAAAATAAACAATTCCCCGAAAATCTGTTACTTTTACAATACAAATAAACATTCGGAACTTTTCGGCGGCTATCGTCGCTGGCAGCCGCGCCAAGCCGCGCAGATAACCGGTTAAAGAGAAACAACATTGAAATAATAACTTTGGACGTATTCGTTGTTGCTAGCCTGTGTTTTTGTTAACTTGATAAGACAGTCTTAACGATAAGCTTAAAGCCGGTTCTTCGTTAGACACGAAACTCAACATTACCAAAATGTAAGCGTTCTTCCATAAGCCGAAAACAATATAACAGTAATAGTAGCAGTAAGTAAACAAAAAAAATTAATGATGTCGTCGAGGCCCAAAGGATAAGACGTCCGGTGCATTCGTATGTAGCGATGCAACGGTGTTCGAATCCCGCAGGTGGGTACTAATTTTTCTAATGAAATACATACTCAACAAATGTTCACGATTGGCTTCCACGGTGAAGGAATAAAATCGTGTAATAAAAATCAAACCCGCAAAATTATAATTTGCGTAATTATTGGTGATAGGACCTCTTGTGAGTCCGAACGGGTAGGTACCACCACCCCGCCTATTACTGCCGGGAAGCAGTAAAGCAGTAATTTGAAGGGTGGGGCAGCCGTTGTAACTATATTGAGACCTTAGAACTTACATCTCAAGGTGGGTGGCGCATTTACGTTATAAATTTCTATGGGTTCCAGTAACCACTTAACACCAGGTGAACTGTGAGCTCGATCACCCATCTAAGCAATAACAAAAAAATCCTCAGGGTCGGGTGTTCTGATTCTAAGCAATAAAAAAATGAAATTTCCTCAGTGTCGGATGTTTAAAACCACATTGTGTTTCGCGATCAATTCTATCTCGAACTGTCGAGTGGTAAGGAATGGCGGCGCCCACAGATATCAAAGTAAATCCCACGTTCGACAATGAAAAACTGAACAAATTAGTCCACGACGCAGATTATTAGCATAGAATCCATTTAAAATCGAAAGCCCTGGTCGTTGTTTACGCAAGTATATAAATCATATTACCCTCACCTTCTCTAGTTCTCATTTACTGTACTTCAACTATCAAATGGGACACAATACGTTTAAATCGTAAGCAATGTTTGAACAACATTGTTTCGCAATATCGAACTTCGCATACACCGCCTTCACGTTAGGGCTGAGGTACACTTAAGAATACTGCTAAGATTTAAGCTAACAGTGAAATTTTCAAATCTAAATATTTCTTTTCAAACGTTATATGTTTTCACGAATACTGTAGTACCGCATGTTAATGTTATTCTTTAATCATAGTACATATTATATAAGTTGCTTTGTGGAAAGTTTTAAGTTGAACTATGATGCATAGTGTTTTCCCATAGACACAGCCCACTGAGTTTCTCGCTGGATCTTCTCGTGGGTCGTGTTTCCGATCCGGTAATAGATTCTGCGAAGCACTGCTCTTGCTAGGGCCAGTGCTAGCAACACTCCCGATTTAAGGCCCGTGAGCTCATCTACACGTCAAGAAAAAGCTGAAATAGCCTCTCAGGACTGTTAGTACAGGTATAGAAAAAAGTGTAGAGTAGCATGTACTGTATTATAAACCAATATCTTAATAAAAAGAAAACAAATGCAAGTCAATAAACAAAAAATTAAGTTGATTCATTAAGAATGTCCTAGCTATTTCATTAAGTCACTAATATATAAAAAACTAGTATCAAAAAAATAAGTTTTACTTCTTTGAATTTAATATTGTTGTATATTGACCTCAACCGACAGAACAGTGATAGCCGAGTCAATTTAAGTTGGAAACTTAATATCCAACAAGTTCCACGATACCTGACCTCATTTGAGACTCTTAGCCAGTGTCAAATAATGTACTATAACCGCTTCTGTTTACTAACGAAATTGGATCGGGTGCGCTTTTATTATCTATCTATCTATATACATAAAAATGAATCGCTGTTCGTTAGTCTCGCTAAAACTCGAGAACGGCTGGACCGATTTGGCAAATTTTGGTCTTAAATTATTTGTGGAGGTCCAGAGAAGGTTAAAAAGGTATTTATATATGAACATTCTCGGAATTAAATATTGTTTGTCCTTTGATGTCCCCCCCATCGGACGGATTCCTTTTGTCTTTTATTTATCGATTGAGGCACTACGAAGTCTGCCGGGTCAGCTAGTTTTTATTAAAAATGATCTTTAATACCTACTTTGCTTGTTAAAGTATTATATCTATCAAAAAACCTGACGGACACAGAAGACCTTAATTTTGTACAGTAAGTATTGTGAGAATCATTGAATTCGACAGCTTATTCACAGTCTTAATATGTTTTTATATTTATATGAGATGATTTAGAAGTTAAATGGCTCATAGTAATAGTATCCGGTTACATTTAATCTCTTATTTAATCTGAAATGTATGCGATAATTAACAAGGTTTTATTTTAAGGACTAATTATATACTTATTTAAATGTTATTTTCATTAATATAGTTTGCATTTCGGGTTTTTTTTAAACCTCTATTACAAATTACTGAACATAATAGAATTATTTCTTATTTACCAAAAACATAGCCTTATTACTACTACATTAAACTACATTTTAATGTCGACTTGTTTTATAATTTCAAATAATGAAACATTTTGTCATACTTGCATTTATTTCACTGAATTTCAAGCTTGTAACTATTTAAAAATGATGTATCGAATTTATTGTAAATTCTGGTGAAATTAACACATTATTAGCAGAATAGTGTGGTCCATGGGCAAGATTTTACTATAAATTAAATTTTATATCATATCGTCTGTATGCGAAAACCTGTCATCGAATGCTCCACAGAGAGAATTCCAAATAATTTTATTTAAAGACGCCATTACATTTTACCACCAATAATGCTGGATAAGGTTTCCATAACATACATTACTTGGAACTAATGGGTTGTTACGAGATTTCCACAAAACACCAGTTATTAACTCTAAGCTAAGAACGTATTATTGTGTTTTTACAAAGAACATTTGAAGCACCATCATCTTTTTGACGTCGAAGCAATAAGTAGGATCAGTTTTCACAAAAATGTCTTATAAATAGGTTCTAATATCGTGAAAATACTATAAGATCAATTATTTAAAGAAACTCAAAACACTTCAGTATACATTATGAGCCAAATATAAATGTTTATAATAATAGTAGTCATAAATGATAATTACTGGTGATAGGACTTCTTGTGTGTCCGGTAATTACTGGTGATAGGACTTCTTGTGTGTCCGCCCGGGTAGGTACCACCACCCTGCCTATTTCTGCCGTGAAGCAGTAATGCGTTTCGTTTTGAAGGGCGGGGCAGACGTAACTATACTGAAACCATAGAACCTATATCTCAAGGTGGGTGGCGCATTTACGTTGTAGATATATTATATGGGCTCTAGTAACCACTTAACACCAGGTGGGCTGTGAGCTCGTCCACCCATCTAAGCAATAAATAAATAAAATTGAAATAAATCACGCACGGTCATGTGGCCCCAATTTAGGATTCCCTGTATTATGTACCAGAGACGGAGAAATATACTTATATAAGTTAAAATATATGGGAATAGAACCCACGACCCTCGGCGCAACAGTCCGGGCCACCGAATCAGTTAGCTTTATTTGTTGAAATCATTGATACCCAATCTCCTAATGACAACGTAGCTACTCTAGTTAACAATATACGCTGCATTGGCATTTATTTATGACGTAAAGATTACCGATAACTTTTAGCGGAGTAAAAGCTTGTAGATACTATTTTCTGAAAATCCATCGAACATTGAAACGAAACCTGAATTGGATATATAAAAGAATCTGAATTGCACGAAACTGATTTTTATCTCTTCGATGTCAAACGGGAACTGAAAATGTTGCACACACATGTTGTGATTTTTTTATTTTATTCCAAATGCCTCTTTTTTTTTCCTACCTATTCGGGATTCCGATTCGATGGTAGATTCTGCGAAGCACTGCTCTTGCTAGGGCTGGTGTTAGAAAATTCTCGCAAGTTGAACCCGTGAGCTCACCTACCCGTCCGGGCGTAGCTGGAAAAGGGGCCATCCATTTTAGGCTAGTAGGGAACAGTAGTAGCATTCCGATAGAGGCACCCGTCACGTGCGGACGTGCTCATCGTCCACTCGATCGCCCGGTCTTTGTTCGCCCGGCTTTTGTTAGCCCGGCCATTGTTCGCGCGGCCTGTGTTTGTGGTACATCTGCCGACTAAGTGCTCTTTCTGGAAGTTTTTATTTGTTTTGTCTCCTTTTGTTGTTTCTGTGTTCGTGGTACATCTGCCGACAAAGTGGTTTATTGCAAGTATTTATTTGTTTTGTTTCTTTTCGTAATTTCTGTTTTGTTGTGCTTTTTCTTTGTCCTGTAGTAATCGCGCCGCATTGCCACCTGTGTTCAATAGAACCGCTCAGGTCCGAGAAGTTGGGGCCTCGCCGCAAGGCGAGTGTTTTCAAGACCCGGGGCCGCCCCACCTGGGTACTCAGCTATCATGGACGCTGTATTCGCGGAATTCCTCCGACTTCGCCACCCACAGCTCGCCTCGGAGTTTTTGGCCTTCAAGGCCAATCACACTGCGAGCCCTCTCGAGGACTCCGCCGCGCTCGCTGCTCCTGCGTCGCCTGTACCTGCGTGCAGAGCTTCTGCATTGAGCACCGCAGCCTCTGTCGTGCCTGCCGCTCCCGTGTCGCCTATACTGGCGAGAAAAGCTGCTGCGTCGTCCGCCGTGACCATCGTTTCAGCTGAGCGATCATCCGCGGCCTCCGTCGCGCCCTCTAAAACACCTACACTTGCTCGTAGGTCGCCTGCACCCGCCTCCTCGTGCTCCGACTCTGACTCGGACATGGAGGTCGACCTCGCCCCCGCCTCATCGACGGATGGATTCACCCTGGTACAGAAGGGTAAGAAGCGTGCCGCGGAGTCTCGAGCTCCCGCGGCCGCTAAAATTAGCAAAGCCGTGAACGCGTCGCGCCCCCGCCCTCAGACTCCCGTTGCGCCCCCAGCCCGTGCCACTCCGTCGCCGCGTCCGGTGGCACAAAATAAAACCCAGACCCCTCCCCCGGTTATCCTTCAGGAGAAGGCAGCTTGGGATCGAGTTTGCCTGGCCCTTAAGGCCAAAAATATAAATTTCACGAATGCCCGTAACCTCGCGAACGGCATTCAAATTAAGGTTCAAACACCCGACGACCATAGGGCCCTCTCTTCTTACCTCCGTAAGGAGCGTATAAGTTTCCATACGTATACGCTCCAGGAGGAGCGCGAACTCCGCGTTGTAATACGCGGAATCCCTAAAGAGTTAGATGTAGAGCTCGTAAAAGCCGACCTGTTAGAACAAGGCCTACCAGTGAATTCTGTGCACCGTATGCACACCGGTCGCGGTAGGGAGCCATATAATATGGTTCTAGTCGCTCTCCAGCCTACCCCCGAGGGTAAGAAAATCTTTAACACACAGACCGTCTGTAGGCTCTCTGGTGTCGCTGTCGAAGCCCCCCATAAAAAAGGCACTCCTAGCCAGTGCCATAACTGTCAATTGTACGGGCACTCTTCCCGTAACTGTCACGCGCGCCCCCGATGTGTTAAGTGTTTGGGCGATCACGCCACGGCCCTCTGCGCTCGCGACCAAAAAACCGCGACGGAACCGCCTAGCTGCGTCCTGTGTCGAACACAGGGTCACCCCGCGAATTACCGTGGTTGCCCCCGAGCCCCTAAAATAAATCGCCGCGTCGCCCGCCAAAACCGCCTCCGAGCTTCCGGCCCAGACATCAAAGCCTCGGCACCCTCTGCGTCGCAGGCTAAGCCAGCGTTCGTTCCGGCGGCGGTGCCCAGTGTCTCGGCCTGGGCAAAACCGCTGCCGTACACGAACACGGCTACAACTCCCTCCTCCGCGATTCGTCCCGCCCCCGCGACTCGTCCCTCTCCCGCGACTTGCCCTCCGACCGCGTCCGACAATCTCGCTTTAGCGATCGACTTCTTTCAGTCGATCAACTTTGAGCGCGTTAACGCTTTGGGCGACGCCATTCGCGCTGCCTCCACTGCACAACACTTTATCGCCGTTGTGCAGGAATACGCCGACGTATACGCGTCATTAAATACGTACGTCCTCCCCTCACTCCGCCGGTAATCAATGGCGTATATAAGTAGAATAAAGCCCCTATCCGTAACGATAGGATTTTTTAACGCTTACGGTCTCGCAAATCAACGTGATCAGGTTTCTGACTTTTTGCGTGACCACCAAATTGATATCTTTTTAGTGCAGGAGACCCTACTTAAGCCCGCGCGCCGTGACCCTAAAATCGCGAACTATAACATGGTCAGGAACGACAGGCTCTCTGCCCGTGGTGGTGGTACCGTCATTTACTATAGAAGAGCCCTGCATTGCGTCCCGCTCGATCCTCCCGCGCTCGCTAATATCGAAGCATCAGTGTGCCGAATCTCACTGACGGGACACGCGCCGATCGTTATCGCGTCCGTTTATCTTCCACCGGATAAGATCGTTCTAAGCAGTGATATCGAGGCGCTGCTCGGTATGGGGAGCTCTGTCATTCTGGCGGGCGACCTAAATTGTAAACACATCAGGTGGAACTCACACACCACAACCCCGAATGGCAGGCGGCTTGACGCGTTAGTCGATGATCTCGCCTTCGATATCGTCGCTCCGCTAACCCCGACTCACTACCCGCTAAATATCGCGCATCGCCCGGATATACTCGACATAGCGTTATTAAAAAACGTAACTCTGCGCTTACACTCGATCGAAGTAGTTTCAGAGTTAGATTCAGACCACCGTCCCGTCGTTATGAAGCTCGGTCGCGCTCCCGATTCCGTTCCCGTCACGAGGACTGTGGTGGATTGGCACACGCTGGGCATCAGCCTGGCTGAATCTGATCCACCATCGCTTCCGTTTAGTCCGGACTCTATCCCGTCTCCTCAGGATACCGCTGAAGCCATAGACATCGTAACGTCACACATCACCTCGACATTAGATAGGTCATCGAAGCAAGTTGTAGCGGAGGACTTCCTTCACCGCTTCAAATTGCCCGACGATATTAGGGAACTCCTTAGAGCTAAGAACGCCTCGATCCGTGCGTACGATAGGTATCCTACCGCGGAAAATCGTATTCGAATGCGTGCCCTACAACGCGACGTAAAGTCTCGCATCACCGAAGTCCGAGATGCCAGATGGTCTGATTTCTTAGAAGGACTCGCGCCCTCTCAAAGGTCTTACTACCGCTTAGCTCGTACTCTCAAATCGGATACGGTAGTAACTATGCCCCCCCTCGTAGGCCCCTCAGGCCGACTCGCGGCGTTCGATGATGACGAAAAAGCAGAGCTGCTGGCCGATACATTGCAAACCCAGTGCACGCCCAGCACTCAATCCGTGGACCCTGTTCATGTAGAATTAGTAGACAGTGAGGTAGAACGCAGAGCCTCCTTGCCACCCTCTGATGCGTTACCACCCGTCACCCCGATGGAAGTTAAAGACTTGATCAAAGACCTACGTCCTCGCAAAGCTCCCGGTTCCGACGGTATATCCAACCGCGTTATTAAACTTCTACCCGTCCAACTCATCGTGATGTTGGCATCTATTTTCAATGCCGCTATGGCGAACTGTATCTTTCCCGCGGTGTGGAAAGAAGCGGACGTTATCGGCATACATAAACCCGGTAAACCAAAAAATCATCCGACGAGCTACCGCCCGATTAGCCTCCTCATGTCTCTAGGCAAACTGTATGAGCGTCTGCTCTACAAACGCCTCAGAGACTTCGTCTCATCCAAGGGCATTCTTATCGATGAACAATTCGGATTCCGTACAAATCACTCATGCGTTCAACAGGTGCACCGGCTCACGGAGCACATTCTTGTGGGGCTTAATCGACCAAAACCGTTATACACGGGAGCTCTCTTCTTCGACGTCGCAAAAGCGTTCGACAAAGTCTGGCACAATGGTTTGATTTTCAAACTATTCAACATGGGCGTGCCGGATAGTCTCGTGCTCATCATACGGGACTTCTTGTCGAACCGCTCTTTTCGATATCGAGTCGAGGGAACCCGCTCCTCCCCACGACCTCTCACAGCTGGAGTCCCGCAAGGCTCTGTCCTCTCACCCCTCCTATTTAGCTTATTCGTCAACGATATTCCCCGGTCGCCGCCGACCCATTTAGCTTTATTCGCCGACGACACGACTGTTTACTATTCTAGTAGAAATAAGTCCCTAATCGCGAAGAAGCTTCAGAGCGCAGCCCTAGCCCTAGGACAGTGGTTCCGAAAATGGCGCATAGACATCAACCCAGCGAAAAGTACTGCGGTGCTATTTCAGAGGGGAAGCTCCACACGGATTTCCTCCCGGATTAGGAGGAGGAATCTCACACCCCCGATTACTCTCTTTAGACAACCCATACCCTGGGCCAGGAAGGTCAAGTACCTGGGCGTTACCCTGGATGCATCGATGACATTCCGCCCGCATATAAAATCAGTCCGTGACCGTGCCGCGTTTATTCTCGGTAGACTCTACCCCATGATCTGTAAGCGGAGTAAAATGTCCCTTCGGAACAAGGTGACACTTTACAAAACTTGCATAAGGCCCGTCATGACTTACGCGAGTGTGGTGTTCGCTCACGCGGCCCGCACACACATAGACACTCTCCAATCCCTACAATCCCGCTTTTGCAGGTTAGCTGTCGGGGCTCCGTGGTTCGTGAGGAACGTTGACCTACACGATGACCTGGGCCTCGAATCAATTCGGAAATACATGAAGTCAGCGTCGGAACGATACTTCGATAAGGCTATGCGTCATGATAATCGCCTTATCGTTGCCGCCGCTGACTACTCCCCGAATCCTGATCATGCAGGAGCCAGTCACCGTCGACGCCCTAGACACGTCCTTACGGATCCATCAGATCCAATAACCTTTGCATTAGATGCCTTCAGCTCTAATACTAGGGGCAGGCTTAGGGACCCCGGTAACCGTACTCGTCGAACTCGACAAAGAGGTCGACGTGCAACCTAACCCATGCATCAGCCCGCTGAGTTTCTCGCCGGATCTTCTCAGCGGGTCACGATTCCGATCCGGTAGTAGATTCATTCGCGAAACAATTGCTCTTGAGTTGTTAGGTCTCCTTCGGAGGCGCTCGGGCAGTTGTTAGTAAATCCCACCCCTCTTGGCTGAGCCTTTGCTCGCCCACCTGTCCTGGTGAAACTGGAAAGGCCTTCGGGCCACCAGTAAACTTTCAATCATAAAAAAAAAAAAAAAAAAAAAAAAAAACAGTAGTAGCAGTAGTAGGCTAGTAGGGAAAAAACTAATATACATTTGGACTAGATCACTCATGAACAAAATAGCTATGATGCTATGATAAATAGGATGGGCCATCCATAAATTACGTCACACGAATTTTAGGACTTTTGAACCCCTCCCCCATGCCCCTTGTCTCACTATGTCACATTTCGATAATCCGGTGGTAGATTCTGCGAAGCACGGCTCTTGCTGGGGTTCGTGTTAACAACATCGCCAGGTTTGAGCCCCGTAAGCTCACTTACTAGCCCGGTGACGCTAATATGGTCTTTCTAGACCATCAACTTAGGGAGGAAACAAAAAAATATTCAGTGATGTAAATACAGATGGCGCTTGTATGACCATAGCATGTTATTTAGTACCACACATTTCGATCGGCTTTTTGTTTAGTGCAAGCCAATCCTGTGATGCTATATATTCATATATTTCTGATACATTTGTGATTTTATATTAATAAAAATAACAAAAAATTTAAGAAAACAGACTTCATTTAACTTTCCCCATAAATTGAGAATATCACCAATGTAGTCGAAGGTTAATTAAATATCCATTATTAAGGATAATTCAAAGACTCTTAGCCAGATCTTGATTGTTTTTTTAATGGGACCACATGAGAAGTATCAGCTTTCAAATTTAAAGAAAATCGTCAAAATCGGTTCGACTATAATTTTTTTTAACACACATTAATAAATAAAAACAGTAGAACTGAGAACGCCGCTATTTTTTATTAAAAAAGTTTTAAATAGCATTATCATAAATAAAATAGTTATTATGGAAATAGATTATTAAATATCATTGCAATAGAAGAAATACATTATTCTTTGTAAGTTCTTCTTGGTAGTAATTATTACCATGCTGTCTATTTTCGCAATAAAGTATACTACAGCCTTTATATTAAACAATTGAGACTTCGACCTCATGCCTCAAAGCAGTGGTATTCGCGTCACGATGCCCATGAGCTTAAGCTTAACCGGTTTATATCATGTGGGTCGCACGAACGAGCGCACATGTAATTAATAAGTAATTAAGAAAACACACACACAGACATCTTTTACATTTTTGTTTTATATATATTAATGTACATACGCTATAATGGCTTATGTCTTTATACTAAAGTTCATTACGAAAACGAAGACAGAGCGGTCGTCTTTCACGATGAGAGCCATAATTTTATTATTTTTAATATTCTTTTTTGATTTCCGTGAATGCAGTCACACGTTTGTGGGCACAAGTGTAATGAGACCACTCGTGTACAAGACCAATGCAACCTACAGCGCCCTAACGTTCAGGAAAAGAATAGAATTTATGAACTACACTATTCCAAAAAGCGGAAATTCAGTTATACAGGTATGGTTTTGAAAGTTTTTTTTTTCTTTTGTGAGCACAGATGAGCATTCGTGCACGCGGACACAGTCACCGTCTACTTTGAGGACATATCTCAATTCTAATAGAAATAGCGAATGCTTTAATCCATTTTTATTTATTGCTTAGTTGGATGGACGAGCTCACAGCCCACCTGGTGTTAAGTAGTTACTGGAGCCCATAGACATCTACAACATAAATGCGCCACCCACCTTGAGATATAAGCTCTAAGATCTCAGTATAGTTAGAACGGCTGCCCTACCCTTCAAACCGAAACGCATTACTGCTTCACGGCAGAAATAGGCATATTGAAACCAAAACTGATAACTTAGCGATAAGAGATAAAAGAGAGAGTCATCAGTCTGTCATGTGTACTCTCATACTTTAGAGTAAATTGGTCCTTTAAACTGTATTATTGTAATAATTCAATATCACTGGTCGCGGACGCTGTCGGATTTAAAGTAAATCTATATATTAATACGTGAAGCAAAAACTTTGTATCCCTTTTTACGAAATTACGCGGACGGAGGAGTATGAAATTTTCCACACTTATAGAGAATATAGAGAAGAAGTGCACAATGCTAATATTTTTTTAAAATAATGCATAAAAGATACATTAAATCAATAAAGAAAACATTACACACACTACCATGTATTTGACACACACACACATATACTCTTTGTTTATTGTCAAAATTTTGATATTGCTTAAAGTCTGTCTGTAGTCAAATTGAGAATAGGCTAGAATTGTTTATCTTTAATATTAAGAGCATTTGTCTATAGTGTAGTTTTGGCGAAATCTGTAACAATAGGACCATAATAATGTTGAAACTTATAAATTCAATTAATTATAGTCGAATTTTGACTACTGCAGGACCACTAGTTTGTATTAATAAATCACGTAATCAATAAAACGTCCTCTATGTTATTCTTATGCAATTAGAAGAATTTGATTTGAGCCCTACAACCCAGCAGAGGGTAACAGGAAATAATGAAGAAGAATGTTATTCTTGGGGCCAATGTTCACAATATGAGCATTATTCTTGCTCAATAAGCCCGACGATTTTTTAATTTAAACCTTAAATCATTAAAAAAATCACTGGATAGTTGTGAAATGTATGTTAACAGTACTCAATAATGCGAACAGGGTTGTCGATTTTCAAGTTTATTAAAAAAATGCCTATTATCGCTTAAGTAAGCGACATGAATTTTTTTTTCATAACTTGGATCCCCCGGATCCACTCTCAGTGCTTTTAGGCACATCAAGCTCTTCTATGAGCGAACTAACCCATATCCATAGCCCACTGAATTCCTCACTGGATCTACTAAGTGAGTAGCGATTACGATCCGGTGGTAGGTTTTTTTTTTTTTTTTTTTTATGATTGTAGGATTACTGGTGGCCCGGAGGCCTTTCCAGTTTCACCAGGACAGGTGGGCGAGCAAAGGCTCAGCCAGGAGGGGTGGGATTTGCTAACAGCTACCCGAGCGCCTCCGAAGGAGACCTAACAACTCAAGAGTAGCTGCTTGGCGAATGAATTTACTACCGGATCGGAATCGCGACCCGCTGAGAAGATCCGGCGAGAAACTCAGCGAGCTGATTCATGGGTTAGGTTGCACGGCGAACTCTTTCTCGTGTTCGACGAGTACGGTTACCGAGGGTCCTAAGCCTGCTCCTAGAGCTGAAGGCGTCTAGTGCGAAGGTTATTGGATCTGATGGATCCGTAAAGACGTGTCTAGGGCGTCGACGGTGACTGGCTCCTGCATGGTCAGGATTCGGGGAGTAGTCAGCGGCGGCTATGATAAGGCGATTATCATGACGCATAGCCTTATCGAAGTACCGTTCCGACGCTGACTTCATGTATTTCTGTATAAATTCGAGGCCCAGGTCGTCGTGTAGGTCAACGTTCCTCACGAACCACGGAGCTCCGACGGCTAACCTGCAAAAGCAGGATTGTAGAGATTGAAGGGTGTCTATGTGTGTGCTGGCTGCGTGAGCGAACACCACACTCGCGTAAGTCATGACGGGCCTTATGCAAGTTTTGTAAAGTGTCACCTTGTTCCGAAGGGACATTTTACTCCGCTTGCAAATCATGGGATAGAGTCTACCGAGAATAAACGCGGCACGGTCACGGACTGATTTTATATGCGGGCGGAATGTCATCGATGCATCCAGGGTAACGCCCAGGTACTTGACCTTCCTGGCCCAGGGTATGGATTGACTAAAGAGAGTAATCGGGGGTGTGAGATTCCTCCTCCTAATACGGGAGGAAATCCGTGTGGAGCTTCCCCTCTGAAATAGCACCGCAGTACTTTTCGCTGGGTTGATGTCTATGCGCCATTTTCGGAACCACTGTCCTAGGGCTAGGGCTGCGCTCTGAAGCTTCTTCGCGATTAGGGACTTATTTCTACTGGAATAGTAAACAGTCGTGTCGTCGGCGAATAAAGCTAAATGGGTCGACGGCGACCGGGGAATATCGTTAACGAATAAGCTAAATAGGAGAGGTGAGAGGACAGAGCCTTGCGGGACTCCAGCTGTGAGAGGTCGTGGGGAGGAGCGGGTTCCCTCGACTCGATATCGAAAAGAGCGGTTCGACAAGAAGTCCCGTATGATGAGCACGAGACTATCCGGCACACCCATGTTGAATAGTTTGAAAATCAAACCGTTGTGCCAGACTTTGTCGAACGCTTTTGCGACGTCGAAGAAGAGAACTCCCGTGTATAACGGTTTTGGTCGATTAAGCCCCACAAGAATGTGCTCCGTGAGGCGGTGCACCTGTTGAACGCATGAGTGATTTGTACGGAATCCGAATTGTTCATCGATGAGAATGCCCTTGGATGAGACGAAGTCTCTGAGGCGTTTGTAGAGCAGACGCTCATACAGTTTGCCTAGAGACATGAGGAGGCTGATCGGGCGGTAGCTCGTCGGATGATTTTTTGGTTTACCGGGTTTATGTATGCCGATAACGTCCGCTTCTTTCCACACCGCGGGAAAGATACAGTTCGCCATAGCGGCATTGAAAATAGATGCCAACATCACGATGAGTTGGACGGGTAGAAGTTTAATAACGCGGTTGGATATACCGTCGGAACCGGGAGCCTTGCGAGGACGTAGGTCTTTGATCAAGTCTTTAACTTCCACTGGGGTGACGGGTGGTAACGCATCAGAGGGTGGCAAGGAGGCTCTGCGTTCTACCTCACTGTCTACTAATTCTACATGAACAGGGTCCACGGATTGAGTGCTGGGCGTACACTGGGTTTGCAATGTATCGGCCAGCAGCTCTGCTTTTTCGTCATCATCGAACGCCATGAGTCGGCCTGAGGGGCCTACGAGGGGGGGGCATAGTTACTACCGTATCCGATTGGTAGGTTCTACGAAGCACTCTTGCTAGGGCTTTTTTTTCACAGGAGAAAATCGCCGGATCCCTCGATCGACGGGCCAAGAGCCCGCATTAATGGCGCCGCGCTGCACCTCCTCCGGAGCGGTCGGGGGAACGCGGCCTACCATCGACCGGTTTCGTATTACGGGCGAGCGTGCCGAGCACGCCACCCATGCCTAGGTTCTTCCCCGCACAAAACGAGTGGAGCCCGAAGCTCTTAGGGGGGCGGGTTACGGACGGATCCCCGGTCCCGACCCCCTGCTCGGCGGTGGCGGATTTCTGCGTAGTGAGGAAAGTTTTGCCTCACTCGCCCCGCCGCTTCCTTCTGCGAGATGGTGCACTCGCAGAAGTCGAGCATAGCTTTCCAAGACTCGTCACTGCCAAGCATCGACGCCACGGCGCCAGATAGCCGCCGTGTCCAGGTCGTATCCACAATGGTGGCACCTCGTCGTCGGCTCAGCTCCCATCCGGTGCAGGTACTTCCTGAAGCATCCGTGCTCAGTCAGCACCTGCACCAGATGGAAGGTGAGGCGTCCTCGGCCACGATTCACCCAGTCATCAAAGACCAGGTAAACCGCCTCGACAGTCCGTAGACTCCACGTGGGGTTGGCCAACCGCCTCGACCACGACTCGAGCACGGACCGCCGAGAATGGGCCTTCCGCGCCCGCAACTCACTATTAGGGAGACGCGCCATTCCCAAAGCACGAAGTTCGCTGCACCACCGATAGTCGGCAGCGAGCGACTCCACCTCCAGCTCCCATAGAGGCGTTCCCGCCAACATACACGCCGCCTCGAAGGAGACGGTGTGATATCCACGGAATTCTTGCTAGGGCTAGTTTTAAAAAATTCTCTCAGGCTGAGTCCTTGAGCTCACCTACCCGATCGAGCGTACAAAGCCCCGTAGGCTACCAGCGAATAGTTAAGGAAAAAGGATATTTGTATTTTACGAGAGCTTAACAAAGCTGTGTCTGCATTAAAAAGAACATAGTGTATTTCATTAATCATCATTTTTTAGCTCAATGTTTTTGTCTGTTGACTTGTTCTTTCTGAAATTTACTAAATTATAACATTTCATCTCAACTAAATAGGAGTCAGCGCCATTTTTGGCGAGTCCTATATTGCGTCGATATTTTGGACGTACATAGATATTGTGCGTTTTGTCGTATGCGAAGTCTCAAAAATAATTTCAATTCATATTTACTATTGAACAATAACTCGTAATTAATTTTTGCCAAACTCACTCACAAAAGATATTATTGTAATACCTATAATGAAAGCGAATAATTACTCTTTCATGTGGAAACACTTGTATAAATAAATTCAATCAATTATAATAACTGTGAATTGGTGTTTATTTTGGTGTAGTTTTAAAAATATAAATTTATTATTTCACGAACAAAATTTCGACATTTCTCTCTGTTGTCTGAAACTGAAAATTAAGGTAAATTTTGTTAGGAAAATTTCAGTGCTGTGTTTTTTATTTCTTAAATTAAAAACATTGACGACTTAAAGATCGGCGTAGAATTACATAACCTTAGGTCCTTTTATTGATGATTCTAGTCCATTATTATGTTTCGCATAGACAGGTCATCGGCCTTACAGCCTAGGTGGTGTAAAGAAAATACTGGTCCCCATAGACATCATAAGATAAATGCGCCTTGAAACCTAAAATCTAAGTCTAAATCTTAATTGAATAGATATTTAGCGGCTGAAAAAAAACTATAAAGAGCAGACTGCCGTGTGTGGCGATTTCTACGGCACGATCTAACGGTGGTTTAGGACTCCTGAGTGAGAAACCTCCTCACAATATCCGCCGTATCGAGTATAACCGCTTTCTGTACCAGGTCCGTAAAGGTAGTCCAGCTGGTTAAAGATGTGGTTGAAGCCGACACAGCTATCATATACACGCTACATGGCGGTAGTCTCGTGGGCGAGGTCTAAAAAGTTTTTAATTTGTCCTTGTCTGTATTCACGATTTTGGTGGTATGGTATTCATGAGGAATGGTGATGTCAACCAATACTCCTCGACGGAAAATAAACCTATCCATGATAATAGACACCTTGTACTATACTGACGGGAGAAGATAACGCGGACGCTCACCAACCCGCTGGTCTGATCTAGTAAAAATGCTCACCGGCCTGCCGATAACCGAGGCTATAAAGACCGCCGAGGGCAGGAAAACGTGGGGAAGTATTGTGCATCGAGCGGTCAACGTTTCAAATTAGACACGATCTTCAGCAATGAAGAGACCGACTCAGAAGAAAGAAGAAGACTATACTGAGACCTTAGAACTCATATCTGAAAGTAGGTGGCGGCATTTACGTTGTAGTTGTCTATGGGCTCCGGTAACCACTTTGTATTAGGTGGGCCGTGAGATCGTCCACCCACCTTTACAATAATAAAAATAGTATAGCGTAACATCACCATTTTCAAGAACTGCTTGAGTTTTGGTATCGGTAATGAATCGATAATAATTATTTTTATTTCTAGCGAACAGCATGACCCTAAACGAAGTTAAGCTTCTGAGTGATGCGGTCCATTTTGTTGCAGGGCATTCTGGCCTACGATCGGACGCATTCCGGAGCAACCGCCAACATAACTGAAGGAGGAATAGGCTACAACAAAGTCAAGATACGCATGAAGAGCGACAGGGGAAACGAAATCAACTATGAGATTTATATATACGCTTGATTATTTAATCTAAACTTATTTCGATTTCGAACTACCGTTGCGATACGTTGAGATCGGAATTTCTTTTATTATCCATGATTAAGATTTTTAAAATTGAATATTAAAATTAGTAAGGAAATTAGTTCACCGAATTTTAGGGTGTTTTTTTTTATTCCTTTGATGGGCGGACGAGCTCACAGCCCACCTGGTGTTAAGTGGTTACTGGAGGAGCCACGTAAATGCGCCACCCACCTTGAGATATAAGTTCTAAGGTCTCAAGATTCTAAGGTCAGGTGAGGCTGCCCCACCCTTCAAACCGAAACGCATTACTACTTCACAGCAGAAATAGGCTGGGTGGTGGTATCTACCCGCACGGACTCACAAGAGGTCCTACCACCAGTAAGTGTCTTTCAAGTTTTAATATACATTTTTGTGGCCTCATAGACAGTTGACCATACGGTCTACTTAATGGTCAGTGTCGCCGTGGACGTCAGATATACCAGGGGCACAAGCCGCTACCCATCGCTTAGGAGTTAGCTCGAACCAGATTTCTAAAAGGAGACCTCATAGCGCTCAAGAAACAACGTGCGAGAAATTCTACAACTGGATGGTATTGAGCAAAAAAGATCTCTGGAAACGCTCTTTGAATAAATGCAGTAATATAGACGAACTCTAAGTCGATGACGGGACCTCCCGCTTGTTAAAAGAGATAAACTCGAACAATAGCATTTTATTAATTATTGTAATTAAAATCAAGATAGCACACAGATATGCAAAACGGTTTTTTTTCTTTCTTAAAAATAGCATATTCGAGCTGCTTCTGATTTAAAGCACTATTTTTATGATGTTTTTAGTTCTTTTAGCAGCTGAATTAAACAGTAAATGAGCTTAGATTAAGCTGCTTCTATGGCTCAGGCTACAAGCATTTATGTCTGAAAAAATTAATACACTTATTGAAAATAAATTTTACTTATTAAAATATCCGCCATTGTTTCGACCTATGTATAATTGGTGAAATAATTGTGAAAAATATTTTGTTAATGAAGTCATTAAAAGATAAACTTAATGAAAACGAAGCTAATTATCATTTTAAAATGCCTAACGTTTTCAATTTTATTACCTGATCGAGCCACAGTGTAAATGCTGGAAAAACGACAAGGGTGTCCCGAATCACTAAGATAACTCCACAGACCCTGCGACCGAACCATACTGACTAAAAGATCTATGTTAACACACCGATTACATCTACACTTCGCACACAGCACTTAGGGTTAATTAAGATTTTTTCATATAGCTTAGATGGGTGGATGAGCTCACAACCCACCTAGTGTTAAGCGGTTATTGGAGCCCGTGGACATCTACAACGTAAATGCGCCACCCATCTTGAGATATAAGCTCTAAGGTCTCAGTATAGTTACAACGGCTGTTCCACCCTTCAAACCGAAACGCATTACTGCTGCACGGCAAAAAGCCATGGTGGTGTACTGGTGGTAGGACCTCTTGTGAGTCCGCGCGGGTAGGTACCACCGCCCTGCCTATTTCTGCCGTAAAGCAGTAATGCGTTTCGGTTTGAAGGGTGGGGTAGCCGTTGTATCTATACTGAGGTCTAAGAACTTATATCTCAAGGTGCGTGGCGCATTTACGTTGTAGATGTCCATGGGCTCCAGTAACCACTTAACATCAGGTGGGCTGTGAGCTCGTCCACCCATCTAAGCTATATGAAAAAATCTTAATTAACCCTAAGTGCAGTGTGCGAAGTGTAGATGTAATCGGTGTGTTAACATAGATCTTTCAGTCAGTATGGTTCGGTAGCAGGGTCTGTGGAGTTACGTATGTATGTAAACGTATTTAAGTATTTAGGTCAGTGTCTGAAACCAAAACGCAGGGAATCCTAATTTGGGGTCGGTTGACCGTGCGTGATTTGTTTCCAATTCCCAGTTATCATGAATCACAGTTTTTTTTTTCAGACGAGCACACGACGAGGCGGGTACCATTTTTTCCAATGAAATACGCTTTTCATTTTTTTTATTTTATTGCCCTTGTAGGCAGACAAGCATACGGCCCTCCTGATAGTGAGTGTTTACCGTCACCCATGGACTTCAGCAACGCCAGGGGCAGAGCCAAGCCGATGCCTACTTAATACTCTCCACAAGCCTCGTTTCATAGCCAGATGATACGTGACAAAAAATACCTCTTGAAACACACTGTGGAATACCCAGTGGCTCCAGGTAGTATGGATGAACTTTACTCCGGTGGCGGACGGTGCAATGGTAAAAACGAGATGACGGTATCATCTTGAACAATTTCTCATTCTTCCCATGGAACATATGGTACAAAATACAGAGGGAACCGAAGTCCCTCCGCAGACCCAGAGCTTCCAAACGATCCGTGAAAATGGGGTTATCGACAATCCGAACGGCCCTCTCCTGTATGGAGTCAAATGGAAGAAGCTAGTATTTGGGAGCCCCGGCCCAGAGATGGGAGCAGTACTTCACGTGAGGCCAGACTTATGCTTTATAAAGCAAAAGTCTTTGTCCAGGCGTGAAGTAACGCTTCGCTCTGTTAAGGACTCCCAGCATTTTGGAAGCCAACTTGGCTTTGCCTTCCAAATGACTCCAAAATTGGACATCGCTCGATATGTCGACCCCAAGTATCCCGATACTCTCGGAAGGTTGCAGGGATACTCCTTGGAATTGCGGCGCCATGACAATCATAGTTACAACATGTTAACCAACTGCAAGTTTACTATACTACCTACATTTGAATTCCATAGACCAAATCATATTTAATGGGAGCAAACTCCTCGCAAATCACAATCGTTCAGAGTCATTTCGACAATGAAACTGCAAATCATTATATTAGTCCTCGCCGCTGTGGTGATCGTAGAATGCGGTCACCTATTCGTCGGTACCAATATCAATAGACCTATGGTCTACCATCACAACGCTAAGTACGACGCCAAATTATTCCGCAAAAGGGTTGAGAACCTTCATTACGTTCTACCCCAGGTGCCATCCACCATTGGCAAGTCCATTCAGGTTAGTGTGCCTACTATTAATTTTGTTCGCAACATTACATGCAGTAACTTATGCCGAGTTTTTTGATGTTGAATATGTAAGCTTACCTTGAAATTAACCCACAGACACAGCCCACTGAGTTTCTCGCCGGATCTTCTCAGTGGGCCGCGTTTTCGATCCGGTGGTAGATTCTGCGAATCACGACTCTTGCTAGGGTTCGTGTTAGCAACGTCATCAGATTTGAGCCCCGTGAGCTGACCTACTAATTCGGCAAATCTAGAATAACCCCTCGAAGTTAGTAGAATAGGTAGAAACAAAAAAAAAAGTGTAGTTAGAGGGATTTAGGCAATATTAAATATCTCATTTTTTCTGATAGCTATGTTTATTAAACTAATGATAGGTAGTTGTGAATACAAAATTTTTTGAAGCAGAAATTATTGCGTTGCCTTTAAATCATATAAATATAAGATATTATCTAGTATTTAATATTATATAGTATATACTATGCCTTTACACTGATGCATTCAAGATCGATGTAGTCTCTCAAGACGGGCTTGATTGATCGTGATTTTCAAATGATATATTTTCCCACTGCAGTCCACGGATTTTAGGATCTAGATATCAAGAACTGGACTGCTCATTTAGTTAAAAATAATTGCTGCTTTTTGTGTAATAATGGTAAGCATGGTAAAATTGCAGTCTTGAGTCGTAGTTGGATGGGGTGATATTCTCGAGAAATACTGTTTTCCCAGCGGTACCCAGAATTGTTTATTCATGGGTACTTGTAATTCACAGTCAAAAACTATTCCGTTTTCAGAACGTATGTAGCCAAAAGATCTACGGAAACGCACTGTGGATAAGCGCAGTGGTTCCAGCTTGAATAAAGTGCGCACCGATAGCAGACGGTGCGATAGTGAAATAGATAAACACATTTGTATACATATATTGGAAACAATATTTCGGTTTTTTTTTATTGCTTAGATGGGTGGACGAGCCCACAGCCCACCTGGTGTTAAGTGGTTACTGGAGCCCATAGACATCCACAACGTAAATGCGCCACACACCTTGAGATATGTTCTAAAGTCTCAAGTATAGTTACAACGGCTGCCCCACCCTTCAAACCGAAACGCATTACTGATTCACGGCAGAAATAGGCAGGGTGGTGGTACCCACCCGCGCGGACTCACAAGAGGCCCTACCACCAGTAACTACGCAAATTATAATTTTGCGGGTTTCATTTTTATTACACGATGTTATTCCTTGACCGTGGAAATCAATCGTGAACATTTGTTGAGTACGTATTTCATTAGAAAAATTGGTACCCGCCTGGGATTCGAACACCGTTGCATCGCTCAACACGAATACACCGGACGTCTTATCCGTTAGGCCACGACGACTTACTCACGACCTACTTTTGAATTGTGAGCGCACTAAATTCTTCGTTTTTTTTTTCCAGGGCATTCTGGCCTATGATAAGACTCACAGCACCGCTTCCGCTAACATCACTCAAGGTGGAATCTGGTTCACTTTCGTCAATCTCCGTATGAAGAGCGAACGCGTAAACAAGCTTAATTACGATGTCTACATCTACGTTTAAATATTGTTTGAGCAATCAATAAATATTTAACAAACAGATTAAATATGTTTTGTTTTCTAGGATTTCAATCACTCATAGATGCAGACACTCACACATACACAATACAACATGCATGCGCGCACACGCCCACATACACACACACACAAATACACACACATTCACGCACACACAAATACACACGCATAATGACCTTAAATGATAACACCTAATGATCTCTCAACACTAGTCCGCGCATCTATTCACGACTTAACCTAATCTAATCTATCTTAAGAAGGAGGGAGCCTGGAGATCAGCAATACAGGTCTTCGAACCTAGTACAGACTTCAGCTCTTTCAAAGGCTTACAAAATAAATTATAAGGTTAATTTCCATATGTATTTGTACTTGCTTTTATCTGCGAGAATGCGGGGATTGTGGTAGCCGAAGTTCTTGATGCGCTGATGATGAATCAGAAGGTTGCGTGTTCACATCTCGTCGCCGGCACCAGTTTGTAAGGAGGATTAACGACGAAAGGAAGATCTTCCACCGAGCGGGTGATATTGCTCGTAGACCGACGGTCCTTATGTTGTTGTTGTTTGGAACTTGTATATATGCGCTTTATCTTGAAAATGTCGTAAGCGAGATTCAGGCATCTGTCAAATATGTTGCGTTGTAAGATGGCTACCCGCCACAATACCTTTAAGAGAGAAATAAATAAATTATTATTATAAAAATATTATTATGACTACAGCTGTACTTAGAACGCGTTTGTGACATTCGAAACAGTAGATGAGATATGTTCACATCTATACATATAAATAAAATTGGAGTGTCCGTTTGTAATATAGAAATAACCGTTTTTTACTACATGCATATTATGAATATATACACGGTACATACACCAAAATAACATTTTTACAATTTTTGTCTGTTTGTTTGTCTGTCTGTTTGTTCCGGCTCATCTCTGGAACGGCTGGACTGATTTTGACGAGACTTTCACTAATAGGAAGCTGATGATATAAGGAGTAATTTAGGCTACTTTTTTCGGTCTAGTCACTCGGTCCACAAACAAAGGCACTTTAAGGAACTCATTCCAAAAAAAATGCAATAGGCCGTATCTTCAACACAGGTAGGTAGGTAATAAAATCACCGTCTGATTATCTACTTTTTTAGACTAGCTTCGCCCCGCGGCGTCACCTGCGGTACGACTAGAACCGCGGGTAACATCGCGGGACTCAGCTATCAATAATAAAATTAAAAGTTTCCGAAGCGAAGCGAGAGCTGGTTGCTAGTATGCAATAATTTATTACTAGAGGTCCCGCAGTAGTCGAAATTCGACTATAATTAATTGGAATTGTAAGTTTGTACACTATTATGATTGTATTTTATACTTCTATAATCACAAAATTCGCCAAGGCTACACTATAAAAGTAAATAAATAAAGACAAATAATATTTAATCTATTCTCAATTTGACCACATACGTCAAGATCAAGTTTGACAATAAATAGTATGCATGCGTGTGTGCGTCAAATACATGGTATGTAGTGTGTGTAATGTTTTCTTTATTGATTTAATGTATCCTTTATGCATAATTTAAAAAAAAATTGCCCTGTGCACTTCTTCTCTATATTCTCTATCCTCCTCCTCCTCGAGTCGTGTTCCTCATGTCTGAGGGTCGTGACCACCATCACCCATGAGCTTCAATTTTAGGATCTTTTTCCACTTTCCCCTGTCCACGGCGTCATGCATATTCTCTATAAGTGTGGAAAATTTCATACTCCTCCGTCCACACAATTTTCGTAAAAAGGGATTCAAAGTTTTTGCTTCACGTATTAATATATAGATAGTTCGGATAGTGTTCACGCATCGCATAAATAACCGCGGACGTGATTAGTCAAATTAAGACTTTGAGTCTATCATTCAATTTTTTCTCTTTAATTTATGTACTCATATGCTTTTCGTATTTTTATATTTGTATTTTGATTTGAAACGTAGTATTATAAAATATAATTGAGCTTTCGGCCTGATGTCTCGAGCCGGGTGGGGGTGTTCACGTGAGGTCTATGGGCTCCAGTAACCGCTTAATACCGGACAGGACATGTATTCATTCGTCCGACTAGATATATAAAATATCTTACTTAATGGATATCAGTGGATTGACAACGAGGCTTATGAAGATAACGGGTTCTCGCTCTGTTTTTTATCACAAGTTTAAAAGAGTTCACTGCTTTCCAAGCCATAGTTATCCGAACTATAGTTGGGGCCTGTGCGTCCGTAGGCTGCCACTCAAGCAACTTGTGGGGTTCCATCTGTCCTGGGGATACTGGAAAGGCCTCCGGGCCACCAGTAATCCTTCAATCATAAAAAAAGACTTGTGGGATAGAAGAAGTAAAATTTTAATTACACTACGCGCTAATTTCGCTACCCTCCATAATTTATGTTTCTAGGCTCCCCATCGACGAGGTAAGAACACAGTTTACAATAACAATAAACTATTGAATGATTGCACGAATGCATTGTACATCACGTGACCGAAATAAGAAAATGACTAAAACAAAATCTAACATCAAATTGGTTCGATTATCATTATTTATTTCTACCCCTGTCGCTCAGTAACTAAAAATGGGTCTGAGCCTTCATTTTTTTTTTTTTATTGCCCTTGTAGGCAGACGAGCATACGGCCCACCTGATGGTGAGTGGTTACCGTCGCCCATGGACTTCAGCAATGCCAGGGGCAGAGCCAAGCCGCTGCCTACCGCTTAATACTCTCCACAAGCCTCGTTTGAAGAAGGACATGTCATAGCGCTCGGGAAACACCGTGCAGGGGAGCTCATTCCATAGCCGGATGGTACGTGGCAAAAAAGATCTCTGGAAACGCACTGTGGATGACCGCAGTGGCTCCAGGTAGTATGGATGAACTCTACTCCGGTGGCGGGCGGTGCGATGGTAAAAACGAGATGCCGGTATCATCTCGAACAATTCCTCAGAGCACTCCCCATGGAACATACGGTACAGAATACAGAGGGAACCGAAGTCCCTCCGCAGACCCAGAGGCTCCAAACGATCCGTGAGAATGGGATTATCGACAATCCGAACGGCCCTCTTCTGTATGGAGTCAAATGGAAGAAGCTGGTATTTGGGAGCCCCGGCCCAGAGATGGGAGCAGTACTCCACGCGAGGCCGGACTTGTGCTTTATAAAGCAAAAGTCTTTGTCCAGGCGTGAAGTACCGCTTTGCTCTGTTGAGGACTCCCAGCATTTTCGACGCCAACTTGGCTTTGCCTTCCAAATGACTCCGAAACTGGACTTCGCCCGAAATGTCGACCCCAAGTATCCCGATACTCTCGGAAGGTTGCTTCATATTCGATAATCTATAATCAGCATAGCACCATCTCAGAATTCCTCACTGTAGAACTGATATTTACAATAAATATATCATGCATGGTGGAGATTTGTTTGCCTTAACAGTGATTAATTTCGTTGACAAGTTCCCATAATATTTTTTTTTTATTGCCCTTGTAGGCAGACGATCATACGGACCACCTGATGGTGAGTGGTTACCGTCGCCCATGGACTTCAGCAATGCCAGGGGCAGAGCCAAGCCGCTGCCTAAGTCTGACTGAGTAAATCTGACATCGACATAATATGTATAGTTTATTTGGGATTTAAATTCAGTTTATCCTTAAACATTTTATACTATGCGTTAACATAGTACAAATGTTATTGTAATATAATAATATTACGGATTTATTTTTAACATATTAAGTAGTTATTATTAAGCTTGAAACGTATAGTCTACGAATATCCTGCTCTGTATCGGAGGATAACTATTACTTGTCATTCCGATAGAGGCACCCGTCACGTGCGGACGTGCTCATCGTCCACTCGATCGCCCGGTCTTTGTTCGCCCGGCTTTTGTTAGCCCGGCCATTGTTCGCGCGGCCTGTGTTTGTGGTACATCTGCCGACTAAGTGCTCTTTCTGGAAGTTTTTATTTGTTTTGTTTCCTTTTGTTGTTTCTGTGTTCGTGGTACATCTGCCGACAAAGTGGTTTCCTGCAAGTATTTATTTGTTTTGTTTCTTTTCGTAATTTCTGTTTTGTTGTGCTTTTTCTTTGTCCTGTAGTAATCGCGCCGCATTGCCACCTGTGTTCAATAGAACCGCTCAGGTCCGAGAAGTTGGGGCCTCGCCGCAAGGCGAGTGTTTTCAAGACCCGGGGCCGCCCCACCTGGGTACTCAGCGATCATGGACGCTGTATTCGCGGAATTCCTCCGACTTCGCCACCCACAGCTCGCCTCGGAGTTTTTGGCCTTCAAGGCCAATCACACTGCGAGCCCTCTCGAGGACTCCGCCGCGCTCGCTGCTCCTGCGTCGCCTGTACCTGCGTGCAGAGCTTCTGCATTGAGCACCGCAGCCTCTGTCGTGCCTGCCGCTCCCGTGTCGCCTATACTGGCGAGAAAAGCTGCTGCGTCGTCCGCCGTGACCATCGTTTCAGCTGAGCGATCATCCGCGGCCTCCGTCGCGCCCTCTAAAACACCTACACTTGCTCGTAGGTCGCCTGCACCCGCCTCCTCGTGCTCCGACTCTGACTCGGACATGGAGGTCGACCTCGCCCCCGCCTCATCGACGGATGGATTCACCCTGGTACAGAAGGGTAAGAAGCGTGCCGCGGAGTCTCGAGCTCCCGCGGCCGCTAAAATTAGCAAAGCCGTGAACGCGTCGCGCCCCCGCCCTCAGACTCCCGTTGCGCCCCCAGCCCGTGCCACTCCGTCGCCGCGTCCGGTGGCACAAAATAAAACCCAGACCCCTCCCCCGGTTATCCTTCAGGAGAAGGCAGCTTGGGATCGAGTTTGCCTGGCCCTTAAGGCCAAAAATATAAATTTCACGAATGCCCGTAACCTCGCGAACGGCATTCAAATTAAGGTTCAAACACCCGACGACCATAGGGCCCTCTCTTCTTACCTCCGTAAGGAGCGTATAAGTTTCCATACGTATACGCTCCAGGAGGAGCGCGAACTCCGCGTTGTAATACGCGGAATCCCTAAAGAGTTAGATGTAGAGCTCGTAAAAGCCGACCTGTTAGAACAAGGCCTACCAGTGAATTCTGTGCACCGTATGCACACCGGTCGCGGTAGGGAGCCATATAATATGGTTCTAGTCGCTCTCCAGCCTACCCCCGAGGGTAAGAAAATCTTTAACACACAGACCGTCTGTAGGCTCTCTGGTATCGCTGTCGAAGCCCCCCATAAAAAAGGCACTCCTAGCCAGTGCCATAACTGTCAATTGTACGGGCACTCTTCCCGTAACTGTCACGCGCGGCCCCGATGTGTTAAGTGTTTGGGCGATCACGCCACGGCCCTCTGCGCTCGCGACCAAAAAACCGCGACGGAACCGCCTAGCTGCGTCCTGTGTCGAACACAGGGTCACCCCGCGAATTACCGTGGTTGCCCCCGAGCCCCTAAAATAAATCGCCGCGTCGCCCGCCAAAACCGCCTCCGAGCTTCCGGCCCAGACATCAAAGCCTCGGCACCCTCTGCGTCGCAGGCTAAGCCAGCGTTCGTTCCGGCGGCGGTGCCCAGTGTCTCGGCCTGGGCAAAACCGCTGCCGTACACGAACACGGCTACAACTCCCTCCTCCGCGATTCGTCCCGCCCCCGCGACTCGTCCCTCTCCCGCGACTTGCCCTCCGACCGCGTCCGACAATCTCGCTTTAGCGATCGACTTCTTTCAGTCGATCAACTTTGAGCGCGTTAACGCTTTGGGCGACGCCATTCGCGCTGCCTCCACTGCACAACACTTTATCGCCGTTGTGCAGGAATACGCCGACGTATACGCGTCATTAAATACGTACGTCCTCCCCTCACTCCGCCGGTAATCAATGGCGTATATAAGTAGAATAAAGCCCCTATCCGTAACGATAGGATTTTTTAACGCTTACGGTCTCGCAAATCAACGTGATCAGGTTTCTGACTTTTTGCGTGACCACCAAATTGATATCTTTTTAGTGCAGGAGACCCTACTTAAGCCCGCGCGCCGTGACCCTAAAATCGCGAACTATAACATGGTCAGGAACGACAGGCTCTCTGCCCGTGGTGGTGGTACCGTCATTTACTATAGAAGAGCCCTGCATTGCGTCCCGCTCGATCCTCCCGCGCTCGCTAATATCGAAGCATCAGTGTGCCGAATCTCACTGACGGGACACGCGCCGATCGTTATCGCGTCCGTTTATCTTCCACCGGATAAGATCGTTCTAAGCAGTGATATCGAGGCGCTGCTCGGTATGGGGAGCTCTGTCATTCTGGCGGGCGACCTAAATTGTAAACACATCAGGTGGAACTCACACACCACAACCCCGAATGGCAGGCGGCTTGACGCGTTAGTCGATGATCTCGCCTTCGATATCGTCGCTCCGCTAACCCCGACTCACTACCCGCTAAATATCGCGCATCGCCCGGATATACTCGACATAGCGTTATTAAAAAACGTAACTCTGCGCTTACACTCGATCGAAGTAGTTTCAGAGTTAGATTCAGACCACCGTCCCGTCGTTATGAAGCTCGGTCGCGCTCCCGATTCCGTTCCCGTCACGAGGACTGTGGTGGATTGGCACACGCTGGGCATCAGCCTGGCTGAATCTGATCCACCATCGCTCCCGTTTAACCCGGACTCTATCCCGTCTCCTCAGGATACCGCTGAAGCCATAGACATCTTAACGTCACACATCACCTCGACATTAGATAGGTCATCGAAACAAGTTGTAGCGGAGGACTTCCTTCACCGCTTCAAATTGTCCGACGATATTAGGGAACTCCTTAGAGCTAAGAACGCCTCGATACGCGCCTACGACAGGTATCCTACCGCGGAAAATCGTATTCGAATGCGTGCCCTACAACGCGACGTAAAGTCTCGCATCGCCGAAGTCCGAGATGCCAGATGGTCTGATTTCTTAGAAGGACTCGCGCCCTCCCAAAGGTCTTACTACCGCTTAGCTCGTACTCTCAAATCGGATACGGTAGTAACTATGCCCCCCCTCGTAGGCCCCTCAGGCCGACTCGCGGCGTTCGATGATGACGAAAAAGCAGAGCTGCTGGCCGATACATTGCAAACCCAGTGCACGCCCAGCACTCAATCCGTGGACCCTGTTCATGTAGAATTAGTAGACAGTGAGGTAGAACGCAGAGCCTCCTTGCCACCCTCTGATGCGTTACCACCCGTCACCCCGATGGAAGTTAAAGACTTGATCAAAGACCTACGTCCTCGCAAGGCTCCCGGTTCCGACGGTATATCCAACCGCGTTATTAAACTTCTACCCGTCCAACTCATCGTGATGTTGGCATCTATTTTCAATGCCGCTATGGCGAACTGTATCTTTCCCGCGGTGTGGAAAGAAGCGGACGTTATCGGCATACATAAACCCGGTAAACCAAAAAATCATCCGACGAGCTACCGCCCGATTAGCCTCCTCATGTCTCTAGGCAAACTGTATGAGCGTCTGCTCTACAAACGCCTCAGAGACTTCGTCTCATCCAAGGGCATTCTTATCGATGAACAATTCGGATTCCGTACAAATCACTCATGCGTTCAACAGGTGCACCGCCTCACGGAGCACATTCTTGTGGGACTTAATCGACCAAAACCGTTATACACGGGAGCTCTCTTCTTCGACGTCGCAAAAGCGTTCGACAAAGTCTGGCACAATGGTTTGATTTTCAAACTATTCAACATGGGCGTGCCGGATAGTCTCGTGCTCATCATACGGGACTTCTTGTCGAACCGCTCTTTTCGATATCGAGTCGAGGGAACCCGCTCCTCCCCACGACCTCTCACAGCTGGAGTCCCGCAAGGATCTGTCCTCTCACCCCTCCTATTTAGCTTATTCGTCAACGATATTCCCCGGTCGCCGCCGACCCATTTAGCTTTATTCGCCGACGACACGACTGTTTACTATTCTAGTAGAAATAAGTCCCTAATCGCGAAGAAGCTTCAGAGCGCAGCCCTAGCCCTAGGACAGTGGTTCCGAAAATGGCGCATAGACATCAACCCAGCGAAAAGTACTGCGGTGCTATTTCAGAGGGGAAGCTCCACACGGATTTCCTCCCGGATTAGGAGGAGGAATCTCACACCCCCGATTACTCTCTTTAGACAACCCATACCCTGGGCCAGGAAGGTCAAGTACCTGGGCGTTACCCTGGATGCATCGATGACATTCCGCCCGCATATAAAATCAGTCCGTGACCGTGCCGCGTTTATTCTCGGTAGACTCTACCCCATGATCTGTAAGCGGAGTAAAATGTCCCTTCGGAACAAGGTGACACTTTACAAAACTTGCATAAGGCCCGTCATGACTTACGCGAGTGTGGTGTTCGCTCACGCGGCCCGCACACACATAGACACCCTCCAATCCCTACAATCCCGCTTTTGCAGGCTAGCTGTCGGGGCTCCGTGGTTCGTGAGGAACGTTGACCTACACGACGACCTGGGCCTCGAATCAATTCGGAAATACATGAAGTCAGCGTCGGAACGATACTTCGATAAGGCTATGCGTCATGATAATCGCCTTATCGTTGCCGCCGCTGACTACTCCCCGAATCCTGATCATGCAGGAGCCAGTCACCGTCGACGCCCTAGACACGTCCTTACGGATCCATCAGATCCAATAACCTTTGCATTAGATGCCTTCAGCTCTAATACTAGGGGCAGGCTTAGGGACCCCGGTAACCGTACTCGTCGAACTCGACAAAGAGGTCGACGTGCAACCTAACCCATGCATCAGCCCGCTGAGTTTCTCGCCGGATCTTCTCAGCGGGTCGCGATTCCGATCCGGTAGTAGATTCATTCGCGAAACAATTGCTCTTGAGTTGTTAGGTCTCCTTCGGAGGCGCTCGGGCAGTTGTTAGCAAATCCCACCCCTCTTGGCTGAGCCTTTGCTCGCCCACCTGTCCTGGTGAAACTGGAAAGGCCTTCGGGCCACCAGTAAACTTTCAACCATAAAAAAAAAAAAAAAAAAAAAACTATTACTTGTTTTTATTAGTTACTAGCTGTGCCCGCGACTCCGTCCGCGTGGAATAGCGACTTTGGGCAGCAGTTTTAGGACATATATTATCTTTAGGTTTATAAGCACCGTCATTTGGGTATTTAGAAAAATCTAATTTAAAGTAATGCTTCTCTATACACGACATAGACGTATAGCCATCGGGGATCAAACATACAGGTTGCTAGGATTGCTGAAATGTGACAGAGCTACATAACCGTGTGACCGAGTTGACTGTGTGAAAAGCAGTTAACACTTATATCTACACCCACAACGTTTAGCGTCTGACCTTGGGCTTTATTTATTATCATCACGAAGCATAGGCTCGCTGGAAACGCGATCGGTAGTGAGTTGTGCTTCCTGTTCTTTTAGTGTCTCCCGAAACCGGGCAAACTTTTGCTGTCCGAACCCTCTGAGAGCTCAGACGGATTTCCCTATCAGTAAAGGTCTCAGACTCAAGCGATAGTGCATGGGCCTCGCAATCGGCAGAGAGACGTGCTTCTCATTCTGCAAGTCTCTCCTGAGACTGGGCATTTGCTGTCCGAACCCTCTGAGAGCTCAGACGGATTTCCCTATCAGTAAAGGTCTCAGACTCAAGCGATAGTGCATGAGCCTCGCAATCGGCAGAGAGACGTGCTTCTCATTCTGCAAGTCTCTCCTGAGACTGGGCATTTGCTGTCCGAACCCTCTGAGAGCTCAGACGGATTTCCCTATCAGTAAAGGTCTCAGACTCAAGCGATAGTGCATGAGCCTCGCAATCGGCAGAGAGACGTGCTTCTCATTCTGCAAGTCTCTTCTGAGACTGGGCATTTGCTGTCCGAACCCTCTGAGAGCTCAGACGGATTTCCCTATCAGTAAAGGTCTCAGACTCAAGCGATAGTGCATGAGCATCGCAATCGGCAGAGAGACGTGCTTCTCGTTCTTCAAGTGTCCCTGAGACCAGGTAATTGCTGTCCGAGCCCTCTGAAAGCTCAGACGGATTTCCCTATTAGTAAAGGTCTCAGACTCAAGCGATAGTGCATGCGCCTCGCGATCGGCAGTGAGACGTGTTTCTCGTTCTTCAAGTGTCTCCTAAAACCGGGCATTTGCTGTCCAAACCCTCTAAGGAGCTCAGGCGGGATTCCCTATCAGTGAAAGTCTCAGACTCACGCGATAGTGTATAAGATTCACGATCGATGGACAAACTTGCGTCACGCTGTTCCCCGTTCACCCTAATTCGAGTGGACTTTTTTTGAGAACATTGTGAACTCAATCGAAATTCTCGCTGAGCCGAAGTTTCTCTAACACGAAACCTCGCCTGACGTTCCTGAGAGGTAGTGAGTATTGCCTCATAACCTGCTTCAGATTCCTGTGATCGAACTAATTTCATCCTTTTAGCATTCCTGCTGCACTGGGAGAGGTTGGATCTTTTTCGAGGCATTCTTACAATAAGTAGTACCTACTAACACAACGTTGTTTGGTAAACACGTACTTATCATAAAACTAAATTATAAATACTTACAGATTATTATACAGTTTAACTTTATTACAGTTTATTAATTATTAATAACTATTAAATCGTGTCAACCTAATCTTTTAACTATAGAAAACAAACGTGCCTATGGGTTAATTTACTCATCGAGCCCTTCGTCGCAAGCGACGGGTTCGCCAAGGAAGCAGCGGCGCGGCATCGCATCGGCGCGCTTTGTATACCCGCGCGGCTGCACAGACGTAAACAATCTAGAAACGCCCAGCTACGTTATTCTTTAAATTGGCATAACTTTTTTTATTTTTGTACCGATTGACATGAAACAAACGCTAAATGTTAAGTAAAGTTTACCAGAATAAATTAGTGAAAACCACATTTAAATCGGCACAGCTGTTTCTGAGATTAGCGTTCACAAACGCACAGACAAACAGATAAACAGACAAAAATTCTAAAAATCATTTTTGTGGGTTCTATTGCGTTCATAAAGCCCCTTATAACAGTTTTCCTGATATATCTTCCATGTACAGACACCGACCAGTTACGATTTTATTATAATAATATGTATTGAAAATGAGGAGAGGTCACGGCTCACCTAACGTAAGGCGATCACTGGAAACACAACACCCCAAATGCAACTCCCCAATGCTATTGAGGCTTTTTTTATTGCTTATATGGGTGGACGAGCACACAGCCCACCTGGTGTTAAGTGATTACTAGAGCCCATAGACATCTGCAACGTAAATGCAGCCATCCACCTTTAGATATAAGTTCTAAGGTCTCAGTATAGTTACAACGGCTGCCCCACCCTTCGAACCGAAGCGTATTACTCCTTCACGACAGAAATAGGCAGGGTGGTGGTACCTACCCGTGCGGACTCACAAAAAGTCCTACCACCAGTAATTACGCAAATTATAATTTTGCGGTTTTGATTTTTATTACACGATGTTATTCCTTCACCATTGAATTAAATTGTGAACATTTGATAAGTACGTATTTCACTAGAAAAATGGGTATCCGCCTGCGGGATTCGAACACCGTTGCATCGCTAGATACAAAAGCTGTAGAACCACCGAACAATAACCATAACTTTGATTTGATTTGATTTGATTTGAGTCATCTAAACATATTATCTATAATATAAACATATAAGGCAATTTTAACAAGAGCTTTAGCAATTTAATTTATTCTTTAGAGGAGGCCTTCACCTTCACTTGAGGAGGAGTTCATGCAAATAAACTTCCATATTCACATTTTTTTTAAATATTATTTAGATTTATGCTTTTAAAAGGAAGGGGAAGGGAGAGAGAGAGGGAAAGGAAATGAAGTGAAATACGTGTAATAACATTACTACTTTATTTCCTTTCTTCTTCTTCTTCTTTATATTTAAAATATGTATGCAACCTACTATTTGCCTGGAATAAAACTCTTATTATTATTACATATTAGCAATTTAAACAATATAAAATACGTTTTTTTCACTCTTTTTATAAGGGAAAACTCGCTGAATTTCATTTAAAAAAGTCATTCTCTAGATGAGCCGACAAGATCATGGCCTGTCTGATTTTAAGTGATTATCGCCTATAAGCGTGACAAAGTGAAAGCTGTCACCTTTTTTTTTCATTTTTGTTAGTACGTTAATTAATCTACCTACGGCCTACTATCTTTTGAAAATCATATCGAGCAAGATCGAGGGACTGCTGATCAATAGCCTTTGCAGTAGGCACTTGGAAGGAGAAAAAATAAAATAAAAAATGTAATGGTATAAAATGTATATAATGATAGTTATGTGTTAGATTTTTTAAGTCACTAACATAGATATAAGTAATTACTACTAACAAAATGTTATGGTTTTAAAAAAAAAACTGAAATAAAGTATTAATAATAATAATAAGTGTTATGGTTCCGGGAGAGAACATCAAAATCAATACTGTTGAGTTGTCTAAGCATTTATAATGAGAACATTTCGTAAATCAGTGCGAAGCAGATACACAGCGAAAAACCGGTTTTTCATCCTGAAAAAAATATACTTTATAAGTATGTATATATAAAATTAGTTTGATCGTTTATCAATCTATTAAAAGTAAATTAATACTAATGAAGTCATTAAAACATAAACTTCAATTAAAATGCACCAAACTAGATATTATTTTAATCATTAAAATGATAATATATTTCATTTATTCAATAGTTAGTTGCACCACAGTGTAATTAACGTAAGCTGGATAAATGTCCAATTAAATTATATTATTATAACATTACAATTAAAATGCGGTAATGAATCTTACTCTCTGTTACTTTAATTTTACTATTACCGACGTTCCGATGCTTTACGGTTTTCTTGTATTTGTATTTGTATGTAATATATTTATTCATAAAAAGTTACACTTACATTCAAAACATGCCCCGCAAAACTGCTTACGCAGTTTGACTGCAGGTAACTCGCTTTATACAAACATAGCGTATAAACCATTCAACTAGCTTATACTATAATAACACAATTAATTTACGTAAATGGTTACAACGTATTTAACAAATGTTTTTTTAATAAGCTTTTAAATTATGCTTTTAAATTGGTCCACGGGCTACCGACGTGACAAAAATAAACGCGAGTTTATTAAATAAACCGTAAAAGTAATTATAATTATGGCTACGACTCCCGAAAATAAGAAAATACTAAGTTCCTAAACGATATTGTAACAAAATGACATAAGCAATAATGTTAGCCGCACAAGACGTCCTACCACAAGTAAAATTTTAGGTTCCCGTAACACAGGGAAAATTAATATCGTTCTTTTTTTTTTTTTTTTTTTATGATTGAAGGATTACTGGTGGCCCACAGGCCTTTCCAGTTTCACCAGGACAGGTGGGCGAGCAAAGGCTCAGCCAGGAGGGGTGGGATTTGCTAACAGCTGCCCGAGCGCCTCCGAAGGAGACCTAACAACTCAAGAGCAATTGCTTCGCGAATGAATCTACTACCGGATCGGAATCGCGACCCGCTGAGAAGATCCGGCGAGAAACTCAGCGAGCTGATTCATGGGTTAGGTTGCACGGCGAACTCTTTGTCGAGTTCGACGAGTACGGTTACCGAGGTCCCTAAGCCTGCTCCTAGAGCTGAAGGCGTCTAGTGCAAAGGTTATTGGATCTGATGGATCCGTAAGGACGTGTCTAGGGCGTCGACGGTGACTGGCTCCTGCATGATCAGGATTCGGGGAGTAGTCAGCGGCGGCTACGATAAGGCGATTATCATGACGCATAGCCTTATCGAAGTATCGTTCCGACGCTGACTTCATGTATTTCCGAATTGATTCGAGGCCCAGGTCGTCGTGTAGGTCAACGTTCCTCACGAACCACGGAGCCCCGACGGCTAACCTGCAAAAGCGGGATTGTAGGGATTGGAGGGTGTCTATGTGTGTGCGGGCCGCGTGAGCGAACACCACACTCGCGTAAGTCATGACGGGCCTTATGCAAGTTTTGTAAAGTGTCACCTTGTTCCGAAGGGACATTTTACTCCGCTTACAGATCATGGGGTAGAGTCTACCGAGAATAAACGCGGCACGGTCACGGACTGATTTTATATGCGGGCGGAATGTCATCGTTGCATCCAGGGTAACGCCCAGGTACTTGACCTTCCTGGCCCAGGGTATGGATTGACTAAAGAGAGTAATCGGGGGTGTGAGATTCCTCCTCCTAATTCGGGAGGAAATCCGTGTGGAGCTTCCCCTCTGAAATAGCACCGCAGTACTTTTCGCTGGGTTGATGTCTATGCGCCATTTTCGGAACCACTGTCCTAGGGCTAGGGCTGCGCTCTGAAGCTTCTTCGCGATTAGGGACTTGTTTCTACTGGAATAGTAAACAGTCGTGTCGTCGGCGAATAAAGCTAAATGGGTCGGCGGCGACCGGGGAATATCGTTAACGAATAAGCTAAATAGGAGGGGTGAAAGGACAGAGCCTTGCGGGACTCCAGCTGTGAGAGGTCGTGGGGAGGAGCGGGTTCCCTCGACTCGATATCGAAAAGAGCGGTTCGACAAGAAGTCCCGTATGATGAGCACGAGACTATCCGGCACACCCATGTTGAATAGTTTGAAAATCAAACCGTTGTGCCAGACTTTGTCGAACGCTTTTGCGACGTCGAAGAAGAGAGCTCCCGTGTATAACGGTTTTGGTCGATTAAGCCCCACAAGAATGTGCTCCGTGAGGCGGTGCACCTGTTGAACGCATGAGTGATTTGTACGGAATCCAAATTGTTCATCGATGAGAATGCCCTTGGATGAGACGAAGTCTCTGAGGCGTTTGTAGAGCAGACGCTCATACAGTTTGCCTAGAGACATGAGGAGGCTAATCGGGCGGTAGCTCGTCGGATGATTTTTTGGTTTACCGGGCTTATGTATGCCGATAACGTCCGCTTCTTTCCACACCGCGGGAAAGATACAGTTCGCCATAGCGGCATTGAAAATAGATGCCAACATCACGATGAGTTGGACGGGTAGAAGTTTAATAACGCGGTTGGATATACCGTCGGAACCGGGAGCCTTGCGAGGACGTAAGTCTTTGATCAAGTCTTTAACTTCCATCGGGGTGACGGGTGGTAACGCATCCGAGGGTGGCAAGGAGACTCTGCGTTCTACCTCACTGTCTACTAATTCTACATGAACAGGGTCCACGGATTGAGTGCTGGGCGTGCACTGGGTTTGCAATGTATCGGCCAGCCACTCTGCTTTTTCGTCATCATCAAACGCCGCGAGTCGGCCTGAGGGGCCTACGAGGGGGGGCATAGTTACTACCGTATCCGATTTGAGAGTACGAGCTAAGCGGTAGTAAGACCTTTGGGAGGGCGCGAGTCCTTCTAAGAAATCAGACCATTTGGCATCTCGGACTTCGGCGATGCGAGACTTTACGTCGCGTTGTAGGGCACGCATTCGAATACGATTTTCCGCGGTAGGATACCTGTCGTAGGCGCGTATCGAGGCATTCTTAGCTCTAAGGAGTTCCCTAATATCATCGGACAATTTGAAGCGGTGAAGGAAGTCCTCCGCTACAACTTGTTTCGATGATCTATCTAATGTTGAGGTGATGTGTGACGTTAAGATGTCTATGGCTTCAGCGGTATCCTGAGGAGACGGGGTAGAGTCCGGGTTAAACGGGAGGGATGGTGGATCAGATTCAGCCAGGCTGATGCCCAGCGTGTGCCAATCCACCATCGTCCTCGTGACGGGAACGGAGTCGGGAGTGCGACCGAGCTTCATAACGACGGGACGGTGGTCTGAATCTAACTCTGAAACTACTTCGATCGAGTGTAAGCTCAGAGTTACGTTTTTTAATAACGCTATGTCGAGTATATCCGGGCGATGCGCGATATTTAGCGGGTAGTGAGTCGGTGTTAGCGGAGCGACGATATCGAAGGCGAGATCATCGACTAACGCGTCAAGCCGCCTGCCATTCGGGGTTGTGGTGTGTGAGTTCCACCTGATGTGTTTACAATTTAGGTCGCCCGCCAGAATGACAGAGCTCCCCATGCCGAGCAGCGCCTCGATATCACTGCTTAGAACGATCTTATCCGGTGGAAGATAAACGGACGCGATAACGATCGGCGCGTGTCCCGTCAGTGAGATTCGGCACACTGATGCTTCGATATTAGCGAGCGCGGGAGGATCGAGCGGGACGCAATGCAGGGCTCTTCTATAGTAAATGACGGTACCACCACCACGAGCAGAGAGCCTGTCGTTCCTGACCATGTTATAGTTCGCGATTTTAGGGTCACGGCGCGCGGGCTTAAGTAGGGTCTCCTGCACTAAAAAGATATCAATTTGATTGTCACGCAAAAAGTCAGAAACCTGATCACGTTGATTTGCGAGACCGTAAGCGTTAAAAAATCCTATCGTTACGGATAGGGGCTTTATTCTACTTATATACGCCATTGATTACCGGCGGAGTGAGGGGAGGACGTACGTATTTAATGACGCGTATACGTCGGCGTATTCTTGCACAACGGCGATAAAGTGTTGTGCAGTGGAGGCAGCGCGGATGGCGTCGCCCAAAGCGTTAACGCGCTCAAAGTTGATCGACTGAAAGAAGTCGATCGCTAAAGCGAGATTGTCGGACGCGGTCGGAGGGCAAGTCGCGGGAGAGGGACGAGTCGCGGGGGCGGGACGAATCGCGGAGGAGGGAGTTGTAACCGTGTTCGTGTACGGCAGCGGTTTCGCCCAAGCCGAGACACTGGGCACCGGCGCCGTAACGAACGCTGGCTTAGCCTGCGACACAGAGGGTGCCGAGGCTTTGTTGTCTGGGCCGGAAGCTCGGAGGCGGTTTTGGCGGGCGACGCGGCGATTTATTTTCGGGGCTCGGGGGCATCCGCGGTAATTTGCGGGGTGACCCTGTGTACGACACAGGACGCAGCTAGGCGGTTCCGTCGCGGTTTTTTGATCGCGAGTGCAGAGGGCCGTGGCGTGATCTCCTAAACACTTGACGCATCGGGGGCGCGCGTGACAGTTACGGGAAGAATGCCCGTATAATTGGCAGTTATGGCACTGGCTAGGTGTGCCTTTCTTGTGTGGGGTTTCGACGGCGATTCCGGAAAGGCTACAGACCGTTCGGATGTTGAATATTTGCTTACCCTCGGGGGTAGGCTGGAGGGCGACGAGAACCATGTTATATGGCTCCCTTCCGCGACCTGTGTGCATGCGGTGTACGGAGTTAACCGGTAGGCCTTGTTCGAGAAGGTCGGCCTTGACTAGCTCGGCATCCAACTCTTTAGGGATGCCACGTATGACGGCACGGAGTTCGCGCTCCTCCTGGAGCGTATACGTGTGGAAACTTATACGCTCCTTACGGAGGTAAGAAGAGAGGGCCCTATGGTCGTCGGGTGTTCGAACCTTAATTTGAATGCCGTTCGCGAGGTTACGGGCATTCGTGAAGTTGATATTTTTGGCCTTAAGGGCCAGGGAAACTCGATCCCAAGCTGCCTTCTCTTGGAGGATTACCGGGGGAGGGGTCTGGGTTTTATTTTGTGCCACCGTACGCGGCGACGGAGTGGCACGGGCTGGAGGCGCAACGGGAGTCTGAGGGCGGGGGCGCGACGCGTTCGCGGCTTTACTAATTTTAGCGGCCGCGGGAGCTCGAGACTCCGCGGCACGCTTCTTACCCTTTTGTACCAGGGTGAATCCATCCATCGATGAGGCGGGAGCGAGGTCGACCTCCATCTCCGAGTCAGAGTCGGAGGACGAGGAGGCGGGCGCAGGTGACCTACGAGCAGGTGTTTTGGAGGGCACGACGGAGGCTGCGGATGATCGCGCTGCTGGAACGGTGGCCACGGCGGACGACGCAGCAGTTTTACTCGCCAGTATAGGCGACGCGGGAACGGCAGGCACGACGGAGGCTGCGGTGCTCGATGCAGAAGCTTTGCACGCAGGTACAGGCGACGCAGGAGCAGCGAGCTCGGCGGAGTCCACGAGAGGGCTCGCGGTGTGATCGGCCTTGAAGGCCAGAAACTCTGAGGCGAGCTGTGGGTGGCGAAGTCGGAGGAATTCCGCGAATACAGCGTCCATGATCGCTGAGTGCCCAGGTGGGGCGGCCCCGGGTCTTGAAAACACTCGCCTTGCGGCGAGGCCCCAACTTCTCGGACCTGAGCGGTTCTATTGAACACAGGTGGCGATGCGGCACGATTACTACAGGACAAAGAAAAAACACAACAAAACGGAAATAACAAAAAGAAACAGAACAATTAAACACTTCCAGGAAAACAGTTTGTCGGCAGATGTACCACGAACACAGAAACAACAAAAGGAAACAAAACAAATAAAAACTTCCAGAAAGAGCACTTAGTCGGCAGATGTACCACAAACACAGGCCGCGCGAACAATGGCCGGGCTAACAAAAGCCGGGCGAACAGAGACCGGGCGATCGAGTGGTCGATGAGCACGTCCGCACGTGACGGGTGCCTCTATCGGAATGATAATATCGTTCCTGCGTTGGGCGAAGTATATTAAAAAAAAAAAAAACAGAATTAACCAGCTCCGAATTATTTACACTGCACTGAGTCACAAAAAAAAAACATCAGAATATTTAACGGGTGCATTTCCTCGTAGCTCACAGTTGTTCAGTGCCATTTGCCATGATGAAGTTGCAAATCGTTGTGTTGCTACTCGCCGCTGCGGTGATCGTGGAATGCGGTCACACTTTCGTCGGCACCAGCGTCAATAGGCCCTTGGTCTACCACCATGACGTGCAGTACAGCTCGAAAATGTTCCGTAAGAGAGTTGAAAACCTCCATTTCAGCTTGCCTCATGTACCTTCCATATTCGGGAGGTCCATTCAGGTTAGTCACGACTTTTTTATGTAGTTCTCAATTTGCTAAATAAATATATAATAATTTATGCAGAGGTTTTACTCTGCACAATAGTTGGTAGCGTAAAGGGCTACTCCAACTAGTCACAGACCGGTAGGTGGCCTCATGGACACAACGTGGATGGGTTTGCTAACACTGGCTCTAGTAAGAGCAGTGCTTCACAGAATGTCCCACCTGATCAGAATCGTGACCCACTGAGAAGATCCGGCGGGAAACTCAGCGGGTGAGGTCCGTTTAAATCAAATACTAAGACACCAGACTACGAGAATAAAAATAACAAGGAGTCTTTTTGTTTTTCTCAAATCGTTTTTTTTTGGTTCAAATATTTTCGATCGTGTTATTGTACCCTTTGACAGTACTACTACCGACGTAAAAATAGGTAAATAACAGCCGAAGGTGTATATATATATAACAAGGATATACACGTACCAGTCGATTCAGTACGGGATAAACTTTATAATTAACTTCCGCTGATCCAAATACAATTTTGACCGTTGATCCAATTAAAGACAAAAGTATTAATATTTTTTTGTTGCACTATATAAGTGCGGTGATGGCGGGCCAGCTGACGAATTACCAAAATCCATTGACGTAAGATGAAGTCTCAAAAGTAATGGGCAGGACGGTAGTCACCCGAGTGTACTTGGATGCCGTACCACAATTAACGACGCCAATTTAGAGAATTTTCCGCGTTTATTTTCCATTACACGAGCTTCAGACGTATGTATGTTAGTATGTAACGGAATCTTTGAACATGATTTTGACCCCCTTCAAAACGTCGGATTAACTCGAAATTTGGTATACTTATTAAGGACCGATGACAATTCAATTAAAAAAAAAAAAAGAAATTGAAAAAATTGAAGTTCAACTAAAAAATGAAAAATAAATAATAGTTTAAAAAAACTAACAAAATACGCTTTTATAGAAAATCCAACTAAAAATAGAAAATAAATTTTAATAAATTTGAATTAAAAATAGTGTAAGAAAAAAATATTTTATTGTAAAAAAATCGTGGGGTGCACGGTATCAGTAGTTATAAAATTAAATATTTCATGAACAGATATGAGTAGAAGGGTTATTTTGATAATATCCTGAAAAGCACCCCACGCTTTTTTACAATAAAATCATTTTTACTCACACTATTTTTAATTCAAATTTATTAAAATTTATTTTCTATTTTTTAGTTGGATTTTCTATTTGGAAAAAGTATTTTGTTAGTTTTTTTAAACTATTCTTTATTTCTGGCAGACGCTGTATCAAGACGGCGTTTTTGCTAAGCTGACCTTGTAGTTACGTGAAATATGAGAATTTAAAGAAAACAAATTTATAGAAAAGCATTTCGCATTTCGAGATACCTTTAATGGGCTTTTGAGTCGTGAGGGTATTAAATCGTTGGAATTTTTTTTTCAGGGCATTCTGGCCTTCGACAAGACCTATAGCACCGCTTCTGCGAACATCACCCAAGGCGGAATCGGCTATAACTTCGTCAATCTCCGCATGAAGAGCGAGCGCGGATCAAAAATTCATTACGATGTATACATTTTTGCTTAATTATTGCTCCAGCAATAAACAGATGTGACTACAATATTGTGTTTTTATTTTAGAAAGATTTTGTTAAAAAAAAATATTTATTGCTCTTGTGGCAAGACGAGCTCACAGCCCATCTGGTGTTAAGTGGTTACTGGAGCCCATAGACATCTACAACGTAAATCCGCCACCCACCTTGAGATATAAGTTCTAAGGTCTCAAGTATAGTTACAACGGCTGCCCCACCCTTCAAACCGAAACGCATTACTGCCTCACGGCAGAAATAGGCAGGGTGGTGGTACCTACCCGCGCGGACTCACAAGAAGTCCTATCACCAGTAATTATCATTTATGGCTACTATTATTATAAACATTTATATTTGGCTCATAATGTATACTGAAGTGTTTTGAGTTTTTTTAAATAATTGATCTTATAGTATGTTCAGAGAGGTAAGTACCAGCACCAGTAAATTCAATTCAATTCTAAAAATTTATTTGCCAGAGACATGGTACATAAATAAAGGTATTATAAAATTTTAACATTCCAGCATGTTCTTACTTGATTAAAAAGTGTGCAAATATAAAATTAATTGAAGATTACTAACATGTCAATTTACAATATAAAATTCATAAATTATAGTTAAAAAGAATTTCATTACATTCATAATCCATTAAAATCATAAAACAATAGATCTAATCAATTACATACATATATTAATATCATATAAAAATTCACTAATATCATTTTTATCTTATCTTTATTCTTTACTTGTACACACAGTTAATATAATACAGTAATTGCGATAAGATATAAAAATTGTGAGCTTAACTCAACAATTGAGTTATCTACCAGCTAACCGTTCTTTAAGAAGGAAAGCTTTACATGAGTGGGTAGATGAGTACAATATAATTAATTTAATTATTGATACTATAGTGAATAACAATAAAAATAATAAAAATAAACACTAATACATAATATATCAAACTATATACATACACAATCACACACGTACATAACATAAACATACACGTACATATATAATGAAATACATAAAATAAATACATATAAGTAATACTAAATTGATAGATAGTACTCCTTTAATGCCTTCCTGAATACTAGGTAGTTCAAGTGAGGACTTGCACGGATTGAGTGTGGAACTGAGTTCACTGGTGGTAGGACCTCTTGTGAGTCCGCACGGGTAGGTACCACCACCCCGCCTATTTCTGCCGTGAAACAGTAATGCGTTTCGGTTTGAAGGGTGGGGCAGCCGTTGTAACTATACTTGAGACCATAGAACTTATATCTCAAGGTGGGTGGCGCATTTACATTGTAGATGTCTATGGGCTCCAGTAACCACTTAACATCAGGTGGGCTGTGAGCTCGTCCACCCATATAAGCAATAAAAAATAAATTAAAAAAAAGTCCCATCATCATAACATTTCCTTTAAAAAAAAATATTTACATCGTTTTTGAACTGTCGATTCTTTTAATCCTTGAAAATATCAGATACCTAAACGTTTGTTGTTAACAGAGCAGACGAGCTGGCTGAAGTTTAAATTCTGATTCACTCTTGAATCACTCACTGGTTGATAGCCTAAGGGGTTATTCCAACTATTTACGGTAGCTGAGCTCACGAGTCCAACTTAAGAGATTTGCTAACACCGACCCAAGCAAGAGCGGTGCTTCGCTGAATCTACCACCGGTTCGAAAACGCGACCCACTGGGAAGATCACGTCAGAAACTCTGTAGGTTATGTGAAAGTATCTGACGAAACTACACCAACACGCTGATTCATGATTGATCGTCTCCACTGTCATAAAAGCTGGCAGCAATCGGTTGGAAAAACATTTTCGATCGTTCCGTGCAATCAATCAATCAATCAATCAATCAAGAAAGCTTCGCCAAACAAATTAAATTTAATTACCAAGAAAATAAGACTGAAATAACCTACTCTCTATCTATGTAATATTTCAAGTTACTAATTAAAAGCTGTGCATGAAAAAATACCTACATATATAATAGCTGTATAAGGTACTGGTAGGGCATTGTGCTGTAAGTGCAATATAGGAACTTTAAATAATCTATATATTAATACGTGAAGCAAAAACTTTGTATCCCTTTTTACGAAAATTGCGCGGACTGAGGAGAATGAAATTTCCCACACTTATAGGGAATAAACAGAAGAAGTGCATAATGCTAATATTTTTTTAAAATAATGCCTAAAAGATACATTAAATCAATAAAGAAAAACTTACACACACTACATACCATGTATTTGACGTACACACGCATGCATACTATTTATTGCCAAACTTTTGTTTTTGGCGACTGTTGTCAAATTGAGAATAGATTAAATATTGTTTGTCTTTGTCAATATTTTTATAGTGTAGTCTTGGAGAAATTTGTGATTATAGAAGTATAAAATACAATCATAATAGTGTACAAACTTACAATTCCAATTAATTATAGTCGAATTTCGACTACTGCAGGACCTCTAGTATATATGATTATTTCCAGTTATAATTATTTCCCAAGCTTATCTAAGAAACAGAAACAACACGTTCCAGTTTAAAGGACAATCGTAAAGCGATAGAGATGAGATTTCTCAAGGCGAACGGTTTTTTTCCTACCTAAGCTGATAGCCTTGAGAGGCTATTTGAGCGTAACCATAACTAGTAGGTGAGCTCACGGGGCTCATACCTGATGACGTTACTAACACGAACCCTAGCAAGAGCCGTGCTTCGCAGAATCTACCACCGGATCGGACACGCGACCCACTGAGAAGATCTGGCGAGAAACTCAGTGGGCTGTGTCTGTGGGTTAGTTTACTCGTCGAGCTCTTCGTCGCAAGCGATGGGTTCGACGAGAAAGATGACTGGTGCTTGAGATACCTAAAAGCGGGTGGATCGGGGGGATCCGAAATGTCGTGTTTTGGGCGACGTCGACTGCTTTCCATTCTGTCCACAGGATCGGGAATGTAGTTACCGGTAGCCACGATGAGAGGGTTCCCGTGTCGTGCCGCTTTGTCGAAGTGGCGCATCGATTCCGACTGATCCTTCATGTTGTGATATTTATAGAATGCCCTCGACGCCTAATACTATCTTCAACAAACAAACCAACGGACGGATCGGATATTGGCGGTACTCATCAGGCAAGTGGAAGGAACCGGTGGAGACAAGAATGATGTGATACGAACAACATCAAAATTATCCTGAACCAAGTAATATTTTTTATACCAAGAAATAATGTACGAAGATACAATGACTTGTAAGTGGATAGGATATAGTACTGAGTGTACTTCCGGCGAGACCGCGACAAAGTGCCGACCGGATGCGTCGATTCGGGAACGGACATCTCGAATAGGGATGTGAAGCAGCCGGAATTTATCGAGGTTTTTATCGATATTTATATCACTTTGGATGGGTGAACGATGGCTATGGTAGCCATTCTGGGCTCCTAACCTTGCCAGCGTAAATTTCGTCACTCGCTTTGAGACCAGAGGTGGAATTAAAGAAATTTAAAAAGGAAATTTAAAAATTAAACTAAAAGCCAAACACCTGATTTCTTCCTCGCAGAAATAGGCTGGGATAGGCGGGTTGATAACACATTCTACCATCAGTAGAATTACCTAAATGAAGAAAAACTAGAAACTAGAAAACCTAAATGAAGAGAGGATACTGCTAGCAAGCAAAGTTCATTATCATAAGATATATCGATAAAACAATTTGAAGTCGTCGTGGCCTAACGGATAAGACGTCCGGTGCATTCGTGTTAAGCGATGCACCGATGTTCGAATCTTAGGCGGGTACCAATTTTTCTAATGAAATACGTACTCAACAAATGTTCACGATTGACTTCCACGGTGAAGGAATAACATCGTGTAATAAAAATGAAACCCGAAAAATTATAATTTGCGTAATTACTGGTGGTAGGACCTCTTGTGAGTCCGCGCGGGTGGGTACCACCGCCCTGCCTATTTCTGCCGTGAAGCAGTAATGCGTTTCGGTTTGAAGGGTGGGGCAGCCGTTGTAACTATACTGAGACCTTAGAACTTATATCTTAAGGTGGGTGGCGCATTTACATTGTGGATGTCTATGGGCTCCAGTAACCACTTAACACCAGGTGGGCTGTGAGCTCGTCCACCAATCTAAGCAATAAAAAAATAAAAAAGCAATCGATTCTTTAATGCCGTTTTTAAAGACACAACTCTATTCTGAAGAACCCTTGATTCTTCCGTGTGTGAATAGGGATTACGACCTTTTTGGATGAATCCTTAATCTTGACCTGATTAACGCTCTCATGTTGAAGACTCCCAAAGTTCTCTTACCAATAAAAAGGCACCACATATATTTTGTACGTAGATTATTTCCAATAATCTAAGCACGTGCTTCTGCGAACTCTCGCATATAAATAAACATAATTACAATTCACTCACATTAATATTCGTCTACTTATGACATCAGTTGATTATTTTATACCAATTTATTTACCACATTCTTGGTCGTATTTTGAACTGGAAATGTCTAAGTAAAACACTTTCTTGTGATGCGTCTTCGTGTCGAACCAAACCTGACTTAAAGGATGGGGTAGGACTACTACAATATTAGATGTCAGTGGAATTCGCGATGAGTTAGCGTCACCACTGAACTGAGAGCTATCAAGTATGTCTCAGCAAATTATAGGGAAATCATATTACCTCGTTACCGTTAAAAAGTAAGATTATCCTTAAAATCTTAAGTAGGTAGCTAATTAAAGAATTGCAGATTATTTAAAATCAATTACTTGTGAAAGGTTATAAAGTTGTTCAAAATTCTTAATTAACCTATATAAAAACATCGACAATACGTTGAAGTTGCCGGCTCTCGTCCGATCAGTAAAGTGAAGCAACGTCCGGCGCGGTCAGTACTTGGATGGGTGAACGCCTCCGAACATGGTTCCGTAACTTGGTTTTTGTTTTTTCAATTACACAATCAAGAACAATAATATTTTTTATTCGCTCACAAAACTAAATTTTTTTCCCACAAACCAATTACTGTGGAAATAGAATTACTTAATTTTCAAACACATCAAAGTCTAAGTTATCTTTCAAGATTTTCTGAAACTTGTCACTTCCAGAGATGAACGAGGTCGTGCTCTTGGCCACCGGTGCGCCTTCGCCGTCATGCAGAATGACTTCCATCACTGAACTCGCGCCTCCCTTTAGTAAATTCGACTCCACTGTTATTGTATCTCCAAGTCTGGCAGGTTTGAGGTAACTTAAAAACAAAAGACCACGTAGACAAACGCATAAATGAAATCAGTAAAGTGAAACTTTTATTACATCGTCTCAAACTTTTTCGTCTGTGTGTTGCATGTCGCGTGACGGTCGGCCGCGGAGTAGGGATAAAGTGAAAGGCGTTCGTCGTCAGCAGCCAAAGCCAATATGGCGACGCCTATAGTTCGCAGCAGCTGACCGTGTAGTTACTCATTTGTGCCAGTGCCCCACGCTATTTTTTTATTTGTTTTTGTCAGTGTTTAATGTAAATGTTGTTTGTCAGAGTTAAATGTCTATAATGTGAAAAAAAGTTTCACTTTTACCGTGGTTTCATAAAACCACACAATCCTTTTTTTTATTTCAGTTTTAAACAGACTACTTACTAGAGTCGTAAATTAAAATGACCGCTGTAGATTGTATTGCAATCACTTCTTCCAGTCTCAAATTTCGAATTTCAATATCTTAGAATCTACCTTGAGATATGAGGTGGAATTTTTTCCCTACCTATTCGCTGGGAGCCTCAGTGGCTATTCCAGCTACGAGTAGGCGAGCTCACGGGGTCAACCTGAGAGAGAGCAGTGGGCTTCGCAAAATCGACTACCGGATCGTCACTGGCTTAATAATCAGAAAAAGCTGCTCCCCAATCTCCGGTGAATGACTTGAATCTTTTTTTATTTATCTAACTGTCGTAGATTTTAATTTAAAACACAAATTTATCTGGAATTAAAGTCTTTATTGCAGTGCCATCTGTGAGCCAAGGCCGCCAACTCTTCATAGGTCATCTTGACTAAAACGGTCACAGAAGAACCTTCTCATTACAGCGTGTATGTGATCGATAGGGAATATCGTGAGCCCGCACTGGGATCCCACCTATGACTGTCGCTTGGCAACCATGCGCTCTGATGGGACAGCCGTAATGCAAGTAAGACTTTCGTATTTCAAAATAGGTCACAGCATTCAAATTGAGGAACCATTTAAAACCCGGTGGATCGCTGGCTCGATCATCACCATACACATACTATAAAAAATATCACATACCTAATGTTCATATTGGTGGTCCAGCCTAATCTGCCATCTGATCTGCTTATCAGTGCATACAAGGAGACAGCGTCCATCACAGATGCCATATAACCTCCATGTAGAGTATCACCAATATTGCACATTGAGGGATCAACTACAAATGACCCTTTCAGGCAACCCTCAGTGAGGTGTGCGGTTTTTAGCTGCAAAAATAAACCATTATAACCTTGAAGCGGGGCAGCAATTACCATATCACTGAGTCGGTCAATTTAAAACATCAAAAATACGTTACTTAAATAGTTTTTTCGTAAATTGATCGTGGTAATGCGATAAGGTAATTCGTTTACCAATTGTCATCATTATGAAGCAGTAGTTGGATTTTATCTTCACAGGAAACGACTTTGTGATGGTTTTCTAATGCCGAAGGAACATCGTTCACTGAATGGGTATCTTTGCAAGGTATACGGTTCCGACTATGGGTCAGACTTATTGGTTAAAAATTATATCCTTAACTGGTGGTAGGACGTCTTGTGAGTCCGCACGGGTAGGTACCACCACCCTGCCTATTTCTGCCGTGAAGCAGTAATGCGCTTCGGTTTCAAGGGTGGGGCAGCTGTTGTAACCATACTGAGACCTTAGAACTTATATCTCAAAGTGTGTGGCGCATTTACGTTGTAGATGTCTATTAGCTGTGGTAATCACTTAGCCATTAAGCAGGCCGAATGCAGGCAACATTAGAGGAAGCTGGTGCAAAAACTGGACCAAGGTGGTCACAACCCTCAGTAATGAGGAAACGACAAAGAAGAGAAGAGAGAATCACTTAGCACCAGGTGGGCTGTGAGCTCGTCTATGGGCTCCAGTAACCACTTAACAGCCAGGTGAGCTGTAAGCTCGTCCACCCATCTAAGCAATAAAAAAAAATATAGAGTTTTCCTACCTTTTATTGGATTAGTAAGGTTTTAAAGCTATAGAAAAATGAAATGATAAAAAAATTAAGAACTTTAAAACTAATTACAACGCAAAAATAATAATATTGTGCATTATAAATGTAAACAATAATCTGACACGCCCGTCCTGACATTACACGCCCTCGTGTGGTGTTAATGACTGTGCATTATCATTTTCTGCAAAAAAAAAAGAAACTTCTTCTTGTATGGTTCCTTGTATGGGCCACTCCTGACCCACGACTATTACAAGATTATAACATTTGATCCTCTACACAACAACTCCATTTCTATTTCCTGCAAGAGGGCAAGCAATCTATTTTCTGTCCTCATCTGAATCCTAATATACTTACTCCATTCTACATTCTAAATTAAGCACGCAGCAACAAAACAGCTGCCTCTTTGTTAATTGCCGTACATCTGTTAAATTATTAATAATAAAATGGCCTCCTCACCATCCTATGGCCAACTCGCCTTTCTCTGACTACCTCGCCTTTTTGTGGCCAAATCACCTTTCTGTGACCATCTCGCCTTTCTGTAGCCAATTCGCCTTTCTATGACCACCTCGCCTCTCTGTGGTCACCTCACCTTTCTGTGGTCACCTCGTCGTCTGTAGCCAACTCTCCTTTCTATGACTACCTCGCCTCTCTGTGGCCATCTTACCTTTCTGTGGCCACCTCGCTAAGATTATTAGGCTAGAGAAGGGCGATTTGCTTGGTCTGATTACTCCAGCTAATAATAATATAGTTTACTGTTCACTAGGTTTATTAGGTACTTCGCTCTTCAAGGCTCAAGTGATAAGGCCGCCGCTGTACGATTTTACTAGGATTATTTTCTAATTATTAATTTCTAATACAACCTGCCTTTACTCTAAGGCGTACCTTGTATAAACGAGTTCTTAAACCAACTAAGAAGTTCTATCAATTGTGGTTTAAGGTCATCGTGTATATCAGTGTCCAAGTCATGAAAGTCAGCCACCGCGTTTCCTTAGTTGAAAATATTAACTAAAGAGGGATTTTCAACTACAGTAAATTTATCATCATCATTCTCCTGACCTTCTCCCAGTCACCTGGGGTCGGCACGACATGTTGTCTCCTTCCATACTCATATCCATTTCATATACCATTTCTTCGCTCATTCCCCTCTTACACATTATCATCTATAGTAAGTTTAACTATAGTAAGTTTATATCGAGTAATAAGCTGTACCGATAAGCCAAAGGTCAACAAATCACGTCCAATTAAAATATCGTTATCTTGTTATTCATCAGGTATAGTGTGAAATAAAATTTGTACATCATGACCACTACAAGCGACCCCAGATAAAATTTATGAGTTACTTAATACACTAGAATTTCTTATTCTCCATTCAGAATAAAAATTTAATGCTGCAAATTACTGACAAGCTTTACAAGAGACGCTTTCTTTATTTAAGGACCAGTCAGCACTGTAATCAAAATCAAATGAAAACTGTTCACAAAATTGTGTAATTATCCCGGTGACTGGTTTCATAGCAAACAAGTCCTCCCGCTTTACAATGCTGGATGCGGTGGTCGGCTGTGCTACTGCTGCTTGCTATTGGCCATGTTTTGAGAACCGCAATGCCAAATGACCCTCAACACCACACTTGTAGCAAGTCGCAGGGGCACGCGTAGCAAACGGTTGTATTGAGACGTTCAAAGGTTGGAGTTGTTTGCTCCTTGTAATGCGATCGACTGAATCATTCAAGATTTATGGCCAAGATTTCCACAAACGTAACATTTTGTTGAACTAGAACTTAAGCTAGGACTCTTATTATATTGCGTAAGCGTTGCAACGGCCTTTGTCATGTATTGGTAATTCCGTCTGCGATAATAAAAAGTCATTAGTTCACGTTGCATTTTACAGCGAGTAGTTATTTTTCTTCGTTGCAGATAGATACAGCAAGACATTCACCTTCTTGTGGTTTACCGGTAAAAATCTTCAATATCGTCGCTGCACATGTGTCTAACGTATCAAACGAGAAAGAAAAAAATCCTTAAAATCTACCCATTTCATATTAAAAATAACTATTTGAGACAACAATGCTGCGGCGGACCCTTTCATGGCCTTACTGAGAATAAGAATTCATTTACTTCCCTGCATCTCAGAATGGGATAAGCAGATGTCGTTGTAGCCAACCAGGCCCGGGCCTCCGGTTCAGGCTGAAGCAGCGTGATGCTCTTATCCACGATATTCAGTGGATTGGTTAGCGCCTCCATGAGTAATCCCATGCTGGTTTGTTGTGCTTCGATTAACGCGCCTCATCCGTCTTTTGCCACTGTCTGTTCGTTCGCGTTTTGTGCCTGTACCGATCCCACTTCTGATATCGGGGAGACGTTGTTCCCGCTGGCATCGTCACTAATGGTTGTAAGTTTAGTAGGCGTTATCATTTTAATTTAGTGTCTTACAATATTTTGTTACACAGTAATATTGTAAGAGAATTTAGCAGTTACCCGGCACCGATCTTAACCACCGTATTCATGAATTACACCCTCATCAACGATCCAACTCGATTCGTTCTTATCGCTTCAATCTGGCCCCAGAAAATGGCCGCCTTCAGAAAGTAAAGATGGCGCCTCAACCCTGCTCAAGGTACGGGCTCTGCTCTGATTGGTCGTTACTTATATGAATTTACGGCTTTCCTACTTTTCATTAGATTAGTAAGGCTAAGAGTAAGCTAGAGAAAAATGAAAAAAATTTAATAAAATAAAATTAAGAATTTTAAAACTAAAAATAATAATATTGTGCATTAAGCATGTTATATAATACCCTAGGTCCATCTAATATGCCGATATGCAAAAGGAATTTTACTACACATACGTATACATTGGCGTACGTGATTGTCGTGAACGCTGAGACAGCATTGCAACACCCTAGAAACTATGCAATGACGTAAATGGCACATTGACGCACATGACTGCGGGGACGCCGATTCAGCACCATTACCTCGTGGAGCCTCGAAGTCAGCCATGGGGCCCACACTTCTGAACTTACATCGTCGGAAGACAGACCAGTAGCTTTAAGTTTAATTGTAACCACTTTAATTTTTAATAAACTTTAAAAGTCATTTTCGGTTTTTTTTATGACCTCAGGCTGCGACCACAACAAGAATGGACTCGACTTATAGCTTCCTCTTACATATGTATATATATTATTTTTTTATTGCTTAATTATTATTTTTATTGCTTATATGTGTGGACGAGCTCACAGCCCACCTGGTGTTAGGTGGTTACTGGAGCCCATAGATATGTACAACGTAAATGCGCCACATACCATGCGATATAAGTTCTAAGGTCTCAGTATAGTTACTTGAACTTACCTTACTAAAGACCATTCTGCTATCAGAATAATGAGCCTTATTTCCATTGCAATAATTTTCCAAAGCCTTCAACAAGCGTGTACCGCGAGCACTATAAGTCATTTTTCAAAAGTATTCAACGTAAGCCGTAAGCAACAGATGAACGTAAATAACAAATACCAATGTAGGTACTTTCGCGCGTACTTATACACATTTAGCAGGCGAATTAAGTGTTGCCCTACCTACTAAAAGTTAAAATAAATTTCGTGTATTTCGACTGTGTAAATCGAGGAATCAGTAAACGTGTTTTTTTTTCGAATTTGATAATTAGATTAATTAAATAATAGTTCTATTAATTATTTTTTATTTCTAATCATCATCATTCTGTCCTATTACCCTCTGCTAGGGCTCGAATCAAAAAATTTCCATTTATATCGGTCTTGGGCAGTCTGTTCTAGCTCCTCCCACGTCATGCCCAAGACCCCTAGCTCCTGCTCCACCGAGCGACGCCAAGTTGTTCTGGGGCGGCCTCTCTTCCTTTTGCCAGACACTTTCCAGGTCAGTGCTCTCTTTGATAGGTGGGTATCGGGCTTTCTCAAAGTGCGACCAATCCAATGCCACTTCCGCGTAAGGATCTCCTTCTCCATTGGTGTCTGCTTAGTGATCCTCCACAGCTCTTTGTTAGTGATCTTCTCAGGCCAAAAGATTTTCAAAATCTGACGCAGGCACCTATTCACAAACACTTGAAGTTTTTTGATCAAGTCATTTTATTTCTAATATTAGCAGTTTTTATGAAATGCGATGCTGTCGTCAAAACAGTTGTTCGAACTGATGGAAACTAGTTGTTTTCAACAAGCTTTTACTAGCTTGACTTATTTATACATTAAAAGAGCTTCGATGAAGTTCAAAAACAACGCGCTTGTCAAAGACGGTAAGCAATAGCTTTATTACCTTGGCTTCTTATCTTCACGCTGCTAGCCAGAATAAAACAAAACTATTATTACCTATTTTAGTTTTCAGTATTAAATTAAATTTAAATGTATTTGTTTATTGGTTATCTATAAGAAATCTCTTTGAGCAATAAGATCTTTTTTTTATCCTACCTAAGCTGATGGTCTCGAGAGACCATTTCAGCGTAACCTTAACTTGGTAGGTGAGCTCACGGGGCTCAAACCTGACGCAATAAGACCACCCGATATACTTTTCTACAACAAGTATTTCTGTAATTTACTAAAGTGTGCAATAAAGCATACTTTGCTTTTCCTGCAATACGTTAAGGATTTTAAAGGCGAGATAAATAAGAGCAAAAAAAAGGTAAGAAAAGCGGTTTCTTATAATCGTTCGACAATAACAATCAGTTAACAGCAATACTGAATTTGCTAACAACAAATAAATTACACACAATCCGTTATTTCCTTTTTTTATTGGTCACCCTAAAAGATTATATTAATAACATTAAAGAATCGAATGAACAATACGAAAAAATCATCAGTAAATAACTGCACAATTTACGGTAGCATTTCTGTCGCTGACTTTGAAATTTTAAGTGCCTCACGGGCGATGACATAATTTGCATTCATTGTTTACTGTTCTACATTTGCACGCTTTTCAATAGTCTTTTTTTGTTAAAATTTTATGCATATGTACAGTACGCTTTATAAATCTGTGTAACCTATAAAAGAGTTAGGTACAAGTCTTTGAAATCTTCAATCTGAATCGATATACAGTGAAATGTGTGACTAGTTACACGTCTTTTTCGAAGTGAGCTCAAAAAGAACTATATTAACTCATATTATGGATAAAAAAATATATCATATTTCGTATACAACAAAAAAAAAAACATAATTTAAAATGATGTTGTGCATCTACGCGAGTCAAGCCAACTAAATGAAATTCGATTCTTAAATATAAAAAGCATAGATTCAATAACTGTATTGCACAAAGATTGCCTTCAATTTATCTATTCTATGACAATGAACAGTGCAACCAGACTCTTCCACGAATTAAAAAAAATAAACGTTCCACGCTATTCCTAAAAAGGTTTGATTCGGACAAAGCTTTTAAAAATGAACAATGCCTTCTCTGTGAAACAAAAAAAAACGAATAAAAAAGAAACACGATCGTTATAAATCATAACTTTACGTCACATCTCTAGAAATATCGGTCCATTTGCTAATGAAATGTACGGTTATAATTCAAGGGAGTTTCAAATTGATGATACGATGTTTGTCAACTAAGTCCGCTGATGAGGGTTTGATTTGAGAAATAACTAATGGATTGGCGTTATATAAGATATTATATAAAAAAAGAAAAAATCGATTGTGTCAGAGAATACATTTCGTTAATGCTTTTTCTTGCCGGCCACCGTGCGGAGGTCATCGCACCATCTAGCCAGGGGGCCGGCAAGAAGTGGATGAGGAGAGCCGCAGATCGGGCTCAGTGGTGTAGATTGGGAGAGGCCTATGTCCAGCAGTGGACGACTGTGGGCTGTTGATGATGATGATGCTTTTTCAAACAATCACAATTCGGAATTATTTAGAGTGAATTAGATTACGATTGTTCTACAAGTTTAATGTAGGCGGGTGTATTCGTGATATCGTCTACGCTAACCGCTTGCTCGGGGTCACCGTGTGTGTATAAACAATAAACATTTATATTTTCATGAAATCTTATTAATAAACCTCCAACGTATTGCTGCAATAATAAATTTCAATGAAAAACGTCATCGTAAAGGTGCTTGCTAGATTTATTTGTTTAACCCAGTACACATTAATTTACTGTTATTTAATAATAATAGAATATTTTTATTTTTATTTCTCAGTTTTGCTTATGATCGCAGAGAACGCAAAAAGGGGTCAAAAGACAAAGACTTAGCGTGGGTAATCCTTCCATATAGTGGATGGGGGACCGGTACCAGGGATTCGCAGGATATGGGCAGCGGAAGGTCAATTATTATGCCCAATCTTAATAGACTCTGTCCAGCGTAGAGTAGTAGTAGTTTAGTACTTGGCTCGTCTCGAGCGATGTAATTTTTTGTTTTTTTTTATTGCTTATATGTGTGGACGAGCTCACAGCCCACCTGGTGTTAAGTGGTTACTGGAGCCCATAGACATCTACAACGTAAATGCCGCCACTCACATTGATATATGAGTAGTAAGGCCTCAGTTGTTAACAGTACAATGGCTGCCCCATCCTTCAAACCGAAACACATTACTGCTTCACGACATAAATAGGCAGGGTGGTGTTACCTACCCGTGCGCACCCACAAGAGGTCCTACCACCATTCATTACGCAAATTATAATTTTGCAGGTTTAATTTTTTTTACACGATGTTATTCCTTCACCCTTACTCGAAGACCATTTGCAATGGTACATCGGTTATCCTAGTTTATAAAAAGACACATTTGCAGTAATATTATCTATTCACCAATAGTGACATGGGAATAGGCTTTTTACTGAGTCAAGAATAAATCATCAAAATGCCGTCATTCTTGCCGAGTTCAATCTTCAATGCCGAGTAATTCATCTGTTTGTCGCGCACGTATTTAATGCAAATTGAAGACTTATATGGTGTTCTCATGGATACCATTATCAGAAGGGGACCTAATTGAAATGGGACCACACGGGAAGCGTCAGTTTTCTAATAAAAAAAAGAATCATCAAAATCGATTCACTCAGTCAAAAGTTATGAGGTAACAAAAAAAAAACATACAGTCGAATTGAGAACCTCCTCCTTTTTTGAAGTAGGTTAATAAAGGTCCGGTCGCGCGATTCTCTGATGCCTTGAGCAATGACTTCAAAGTACTTTAACTTACATGATTCCACACGCAAAATAACACGCAATAAAAAAGCTAATGGTCCATATTCGGAACCCATAGATAGCACAAAGTGAATGCCGGCATAAAGAGACTTCGGGATCCTTAAAACTTGAGGCCTATATATCAACTACGCACATTACAATTTTTTAGGGTTTGATTTTTATTACATGACGCGCTTCATTTATCGTGGAGCTCAGTCATAAATATAATATTAGGAATAGTTTTTTTCATTTCCTACCTATGCTGATAGCCTTGAGAGGCTATATCAGCTTCTCCTTGACGTGTAGGTGAGCTCACGGGGCTCAAACCGAGAGTGTTGCTAGCACTGGCCCTAGCAAGAGCCGTGCTTCGCAGAATCTACCACCGAATCGGAAACGCGACCCACTGAGAAGATCCGGCGAGAAACTCCGTGGGCTGTGTCTATGGGTTAATTCACTCGTCGAGCCCTTCGTCGCAAGCGACGGGTTCGACGAGGACGGTGACCGGTGCTTGTTGTACCTTAAAGCACCGTTAATAGATCAGGAGGATCCGTAATGACGTGTTTAGGGCGACGTCGACTATTTGCCATTCGGTCTAGAGGATCGGGTTATTAGGAATGAGGTATCAATACCGCATCTAGAAATATCTGATATTAAATTTTAAAAATAATTATAAGTCTTTCATGTTTATTCGTCTAATTCAATTTATATCGTTTCGAATACAAAACCAAATCTTCGCCACATCTTTTCGATTTGTGTACCACAGTCTTCATAGGTCGAACTGCAAGGAACAGGTAATATTAGTCAAAAAAATAATAAAAATAAAGGTAAACTATAATTAAACTTCAGATTAGGCGGAAGCTTCGAAGGTGGAGTGAAAGAAATTAAAAGAAAACTAGCCGTACTCGCCCGCTTCGATGGGCATTTAAAATTAACATTATTGTTTATCGTCATTATTATTAGGGAGTCCAACACTCATATAAATATTAGCCTATCCATTAAGTATATGTGTTTTCTACAGGGTGGCCCATAAGTCCTTTGAAAAGTAAAATTTGAATAAAATGAACAGGGCGCGCGTGAGCGGTGCAGGGGAAGCGGGGGGAGTAACTTCGGTTTCTGGGAATTTAGTCGCGATGGAGCGTTTTACCGGAGCGGACCGTGCGTTTTGTGTGCGCGAGTTTTATAAAAACGACAATTCGGCAACCGTTGCGCGGCGTAAATTTCGAGAACACAAAGGTTTACACAACTTTGACGACACTCCAACTCTTCAAACGATTAAGAACTGGGTTGCTAAGTTCGAGGAGACCGGTTCGACGTTAGATAAACCGCGGTTGGGTCGCCCAAGGACGTCACGTACGGAACAAAACATAGACACAGTGACACAGTCTATTCGCGAAAATCCGACACAGTCAACTCGTAAGCGCGCCAGAGCATTAAACGTATCCAGGACATCGTTACAACGGATTTTGAAGAAAGATTTACATATGCACCCTTACAAAATTCAGTTGGTTCAAGAATTAAAGGAAACTGACGGTATTCAAAGACAAAATTATGCGAATGAAATGTTGAATCGGTTTACTTCCTTCAATAACATAATGTTCTCTGACGAGGCTCATTTCCATCTTAACGGGCATGTTAGTAAACAAAATTGCCGCTATTGGAGCCCCATCAATCCAAAACTTAAGCATCAGAAGCCCTTACATAGTCCGAAAGTGACTGTTTGGGCCGCTATGTCAGCCCATGGTATCCTAGGGCCTTACTTCTTTGAGGATGGCAGAGGGCGCGCAGTTACTGTTACGTCGGAGCGATATGTGGCTATGATCGAAGAGTTTTTCATACCAGAATTGCAAAACTTTTCAGGCTTTAATGCCAGGACGTGGTTTCAACAGGATGGGGCCACTTCTCACACCTCTAACACTGCTTTTTTTTTTTTTTTTTTTTTTTTTTTTTATGATTGAAGGATTACTGGTGGCCCGGAGGCCTTTCCAGTTTCACCAGGACAGGTGGGCGAGCAAAGGCTCAGCCAGGAGGGGTGGGATTTGCTAACAGCTACCCGAGCGCCTCCGAAGGAGACCTAACAACTCAAGAGTAGCTGCTTCGCGAATGAATCTACTACCGGATCGGAATCGCGACCCGCTGAGAAGATCCGGCCAGAAACTCAGCGAGCTGATTCATGGGTTAGGTTGCACGGCGAACTCTTTGTCGAGTTCGACGAGTACGGTTACCGAGGTCCCTAAGCCTGCTCCTAGAGCTGAAGGCGTCTAGTGCAAAGGTTATTGGATCTGATGGATCCGTAAGGACGTGTCTAGGGCGTCGACGGTGACTGGCTCCTGCATGATCAGGATTCGGGGAGTAGTCAGCGGCGGCTACGATAAGGCGATTATCATGACGCATAGCCTTATCGAAGTATCGTTCCGACGCTGACTTCATGTATTTCTGTATAGATTCGAGGCCCAGGTCGTCGTGTAGGTCAACGTTCCTCACGAACCACGGAGCTCCGACGGCTAACCTGCAAAAGCGGGATTGTAGAGATTGAAGGGTGTCTATGTGTGTGCGGGCCGCGTGAGCGAACACCACACTCGCGTAAGTCATGACGGGCCTTATGCAAGTTTTGTAAAGTGTCACCTTGTTCCGAAGGGACATTTTACTCCGCTTACAGATCATGGGGTAGAGTCTACCGAGAATAAACGCGGCACGGTCACGGACTGATTTTATATGCGGGCGGAATGTCATCGATGCATCCAGGGTAACGCCCAGGTACTTGACCTTCCTGGCCCAGGGTATGGATTGACTAAAGAGAGTAATCGGGGGTGTGAGATTCCTCCTCCTAATACGGGAGGAAATCCGTGTGGAGCTTCCCCTCTGAAATAGCACCGCAGTACTTTTCGCTGGGTTGATGTCTATGCGCCATTTTCGGAACCACTGTCCTAGGGCTAGGGCTGCGCTCTGAAGCTTCTTCGCGATTAGGGACTTGTTTCTACTGGAATAGTAAACAGTCGTGTCGTCGGCGAATAAAGCTAAATGGGTCGGCGGCGACCGGGGAATATCGTTAACGAATAAGCTAAATAGGAGGGGTGAGAGGACAGAGCCTTGCGGGACTCCAGCTGTAAGAGGTCGTGGGGAGGAGCGGGTTCCCTCGACTCGATATCGAAAAGAGCGGTTCGACAAGAAGTCCCGTATGATGAGCACGAGACTATCCGGCACACCCATGTTGAATAGTTTGAAAATCAAACCGTTGTGCCAGACTTTGTCGAACGCTTTTGCGACGTCGAAAAAGAGAGCTCCCGTGTATAACGGTTTTGGTCGATTAAGCCCCACAAGAATGTGCTCCGTGAGGCGGTGCACCTGTTGAACGCATGAGTGATTTGTACGGAATCCGAATTGTTCATCGATGAGAATGCCCTTGGATGAGACGAAGTCTCTGAGGCGTTTGTAGAGCAGACGCTCATACAGTTTGCCTAGAGACATGAGGAGGCTGATCGGGCGGTAGCTCGTCGGATGATTTTTTGGTTTACCGGGTTTATGTATGCCGATAACGTCCGCTTCTTTCCACACCGCGGGAAAGATACAGTTCGCCATAGCGGCATTGAAAATAGATGCCAACATCACGATGAGTTGGACGGGTAAAAGTTTAATAACGCGGTTGGATATACCGTCGGAACCGGGAGCCTTGCGAGGACGTAGGTCTTTGATCAAGTCTTTAACTTCCATCGGGGTGACGGGTGGTAACGCATCCGAGGGTGGCAAGGAGGCTCTGCGTTCTACCTCACTGTCTACTAATTCTACATGAACAGGGTCCACGGATTGAGTGCTGGGCGTACACTGGGTTTGCAATGTATCGGCCAGCAGCTCTGCTTTTTCGTCATCATCGAACGCCGTGAGTCGGCCTGAGGGGCCTACGAGGGGGGGCATAGTTACTACTGTATCCGATTTGAGAGTACGAGCTAAGCGGTAGTAAGACCTTTGGGAGGGCGCGAGTCCTTCTAAGAAATCAGACCATCTAGCATCTCGGACTTCGGCGATGCGAGACTTTACGTCGCGTTGTAGGGCACGCATTCGAATACGATTTTCCGCGGTAGGATACCTGTCGTAGGCGCGTATCGAGGCGTTCTTAGCTCTAAGGAGTTCCCTAATATCGTCGGACAATTTGAAGCGGTGAAGGAAGTCCTCCGCTACAACTTGTTTCGATGATCTATCTAATGTCGAGGTGATGTGTGACGTTAAGATGTCTATGGCTTCAGCGGTATCCTGAGGAGACGGGGTAGAGTCCGGGTTAAACGGGAGCGATGGTGGATCAGATTCAGCCAGGCTAATGCCCAGCGTGTGCCAATCAACCACAGTCCTCGTGACGGGAACGGAATCGGGAGCGCGACCGAGCTTCATAACGACGGGACGGTGGTCTGAATCTAACTCTGAAACTACTTCGATCGAGTGTAAGCGCAGAGTTACGTTTTTTAATAACGCTATGTCGAGTATATCCGGGCGATGCGCGATATTTAGCGGGTAGTGAGTCGGTGTTAGCGGAGCGACGATATCGAAGGCGAGATCATCGACTAACGCGTCAAGCCGCCTGCCATTCGGGGTTGTGGTGTGTGAGTTCCACCTGATGTGCTTACAATTTAGGTCGCCCGCCAGAATGACAGAGCTCCCCATGCCGAGCAGCGCCTCGATATCACTGCTTAGAACGATCTTATCCGGTGGAAGATAAACGGACGCGATAACGATCGGCGCGTGTCCCGTCAGTGAGATTCGGCACACTGATGCTTCGATATTAGCGAGCGCGGGAGGATCGAGCGGGACGCAATGCAGGGCTCTTCTATAGTAAATGACGGTACCACCACCACGAGCAGAGAGCCTGTCGTTCCTGACTATGTTATAGTTCGCGATTTTAGGGTCACGGCGCGCGGGCTTAAGTAGGGTCTCCTGCACTAAAAAGATATCAATTTGATGGTCACGCAAAAAGTCAGAAACCTGATCACGTTGATTTGCGAGACCGTAAGCGTTAAAAAATCCTATCGTTACGGATAGGGGCTTTATTCTACTTATATACGCCATTGATTACCGGCGGAGTGAGGGGAGGACGTACGTATTTAATGACGCGTATACGTCGGCGTATTCCTGCACAACGGCGATAAAGTGTTGTGCAGTGGAGGCAGCGCGAATGGCGTCGCCCAAAGCGTTAACGCGCTCAAAGTTGATCGACTGAAAGAAGTCGATCGCTAAAGCGAGATTGTCGGACGCGGTCGGAGGGCAAGTCGCGGGAGAGGGACGAGTCGCGGGGGCGGGACGAATCGCCGAGGAGGGAGTTGTAGCCGTGTTCATGTACGGCAGCGGTTTCGCCCAGGCCGAGACACTGGGCACCGGCGCCGGAACGAACGCTGGCTTAGCCTGCGACACAGAGGATGCCGAGGCTTTGATGTCTGGGCCGGAAGCTCGGAGGCGGTTTTGGCGGGCGACGCGGCGATTTATTTTCGGGGCTCGGGGGCATCCGCGGTAATTTGCGGGGTGACCCTGTGTTCGACACAGGACGCAGCTAGGCGGTTCCGTCGCGGTTTTTTGATCGCGAGTGCATAGGGCCGTGGCGTGATCGCCTAAGCACTTGACGCATCGGGGGCGCGCGTGACAGTTACGGGAAGAATGCCCGTATAATTGGCAGTTATGGCACTGGCTAGGTGTGCCTTTCTTGTGTGGGGTTTCGACTGCGATTCCGGAAAGGCTACAGACCGTTCGGATGTTAAATATTTGCTTACCCTCGGGGGTAGGCTGGAGGGCGACGAGAACCATATTATATGGCTCCCTTCCGCGGCCTGTGTGCATGCGGTGTACGGAGTTAACCGGTAGGCCTTGTTCGAGAAGGTCGGCCTTGACGAGCTCGGCATCCAACTCTTTAGGGATGCCTCGTATAACGGCACGGAGTTCGCGCTCCTCCTGGAGCGTATACGTGTGGAAACTTATACGCTCCTTACGGAGGTAAGAAGAGAGGGCCCTATGGTCGTCGGGTGTTCTAACCTTAATTTGAATGCCGTTCGCGAGGTTACGGGCATTCGTGAAATTGATATTTTTGGCCTTAAGGGCCAGGGAAACTCGTTCCCAAGCTGCCTTCTCTTGAAGGATTACCGGGGGAGGGGTCTGGGTTTTATTTTGTGCCACCGGACGCGGCGACGGAGTGGCACGGGCTGGAGGCGCAACGGGAGTCTGAGGGCGGGGGCGCGACGCGTTCGCGGCTTTGCTAATTTTAGCGGCCGCGGGAGCTCGAGACTCCGCGGCACGCTTCTTACCCTTTTGCACCAGGGTGAATCCATCCGTCGATGAGACGGGGGCAAGGTCGACCTCCATCTCCGAGTCAGAGTCGGAGGACGAGCAGGCGGGCGCAGGTGACCTACGAGTAGGTGTTTTGGAGGGCGCGACGGAGGCCGCGGATGATCGCGCTGCTGGAATGGTGACCACGGCGGACGACGCAGCAGTTTTACTCGCCAGTATAGGCGACGCGGGAACGGCAGGCACGACGGAGGCTGCGGTGCTCGATGCAGAAGCTTTGCACGCAGGTACAGGCGACGCAGGAGCAGCGAGCTCGGCGGAGTCCACGAGAGGGCTCGCGGTGTGATCGGCCTTGAAGGCCTGAAACTCGGAAGTGAGCTTTGGGTAGCGAAGCCGGAGAAATTCCGCAAATACAGCGTCCATGATGTCTACGTGCCCAGGTGGGGCTACCCTGGGTCTTAGAAAACACTCGCCTTGCGGCGAGGCCCCAACTTCTCGGACCTGAGCGGTTCTATTGAACACAGGTGGCGATGCGGCACGATTACTACAGGACAAAGAAAAAAACACAACAAAACGGAAATAACAAAAAGAAACAAAACAATTAAGCACTTCCAGGAAGACAGTTTGTCGGCAGATGTACCACGAACACAGAAATAACAAAAGGAAACAAAACAAATAAAAACTTCCAGGAAAAACACTTGGTCGGCAGATGTACCACGAACACAGGCCGCGCGAACAATGGCCGGGCTAACAAAAGCCGGGCGAACAAAGGCCGGGCGATCGAGTGGTCGATGAGCACGTCCGCGCGTGACGGGTGCCTCTATCGGAATGATCTAACACTGCTATGCCCGTTATCCGTCAACTTTTTCCTGGCAAAGTTATCTCTAAGAGAAGAGACATTTCCTGGCCTCCACATAGTCCAGATCTGACCCCGATGGATTTTTTTTTGTGGGGCTACCTTAAGGCTAAAGTATACGACACAAACCCGCGGTCAATTGAGGCCCTAAAAGAAAACATCCGCAGAGAAATGACAAGCATTTCAGCAGTGACGTGCCGCGCAGTCATCGACAATTTTAGACGTCGTTTGCAAGAGTGCCGTGATCGCAACGGATTACATTTAGGAGATGTTATTTTCAAAAAATAATTCCCGTTTTTTAAGCTTTTTATGTAAATAAAAATTTAATTCATAATGTAATTAGTTTTATTTTAATAATTTTTTTTTCATATCAAAGGACTTATGGGCCACCCTGTACATGGATACCAAGTTTCAAGTCAATCGGATGCATTGTATAGTCAGTTATAACGGAACATCCGTGAAAACCACTGTAGATATATATAGTAGTATAGATTAAGAAAAACTGTTAGTGTCATCACACGTGAAGGTACCGTACTTTAAATGGTAAAACTTCCGGTGCACACATCCCGAACCACACAAGTGTAAATGTATTATGATTCAAATACCGCAACGTACCAACATTTTTACTATCTATTTTATTGTATGTATTGACTAGCTGACCCGGCAGACTTCATAATGCTTTAATCGATAAATAAAAGACCTAAACTTTTGTATAAAATAAACTTAAAACAAACAAAAGGAATCCGTCCGACGGGAGACACATCAAAGGAAAAACAAAATTGTTAATTTTATTTAATTCCGAGCATTTTCATATTTATCTACCTTTTAAACCTTCTCTGGACTTCCACAAATAATTCAAGACCAAAATAAATCTCATGTGAGACGTTCGTGTTGGGTACCACGATCCCGCTTATTTCTGAACGACTTATATTATTTAAGGGTGGGACAGTCTTCACTCAATGCAGTTGAGATTTTTACGTCTTGTTGAAGCAGGTCACATTCAGAAGGCTTGTAGTCATCAGAATCAGATATGCAATTCACTTGTTTAAAGCAATAAAAAACAGAAAATAAGTAGTGTGCCATTATTAAATAAAATGACTCTTTTTATTTTGAAGAGAATTTTGTTATCAGACTCAGAAACACTAAGTACTTTACCTGTCTCTTCACAACAAGGCACATAGTTTATCTTATCGATTCTTCTTTCTTTTTTCAATCTCCTTCTATTCCTTCTGTAGAAGTTCGCCAAAGATTTCGAGCCTAACCTCATTGTGAGCTCAAATTTGTTCATGCGATTCCTTAAGTTTCTGTTTGCCAATATAATTTTTGACCATGTCTTATTTACGAACGAAGCGCTCCTCAAGGAGGCATCATCTAAGTACCTACAACACATGTTAATTATACTTTATACACGAGCACTAAAGACATATTATCTTGCGGCTTGACTGCACCGCCACCACTTTCATACATGAGAATTAAATCTTATTTTAATTGCATTAGATTTTCATATAGACATATTTTGTTAAGTTCACAATCACTTTTATTCAAAGTAGGATAATCTTTATACGCTACTTTTAGGGGAAGAAATAGTTATTTGTGCAACAAGAGATCAAAGTTGTTTTTTGTTTCGAGTACTGATCTTGAGTCTCGAGCAAGCGAAGTATTCTATGATTGATTGATTCAAGTGATTCAAAGTTAGAATCCTGAGCGTAGGGACGGACTCAAAAGCACGAGATGCAAAAAACTTTGCTCTCGTGTAGCACACATATCTTTTCAGCTCAGCAGTGAGAAACACATACTACTTAGGAGACATAGAAATAAACAGGAATAGATTGAAATAACTATTAAAAAAAACGTAATTTCTTTATAACAAATATCTTTAAATGTTAGGGTATTCGCGTTTCCGAACGTGTTTTCTTTGAGGTCGAATTCCAAAATCGAATTTTGTAGGGGTTTGTTTTTTTCACTCGCTTTTTTATATGCATGTGAAAGAGACAGAGCACAGTAAAATTCGAATGTTTCAAATTTGTGGCTGAACAATGTCAATTCGTCAAGGCACTGAACATTGAAAAATTAAAAAGTTACTTTGAACCACACTCGAATCAAAATCGCGTTTTTTCACTGTTGTCTCGCAGCAAAAGCGGCATGTTTGAACTGCTGAGGTGAATAAGTTTTTTTTTAATTATCTCTCCTTATCTAATCGTTACCGCCACGACTAAGGTACTTACGAAAATACCACCCACGACAGCTCTAAAGGGAGGCGTGTTACAGCGTCTACATTTTTCACTTCGCAAAGAATCTTGGTACCGAACACAAAAATTCCATTTTCGTACATTTGGTATCGTCAACATTGTTTTATGTTAATCATGTTTTCCTTCAAAGACATTTAGTACCTACATTGTGTGAATACGCCGCAACGCGAGGGTATTTACACAGTGATCGACATAGACAACTTATCACCTCAGAGATCACTGCTACTGTACATTCACTTATTTTTATTTGGATTGACAAGTGAATTAAAAGTGAAATTGATTTAATTATTGAATTAATTATTTGTTGCCTATCCAATCGTTGATAGCATAAGGGGCTATTACAACTGCTCGCGGACCTAGAAGTGAGCTCACGGGTTCAACCTATGAATGTTTGCTAACACTAGCCTAGCTGCACTAGCAAGAGCAGTGCTTCGGAATCGCGACCCACTGAGAAGATCCGAGGAGAAACTCAGTGTGCTGTGTCTATAAGCGAGTTCGCTCGTCGAACTCGTCGATTACGACGAAGGACGGTGACTGGTGCTTGAGGGGCTTAGCTAAAGGCATTGAGAGTGGCCAAGATAAAAGTGTTGCCGTGTCACGCCGCTTTGTCGAAGTATCGTTATGACGCTACCTTTAGATGCTTTCGCATCGGTTCTAAATTTAGATACCGCAAGCAGATACCAATTTTTCTAATGAATTAAGTAATTAATTTATATTCACGATTCACTTCCTCGAATAAGGAATAGCCGCGTAGGTATAATCATTGTACTAAAGAGACTTTGAACTCAATATCTTAAGGTGGATGAGAGCATTTACATTGTTTATGTCTATGGGCTCTAGTAACCACTTAACACCAGGTAGGCTGTGAGCTCGTCCGCGCTATGAATAACTCGCCGGACGTGACTCAAATAGCGGGTTGCGACGTGGTCCAGTCCTACATATACCTTGGGGCGTTAATCTCAAATAATGGCGGATGCATGGACGAAATCAGAAGGCGCATGGCTCTCACGAGGTCGGCGATGGACGGGCTGAGGAAAGTATGGAGAAATAGAAACATAACCAAAACCACAAAGATCAGGCTCGTTAGAACACTAATATTCTCAATATTTCGATACGCTGCTGAGACGTGGACCGTGCGAGACGTGGAGAGGAAGAAAATAGACGCTCTGGAAATGTGGTGCTGGAGAAGAATGCTTGGAGTTTCGTGGACCGACTTTCGTACAAATGTCTCGATACTTCGGGAGTTCGGCATCAAGCAGCGTCTATTTGGTATAGTACTTACAGTCTCGAATGGTGAATTTCTTCGGAAACGTTTCGTGGAACGAGATGGCCGGTCCATAGAACGCCTCGTTGTACAGGGAAGCGTTGGTGGTACCTACAAGACCGCGCGGGAGGCCACCAATGCGGTGGACCGACCAAATTAAAACTGCAGTGGAAGGTCCCCTAAATGAGTGCAGTAGAATGGCCACGAGCAGGGAGAGATGGCGCGACATCGTAAGACGCATCAAGTCTGCCCCTTCCAACACTACATGACGATCACGACCACTCTGTCAAGAGTGACACGACTGAGAAGAAGTACACGGTTTACAAAATATAGTACAAATAAGATTTCGCCTCGTGTTCCCGCCAAAGAGTCTGGTTATTTTCCAACTGATTGATGCACTGTACATAAAGAATTCATAGAATGTCCCAATTTTCAGCTAAGAATTTGACATAATAGATAATACTGGGGGTAGGACCTCTCATGAGTCCGCGCGGGTAGGTACCACCACCCTGCCTATTTCTGCCGTGAAGCAGTAATACGTTTCGGTTTGAAGGGTGGGGTAGCCGTTAGAACTATACGAGACCTTAAAACTTATATCTCAAGGTGGATGGCGCATTTACGTTGTAGATGTCTATGGGCTCCAGTAACCACTTAACACCAGGTGGGCTGTGAAATCGTCCACCCATCTAAGCAAAAAAAATACACATTTTGACATCTAACAATTTACAGGGGCTGTAATTTTACAAGGACTGAATTTATATTTATTTACTCATTTTTGCAATTAGAAAGACAAAGGGACACCTTGGCGTACATAAATAACTCAGCAACTTACAAATTATAGTGTAATTTTTTGGATTTTTAAGTGTCACTGACGTTTGAAAATATCAAGAATAATTATTGCCAGTATAAAAAACTTAAATGTGTTTCTGAATTATTTCACGCATTCCTTGAAAAAAGAAGCTAAACAAATTTTAAAGCATTTGAAATTTATTAAAATCCACATCCTCGATCCTCGTTTATGTATTATGAATATTTTAAACCCATTTTTTTGTAAATGAAAATAAGTATCGGTAAGTTCATGTAGAAAGAAATAAAGTTCAATTTTTTTTATAACAACTGAATTAATTTATTGACTACATAAAGGAACATCGATTTCATTTTTGGGCATTTTTTCAAGAAAGCTAGAAAATATCTTGGAAATTTTAAAACAACAATACAGCAACACCAGATGGATCAACAAGCGGTCCCCGTGGAGTGCTAAAAATCGGCAATCTGTAATCTGGGAATTAATTATTAAATAAAAATTGTTATCATTCTAATCTATAATTATTACAATTCACATTTAGTTCTACTAAGTATGGCATTAGTTTTTGCGGTCTTACTTTTCTAAAACAGTTACGATTTTAAGTAAATTCATGTGACAGATGTTCATGTGTAGTTACGCGCCACTTTAAGCTTGGTTTCTGAATTAAAATCCAACATCTAATGGAGGGATCATCCAACAGCATACCTGAAATGGATTCTGGGCCTCAAGAAACAGGTATCATAATATTAAAAATTATCGCTATCGTCATAAATGAGACGAAGCTTTTGACGTACATGAATGATATCCGGATAAATTGAGTGGTAAATCGAAGTTCTTTCGGTAGTAGAAATTCAAATTATTGAAGAGTGTTTTTGGTGAATTTATTTAAGCATATATGTAAATTTTGCAGAAACGTTTGAAAATTATATAATAATATTGGTTTCATATAGCATATTCCCCAAATTTGATAAAAGTGTTTTCATAATATAATACATTTCTCGCGGTAGTACTATCTCCCAAACATCAATAGTGAGTAAATACAAAATCTATTTTTGATAATAAATTTACGTGTTCGATAACATAACGTCGTCCATTTTATTTTATCGCTACAATATTATAAACAACTCATAATCTGTAATAAGTAAATATTATATAAACAACATTAAATGTAAAACTTAGGTTATGCGAAACAAACAAAAATTATTTTTAAACCACAGATAACATAAATTTTAAATTTAAATATTTAAAAAAAATTCATCCTACTTAACTCGCGTTGCTATCGTGTGTTCAAAATTGAAGAGAAGGACGGTCATGTCTCCAGGCGATGGCGATGTTGTGTTGACATCTGTCCGTCTGAGACCATCGCGTCAGCCCATTTTATTTGTGGTACTTAATACACATAATAATAAATATAACACAGAGTACAAAAACTAATATACTATCATTAAAGAATTTCGATATTATTTAGTGTTGTCGTACCTGGAATCACCAATCGCCCATTTGCCTCCTCAAGTTACACCCTATACATATCAGATGCATAACTAAAATTTGAATTTTTCTCTTATCAACTTAAATTCTTAAGTATTATTTTTGGATGAGAATGGTGCTTAGTTTAACGTTATGCCATAAAAAGGGGGCCCTGTACCTAGCAGTGGGTGTTAAAGGGCTGAAGAATACATACATTATTTTGTAATCAGAAATATAGCCTATAAAATTACTATATCTGATTCGATTTTGAATTCTTTAGTGTGAACCAGTAGCATTTTTGTTTATTTAAGCCTTTACCATTTCAGTTTCTACCTCTGAACCTGTGGTGACCGATACTATTATTATTTCTGATAGTGTAATGGAGAAGCCTTCAGATAGCTCGCAAATTTTGTTTCCGGAAAGTCCTGTTTATGAACCTGAAGAGATTGAGGTAAAAATAAATTATAATAAATGACTAGCTTTATATTGGAAAAAATATGTTTCATTGAATTTGGGGAGCAGCAATACTTTTGTCTAAAAATATATAAACTACAGCTTGAAATGCCAATACTCATCGGGTGCTTATATGTTGCCTACAATCACAATAAGCCGAGAACTAATAATATAATATATAATAATATAATATAATAAATAATAATACAATCAAATTCAATGATATCATTATGTTCCTTACACTTTCCCTTTATCAAGAGTTGTCCTTACTCTAAATGAGACTAATTGTTAATTAATCTTAGGTTCATCTTTATTTTTAGTCATACACACTTCAATCCAATTACATTTATAAACACAATAGCATGAAACATAAAGATGACATATCTTAATTCTTATTGTGGGTACCTCAGCCACAGAACATTTCTGATCTTACCTTAAATTGAAATAAATATTTATACTATAAATACTTAAAAGATAATTCATTATATACTTAAGATTGTTATGACTATTTTTGACACCCCATATCCCTATCTAAGCACGGATTAGAAATGATATATATAACGAGTGTTTACTAATATTATAATTTTGTAAATTTTTCTGTTAGGGTGTTAGTCAATCAAAAATACCTAAGGATAAATTATTTGAACATCCATGCATTGCTCGATACGAATACATGAGGCATTTTCCGTTTTAGGCCATTTTGACTACAAAATTAAAAACAGGAAAAGTTTTTATCTCATAGTTGCTTTACTCTGAAATTCCCATGAAATGGAAGCCATAGATTCTGGCCTTTCACTCTCCCCTACCTGAGATAAGTTTATATAGATATTTAAAAACTCCTCAGCATCTTTATATAAATAAAATTACTTCTCTTATGTAATGGTTTCCGATTTTTTATGCATATCATTACTTAAAATTTAAATTATTTTATCATTGCATTGTAGCTTGTTTCAAGTACGGCACCTGATGAAGACAAGAAAGAAAAATCAGAAGATTGTCTAGGTATGTATATTTAACTAGTAACGTAGTAAAGTAGTGTAGTAAGGTAGTAAAATAGTGAAGTATCATTTTCCTCCCCTGTTGTGAACCGATTTTTCATGCTTTGTGACTATGGATGATCTTTGGTATTAAAATTTCCTTAAAATCTTTAAATCACAATAAAAGACAATAAATATGTAATACCTAAAATCAATATAATTCCTAAGGTAGCAGATATTAGGGTAGAAATTTAATTAATGAAAGAACGTGATTAAATGAGTAATTAAAAAAATATGTCAATATTGTTAATGCTTCGTTTTTAAAATTTTCAGAGGAGCCGGCTATGACAAAAAGAAAAAATTCTGATGAATTAGTCCAGAGCAGCCCTAAAATACAAAAACTGGAACTCGTTGAAGACGAATTTGCAGTTTCCTCTCAAACTTTAGACGATGAAGTTTCTGAAATAACACGGTCTAAAAGATTGTGTGATAACTTAGAGCTACCTTCAACATCTCGAGTTCGGACCCCAGTCCGATCCAGCCCAAGGCTATTAACTAAGAGGAGCAATAGTGCTGACATAGTAAAAACTCCTAAAACTCTCAAATCTAGACCTGCTAGTGTTGAGGTCACGAAAAGTACTCCAAAAAAGAATCTACAAGCTAACATAGAATTAAAGTACACAGCTGACAGAGTAACTTCAAGACCGAGCATTGAATTTGTTAAAGAAATACCACCACCAAAAGTACCAGACACTATACCCGAGATCCCAGAAAGCTTAGATGACTCACAGGGCTTGCACCTAGAAATGTCTCCTACTCCTGATGATGAGAATGCTAAAATCAAATACAACAGTGATCCTATTCTCAAGGACAGTGATGTAGCCATGAAACCTGCAAAAGTAGAAAAAGCAAGTAGTGAAGGAAATGCTTACTCAGATAATAACATGTCAATACCCAGAACGAATTTGAATTTGAGTAAGACCTCTGATCTGGAAAGCACTGACAGTGTTTGTTCAATGAACTTGGAGAGTCCCGATCACATCCCTAGTGCGGCCTCAAAACTCATCTCCAAATTATCGAATGGCAACTCTTCTACGCCGACCGACGCGACTGAAGATAGCGATTGCACTCCTGATATGGTAAAACTGAATAACATCAAAGGGAAGCGCCTTAAAAATGAATCATTCCGTGCGAGTAATACTACCACACCTTCAACGATATCGCCACTACAGAACGGACATTCGTTACCTATTTCAACTCCACATATACCAGCTTTCGATGTCCACATCAGTCACAACGAAGACAATGAATTTTTATCCCTATACGTTGTCCGAACTGACAATGACTTAGGCATGGACATGTGCAAAGAATACCAAAGGATATCCAAGCGTTTCACCATCGATCCTTACTTAGCGGACGTTTCGGTCAGTAACTCCCCGTCAAGTGTTACCAGCGGGGGAATGATTAATTTGCCTAACAGGACTTCTTTTGCTTCCACCGTCAGTTCAACATCGACGTTGAGCAGCAACAGAACCAGTGACGGAGCCTTCGTGGTGCCCCAGCCTCCAAGGAAATCCGTATCGAATCCGACATACTCGATCAAGGGATATGATGCACTAATGAAGAAGCTACAAGAGATATTTTCGCATATACGCGAAGTATCTGACGACGGCGGTCGATCGATAAGTGACGACAAAGTGTCGATTGCTGTACAGACATCTCTTTCCACCGAAGGCAGCATCAGCAATGGGAACGCTAGCCCCGAAGAGGTCAGTAAATGTGATAAAACCACACCGAAAAGTTCTTTGAAGAAAACTCGGGTACGGGGTCGACGACCTATGGCGGCGAAGACGAAGCGAGCAATACTGCCAACTCAGCCAGAAGAAGCAGAGTTTATGTACGATATGAATTCCCCGGAAATGGTACCCAGCAACGGGGACGGAGGACATTCACCAAAATCGCCTAAAGACGAGAAACCGCTGTCCTCTATGGTCGCGACTCCGAAATCCGTGAGCAAACTGAAGCAGAAACGTCGACCGAACTCCCCACGACCAGCGACTCCTGTAGATAAAATGATGAAACAAGAATACCCCGGTCACGCCCCGGATACAGTGGTGTTGGCGAAGTGGGTGGACAAACGGTATTATTCCGGCAAAGTAGTCGAGATAACAGATTTGAACAAATATTTGATCAAATTCGACGATGGTCAAACGAAGGTTCTACTGGACGATTTCATTATCTTTGGGGACATGAAGACTCTGCCTCTTACCGGACAGCTGGTGTATGCTGTGGTCGACGAAGAACAGAACTACGAACCGGGCTTGGTTCTTGGCGTCGAAGAAAACGACAGTGGCACCATTACATACAAGTGTGCCACAAATGGGTGAGATTCACTATTCCATTTGTATAATTCAAAGTCGTCGTGGCCCAAAGGATAAGGCGTCCGATGCATTCGTGTCGAGCGATGCACCGGGGTTCGAATCCCGCAGGCGGTATACCAATTTTTCTATTAAAATACGTACTTAACAAATGTTCTTGATTGACTTTCACAGTGAAAAAATAACTTCGTGTAATAAAAATCAAACCCGCAAAATTATCATTTGCGTAATTACTGGTGCGGGTAGGTACCACCACCCTGCCTATTTTTGCCGTGAAGCAGTAATGCGTTTCGGCTTAAAGGGTGGAGCAACCATTGTACTATAAAAACTGACCAGAACTCCAATCTCAAGGTGGGTGGTGGCATTTACGTTATAGATGTCTATGAGCTCCACTTAACTTAATCAGGTAGGCCTCGACTTTGTCTACGCATCTAAGTAATATATAAATAAAATTGGAAAACGTATTTTAAATATAATTCAATCTTGTTCTTTTTTTTGTAAAATATAGTAATCTCAGACAATAGTCCCATACGACACATCCTACACGAAAGATGCTTTTAAAATACCATTAACTTCGATCTCGTGCCTTCTACTGCATCTTCTACAGCAATAATTAACGCTCCTTTACAGTGACACCCTAGTCGTGGTAACAGCCAGCGAACTGTATCTAACGGAGGAACAAGCCAGAGCTCTGAAGGATGCCGGCAGACCACGGTCACCGACCACTCCTAACACGACCCCTCGCAGGAGAAACCACAGAGAATTGGACTTGGATAATATTATTCAGGTTAGTAGATGAGAATCGTGATTATAAAGCTGCTTATTGCAATATAAATGGGCTTAAAAATATTGAGAAGCAATATTAATGTTTTTGAGGGTCGTGTATATCAGAGGTGGTCAACCGGTAAATCGCGATCGTACGGTCGATCGTGGCAAGGCAAAAAAATATAAATAATAGGATCATTGACTTGCGTTAACATCACAAGAGGACTCCCAAAACCAAATATCGCGGTATTTTGATCAGAAGCCCCAAAATTTCTATAGCAATGGGATCATGTCCGTACCTACAATATGGCAAAAAAGTATCGAACAAAATGGTACCTACATATTTTAGTTTAATGTAAATAAAGTATATTAAAAATGTTGTAAATTTTCTTAAAAAATGCAAAGAAACTTTTTCCCCAATCTATTACGTAGAACAGACTGGGCAACGTAATCACCAATTGCTGCACGCATCATCTTCATCTTATACACGTCATCTCGGTTCCCCACGATCCACTAACGGTGCTTTTAGGTACCCCAAGCACCGGTCATTGACCACTACAGACACAGCCCATTGAGTTTCTCGCCGGATCTTCTCAGTGAGTCGCGTTTCCAATTAGATACTGCGAGGCACGGCTCTTGCTAGGGTTACGTGTTAGCAACGTCGTCAGGTTTGAGCCCCGTGAGCTCACCTACATGCCCGGTGACGCTGATATGGTCTCTTAAGACCATCAGCTTAGATAGGAAAAAAAATTGGTTCTAATCGAGCCCTGATGTATATAATTAGAAGTACTTTTACACAGAAAGAACTAACAGTATCTTAAAAATATGTCTTTTAGATAAATAATTTAGTGTTAACGCGAAATGCAGAATTAGCTTCACACTAACGTGCAGTGTTGGCGCAGGGCCCGCGGAGTGCTCGCAGCAGAGACAAAGGAAGCTCAAGCGCCAGGAAACGAGTGGCTTCACCTAAGAGTCCTAAAGCCTCTACGTCAGGTAAAAAAAAAAGTTTTTACTAACGCTACTCTCACCTTTGTTTTTACCCAGGCTAGTATACTAGACTTATGCCAGATTCTTTCAGGGGAACTTTTTTAATTATTACCCCAAAATATTTTTGTGTAAGTTGACATTACCCCATGGTGAAGATAAAAAAAAAAACGAAATCGCTTCTTTTTAGCATCATTCATATTATAGCCCCCATGATAATTTTGAAAAGAAAACAGTAACTAAAATTTTAATTTAAACATCATTTATTCAATTTATCAATGTAATACCTAGTAATACATAACGGTAATAATAGTAATATATGTAATATACAGGTGAGGAAAAAAAATCGCCCCCACAGAAAATAATAATATAAGTAAATGATAATTTCATTTTATTTTATAATTCATATGATATTTTCATGAGTTTGAAATCACAATGATTCTAAAGAAGTTTCACTTCAATATATACTTTTTACTCACAAAAGTTTCATTTTTACCCCCCAAAATTTCATTTTACCCTATTTGGGGTAATTTACCCTGGTTCTCCGACCGCTGGTCTAGACGATCTCATAGGGGTCAGCCCAGCCCGAGCAAGGGCAGTGCTTCGCTGAATAGTCTCAATAATACGTGTCCCCTAGACTTAGCTCAAATGAATATTGAACGTTATGTAATGTATGAAAATTCTAAAATATCGTTCAAATTACTAAAACTATCATATAAATTTCTTTCTAAGATCATTCAACTTATATCTGATCCCGATCAACCTGATCAGTGCTGACCACGATTATCGGTGGAATAATACAAGGTGTGGTTTTTTAAAGCTGGTTGGGAAATGGATTTCTTGTTTGAAATCAGTCTCGAGTATTGAGGAATAAAATTCTACCCTTAAAATAGGACACAAATGAGGAAAAAAATAAGATGTGTAAAGTATAACCCCTGGGAGGGGGGGTGGTTGCTTCCTTATATGAGTAGATATCATAGACTTCTAAACTGAGATGCACACATAAAATATGACATTACATAAATGATAATTAATGATGTGTCTTGTTCTGCTAATCTAGCTTATCCACTTGAGGTTGCTAGTATAAAAAAATGTGTGGTGTCGTGGGACACCGGATAGGAACGAAGTTCCATAGTATTAAAATATTAATTTTAAGTTCTATTCGAGGTATAAAGAACATAATTATTCAGGTATACATTTTTTATTATGATTTTTTGGTTGATAAAAATAAAAAGTAAAACTACAAGTTATAAACTTTATTTTATTCACAATGATGTATAAAAATATATATAATAATAATAATATACAAAGAAACAGCTATTTATATCATCATCATCATCATTTCAGCCTATCGCCGTCCACTGCTGAACATAGGCCTCTCCAATAGATTTCCAGTGCGACCGGTTCATTGCCACCTGCATCCAACGAGACCTAGCGCTTTTTACTAGGTCGTCGGTCCATCTAGTAGGTGGCCGTCCCACACTGCGCTTGTCAGTACGTGGTCGCCACTCCAGGATCTTTCTGCCCCATCGACCGTCCTCTCTTCGTGCTATGTGAATAATAATAATTAAGCCTAACTATGTTCTATCATAGAAAACCGTCATCACGTAGACTATACATTAGACACTCTATAGCCATCATACTAAGACTATACATAAATAATAAAAATCTTACGTTACGGACGTTTTTTCCCGGTTAGGGTACCCCTCCGCATTGTTCCATTAGAAACTTCGTTCCAAAAAAATAAAAAAATGATGTAATTATAAATGACAATGAATGGTTACAGGTTTGAAAACGAAAATCGCTGTAGCCGGTAGGAAACGCGTCGCCAGCGAAAGCAGCGAGATCAGTGAAAGCAGCAACTCCGCTCCGAGCACGACCAGACTCGAGGAAGTAGCGGGAGTGGAGCCTGAACTACAGCGAACTCCGAGAAAAATTGATGGTGTCAAAGGTGACAAAATACACATATTATAACATAACAGATAATGAAATTGATAGGTTTATGCAGCACTTATTTAATAAGGCAAGATCTTCCGTGCGCCGCGTTTTTAGATGTCTTCTTAAACTACAGTTTCAAGTATTTTTTCATATATTAAATTATTATATTTTTCTGTGCGGTCTACAATTATAATTAAAAGATAAATTACTGTCAATGTTCATGTTAATGTCAATATTCAAATTATACATTAAATTACTTTTAGCGATAATTACAGCGCGAAAACTGAAGGAAATTATCTTTTCGGAATTTTATTGAGCGTAAATAAAATATTGCGTACGTACACAGCGGGCCCGTTCCAGCTGAAAGGGGCCGCGAAACAGAACATCGGTAAGAAGAACTCGAAGCTGACCAAGTTCGAGAACGACGCCGACACCGTCTCTCAGCTCGGCCCGATACCGGACGGCGACCACAAGATCTTCAAGGGAATGTACTTCTTGCTGACCTGCGCGGCCACCTCCAAGCGATCCCGAGTGGACAAGGTACGTACTGTTTCATTGGTGGCAAGACAAAAGTTTTTTTTTTTTTGACGTGACGACGTCTTATAATTCGATGGAGCCGGCTGCACACACGAAAAAACATGACTTATGCAGCGTTACCTCGCTCTGAAGCGTTCCATTTAAGGCTTGAAGTGCAAGCGAGAGCGCGCAACGAGCGACAAAGAGGCACAATCGTCCTCCGCGTTCGGCAGCGTTCGACATCTGTCTCTCTCCTACTTGAGTGAGCGATGCATCCGCATGGACAGCTCCTATACATACATACATATATACAATTACATGTTTTCGTCAAGTATGAAGTTCAGTGAAAAGTGAATGTGGTGTCAATGGTTTATAACAACGATAATTGCAATAATTGAAAAAAAAATTAAACCATTCCATCAGTATTTTCTTATGACGTTGTCACGTTCAACTATCGTGGGCTCCAATAACCACTTAAGACCACAATAAAAAATTAAAAAAATTACCAACAGGAAAAAGAAAGAGATAAGAAGAAAGAAAAGGAGAGGGCTGATAACTCAACGGACGCCAGACAATATTCCTCGGAGGAAGACAGCGAGGCTCCGTCCACTGTGGGCACTGATACAGAGGACTTTGAGTTCTCTACAAGACCATTCAACAAGGAACGGTTGAAGGAACAGCTGGAAGCCGGAGGAGGCGTAGTGTATAGGTAGAAGAACAATTCACTATTTTAAACGGATAAAAACTTTTTTCTTGTAGAATTTTATTACAACTACTAGCGACCCGCCCTCGCTTCGCTTCGGAAACATTAAAACACACATGAAACCAAAAAAAAAAAATTTAAAAAAAATTTAAAAAAAGTAGCCTATGTTCATCAGGGACAATGTCGGCTTCTAATGGAAAAAGAATTTTTCAAATCGGTCCAGTAGTTTCGGAGCCTATTCGAAACAAACAAACAAACAAACCTTTCCTCTTTATAATATTATTAGTATTAGTATTAGTATAGATAAAATGTAAAGTTGTTTTCGGTACCAATATGGCTACTGTTATAAGTAAGTACATACAACTGCAAAGTGTTCTAGTGAAACAGTAGTTAAATGTAACTGAATAGTACATTGTGCACCAAGGGAGAAAAGTAAGACATTTCCTCTCGTGTGTAAAATTGTAACCCGAGCCGAAGGCGACGGTGGCGAACACGCGGGATGAGATGTCCTACTTTATTCCCGCGGTGCACATACTATTTTTTCTCCTACCAGGCCGAAAGTTCGTGGAGTACCGAGCCGGGTTCCGGGGGCGAAGCCCTGGCGGGGGCTAGGGGGGCGGGCAGAGCCCCACCATACCCATAAAAAACAATTTTACTGTTTTTTAATTTTTAAATAAACTACTACTAATTGAATAAGAACTGTCTGATGAACTCATCTTTGTTTAATACTTCACTATTGAATTTTATTGTCTTTTGTTTATTTCACTTTTACACTAAACGCAATATTGCAAATTACCCGAGCACAACAATGGCGGAGAATTTCAGGTACCCAGGGAGGAAAAGTTACACTTTCTTCCCTGTACAGCGGGAGGAAAACCGAACTTTCGGCGTGGGTAGGAGAAAAAAAATTGTATTAAAATATTCCATCATTATTTCAGAAATCAATTTCCAATAAAAAAATAATACGTTTACCACATTATATTCCAATGCATTAGTCTGTCAGTAACATAGATTGACAACTCTCTATTTCCTCAGTCACTTCGACGAGATACCCAAGAACAAATATGCGGTTTGTAAGCTAATAGCTCCCAGGCCATGTCTCACCGCGAAATACATACAATGCCTGGCCAGTGACGTTAGAGCCGTGCTACATGACTGGGTCATTGCAAGTTGCTCCAGAAAGATCTTACCTGACGTCGATGCCCACGCGCTGCCCGCCGGGCTTTCAGTTCTACACAGACGCTACATCACATGGGTGAGTCCTGGAGACAATAACTGAAAATTACAATTTTACAAATTTACAATTTCAAAACTTGAAAGTCGTCGTGGCCTAAAGGATAAGACGTCCGGTGCATTCGTGTTGAGCGATGCACCGGTGTTCGAATCCCGCAGGCGGGTACCAATTTTTGTAATGAAGTACGTACTCAACAAATGTTCAAGCAAAATTATAATTTGCGTAATTACTGGTGGTAGGACCTCTTGTGAATCCGCACGTGTAGGTACCACCACCCCGCTTATTTCTGCCGTGAAGCAGTAATGCGTTTCGATTTGAAGGGTGGGGCAGCCGTTGTAACTATACTGAGACCTCAGAACTAATATTTCAAGGTGGGTGGCACATATTCATTCATTTCGATTCATTCATAAATGTCAAAATCACCTCTGAATCCATTTTAGGTTGTTTTTCATCAGCATTTAATGTCAATAAACTTGTTTCTGACTAAGAGAGCTGGTAAACTTGATAAGCAGGTTTTGAAGTTAACATGTGTCGTCTGTCATGTGAGAGAGCAATACAGTTTCACAATTCCATTACGTTCGCGTGAACAATAATAACATAAATCTGTGTATAAATTTGATTGAAAACAATTCCAGGACCCGCCGGGCGAAAGGCGAAACGCTACTTTCTTCAAGGACAAAATCATTCTTCTGTGCGGCGATCAGGACACGTTCGTTAAATTCTGGGAACGTGTGTGCAACCTGACCGGGGCGACCACGCGCGTCGTCAACGAGGAGGACCTCAACATGACCGGCGCGTTCGTCCTGGTCACCGATTGGGAATGTCCACATGAAGTGCAGAACAAAGCCAACCAGGACGGCATACCTCTGGTCTCGACACACTGGGTCATCGAGTGTCTCATCCAGGCCGAGATCGTTGACCCCACCTGTCACGATTCGTTTTCATTTATGTATACGGAGCCAGAATGATCGTGGGACTTCAGAAAGTACCTCATAATACGTGAAAATTGACACTTGAGGTGATTCTGTGAGTTTGTGCGTTTCTATAAATAGCTACTATGAAAAACATAAAATACTATAGTGATATGCGAGAAGTATCGGTGATCGTTTTCAATAGAAAAGTGTCGAAGAGATTTTGTGTGACCAAACGGTAAACTTAGATTAGGAACAGAGGCTGTTGACAAATTATCCTCATTAAGATTGACTATTAACTCTATAATTGACTACTATAATAATAAGTATACTTAATTATGACCTCAATGTTAATTGTAAATATTACTCTGTATTAATTGTAATCGTGAATGTAATTAGTACTACGAAATAAAAAAGAGTTTTTTCATATCTATTATTGAGTTGCACAATAGCTTGGTGAATTCTTGAAATGAAATTAAATTAATATAAGTTAAAATACTTTAAAATCCAGGAATACTTAAAATTCTGTATTTATGTTTTAGAGTTTAAAAGGAAATGTTTGTAGGTAAAATTATCTTTGTAAACACAAAGTCTGCATTTTTGACAATATTTATGTGAATTATTCTGAATAATCGATACTAAACTATTGTTCTGTGCTTTGACCAATTCGTTTCAAAGTATGTCTTTAGTCCATTCTAGACTACGCATATCAATGTCTAATCCTTTGGGGTCGCATATTTTTTTAATAGTCTTGACAGCTGGAAACACACATACCAAATGGTTAAACTTGGTTTCCGGTAACACTTATTACGTAAAATGTGTTCACCAATGCTCATCGTGGGCAGCGTGGAATGTTTTCAACATAGCAGTCTACAAGCGGATAAAAAAATTTTTAGGAGAGTTTAAATGCCAATTGTAAACTCCTATGTTAAATAGGATACTATATTATTAAATAATGTTAACTTCGTTTCACTGAGGTAGGAAAACGAAAATTTACGATTTTTTAGTAGATCTCTACATACTATAGAACACAGTACATATGTTAAGTATTTTAAGACAGCTTTGTAAATTTGGTCTCATGTATTGTTAGTTTAGATTAATTTAGAAAACTTTATTGTTGTAAGGAAATCATGGTGTTTATAAGAAATTATCTATTTGATGGGATTTGATAATATAAATTTAATTATCCTTTAGCTGGATCGCCCTTGTCACAACTTGACATTTATTTTTATCAGAAAGAATGCTTAGTTCCCATTTTTTTATTTATGTTGCTCTGTATTTGAGTCTACAGGTACTAAACTTTTACCACCATGTACCTAAAAACATGAGGTAAAAAATGCATTTGTGTTAGGGTAAGGATTATTGTTTACTTCGATGTTGGTTAAAATATGGACTATATTATTAAAATTTAATCTTAATGACCTGTAAATATTGTATACTATTAAATTAGTCCGGGCTTTAGGTATAAAAAATGGCACTAAGAAAAGTTACCATTTGTATTATCGAAACCATTTAGTTGTAATTTAAAGAGCTTTTTCTTTTGTAAATAACACAGTTGATTTCATTAGAAACTGGAACGCAAAATCATGTTCGTTCTAAAATTATGCTCATTTGTGACTAATTAAAATATTTGACCATAAGTGAGAATTCATGGGAATTATTCATGATTATTTATTTCAGAGCGTCTTTATAGAGCAGTGAATAGAAAAAATATATATATCGAAAAGCTAATTAAATACCAACAAACTACTTATGATATGTCTTTGCTTTGATGTGACAATTCGGTAAATATTTTTGTGTTAGGAATAAGTTGCAAGAAATCATTGTCTGTTTATTGAATTGTGACGTCACATGAGAGTGAACCGAACCCGCAGTATTTGTTTTTGCTACGTAATTGACCCTTTTGTTTGATATGTAAATTTTAACACGAAACAATTTGTTTCGCTTCAAGAGATACTTTAATCAATGTTGTGATTGTATTCAATAGTATATCCTATTTGTGTAAGCGCATTTGTGAGTGCTGTCAATCGCAAAATCCAAGGAATACAGATATATATATATATACAATGAGGATTGGTTGATACGTATGTACGTAAATCTAAGTTCATGAGTTTTTTCGATAAGCGTCCTTTTGCTATAATTATTCATAACTAATTTATTATAAGTCTGAATAAACTATAATTGAAAACTTGTAATGTTTCATTGACTAAAAAATTCAATACTGTTGCAATGTTTCGTTGCAATATTATTAAAAAAAAATTATGTTACTGTCAAACACGCCATAATGAAGTATAAAATATTATGGACATGTATGTATTGCTTTCTATAATGACAGAAATTAAATTTCAAACTTAACATCTCTTGTTTAATCATAATAATCGACTTTAGCACATTATACCTAAACCGCCCAATCTGCTGTACAATGTCAGTGTGATGAATTATAGAATCTGCATTTATTACTATTTTTAGTATATTTTACTTAACTGAATATTAGTTTTACCAAAATTTCTCATAGATGGTAGCGATTCAATATGTTACTTATTCAACTAATAAACTATTAAAAATTCTCATTTAGAATCATAATATATTTTAATTGTGTTAAAAACGCTATCCGTACAGAATATTACAAAAAAAAAAACATTTCGGCTTTACTTAAAAATAAAATGGCTGCAGATTTATTCTTTATGTAACATTTTATCGAATCAATTTATATAATATAAAGAAAAGTGCATTTATTCTTTCACTTTAAGATTTGACCATAGTTTGTTTGACAGGCAGAAACTTTTTTTATATATATTAGAATGATAGTGGTAATAGTTTTCTAAATCACATATTTTAGTACATAATATTATATCAAAGCTAAATGTGGAACTTGTTTTGATATCAACCGAACTATTACTAACTTTTAATAAAATCGCTAGAAATGTGTTTAAATATTGCCTCACCAATCAGACAAAGATGAATATATTTTAAATCATAATAAGTCAAATTAATATAAATCAACAAAGTTATCCTATCATAAAATTGGAAAAAAATATTAAATATAGTATTAATGGAACAATAATAGAGCAGAAGAAATAATTCAATTTTGTTTTAGGTTTAAAAAATTGCTTAGATAACAAGTCTGATAATCACAAGCTGAATTCATTTAAATAATGATCTTGTCTGTACATAATTAATCATAAGTCGGCGTTTGTAAGTATTATTAAATGGATGTGTTAGAAATCATGCATTTTTCTTTATCGTTTGCTAATAAAATATAATTATGTTGGTGCAGATATCATTGCTTTGCTTACTTTAATTTAAATTTAAGATTCTACATTTTTGTTCTATAGTATTTTAACTATTACAAAACCTTTATTGGTTCTAAGCCGTCTACTCAGTATAATGAAAAAGTTTTTTTTTTTTAATATTATCTCGATTAAGTCAGTTCCCTAAACCGAAAAATGATTAATGTGGTAAACACCTGCAATTGTAATGATGCTGTTAGAAATTTTAATACAATGTTATTCTTACACAATTGACTTCATAGATATTGTTTTTTTTTTATTTAAGGATTTAAATGTCAACATTGAATTTGCATACATTGCTCTATACGCATTTTTTTATAATTTAAGCTGTTATCATTATAGTAAAATTGTTGTAACGTTTAATGTAATTTGTATAAATAAATAAACAATATAGGATAAATGTGTACGTTAGTTGTTTTACTTTTTCGTCTGGCTAGATGTAACCAGGCGTTCTGAGCAATTACTGACCACGCCCGATGTTGCTTGACTTCGGTGATCGGACGAGAACCGGTGTATTCAACATGGTATGGACGTTGGCGATGAAAAGGTCGTATTGCACGAAGAAAATCACCGTGTCGTCACTATTTGCCAAAATAAAACAAAGCAAAAAGCCAACATCACGTGGTGTTCCCAGGCGGTCACCCATCCAAGTACTGACCACGCCCGATGTTGCTTGACTTCGGTGATCGGACGAGAGCCGGTGTATTCAACATGGTATGGACGTTGGTGATGAAACGATCGTATTGCACGAAGAAAATCAGCGTGTCGTCACTATTTGCCAAAATAAAACAAAGCAAAAAAGCCAACAACATCACGTGGTGTTCCCAGGCGGTCACCCATCCAAGTACTGACCACGCCCGATGTTGCTTGACTTCGGTGATCGGACGAGAACCGGTGTATTCAACATGGTATGGACGTTGGCGATGAAATGGTCGTATTGCACGAAGAAAATGAGTGTGTCGTCACTATTTGCCAAAATAAAACAAAGCAAAAAGCCAACATCACGTGGTGTTCCCAGGCGGTCACCCATCCAAGTACTGACCACGCCCGATGTTGCTTGACTTCGGTGATCGGACGAGAACCGGTGTATTCAACATGGTATGGACGTTGGCGATGAAATGGTCGTATTGCACGAAGAAAATGAGTGTGTCGTCACTATTTGCCAAAATAAAACAAAGCAAAAAGCCAACATCACGTGGTGTTCCCAGGCGGTCACCCATCCAAGTACTGACCACGCCCGATGTTGCTTGACTTCGGTGATCGGACGAGAACCGGTGTATTCAACATGGTATGGACGTTGGCGATGAAATGGTCGTATTGCACGAAGAAAATGAGTGTGTCGTCACTATTTGCCAAAATAAAACAAAGCAAAAAGCCAACATCACGTGGTGTTCCCAGGCGGTCACCCATCCAAGTACTGACCACGCCCGATGTTGCTTGACTTCGGTGATCGGACGAGAACCGGTGTATTCAACATGATATGAACGTTCATTCCGATAGAAGCACCCGACACGTGCGGCCGTGCTCATCGACCACTCGATCGCCCGGCTTTTGTTAGCCCGGCCATTGTTCGCGCGGCCTGTGTTCGTGATACATCTGCCGACTAAGTGTTTTTCCTGGAAGTTTTTATTTGTTTTGTTTTAGTTATTTCGTGTTCGTGGTACATCTGCCGACAAAGTGTTTTCCTGGAAGTATTTATTTGTTTTGTTTCTTTTTGTTATTTCTGTTTTGTTGTGTTTTTTTTCTTTGTCCTGTAGTAATCACGCCGCATCGCCACCTGTGTTCCATAGAACCGCTCAGGTCCGAGAAGTTGGGGCCTCGCCGCAAGGCGAGTGTTTTCCATACCCGGGGCCGCCCCACCTGGGCACTCAGCGATCATGGACGCTGTATTCGCGGAATTCCTCCGACTTCGCCACCCACAGCTTGCCTCAGAGTTTCTGGCCTTCAAAGCCAATCACACTGCGAGCCCTCTCGAGGACTCCGCCGCGCTCGCTGCTCCTGCGTCGCCTGTAGCTGCGTGCAAAGCTTCTGAATCGAGCACCGCAGCCTCCGTCGTGCCTGCCGCTCCCGTGTCGCCTATACTGGCGAGTAAAGCTGCTGCGTCGTCCGCCGTAACCACCGTTTCAGCTGAGCGATCATCCGCGGCCTCCGTCGCGCCCTCTAAAACACCTACACTTGCTCGTAGGTCGCCTGCGTCCGCCTCCTCGTAGTCCGACTCTGACTCGGACATGGAGGTCGACCTCGCCCCCGCCTCATCGACGGATAGATTCACCCTGGTACAGAAGGGTAAGAAGCGTGCCGCGGAGTCCCGAGCTCCCGCGGCCGCTAAAATTAGCAAAGCCGCGAACGCGTCGCGCCCCCGCCCTCAGACTCCCGTTGCGCCCCCAGCCCATGCCACTCCGTCGCCGCGTCCGGTGGCACAAAATAAAACACAGACTCCTCCCCCGGTTATCCTTCAGGAAAAGGCAGCTTGCGATCGAGTTTGCCTGGCCCTTAAGGCCAAAAATATCAATTTCACAAATGCTCGTAACCTCGCGAACAGCATTCAAATTAAGGTGCAAACACCCTACAACCATAGGGCCCTCTCTTCTTACCTCCGTAAGGAGCGTATAAGTTTCCATACGTATACGCTCCAGGAGGAGCGCGAACTCCGCGTTGTAATACGCGGAATCCCTAAAGATTTAGATGTAGAGCTCGTCAAGGCCGATCTGTTACAACAGGGCTTACCAGTGAATTCTGTGCACCGTATGCACACCGGTCGCGGTAAGGAGCCATATAATATGGTTCTAGTCGCCCTCCAGCCTACCCCCGAGGGTAAGAAAATCTTCAACACACAGACCGTCTGTAGGCTCTCCGGTATCGCCGTCGAAGCCCCCCATAAAAAAGGCACTCCTAGCCAGTGCCATAACTGTCAACTGTCACGCGCGCCTCCGATGTGTTAAGTGTTTGGGCGATCACGCCACGGCCCTCTGCGCTCGCGACCAAAAAACCGCGACGGATCCGCCTAGCTGCGTCCTGTGTCGAACACAGGGTCACCCCGCGAATTACCGTGGTTGCCCCCGAGCCCCCAAAATAAATCGCCGCGTCGCCCGCCAAAACCGCCTCCGAGCTTCCCACCCAGACATCAAAGCCTCAGCACCCTCTGCGTCGCAGGCTAAGCCAGCGTTCGTTCCGGCGCCGGTGCCCAGTGTCTCGGCTTGGGCGAAACCGCTGCCGTACACAAACACGGTTACAACTCCCTCCTCCGCGATTCGTCCCGCCCCCGCAACTCGTCCCTCTCCCGCGACTTGCCCTCCGACCGCGTCCGACAATCTCGCTTTAGCGATCGACTTCTTTCAGTCGATCAACTTTGAGCGCGTTAACGCTTTAGGCGACGCCATTCGCGCTGCCTCCACTGCACAACACTTTATCGCCGTTGTGCAAGAATACGCCGACGTATACGCGTCATTAAATACGTACGTCCTCCCCTCACTCCGCCGGTAATCAATGGCGTATATAAGTAGAATAAAGCCCCTATCCGTAACGATAGGATTTTTTAACGCTTACGGTCTCGCAAATCAACGTGATCAGGTTTCTGACTTTTTGCGTGACCATCAAATTGATATCTTTTTAGTGCAGGAGACCCTACTTAAGCCCGCGCGCCGTGACCCTAAAATCGCGAACTATAATATGGTCAGGAACGACAGGCTCTCTGCTCGTGGTGGTGGTACCGTCATTTACTATAGAAGAGCCCTGCATTGCGTCCCGCTCGATCCTCCCGCGCTCGCTAATATCGAAGCATCAGTGTGCCGAATCTCACTGACGGGACACGCGCCGATCGTTATCGCGTCCGTTTATCTTCCACCGGATAAGATCGTTCTAAGCAGTGATATCGAGGCGCTGCTCGGCATGGGCAGCTCTGTCATCCTAGCGGGCGACCTAAATTGTAAACACATCAGGTGGAACTCTCATACCACAACCCCGAATGGCAGGCGGCTCGACGCGTTAGTCGATGATCTCGCCTTCGATATCGTGGCTCCGCTAACCCCGACTCACTACCCGCTAAATATCGCGCATCGCCCGGATATACTCGACATAGCGTTATTAAAAAACGTAACTCTGCGCTTACACTCGATCGAAGTAGTTTCAGAGTTAGATTCAGACCACCGTCCCGTCGTTATTAAGCTCGGTCGCGCTCCCGATTCCGTTCCCGTCACGAGGACTGTGGTGGATTGGCACACGCTGGGCATCAGCCTGGCTGAATCTGATCCACCATCGCTACCGTTTAGCCCGGACTCTACCCCGTCTCCTCAGGATACCGCTGAAGCCATAGACATCGTAACCTCACACATCACCTCGACATTAGATAGGTCATCGAAGCAAGTTGTAGCGGAGGACTTTCTTCACCGCTTCAATTTGCCCGACGATATTAGGGAACTCCTTAGAGCTAAGAACGCATCGATCCGCGCATACGACAGGTATCCTACCGCGGAAAATCGTATTCGAATGCGTGCCCTACAACGCGACGTAAAGTCTCGCATCGCCGAAGTCCGAGATGCCAGATGGTCTGATTTCTTAGAAGGACTCGCGCCCTCGCAACGGTCTTACTACCGCTTAGCTCGTACTCTCAAATCGGACACGGTAGTAACTATGCCCCCCCTCGTAGACCCTTCAGGCCAACTCACGGCGTTCGATGATGACGAAAAAGCAGAGCTGCTGGCTGATACATTGCAAACCCAATGCACACCCAGCACTCAATCCGTGGACCCTGTTCATGTAGAATTAGTAGACAGTGAGGTAGAACGCAGAGCCTCCTTGCCACCCTCGGATGCGTTACCACCCGTCACCCCGATGGAAGTTAAAGACTTGATCAAAGACCTACGTCCTCGCAAGGCTCCCGGTTCCGACGGTATATCTAACCGCGTTATTAAACTTCTACCCGTCCAACTCATCGTGATGTTGGCATCTATTTTCAATGCCGCTATGGCGAACTGTATCTTTCCCGCGGTGTGGAAAGAAGCGGACGTTATCGGTATACATAAGCCCGGCAAACCAAAAAATCATCCGACGAGCTACCGCCCGATTAGCCTCCTCATGTCTCTAGGCAAACCGTATGAGCGTCTGCTCTACAAACGCCTCAGAGACTTCGTCTCATCCAAGGGCATTCTCATCGATGAACAATTCGGGTTCCGTGCAAATCACTCATGCGTACAACAGCTGCACCGCCTCACGGAGCACATTCTCGTAGGACTTAAACAACCAAAGCCGATCTACACGGGAGCCCTCTTCTTCGATGTCGCAAAAGCGTTCGACAAAGTCTGGCACAACGGTTTGATTTTCAAACTTTTCAACATGGGTGTACCGGACAGTCTCGTGCTCATCATACGGGACTTCCTGTCTAACCGCTCTTTTCGATATCGAGTAGAGGGAACCCGCTCCTCCCCGCGACCACTCACGGCTGGAGTCCCGCAAGGCTCCGTGCTCTCTCCGCTTCTATTTAGTTTATTTATTAACGATATTCCCCGGTCGCCGCCGACCCAGCTAGCCTTATTTGCTGACGACACAACCGTTTACTACTCAAGTAGAAAAAAGTCCCTAATCGCGAGTAAGCTCCAGAGCGCAGCGTTAACCCTCGGACAGTGGTTCAGAAAATGGCGCATAGACATCAACCCAGCGAAAAGCCCAGCAGTGTTATTTCAAAGGGGAAACTCACCGCTTATTTCCTCCCACATTAGGAGGAGAAATATCACACCCCCCCCGATCACCCTCTTCGGCCAACCTATACCCTGGGCCAGGAAGGTCAAGTACCTGGGTGTCACCCTGGATGCATCCATGACATTCCGCCCGCATATAAAAACAGTCCGCGACCGTGCCGCATTTATTCTCGGGAGACTCTATCCCATGATCTGTAAGCGGAGTAAAATGTCCCTTCGGAACAAGGTGACACTTTACAAAACTTGCTTAAGGCCCGTCATGACTTATGCGAGTGTGGTGTTCGCTCACGCGGCCCGCACACACATAGACACCCTCCAAATTCAAATTCAAATTCAAAATCATTTATTTCAACTTGGATGTCATCAAAAACACACTTGTTGAATGTCAGAATGTAAAAGAAAATGTTAACTCTACCACCGGTTCCAAAAAAAGCCACAGTCCTGAGAAGAACCGGCGAAACAAACTCAGCGGGCTTTTTTTTTTTTTTTTGTATTTTCTCAACTATTTTCTTTTTTTAAACAAGAAAACATATTTACAGTATACAAAAAAACAAGTCAAAAAAAATACAATTCAAATAAATAATAATAATAATGGAAAATGAAAAGGCCAGGAGCGAACGCCTCATTCCCACGTAGTGCCATCTAGTAAAAAATCCTTAACTTTATAATATGCCTTGTTGCACAAACGTTCCTTGACAGTTTTCTTAAATCTATGAACAGGCAGTAGTTGAACGTTTTGTGGGATCTTGTTGAAAAGTTGTACACCCAGCCCCCTGAAAGAGTTACTTATTTTCTTAATTCGAGCCGCCGGCAACGCAAGCCTATGTTTGTTCCTAGTGTTCACATTATGCAAATCGCAGACTCTGGGGAATTCTACAATGTTTTTACGCACGTACAATAAATTTTCAAAAATGTATTGGGACGCTAAAGTTAGAATTTTGATTTCCTTAAACTTGTCCCTCAAGGATTCCCTCGGGTGCATATTATAAATAGCACGAATAGCCCTCTTCTGCAGGATGAAAATCGTTTCGACATCGGCAGCATTGCCCCATAGCAAAATGCCATAGGACATAACACTATGAAAATAACTGAAATAAACTAGACGTGCCGTATTTTCATCAGTATACGTTCGTATTTTTTTTACCGCACACGCTGCAGAACTAAGTCTATTCGCTAGCTTGCATATGTGAGGACCCCACTGCAGCCTGGAATCAACTGTTATACCAAGAAAAACTGTCGAATCAACAAGCTCCAGTGTCTCTCCACTTACAATGATATTAGTGTCTACTTTTCTAACATTAGGTGTGGTAAATTTTATACATTTTGTTTTTTTGTTATTTAATAACAAATTATTAACACTAAACCAATGTACCACGTGCGAGATAGCATCATTCACATCGTCATAATCTTCCAATTGTCGTTTAATTTTAAACAATAAGGATGTATCATCAGCGAATAATACGACCTCGTGACGGGTTTCAATAAACTTTGGTAAATCATTGATATACACAAGAAATAAGAAAGGACCCATTATGGAACCCTGAGGAACACCCATATTAAGTAAGACACCGGAAGATCTCTTTCCTTTAACGTCTACCTTTTGGATTCTTCCGGATAAATAAGATTTAATAAGTTCTAATGAAACGCCCCTAATACCATAATGGTGTAATTTCCTCAACAATGTATTATGCTCAACACAATCAAAAGCTTTAGATAAGTCGCAGAATACCCCAAGGGCATTATGCGATTCCTCCCAAGCCTGAAAAATATTTTTAATAAGATCTACACCTGCATCAATAGTCGAACGGCCTCTAGTGAATCCATATTGTTTGTTATGAAGCAGGTTATTGGAATAGAAATGGTTCAAAAGCTGTTCCAAATAATTTTTTCAAAAATTTTACTCAATGTAGGTAGTACTGAAATGGGTCTAAAGTTAGTGGGGTCAAAAGTACTACCAGATTTAAACAGAGGTATTATTTTACTATATTTCATTAGATCAGGAAACACACCACTATCAATACAGTCATTAAATATTGTAGCAAGGTAAGGTGCGATTATATCAATAATGGATTTTATAACCTTAATTGATATTCCCCATAAATCACCAGTTTTTTTAATATTAATGAGCTTGAAATTATCAATTATGTCCTTTATAGCAATATTTGTGAACATAAAGTTAACACTGCATTTATCAACATGATCTTGCAGTAATGATTCGGCGACGGTAGGAGATGAAATTAAAGATCTTGTAGTAGAAGCTGGGATATCAGCAAAGTAGCGCTCAAAAGCACTGGCCACTTCTTGATGAGAAGTTATTATTTTATCATTGATTTTCAAAATTGATTCAGCATTGTTGTTTCTGACATTCCCAGTCTCCCTATTAATGATATTCCAAGTCATTTTAATTTTGTCAGGTGCATTTTTTATAAGATTGCCTAAGTGCAATGACTTGGCCAACGTACAGACTTTTTTAAACAGCTTGGAATATTTACAGACATACTCATGAAATGACTTATTATGATTATATGATTTTTCATGATAAAGGTCATATAATCTCTGCCTACTTTTGTGAATTCCAACAGTCGCCCATTCATTGAATGATCTTTTATTATGTAAGATCAGAGTTTTAGAAGTAAAGATGGCACTAAATTCATCATTAATGCAATTAAATAAATCCATGTAGTGAACATTAGGATCTTCACTATAACAAACATTCGCAATTTTTGCCAAAACTTTACCTATAAACTTCTCCATACGTCTAATATTAATAGGAACAAACTGTAGGTTTCTTGAACTATTAACATCTGTAACAGATTTAATTTTAAAAGATATGAATTGTCCACTGTGGTCTGAACTTAAATGATTTTTTTTTTTTTTTTTTTTTTTTTTTTATTGCCTTTGTAGGCAGACGGGCATACGGCCCACCTGATGGTGAGTGGTTACCGTCGCCCATGGACTTCAGCAATGCCAGGGGCAGAGCCAAGCCGCTGCCTACCGCTTAATACTCTCCACAAGCCTCGTTTGAAGAAGGACATGTCATAGCGCTCGGGAAACACCGAGGAGGGGAGCTCATTCCATAGCCGGATGGTACGTGGCAAAAAAGATCTCTGGAAACGCACTGTGGATGACCGCAGTGGCTCCAGGTAGTATGGATGAACTCTACTCCGGTGGCGGGCGGTGCGATGGTAAAAACGAGATGTTGGTATCATCTCGAACAATTCCTCAGAGCACTCCCCATGGAACATACGGTATAAAATACAGAGGGAACCGAAGTCCCTCCGCAGACCCAGAGGCTCCAAATTTATATATAGATTAATAATATATTTATGCAAAGGTTTTACGTTTGTGAAAATATTATCTATACAGGTTGCCGATATGCTAGTTTTTCTTGTGGGCTCTGAAAATAAATTGCTCAGGTTATATGATTTTAACAATGTTCTGAATCTAATAGTGGCATTTGTATTTTCTAATAAATTTATATTAAAATCACCACAGATAAAAATATGTTTATTAGAAACAGAAAGCTTTAATAAAACATGTTCCAAGATATTTTCAAAAGAATCATATAACGAATTCGGGGGCCTGTACACACTTACAGCAATGAATCGCTCAAGCTCTACACATGCCATTTCAATAATCCGTTCCACAGAGAGGCTCACAATGTCTCTACGTTCCTTACATTTATAATCTTTATTAACAATGATAAGAGAGCCTCCTCGTATAGCATTCTCTCTGCAGAAGGAACTCATAACCTGGTGATTTTTAAAATTACAATTTAATTCATATTTTTTAAGCCAATGTTCAGTTACACATAGAAAGTGGACTTTATTGTAATCTAGAAACAAATCAATTTCAAGTTCTTTACCCATCAAACCTTGTAAGTTCTGATGCACCAGGTTGATCACAGTTGTATTCAAAGAAACAGTATTTGTTGATGGGCTGTGTCCAAATAAATCATATTTACTGCAAGAGGTAAACTCTGTTGTCTTAGTATTTAATTTAAATTACTTGGAACGGATTCCAAATTAATAGATGTCATATTTTTTTCCTGCTCAAAAGAAGCAGTAGGTTGATTAGCCAAATTCATGGCTAGATAAATGTGTAAAAAATAATGTAGCGAGTTTGCTACTTGTCTAAAATTGTAGCTACCTAAATAGTATTTGTTAGGTTTTGTCATACTAATACATTTATTTTTTATCATGCAATTAATGTCAATAGTGTAAAATATATTTTGTGACTTGCATGGTGTCATGACATAATAATTATTTACATTTGAAATTGTTTGCATAAAATCATTAATACTATGTCTCATTTTGTTTTCCACTGGCATACTCTGAATAAATGGAAATGCAAACATGATGATCTTTTTCACCTGTAGTGTTAATAATTGATTTATTTGATATTTTATATCTCTTATATCTGCATTTCCCCTTCTCCCAATCATTATAATTATTGTTGTGTTTGGGCAATGAGTCACATTTAAAATTTTATTAAGGATGTGGGTACATGAAGCCCCTGGCATACAATAATTTATGACAGATTGTCCCGAACACAGATCATTCAGCGCTACACCCATATTTTTCCCTAGTTCATCACTGAATATTTTAATAATGTTTGTTGTAAGCAAAGGTTTAATTATATTGTTTACAACGGGCTTACAGGTAGAAATAGAATATTGATTTTGACTATTGGAATGGTCTGGTAGTGGAGAACCTGATATAGAGCACTGGCATTTGCAATTAGCATATTGTAATGTCAAAGATTCAAATCGCTCTTTATTATTATTACATAAATCAAGCAGATTATCCATCACCGATATATGTTCACATATGTCCTTTTCGGCATATTCATAATTTTTAGTAACACTGTCCAAATCTGTTTTCAATGAATTTATTTGTGAGGTTAACTTTTCTATTTCTAACTCATGATTGTGATGAACATATTGTAATTTTTCAAGTGAAGTATTTAGTTTTGTACGCAGTGCATTTCGTTCTTTGCATATAGTTTTTATATAATTAATAGATTTTCTAGATTTCAATAGTTGCTGCGTTTTATTTATAAACTTATTTAATTTAGTGTATCTCTTATAATTTTTCTTACTAAGAATTAATCGAGAGGAATGTGTACTATCGGAGTCACCACCAGTCAAATCTATTGTAGGTATGTCACACTCAGAGGTGGTGATCACTGTTCCCGAAGCTGGTTCACTCTCGATCAGTTCCGAGTACAGGCTCTGTGTTTTTTGGGCTTTTAGATTTGTTATCTCTAACTGTAAATTAGAGATACAATCATGTGCCTGAGAAAGTTTGACTTTCAGTTCAGCTGAGAGTTGGAGCGACTCAACATACTCACCGCTGCACTGATCGAAGCCGTCTACAACATTTTGTAATTTCTTGTTAGTCTCAAGAACTTCATTGTATTCAATGGAGAGCTGAGACAACTGTCCTTTCAACATAGTATTTTTCTTAATTTTTTTCCAATTAATAATTTTATTTATATATCAGTTACACAATCTCATTACAATATAATTCATTATAAAAAAAAAGAACACAATATTCCTAACCTAAAAGTACATGTTGTTATCCGCAACATGCTTCGTCAGATTACAGAAATAAAGTTATCAGCAACATGCTTCGTCAAAAAGTACAATACTTACTTTCAGCTGCAAGCGTCGTCATAAGTAACATAAAAGTCCACGCTAACAGCAATATTATTATTATAATTTCTTAATTACCTGGAGTGTTTCGACTTCGTTGTCTTCTCTCTCTTTTAACAGTTGTTGACACTGTTCCCGTTGTGTTTTTAGTTGTTGAAGAGCCACTTGAAGTTGGTCTTCAACTTGACGAGCTTTGGTACCTCTGGTCATCATTTTGGATTTGCAGAAATTGATAGTACCCACGTAAAAATAAAAAATAAAAAATTTTACAATTATGCAGTAAAATGCACTAATTAAATGTTTTACGTAACAATAAACTTATATTATCACTTAGGTATATGTTTTATACAATTATAAGTACATTAAAGAACTTATAACTATTTAATTTAAATAATAATTGGGAGAGCACAATAATATTGACAAGTAGCGGTCAGAGTTCAATCCCTACACTCCCGCTTTTGCAGGTTAGCCGTTGGAGCTCCGTGGTTCGTGAGGAACGTTGACCTACACGACGACCTGGGCCTCGAATCAGTCCAGAAATACATGAAGTCAGCGTCGGAACGGTACTTCGATAAGACTATGCGTCATGATAATCGCCTTATCGTTGCCGCCGCTAACTACTCCCCGAATCCTGATCATGCAGTAGCCAGTCACCGTCGACGCCCTAGACACGTCCTTACGGATCCATCAGATCCAATAACCTTTGCATTAGACATCTTCAGCGCTAACACTAGGAGTAGGCTTAGGAACCCCGGTAACAGTACTCGTCGAAATCGACAAAGAGGTCGACGTGCAACCTAACCCATGCATCAGCCCGCTGAGTTTCTCGCCGGATCTCCACAGTCGGTCGCGATTCGTCGAAGGCCTCCGGGCGACCAGTAATCTATCAATCATAAAAAAAAAGGTATGGACGTTGGCGATGTAATGTTCGTATTGCACGAACAAAATGAGTGTGTCGTCACTATTTGCCAAAATAAAACAAAGCAAAAAGCCAACATCACGTGGTGTTCCCAGGCGGTCACCCATCCAAGTACTGACCACGCCCGATGTTGCTTGACTTCGGTGATCGGACGAGAACCGGTGTATTCAACATGGTATGGACGTTGGCGATGAAATGATCGTATTGCACGAAGAAAATCACCGTGTCGTCACTATTTGCCAAAATAAAACAAAGCAAAAATCCAACATCACGTGGTGTTCCCAGGCGGTCACCCATCCAAGTACTGACCACGCCCGATGTTGCTTGACTTCGGTGATCGGACGAGAACCGGTGTATTCAACATGGTATGGACGTTGGCGATGTAATGCTCGTATTGCACGAACAAAATGAGTGTGTCGTCACTATTTGCCAAAATAAAACAAAGCAAAAATCCAACATCACGTGGTGTTCCCAGGCGGTCACCCATCCAAGTACTGACCACGCCCGATGTTGCTTGACTTCGGTGATCGGACGAGAACCGGTGTATTCAACATGGTATGGACGTTGGCGACGAAAAAGTCGTATTGCACAAACATAATGAGTGTGTCGTCACTACATAATTGCCAAATTAAAAATTAAAGTAAAAAAAGCTAACACCACGTGGTGTTCCCATGGAGTCACCCAATCAATCCCGAGTACGCCATGTTACATGTCTCTGCTAATTAGACGGGAGCAGGTGCTTAGCAGGAATCATTTTCACAAGTCACAAGAAATCCTTTTTGCATTATAAATCATTTAATTTTGACTACTCGAACCATTGATTTAAATAAACTATTATTATATTATACATATTATATTTCAACTCTGACACGAACTGAACTACCATATATCTATACCGTATGCTACTTTTGGAGTTAACAAATATTTGAACATTTCCAATACTTTACCGTTTTGGTGGCATTTCTACTCCTCCATATTATCCAAAAAATATATTATAGGTTAGAAAACTTAAGAATAAACAATAAACAATATTTGACAACTTCAAAAGTTGTTTTCGATGCAGCGCCATCTAGTAAAACATATAGATCAAGAACCGTTGTAAATGTTGACAAATGATGTTTGTTACACTGCTTGGAAACTAGATGACGCTATACTTAAAAGTGTATTATTTTAGTCATACTTTTATTTACCATTAATTGAACAAAAAACTCAACTGCTATAATATAAAAATATTAATGAAAGAGCTAATATTAATATATTGTAGTATAAATATAACTTGAATATTTGTCAGGTATTATAAAATATCCTAAAATAATATCGTGATTAGGTTCCAGTATTTTTTATTAACATTTTAAATACGGTCGGGTTATCCGTTTACATTAAAAAAACTTATTTGTTCGGGTAATTTATTAATTGTTGGTTTTTTATTCCCTTACTTCATATTGAAGGATTTATTTATCAGATCTCGTAGATACATTTTATTTATTAGACTGTATCTTATTGTGTAGTCGTATTACAATTTTTAAACACAATAGTTCGAAATATATAAAAATTGATTAAATATTAAAAAAAAAGCAAAAAAAATTGTTGACAAACTAAAAAATATTAATTAATTTTTTTTTATTTCTTACATGTGTAGACGAGCTCACATCCCATCTGGTGTTAAGTGGTTACTGGAGCCCATAGTCATCTACGACGTAAATGCGCCACCCACCTTGAAATATAAGTTCTAAGGTCTCAAGTACAGTTACAACGGGTGCCCCACCCTTCAAACCGAAACGCATTACTGCTTCACAGCAGAAATAAGCAGGGTAGTGGTACTTACCCGCACGGACTCACAAGAGGTCCTACCACCAGTAATTACGCAAATTATAATTTGCGGGTTTGATTTCTACACGATGTTATTCCTTCACCGTGGAAGTCAATCGTGAACATTTGTTGAGTACGTATTTCATTAGAAAAATTGGTACCCGCCTGGGATTCGAACACCGGTGCATCGCTCTATACGAATGCACCGAACGTCTTATCTTTCAGGCCACGATGACCAAAAATCTGCGGCGATGCCATTGTTCATCTCGTTTTGAAAGGTGAAATTGTTCATAAGCTATACGGTGGTGACTTCCACCTCCACAGGAGGGTAGCAACACACGTTTAGTGGTCCACGAGCTCATCAATCTCAAACGTAACGCTAGAAGGCCTGGTCTCGCATGTTCCATCAACTCCTAGCCGGTCATGTAACAAAAACAAAAGATAAATCGTTTTTAAGAGAGACGAAAGTTTATCGTAGCGTAACAATGCAGCGCTGTAACCCGACCTCTGGGGGTGAGTACACGATATGGACGTGATCTCGCCTCAAGAGTGTATCGTTTAACCCTAGGCCATGAGTGTAGGGCCAGATGAAAAGGTTACCTATATAAAAGCGTAATACAATATTTCGTGATGCCAGTTCCACTATATTCGTCTTGTGAAGATAATTTGGATTGCAGTGAATCAATGCGTTTTTGTTCTGGTTCGAGAGGTTTTCTTTTTTATGGGTCACAGACGTTAATAGTTGGTGCTGTATCTCTGTAAGTTTCAGGTGCTTAGTTGGTTAAGCAATGTGAGTAAATCGTACGGACTCTTGTGACTAGGCGGTATGTTTGATTGACTTATTACTGAGCTATTTCTGTCTCTTTCTTCATTACGATTCATAAAACACCGATTGATTTATTTTTTTCTGTTTATTTTTATAGTGTAGTAGTAGTAGTAGTAGTAGTAGTAGTAGTAGTTTGGTTAAAGTCCTGAGGCCCCCAGTTAGGACAGAGCGCTTCAGTAGTATTTCTCGATCGCGATCTCTCTTGGGCGCTTTAGTAGTAGATTAGCTCTGTGTGTCTACATTGTTAGCACATTTAGGAGTTTACTTTGATTACTTACTGAACCGCGAGTCTGATCACCGTACTCATAACTTGGGAGATAATTGGAGTCTGTGAATGTAAAAGTTTCTTTTTACTAATATCTGTAAATTTTTATATTATGTGATTTATAACATTTATACATATTGAGGGGTGAAATGTTATTTGGTTTAAGTGACATAATACGCGACATGCATCTTTGTAATTAAAGTTCCGTTTTATTTGGTATTAGCATCAGCAATTCGATGTTTTGAATTGAACTTAAATTATGTTTAACCCATTCAAATAGCTGAGGAAGTTTTCTTGTTGTTATATTTTTTCAACACTTTTTATCTGTAAATAAAGGATTTCCTGTAAAGAATAAAAATATCTGTCTTAAACCAAATAGTCCTTTAACACGCGATATAATCTACTAAAATTCATTACGCATTTTCGTTGATCGCACGAAAAATTGTAAATGCGTTTGCCTATGTGAATAAACTGTTACAGGTTTATATAGACGCTTGAAAGGCAAACGTGACTAAGCGACAATGCGTGAACTTTACAGTAGACTAATTTAAAGTTGAAATTAATTTATAATATACCTGAGAAATACCTAATTAAAAATAAATAAAAAAATATATTTTAACGAATCTACCTGTAGGATTGAAATTATTTTAATAGACCTTGAAATATATATTTTTTGCGCATCGAATATGGTTATTGCCTATCATTTATGTACAAAGCAGTTATTGTCGCTTAGTCATGTTTGCCTTTCAAGCGTCGATATTCAGTTAGGATTTTGTGATTTTTTGCTGGAAACGCGAGAAGCGAAGTTCAGTAAACTGTTTTATTTTGCTAAGTTAATGTGTTTTCCTGTTCAAATGTGTAAATAAAGGTGGTTTATTAAGTGCACAAATGTGGGAAAATGGAACAAAGCCGCTGGACGTAGCTTCTTCCAAAAAGTTCACTGAAAAATTCGTAAAAGTTAATAAGCACCACTTTACTGAGACTTTATTAGGTAGGCAGCGGCTTGGCTCTGCCCTTGGCATTGCTGAAGTCCATGGGCAACGGTAACCACTCACCATCAGGTGGGCCGTATGCTCTCGTCTGCCTACAAGGGCAATAAAAAAAATATTTCGTTCCATCTCGCCTCATTTATTTCGTCCCAATTGATTAAATTCTCAAATTAAATCAACTTGCATCTCATTTCGCTTCATGTTAAAAGAAAATATAAAAAATGTAAGACTTGGATTAAAGATCTCGTTACCGTTCCATAAAATATACAAAAATAAAATCTTTATTTAAATTAAAAATATTTATTTTTCACATGTGTATATAAGTATATATTTTTATGTAAGTTTATTAAGATATAGCACCGTCCAGTTCGCTTAGTGCTCTCCCTGCAAGGTTGCTTGGAAGAGATCGCTTTCAGCGATAAGGCTGCCAATTTATGTCACCGACTATTATTTGTTTTATATGCTTACTCTTTACATATAGTGTTAAATAAAGTGTTATATTATTATTATTAATATTATCAGGTTTTAATTTTTTATTATTTTATTATTTATCCGACGATAAAGATGGAAATTCAGCTAAAAGTCGTCAATAAAAAAACTTCTTTGATGTGGAATCCATAGACTGCGATCTGTTGAAATTTGCTATTGAAAGCGGCATGATTCCTCCCCTGGTATTGTTGACATCCACAAGAGATGGAGACCTCTCACCGTCGGATTTGCCGTCTGTCTACAAAATCAATAAGAAAGCAGATTAAAAAAAAGCTTAGATGTAGCAGGCATACTGATACAACCTACCTATATACAAGCTCACAATACATACATACGTACTCAAATCAAATCAATTTCTGTAAATTCCCATTCTCCCTGAGTGAATTTCACGAATTAAAACCTACCATCAGAATTGTTCACGGATACAGTATTTTTTTTAAGAACGCAATTAATATTATATTATTTAAAAAAAAAATTATTAACTTATCGTCTTAGTTTCAATGATAATGAGCGTCTTATCTAAACATAACGCAATAATATAGGTTCAAAGTTCATTTCGTATTATCACTAATAGTGTGACACAAAATGGATGGATTGTGTGAAAGACGATATGGGTAGGAAGGGAGTGAGCGAAGAAATGGTATATGATAGAAGAATATGGAAGGAGAAAACATGTTGCGCCGACCCCAGGTGACTGGGAGAAGGGCAGGATAATGATGAAGTGTGACACAATATGAAGACATTTTTTTTTTACAATTTTACAATTAAACAATGACATAACGTGATTTTGTTTCTTTTAATTAACAGAGGATTTAAATGGTGTTTAGTTGTAAGGTTAGAGTTTAGTAGACCTAGTCAGGTCATAAATTCTGTCACATGTTTAATGTAAAATAATTGAAACAAGTTTATTCATTATGTAACAATTTATATACCAAAATGAACTTAACAAAACATAGATTCTTATGACACTAAAGTTTATTCAAAATTACCTCCGTGATTTTGAATACAGGCCTTCAATCTGCGCGCCCAGTCGTCTATCGCAGCACGAACGAGGTCCATGTCAATATCGGCGGCTGCCTTAATCAAGGATGTCTTGAGTGACTCCAAATTGGGATGAGGCTTTGAGCACGCCTTTTCCTCCAAGTGTTTCCATATCTTGTAATCTAACGGATTCAAATCTGGACTGGAGGAGGGCCAGTCTTCGTGCCGGATGAAGTCGATTTCACGCGCCGCCAGCCAATCTTGTGTGCTCTTCGCTCTATGAGCTGGCGCCGAATCTTGTTGGAATACCCAGTGCTTGTTATTGAACATGGTATGAGAAACAGGTTCCACAAGGTTCGTCAGGACTGTATTTTGATACACAACTACATTCGTTTTTACACCTTTCTCACAAAAATGTACCTCTGTTAAGCCCCAATAAGAAACTCCCAACCATACCATGAGCGAGGATAGAAAATGACCTCGTTGGACACGCGGAATACGGTTGCTCGCTTCTTCACTACTGTGTGCGTACACCTTATCATTTTGTTTGTTGTAGCTCTCTTCTACGGTAAAAATATTTTCATCCGAAAAAAGAATTTCCCGATATATTTTTCCCGCGTACCGCTTCAACAAAGCGCGGCATCTCTTCAGTCTCAGGTCCATTAGACGAGCATTCAAACGATGTCCTGTTTTTCTTCGATATGCCCGAAGCCCTAAGTCTTCATTCAACACCCTTTTCAATTTTTCAGTATGTTAAAAATTTGAATTGGCGCGTAACCGCAACGATGCAACGCAATAACTGCAACACGGTCTTCTTTAAGCGTCCACTCCATATTTAAAAATGAGTAAAATTCTAAAAGTATACATTTTTATTTTCATGAACAATTCGAAATTCGAATTCAATAAACTTTTTTGTGGCCAGCATTCTAAAAGAAAAGTTTTTACTGTGTGACAATACTTATGACCTGACTAGTTATAGTTTAAGTTCACTGTTTGTCTTCCTAATAAAATAAAATAAAATAAATATAAATATTTAATGGCCTAAGACACCACTATTTTGTATTAACCCGTTCTTAGTATTCGGATAGCATGGTGCTTCGTATCACGGCCCGCTTGTTGTTAAGCGGTTACCGGGGCCCAAATATCGTCACGTAAATACAAGCGTGCCATCAAAGCCTTAATCATAGTAAGACTAAATGAGTAGTATTTTAAACCTAATTAAACTATAAAGCGATGTGTGTGCATTTTTTTAAAAATTTTATTGCTTACATTGGTGGACGACCTTAGAGCCCACCTGGTGTTAATTGGTTGCTGGAGCCTATAGACATCTACAACGTAAATGCGCCACACATCTTGAGATATAAGTTCTAAGGTTTCAGTATACTTACAGCTGGCCCACCTTTCAAACCGAAATACATTACTGCTTCACGGCAGAAATAGGCGGGGTGGTGGTACTCACTCGTGCGGACTTACAAGAGGTTCTATGACCAGTAAATTTTTGGACGACTTCATCGGCAATGTCCGATTGGTGTGAAAAAAAGCGAATAAAAAGAATTCTTATAAATTATCCATTATTTTGAAAAAACGTTGGTCACACGGTCTGGGTGACACAAGGAGCAAAACACTCTGATAAAGTCTTGTTTCGAAAACAACACAACACAGATAACGTTTTATGTTCATTATAAATGGTTTCTTGTCTTCATCTCGAGGCTGATAAATGCGTACGCGAATCATAATAATACAATAATGTCTTATAAATATCGTCGTAAATAACCTTTGGCGTTTGAAGAGCGGTTCGGTCATAATTTAATGAGAATTTCGCAGGATATTCGTAGGCTATATTGACCTTCGGCTGGTCGTAGGACCGTCGAGGCGATTCGCCCGGTTCTTGTGAATTGGGTGAATCGTGACAGAGGACGCCTCACTTTCCGGCTCACGCAGGTGCTCACTGGGCATGGTTGCTTCGGTGAGTTCCTGCACCGGATCGGAGCCGAGCCGACGGCAGAGTGCCACCGTTGTGGTTGCGACTTGGACACGGCGGAGCACACGCTCGTCGCCTGCCCCGCATGGGAGGGTTGGCGCCGTGTCCTCGTCGCAAAAATAGGAAAAGACTTGTCGTTGCCGAGTGTTGTGGCATCGATGTCGGTGACGACGAGTCGTGGAAGGTGATGCTCGACTTCTGCGAATGCACCATCTCGCAGAAGAAGGCGGCGGGGCGAGTGAGAGACGCACAGGCCCGGCGCCGTCGAGCGGGGGCCAGGGAGGCGGATCTCGTCCAAGCCCTGGCCCTCTAAGTGTTTCGGTTCTCCCTCACATGTCGGTCTGGGGGCCGGCGAGGGGGCCTAAAAGACGACGTGCAAGCTGCTCTGCACGCGTTTTATGCAAGAGCATCCGCGTGATGGAAGGCCGGTTATCCTCGACCCACGGTGGTTCTGACCCAGCGGTGTATTCTTTCTTCGGGCGGGCTTCGGATAGCCTGCCGACCGAGAGGACTGGTGGTCGTGGCGCCGACGACCGCCAGTCCGGCGTCCCGAGGGGGAGGCTGATGGGAGAGATGTGCTCCGCACTAAACGCTTCACTTTCCCGCCTTTGCCTTTTCATGAGTTCTGTCTCATACGAGATTTGGATGCTTGTTGTTGAGCGACAGGAGGTTTTAGTCGGTTCAACTCCGACATGCCCCGCCCTCCATCTCCAGTGGAGGGCGGAAGTCCGGCGATTTCCTGCTGACCAAAAAAAAAAAGCTATATTGAATCAGAAGTACTTTACGTGTTCGATGTTACAACGATGTTATTTTAAGTTTTTCGAAATAACCAACGTTAAACCTTCGATAATTAGCTAGCTACTAGTACAAATAGTCGTAGTTTACTGGTGGTAGGACGTCTTGTGAATTTGCACGGGTAGGTACCACCACCCTGCCTATTTCTGCCGTGAGGCAGTAATGCGTTTCGGTTTGAAGGGCGGGGCAGCCGTGATATTGTAAAAACGGAAACTTAGAACTCATGTCTCAAGGTTGGTGGCGGCATTTACGTTGTAGATGTCTATGGGCTCCAGTAACCACTTAACACCACTGGGCACCCACACCTGTGGACTGTGAGCTCATCCACGCATCTAAGCAATAAAAAAAATGCTTAGGGAAAAAATTACAACTACCCTCTAATATTCGATAAAAAATAAAGACAGTTCTTTATGATCCACAGGTCGTTAACACTATCCCGTCCTGATAAGAATGGAAGTCCTCCCTTGAGAATATCCCTCGTCTTGCGATAAGTTTCCCCGCGCACTACTATTTTAAGCCAATGATATATAAAAGGCGTCTTGATAAGAGAAATGTTATTATTGGTTTGAATGTTTTTACGTCCAAGTGTAACATACTATTTATTGATCTTTAACAAATACATTTTTAATAAACATTGTAAGTAAAGTGTATTGTGAGTCACATCAAAAATAATAGCAGTTAAATTATTCGTGTCATTGTAACTTGTAGACAGACGATCATACACCCACCTGGCCCACCTGGTGGTGAGTGGTTACCGTCGCCCATAGACTTCAGCAATGCCAGGGGCAGAGCCAATATGCCTACCTTTTAGTACATTGTACCATTTTTATGTGAATTTAAAAGAAAATGAACACATTTAGGCTAGTTCAATGGATTTTTTTGTTTTTACTATTTCCTAAATTGAAATTGAATTTGTAAAGTTAAACAGTAGTGTTGGTTGTAATGTTGAATAAATGTTTTTGATGATGGAATATTGTTTGAATTGTGTAGTTTGTTTTCCAAATCTATCAATAAATAAATAGATTAGGAGTTTGTTTCTCTGGTTTTTCTCAAGTCTGTAGCTCTTTTCGGAACCTGGATAGAGACAATTTGAATCTTCAAAAAGTCTACAATCTTGGTACTATAATTGAAATAAATATTATTCAATTCGTTAAATGTAAGAAAAATTAAACAAAAGTGTGTATTAATGCCGCCACCCATACATCCATGAACCTTAGGTTCTAAGTCTCAGTTCATACCGAAATGTGTCGTCGCACGGACTCACAAGACCCCTACTACCACTGGTAAGTGTCAATGACAGAGACAATACTGCGTAATTCTTCCTATACCATGTTTATATATAAGACTTAAAGTTGCTTTTTATTCGTATAGGGTTGACATTATATAAAATTTAAAACGCACTCTCGTCGTAAGCGTTAGAGTTGTAAAATAAAATCTTACAGCCCTGTGTGTGGGTGGTATCAGCCAATGGGGAAGCAGGCCCGGGTCACGACCCTCCAATGCCGCGGGGTCACGCCCTTACGTAATTACCCCGGCTGAAAAACGTACTTCGATGCTAAAGCCTAATATATAGTGTGAGTTAGACGCGAGAGTTCGACAACCCGAGAAATTCTCATTTTTAAAAACTAATCGAATCGAATTAATGACGGGAATCATTTTTGTCTACAAATAAAATATTATATTAGTTGAGCAATATAAATTAAATTACTGAATAATTTTCTATATTAAAACACGCTTCTATTAGCTCAGTATGTATATGTAAGTAACGGATTGTTTAAGCGTCACTTTCTCGACTTCAAGACGTCCAATTAATTTGAAAATTTGTTAACGCTTCAAGGACTTGAAAATGGATATTTTTGGCTGACTGTTAAGTAGACTTAAAAACCAATGTTTTATACGAATAACTAGGTGACCCGGCAAACGTTGTTTTGCCATATAAATTATTTCTAGGAAAGATAAATAACCTAGATAGATACCGACTGCAGTGCCATCTGCCGGGCTGATTTGTAAATCTAAACCATTCTCGAATCCATCTGAAGGTACACAGAAAGTTTCATTAAAATCGGTCCAGCCGTTTAGGAAGAGTCCAGTGACAAACACACGCACAGAAGAAATATATAAAGATAAAAACTTACTAACTAATTAAAACTAACATAACATTATTATTTTGCCCTAAATTGGCATCACAATAAAGCGTTGATTACTATTGTCGTATTTCGATAATTGAACACTAACGTATGTTGTAAGTCGCTTAAATATCTATAGTACATTACAATCGATTATAAAATGAGAAGTAGAAATAGCGCGTCCGACTAATGCGAGATATGTTGATTATATGTTGAACTAGCGACCCGCCCTCGCTTCGCTTCGGAAACTGTAATTTATTATTGATTTCTCCACTATTTAATGGATGTTATTATACACATAAACCTTCGTCTTCAATCACTCTATCTATTAAAAAAAACCGCATCAAAATCCGTTGCGTAGTTTTAAAGATTTAAACATACATAGGGACACAGATATAGGGGCAGAGAAAGCGACTTTGTTTTATACTATGTAGTGATGATATGTTGATTGGCGTGGTGGGTTCAGTGGAAGGTAGTGACCGGGTCGAGCGGGTGGGGAGGCGACCGCAGCCTCCCCGTATTGATTTTCAGGATGCGCGAGACGATAACACACTTCTTGTGCAGACTCCTCTAAGCTTATCTGTCTTTTCTCTCTTCCTTCAGAATTTTAATGACACGACTTTCTAGTGACTTATTGTTTGAAATGTACGATGAGCTTTTGGGAATAGGGTACTGATGGAATGAAAGATCTTCACAGGCTTGTCTGTATAAATATGTAAATGAATGTGTGTGTATTCTTACCTTTAAAATTGAAGTGGTTATACCTTTAAACGAGCAATTCTTGTATATATATATATATAATTATATAATCTGAATCTCGGAAACGGCTCCAACGATTTTCATACAATTTAGTATACAGGGAATTTCGGGGGCGATAAATCGATCTAGCTACGATTCATTTTCAGAAAATGTTGTTTTATTCGTGTTTTCAATAAACAACTTTATCGATAATCAACTTTATAACTCTTCCCGACATCTATTGGCGAATAATACTATCTTTAAAGAAACAACAAGATGGCGTTATAAAAAAAAAACAGAGTAAAGCTCGGTCATCATCTAGTATACTTTAAGCATTAAATATTAATGTATGCGCTTGTTTTAAAAGAGACGAAAAGTGTATGTACCTATGTACTTTTTCATTTTCTAGACTAAAGTTTAAATTTAATTTTTATTTATAATTTTTTTATATTTTTTTATTGCTTAGTTGCGTGGACGAGCTCACAGCCCATCTGGTGTTAAGTGGTTACTGGAGCCCATAGACATCTACAACGTAAATGCGCCACCCACCTTGAGATATAAGTTCTAAGGTCTCAGTATAGTTACAACGGCTGCCCTACCCTTCAAACCGAAACGCATTACTGCTTCACGGCAGAAATAGACAGGGCGGTGGTACCTACCCGTGCGGACTCACAAGAGGTCCTACCACCAGTCACAAGAGGTCCTACCACCAGTGATTTTAATTAAAATTAATAGAATACGTGTTTATTAGTCGTTGAAAATGTAAAACAAATTTTCTTAAGAATTTTAGTTAAGCCGCTTCAATTCTAAAGGTGCAATGTTTTTCTAAGTCTATCTATCTCTATGTGTTCCTAAGCCATTCATCAGATTGTAATGAAACTTTGTATAGTGTTGATGGTACGGCAAGAAATATTTCCGTTGTAGTACTATCAACGTATGGTACACGAGTGAGCTCAGGAAAATAAGTAAATTTAGCGATAATTACGTCACTCATAATATGATTGATATGTAACACAAAACATTCACTACAACTGGTTTTGAAATATTCTCGAATACATAATATTAAAAAGGACATCGAATTGAAATAATCGACAAAATAAAATAATTTTACTGCATTGCATAAGTAAGTACACGCTGTAGTATGACAATAAAAATCTTCTGCTTGAAGAGTTAAATCTACACCCAAAAAAATTAAATTAAGTTATTATTTTAATTCCAATTGTTTTTTAAATGATTAAGCTAGCATATTATTATAAAATAAGACGGTGCAATAGTGCAATTGCATTTGAATAGAAACATTTTTTTATGATAATATTTTTGTCAGTAACACTAAAATCAAACATCCGTCATAGAGACTTTGAAGATCATGATGTTTTTTTCCCTTGTCTTCTGTCTCGCTCTGACTCGGCCTCATTAGCGAAAGGACCCCTGAAAGACCTGTGAAAGCTTTGAAGTCCCCACTTTTATTCAACTCTGACTGTATGCGTGTTATACAGGGTGCGCATTATTTGTTACGTAAACGGGAAACATTACCATATTTGTTTAATTTGGAGACGAGGTATAGAATCGATGTGTCAATTTTATTGCTCTCATGCATACCCCACTCTTCAAGCTGATGTCTAACCGACAATAGTTAGCAAACTACAAATTATAGAGGAAGAAAAGACATACTTTTTACTGGTGGTTTTACTTTTTTTACTGGCGGTAGGACCTCTTGTGAGTCCGCGCGGGTGGGTACAACCACCCTGCCTATTTCTGCCGTGAAGCAATAATGCGCTTCGGTTTGAAGGGTGGGGCAGCCGTTGTAACTTACTTGAGACCTTAGAACTTATATCTCAAGGTGGGTGGCGCATTTACGTTGTGGATGTCTATGGGCTCCAGTAACCACTTAACACCAGGTGGGCTGTGAGCTCGTCCACCCATCTAAGCAATAAAAATAAAATAAAATACGACGTAAGCGCACACATATACGAAAGATTGATAAACAGTCAACGATAAAGTCAAAAGCTTTTCGAACCACGCCTAACTTTCAGCCATCATTCAGGATACTGATCCGATCAAAGGGACTGATGGGGTGCAATAGGCTCCCTCTGGCCGACGGATTATCCCTTTACAGGGCGAAAACCTCTTTGATTACCTCTCCACGGACGGAGCTTTATTGAGCTTATTAATTTTTTCGAACAAAGCCTTTTTATTGCCGAACTGAACTTTTGTTCTATAAATACAGAAATTATTGCGTGTAGATTAATAAAATAAAATTGTTGATTAATTTTATGCTTATTCTATATTTCAATCTAAATTTGTTTTACGATTTTATAGATGACATATGAGGTGAATAAATGCCACGAACACGCATAAGTATGTCGTATGTTTTTTTTCTTTTATTGCTTAGATGGATGGACGAGCTCACAGCCCACCTGGTGTTAAGTGGTAACTGGAGTCCATAGACATCTACAGCGTAAATGCGCCACCCACCTTGAGGTATAAGTTCTAAGGTCTCAATATAGTTACAACGGCTGCCCCACCCTTCAAACCGAAAGGCATTACTGCTTCACGGCAGAAATAGACGGGGTGGTGGTACCTACTCGTGCGGACTCACAAGAGCTCCTACCACCAGTAAAATAATGTATGTAGAAATAAGTAGGAATTTGGTATCTACCTGCAAAAACTCAAAAACGCCCTAAAATTGATAAAACTTATCTCACAATAACTTTAAATTTACCTCAGTTATTGATGCAATATAATTGTGAATTACGATGAAAAGCCTAAAAAACTATGTAAAGCTAAATGTACATATTTCTGTTTTTTTAAATATTATAATGGCAGGTTATTTTAGTATCTGTAGTGAAACACACGCCAGTTGGTTTAATACTGATTTATTTTTAAGGACACCCTCACTACGTCATTATAAATATACTACATCTTCCTTTAACAAGAAAAAAAAAGAAAAAAAATTACAAGTTACAGTACAAAAAAAATATTTTTAAGCTTATTTACTTTACTTATTACATTATTATCTATTGTTTATACTAATAATATAATACAGCACATAATATAACTAATCACACTCGAAAAAGAATTCTTTTAGCATTCGTGCAGTTCTTTCCTTAGACCTTGTAATAGGAACCGCGGGTGGCGACGCTGGCGACCGCGCACACAACTGATCACTAAAGCTAGCTGGACTATCGTAATCGTCACTGACATCAAGTTGAGTAGACTGAATATCGGTGGTTGTGTTCTGTGTCGGACTGACCTGTCCACTTGATTGTGGGTCACTCTCATTGTCAATACTGGTTTCCAGTTGCCTACTAGTTATTGACTTTTGTCGACGCCTACGAACAGTCTTCGTAATCACAGTTGGTGTCCTGCTATTTTCAATTTTTACAATCGGTTGTTTCAGTGACTTTCCTTCACGTTTATTATGGTCTGTTGTACGCACAACCAACTGACTTCGAGTACGCCGAAAACGACTGCCGCAGTCATCTTCGATAATATAGGAGCGAGGTTGCGATGTACCTTCCACTATTGTCACCGGTTTCCTAACGCCGTTACCAATTAGAGTCGCCTTATTACCCGATAACAAGGGTTTTAACAATTTAGCCGATCTATCATAATGTTTTTTTATTTTCTCTCTGTTCATCATTATAGCTTTGTAATTCCTTTCATTATCTACTTTTTCCCTTAATAGCTCTGCAGTAGTTGGCAATTTTGTATTTAAACGTCTACCCATGAGAATTTGTGCAGGCGAATCCAATCCATTACGTGGTGTTGTTCTAAAATTCAACAAAGACAAATAAAAATCCTGACCTGAATCTATACATTTTTTAAGCAGATTTTTCACACTCTGTACTGTCCTTTCACTTTTACCATTCGACTGTGGGTAATGAGGCGATGACGTCTCATGATGTACTTCCCAATCATGCATGAACATTCTAAACTCTCGTGAGCTGTACGCTGGACCATTATCAGTCACTAATTGTGCTGGAATGCCGTGACGCGCGAACTGTTCCCTCAAAAAATTAATAACATGCTTAGAGCTAATATTTGCCAACTGTCCGACTTCTACGTAGTTAGAAAAGTAATCGACTAGAATAATATAGCTTTTCTTTCTATATTCAAAAATGTCGGAGGCTAGTTTATGCCAGGGTAGCGCGGGCACAGGGTGCTGTAGAAGCGGTTGCCGGCGCGGTCGAGGCGCGTGTAACGCACACGCTGCGCACCGCCGCACCTCTCGCTCCACATCCTCAGACAGTCCGGGCCAAAACATTACTTCACGCGCGCGTCGTTTGCATTTTTCGATACCTAAATGTCCCTCGTGGACCCTCAACAACATGTCGTCTCGTAAAGCACGGGGTATAAAGACACGTTCCCCCTTGAAAATAATCCCTTCTATATAATGAAGTTCCTCGCGATACGGCCAGAACACTTTAATTTTTTCATTTACATCACGTCTATTTTTTGGCCAGCCATGCTTTATGTACTTAATTAAACACCGACAATCACTGTCCGTCTCCGTTTCTTTTTTAATTACCTCCAACTTTTTGTTACTATACGGTATATTTTCTATCATGAAACACGTTTGCACGTTAACTTCAGAAGAAACCCGATCATTCATCATTTCATTCAAAGGAGCCCGAGATAGCGTATCTGCAATATACATATTTTTACCCGGAGTATATACAACTTTGAAATCATACCCTTGCACTCTCATCATCATCCTCTGCAACCGAGCTGGAACCGAAACTAGTGGTTTGTTGAATAATGCTTCTAGGGGCTTGTGATCAGTATGTACGGTTACGTCGGACCTACCGTAAATATACTGCCTGAACCGCTCAATCCCAAACACAATAGCTAGCATTTCTTTTTCTATGTGTGCATACCTAGTCTGAGTGTCGGTGAGCGTGAGTGATGCGAACTCTACCGGACGACCGTCCTGTAACAGCACGGCACCCAGCGCCACACTGGATGCGTCCACCGACACTACTATCGGTACACTCTCACTGTACAGTGCCAGCACGGGCGCACAGCTAAGCTTCATTTTTAGCTTGTCCACAGCTTCGGAATGATGCGATTCCCAGAACCACTCGGATTCCTTTTTCAGTAAGGTCCGTAACACATTCACACTCTCAGAGTAATTAGAAATAAATTTAGCTAAATAATTAACCATGCCTAAAAATCTCTCTAACGCCTTCCTATCTTTCGGATAAGGCATTTCTAAAATAGCTTTGACTTTTGAGTCATCTGCCCGCATACCATTCGCATCGAACTTATGACCTAGGTAAGTAATTTCGGGTACACCGAATTTACATTTATCGCGATTAAACTTTATGCCTACTTCCTTAGCACGCTGTAAAAGGCACTCCAACCTCCTATCATGCTCTTCCTTTGTGCGTCCCCATATTATGACGTCATCGATGAAAGACTCCACACCATCTAAGTCTTCCAAATGCTGCCTGAGTTTAGCATGAAACACTTCAGGCGCACAGTTTATCCCATACGGTAAACGTAAAAATTGATACCGGCCGAACGGAGTACCGAAGGTGCACAGATCGGCGCTGGCGTCGTCTATCTGTACCATCCAGAACCCACAGCGCGCGTCGAGCACGCTGAACACAGTGGCACCGCGCAGGCGCGCTGCCAGCTCAGACACTGTCGGCAACGTGTACTGGGCGCGCCGCACCGCGCGGTTCAGCGGACGGGGGTCTAAACATACACGAATGCCACCGTCCTTTTTTGCGATTAAAACAATTGCATTCACCCAATCGGTCGGGTGTGTGACCTTTCTAACCACACCTAACTCTTCCATTCTACGTAACTCGTCCAACAATTTACCTTTAATTCCTAAGGGAATTTTTCTCGTTGGACTAACAACAGGCTGTATTTTTTTATTTATTACAATACTATATTTACCAGGTAATTTTCCTAGACCTTGAAACAAGTCTGAGTACTTATCAATATTTATTACATTAACGTTGCTAATTAATCCCAAAGAAATACAGCTTTCTAAACCGAGTACATTCTGACAGTTTAAATTAGCAACAACAAATGGCAAAAAATAACGTTTGTTATTGAATGTAACACACAGATGTTCAGTAATACCTATAATAGGTAACCTGTTCCCTGTAAAGGAATGTACCCGCTTTGTAAAGGGCTTAAGGCTGTTAATTGATAAACCCAAATTGAAAAAATCAGTTTTAGACATTACATTAATCATAGACCCCGTATCTATTTTTAACATAATATTTTTTCCTTTATATTTTACAATTTCCACCCATTCATTAGACGACTTACATATGTTATTGTTCCCCGCGGTCGTATTTACATAGAACATTTCTTTGCATTTTTCTTCACTATCACTGCTCGCAGTATCCATACTCAAATTTAATACCTTACGAATCGCTTTCCTTTGCACACATACTCGCGAAAAATGCCCTTTCTGATCGCACACAAAACACATCGCGTTAACTGCTGGACAACGTTCACCGCCTAGACACCGGCTGTTTCCACATCGCTGACAGACGCTGCGAGCTGTTCTCTGCCCGCCGTTACTGCCAACTCTTGCGCCGCGTACTCCTCTCGCGCGCTGTCCGCTTCGTTCACCGCTTCTGTTCTGAACTGCAGACACTTGCACACTGTCCGCAGCGCAGTTAATGTATTTACTGTCCTCTTTAGACATCTCGGCCGCTTGACAGAGTTGCAAGGCCTTCACTAGTGTAAGATCATCAGTGCGAAGAAGTCGATCTCTCACCGTGTTGTTATTGACACCGCATACAATACGATCACGTAACAAGCTTTCGTGTAATTCACGGAATTCGCATTGCTGACTCAGTACCCTCAATGCGGTTATGTATTGGTCAATATTTTCGCCATCTTCTTGATCACGGGTGAAGAACTTATACCGTCTTACTATGATATTCGGTTTTGCTCCAAAGTACTTATCGAACTTATTCAGAACACAGTCGATATCATCCTCACTTTCACCTTCGTTAAAAGTGAAGGTCGTATAAACCTCGTAACCGGCCGATCCTATGAGATTCACCAACAAACTAGCCTGAACTTCTTTAGGCTCTTTGCTCACTCCAGACGCTTTAAGAAATACTTCGAACAGCTTCCGCCACTGTCGCCACGCCTCTGAGCGTGCAGCCGGACCGCCATCGAGTGATAATTCTGCTGGAGGACGCGCGTGTTCCATATTTATCTTGGTTACTTCAATTTAACGTGTATTAATGTTAAAAACGACGCACCGCTGCCACCATGTAGTGAAACACACGCCAGTTGGTTTAATACTGATTTATTTTTAAGGACACCCTCACTACGTCATTATAAATATACTACAGTATCGGCTGCAGTAACTACTCTATACTGAGCACACTCACATTACACTAGCTGCCCGTACAACTAGAGCCATTTAGATAACATTATTATATTTTTTTGTACATTATAGGTCACGTATTATCTCTGTACTATTTAAAATAAAATTAAATGAATTCTAAATCGCATTATTGTTATATTTTATTAGACCGAACATGTCCTAAATATAAAAAAACGGTTTATATTATCACAGATTAGATTTTTTATTTATTTCAATCCAACAATCTTTACCTTCAAAATAAAAATCGGTATACAGTTCACGTCTTTACCAGTTGAAAGGTAATCAACTAGGTATTTCCGAGATAAAAGGATGAACTATGCGCCTTGCCAAAGCCTTCATTGTTCCCATTAATCCCATAGATCGGATCTCAACCTTGTCTGAAATCCCATTTTCAGTGCCACATACACTTGAGAGCAATTTCAATTGGTTAACGTGGATATACCTATTTTTGAATACCTAAATTGTATAGGCTGAGTACTTCCATAACAAGACAACATGACAAGACAATTTGAAATATTCAGACTTGTTGCGCTTTGGATCAGAATCGTAGACATAATTGAGGACAAACATTCGAAGCGACCTCATAGTTCGACATTGGCCAAGCCAGAATCTGTATTTGGGAGTTCACAAATGCATATACTTTGATAACGTTCAATCGTATTTCGTAGCTTAGGTAATACAAACCAGCGCAACCCGAAGGTAGACGCTTTCCAAACTGTGTTAAATAGAGAGTTTTAAAAATTTTGCAAATATGTATAAAAGCAAAGCTATTCAGCCTATCAATAATAAGTGCGTGCTTTTTAAACAAAACAACAAATAATTACGAAGTTCGGAGTATTGTTGTAATGCGAATGAAGCCTGAATTAAATGATATCGTAATGGTAGTGGTAATAGGACCATAATAATTAACTACCACATAAATGACACCCTGTATATTGATTATCTCAAATCATTTTCTTCTAGCAAAACAAGACTTGAATTTATTGTTTAAAATTATCAACAATTTGGACTAAGGTGTGTTTTGGTATTAGTATGTGAGGCTGTACATATGGTTGTTTGTGCAATTGTTGAAAGATCAGTTTACAGCCAGTCAGATTTTTAATGGGAAATATTATTAGTGAAATCGTTAAATGCGACAAAGCATTCGAGGTGCAGTCCAACCCACAGACACAACTGTGTTTCTCGCCGGATCTTCTCAGTGGGTACTGATTCCGATCCGGTGGTAGATTCAACAAAGCACTGCTCTTTCTGTGGCTAGTGCAAGCAAATCTCTCAGGCTGAACCCCAAGAGCTCATCTACCAAACCACGCGTAGCCCGAAAGCCCTCTAGAGTCTACCGGCGATTAAGTATGATTAATAAGGCACTGTAAAAATCTAATTTCAAAAAAATTACAGCATTTTAATACTGTAAAATTTTTCTATCAACAAATAATGAACTTGCTCATATTCAAACATGAATTTAGTTATTTCAATTTAGGGCAACGAGAATTTGACAAGCGTTGCCGATCAAACAGAATGTTCAAATGGCGCATAATGAACTCGGAAACGACGTAGTTGAGTAATTACCAGGATTCCGCCGAACTTGTTTGTAAATCGATCCAGCCAGCTTGTTTGTAAGCTATTATAGGAGTATTTGTGGTACAGTAAAAGCTCTTTATTCACGGGGTATGTGTTCGGAATACGGAATACGGAGGATACGGAATACGGAAAAGTAATTTATACATATGGGATTATAGGGGATACGTTCTTATGTGATAAAATAAAAACATAATTTAAGCAATGCAATAAGGCCTAATTTACGTTTTTATTAGTCCATTTGACGATGCCTTTACAAAGGATATTCGGTTGGATACCTATATATTGTTTTTATCAATGTGTTTGCACCAATTCGATCCGGGAATATATAAATCTTTAGCCGCGAACATGGGAACTAATTACTTTTTTTTTCGGGCCGGGGCTGAAACTCCTATGAGGTTCCTGTGCCTAGGGGGCGCGCGGGGTATGTGCGACTGTAAGCGACTGTGGAACCGTGGGCCCAAGGATGTTTTCAGGACCCTACCCACTAAACGACTCCCCTGGACTCTTCGTCTAAGCGTCCGATACTCTCCGAGGTCAGAACCCGGATGAGGTAAGGGGGTTACTGCGGTCAACACTACAACCAGACGGCGCAGCCCACCCCAAGGACGCCCGGCCAAGGAAGCCTTAGAGGCGAATCGAAGGTTCTGAAACGTCGGCTGTCTTGGTACGGCAGCCCGTCGGGCCGCTCAGACGGCGTCGCTGGTGTCCCGGAATACCTTGCTGGACTAGAACCAGCCTGCCGGGTCAGGACGCGATACATCGCCAACTGGTTGCTCTTTTTATTTGTCCTTAGCAGCGCGCTAGAGTGCTGGTAGCGCGTCACGCGGCCTCGACTCCCTCAGGTCACCCCTTGACCTTCCCCGGGGGGAGGCCGCCACCTACAGTGGCCGGGATGTACGCTCGTGTTGTCTCCTCCGGCGCCCAGCTCGACGGTGACAGATCAGTGCGGAAAGGGAAAAGCTCTCCCTCTCTCGTTCCGCGGCCTCCTTCTGAGATATTATGGACCCGTAGAAGTCGAACGTCATCTTCCAGGACGCTTCGCTACCGAGCTACCGTGGGCCTTCATTATTGCGTATGTATCTAAAAAAAACCACAATTAATGATGGATCCTCTTCAGGTAAATGCACACCGGTATAATATTTCACAAGTTTTATAAAATATAAACTTTAAATTGTCTGTGATTTGTCTGTGATGTTAAATGTGACTTTTTTCATCGACGACTTCAAGACAAAAATCAATAATGAAATTTTATTCAGAATATTTTTTACGCGCAACAAAAATTTGAATACAACTGACTGACATTAGACACAAATCTCGCATAATGAACGCGCCATCCACGTGTATACAGCTAGAACTGATGTTGGTTAATTACCGGGATTGTGCCTCTAAACGTGCTATTAAACAAACATATTCGGTGTTTGTGTTAGCTATGCTGGAACTAGGGGCCTGAATAATAGTTTGACAAACACTGGCTTGATTAAATGTAGCACAAAGCACATTGTAGGATGTTTTGTGATTACGTTAATGGCCTGAATGTATAATGTCTTTTTTTTACGTAGACATCACTACGTCAATTTTGCCACCCACCATGAGACGTGATATCGTGAGACTCTCAATTGTATAATACGAAATCCTTTAAGTCGGAATGCAAAACTGCTGCGTGGCAGAAGTAGGAGGGGCTAGCTGTACCCATTTGAGTGTTCGCATAAGACGCCCTACCACCGGTTGTGGCGGTAGGCATCATACAACACAAGATATTCAACAAATGCCTGAATCTCGCTTACAACATTTTCAAGATAAGCTTACATATATGTATACAAGTTCCGAACAACAGCATTCGTTCATACCCGATCCTGTAGATCGAATGGTAAGCAGTCGACGTTGCCCTAAAGACGTCATTACAGATCCTCCCGATCCATTAACGGTGCTTTTACGTACCACAAGCACCGGTCGTCGTCCTAAGAGAACTAACCCATAGACACAGCCCACTGAATTTCTCGCCGGATCTTCTCAGTGGGTCGCGTTTCCAATCCGGTGGTAGATTCTGCGAAGCACTGCTCTTGCTAGGGCCAGTGTTAACAACACTCCCGGTTAGAGTTCCGTGAGCTCCGTTACACGTCAAGGAGAAGCTGAAATAGCCTGTCAAGGCTATCAGCTTAGGTAGGGGAAAAAAGTCGGTCTACCGAGCAATAACACACGCTCGATGGAAGATCTTCTATTCGTCGTTTAAGCCTTCCATACCAGTAATACCGCAATATTTGCGGTTTCGTTATTCCTTCATCTTCTTCTTCATGGATACCCGCATAAGAGATTTGAAAACCGACACGTCCGCATCGCTCGACTTATACAGGGCATTTAATGTTTGGCCACGATGGCTTCGAATGTTCTTTAATATGCCACTCTTCAACGCACCACGGCGGTAATTATATTTTTATTTTATTTTTAGGTTCAATCGATAGTGCATTAACAACAAAAATAAAAATAAAATTACATATATAACTAAGATTTGATTACATTTGATTGATTGCTTAAGATTAATTTATATTTAATTGGAAATGATCCGCGACACATAGTTTATTTTTTTTGTAGCCTCGTTACGATTAGTGATTAGTACTAGTATCGAATGATTCTATTATCTTCCTAGTCGAATACTCTTGGCAGAGTAGTCCTGACTGTCGATGGACAGGGTTGTGTTTCGACCTCGACGCTCGCTTGCAAGGCAGCCACTCGTCGAGCGATGTTCCTCCATTGGAGGCGGCTGTTGGCATTGCGAGCACACTTTACTGCGGTGGCTTTCGTAGTGCCGGTGATGAGGACAATCCAGCTCGTGGGGGATCAACCTCAAGATCTTCTGCCTTCTACGTGGACCTGTACGACAAGTCTCTCCATTGAACCTTCTTTTCTGGATATGTGCTATGTTTCTATTATGCCTGTTTTCAAATCCATCGGAACTATGTCGGACAGCCGTAGTATATTGAAACTACGATCTTGTATCTCTGGGTGGCTTACGACTTCCACATTGTTGTCTAAGGACTTCAGTAACCACTTAACTCTTAGAGCACGAACCGTCGATAAATCGACTCTGTATTGATGCGTATAAAGTGCGGAGCGTCGGAATAGTGACTATTGCGCAGAGTTTTTTTTTTTAATAAATACAGTTATGGTAAAAAAGAATGTTTCGTTTGAGTAGTTTGATATGTTCCTTAGACATAACAGTGACGATTGCGAAAATCCATTTACATTTGAAGAAAACCATTCTTCTTTGGTACTTTTTCTCAAAAAACCTTTAGTTATTTCTACAAAATATGTGAAAATAAGCTCAGCATTAAAAAGGTTAATATCCAATTCATAGTTGATACGCATTCCCCGGTCATTGAAGTCGTCGTGGGCTTAAGGATAAGACGTCCGGTGCATTCGTTGTTGCGATGCACCGGTGTTCGAATCCCGCGGGCGGGTACCAATTTTGCGAATGAAATACGTACTTAACAAATGTTCACGATTGACTTCCACGGTGAAGGAATAACATCGTGTAATAAAAATCAAACCCGCAAAATTATAATTTGCGTAACCACTGGTGGTAGGACCTATTGTGAGTCCGCACGGGTAGGTACCACCGCCCTGCCTATTTCTGCCGTGAAGCAGTAATGCGTTTCGGTTTGAAGGGTGGGGTAGCCGTTGTAACTATACTGAGACCTTAGAACTTATATCTCAAGGTGGGTGGCGCATTTACGTTGTAGATGTCTATGGGCTCCAGTAACCACTTAACACCAGGTGGGCTATGAGCTCGTCCACCCATCTAAGCAATAAAAAAAAAAAAAAAAAAAAAAAAAAAAAAAAAAAAAAAAAAAAAAAAAAAAAAAAAAAAAACATGGATCTTACTTAAGCTCGTCTACCTGTCTGTTGATTAAGGAAATAAAATAACAAAAAAAAGAATACTACATCTTTATTCGTGTAAACTATTTCAGATGTTTCGATGCTCGTAGACTTGATATTCACTCTGTATGTAGGTATTTAAAATTTAGTCTGTAAAATTACATACAAAAATAAAATTCATTTAGTGAACTTATGTATGTAGGTAGCCGGATGTTTTGAAAGGGGCATCTATACATATACAGCTTATTTGAGCGCTCTCAAGAAAACGGGTTCAGTATGTTTTATTGCAGAGATAACGCAGATTATATACTTAATGATAATTAGATTTTCCTACAAAAGAAACAAGCACAAATCGCAATGGTCCCGGATGCTATTAACAATGTCAGGAAATAAGTGACAAACATAAACAAATTAATTACTAAGAAATTTTAAATATAGATGAACCAAGAACTCAAATACATATAGATTGCATATTACAATCCATATCTATATATGCCAACCGCACACTGTATGAAAATGATTCCAAGTAAAAAACTAAGTAATAGACACAGCCTACTGAGTTTCTCGCCTCGCATCTTCTAGGTGGGTCGCGATTATCTTCCGCAAGTACATTCAGCGTAGCACTGCTCTTGCTAAGGCTCGTGATTCAATTTCTTACATGTTGAACTCCGTTAGCTCGCCTACCAAGCCGTTGATCATTAAGATAGCCCTTCTAGGCTACCAGCGACTAAAAGAAGTGAAAACAAAAACAACAAAAAAAATACTCCGCATATAAAAATTGGAAGCGGTACCCTAAATCGCATTGTAAGGGATAACCGATCTTTCAGCCATGTATTATCGATTAGGAATCGACTACTCGAGTATTAGAGTACTGGAAAATCGGATCAGATCTACTAGGGAACGGCGTTTAGAGATTTGCATTTTGTTAGCACGTTAGTGAAGGGGTTTATTTTGACATAACAATGGCTCGACGGATTTCATGTTTAGAACGGTAATTGTTGATAAAAATAAACGCTTACATAATTATGCTAACATAGGGTTGTCGCACGAGAAGTGTTTTTGTAATTTGCTTATTGACTTCATTAACTTTTAAATAATTATTACTCACGATGAATATTTATTCAAACACGGCGGGCCGTGGTCTAGTTATACTAGAAAAAGCTTTTTTATTGCTTAGACGGGTGGACGAGCTCAAGGGTGATCTGCTGTTAAGCCGTTATCGGAGCCTATAGACATCAACATCTTAAACGCCGCCACTCACCTTGAGACATGACTTTTAAATCTCAGTTTTGTATTACAACTGCATCACTCTTCAAACCGAAACGCATTACTGCTTCACGGCAGAAATAGGCAGGATGGTGGTACATATCCGTGCGGACTAACAAGATGTCCTACCACCAGTAAAAATTCATGCTAGTGGTTAGTTAACTTGTCCGCGTACCACAATCTATTTAAATAAAAATGAATTGCTGTTCGTTAGTCCCGATAAAACACGAGAACGGCTGGACCGATTTGGCTAATTTTGGTCTTGAATTATTTGTGGAAGTCCAGACAAGGCTTAAAAGGTAGTTAGGTATATATGAAAATTCTCGGAATTAAATAAAAATAACAATTTTGTTTTCCTTTTAATGTGTCCCCCCATCGGACGGATTCCTTTTGTTTGTTTTAAGTTGATTTTATACAAAAGTTCTTACTTTACAAAAGTTAAAAAATAAATATTGAACAGAAATATTTATTAATATTTATTTATCTCATTAATATTATGAATCCTTTAAAGCATTATATTAGTTAAAGTCTTGAAGAATAACTTCCTTTTTTCGTGACATCTGTCATGAACGTCAACCAAGTTTTAGGATGCCTTTGTAATAAATCAAGGAAATTTGTCACGTAATGTATCTTGGGATCAGTGAAGTGAGTTATCTCTTGGAAGGGTTGACGGAGCCGCCCTTAAAAATGATAAGCTTAATCTGGAGTCGCGTTGACGACTTAAGGACGCGTGTTCGGGCGTTGAAAAGTGTTTGGTGTTTAACCGACTTTAATAAAAGGATGTTATTTTTTACTATACCTAACGTCTTTTAATTCGTTAGAAAAATAAATTACATAGATCGTTTTATTATTTTCCGAAAAGGCTGAATCACTTTTCATAGCTCATTATGAATTGATTGATCTTGAAAAGGTGAACCACAATCGAAGATTAAGGTTATGTCTATCTGACATAACCTTAATCTTCGGTATCACCGTAGACTATAGTTTTTTTTTTATCATGTTATTAGGTGATTATAAGAGCGTAGGAAAATAGCGATTATGAATGCTCCTAATGACCTTGAATCATTTCTTTTTATTGCTTAGATGGTTGGACGAGCTGGTGTTAAGTGGTTACTGGAGCCCTACATCTACAACGTAAATGCGCCACTCACCTTGAGATATAAGTTCTAAGGTCTCAAGTATAGTTACAACGGCTGCCCCACCTTTCAAACCGAAACGCATTACTGCTTCACGGCAGAAATAGGCAGGGTGGTGGTACCTACCCGTGCGGACTCATAAGAGGTCCTACCACCAGTAAGCATGGTATTTATTTAAATATAATAAATTGATGCAAAACCGGCCTATCCATAGTTTCACTCATAGATAACAGATGACTTGTAAACATTATTTTTGCGCGTATTGTTTTTTTGCCTACTCAAATTCAAATTCCTGAAAATTGAAACCCAATTGCCTCCATACTAACTGTGTTAAGCTTAGGCCACTTTTGCGCTGACGGCCTCATATAGAATGTTACGTCACAGACATACGTACCCATGTTTTTGAACCTCAAAATCCAGAATTCATCAGTAAAGCAACTGTGAAGTGATAATTGAACCAGCACCCTGTGGTCAGTCAAGACGGCATCACTTGACTATTGAGACCTTCGAAAGTTGAAACACAGACTTCGTAATCTATTAAATTCTTCATTTTCTTTTTTCTTACCTATGCTTGTAGCCTCGAGGGGCTATGCCTCACCAAATAAGTGAACTCGCGGGGATCTAATCTGGCGAATTTGCTAACACTAGCCCTAGTACTAGTGTTACGCTAAATCTACTACCGGATTGGAATCGCGACCCACTGAGAAGATCCGGTAAAATACTCAGTGGGCTGTGTCTGAGGGTTAAAATTCATCATATTAATTTCGTCAACGATCGACAAAGTTGAGACACCTTCGTAATAGTTTGGTTACAAGACGAAGGGATCTCTCTGAAGAATTCATGTAAAAACTGCGGAACCCGAACGGGCGGAACCACCTGTGCGTGTTCCGCACTATTAGAATTCAAATATGATTTTAAAATAGAGCGCGATCTAAAAATAGTTGAACCCAAATTTTTGTGTAAAATTTGGTTGTACTTTTGATACAGTTTTATTGATGTGGCGTAAATACTATTAATTGATATCGTTGTTATAAAAGAGCGGACGGTTAACGTGGTATGGACATGTCATGCGTAGAGAGGAGATGCATGTGACTAGGAGATGTATGGACATGGTAGAGGGGAAAGAGGTCGATCGAAGAAGCCATTGATGGTGTGTGACAGAAAGATATGACAGATGATATGACAGAGAGAGGAGTTAGTGTTGAGATGACGGCTGATAGACGAGAATGGAATAGAAAAATTCGCTGTGCCGACCCCACCTAATGGGATAAGGTTGAGTCAAAGAAGAAATTGTTATAAAAGGCAGACTTAATGCTAGAAGTGTTCCGCGTCGAATAATTACATAATTAAAACTACTTGTAGGGTTTAGTCTCACTTTAGTTACCAGTGAATAGGTAAGGAAAAAAATTACTCGCCTTAAATAACTTGAGGTCGGTGGGTCAGAGTGCTGTATCTAAGCGAATAAAAATATGCTTTTGTTCAAATCATTGTATAATTGAAAAATCATCACCCTGTATATTGAGGAGATGATCCCGTGGGAGCGAAACGAACAATTTGTCCCGATATTCCGGGATTTTAACTAGGAAACCGATGTTTTTGTTTCAAAAGCTCCATCTGGGAACGCGATGCCAGGAATCTTCGATAAATCGCTATTAAATTTCGGGCGCTAATTGAAAGTTTTTCAAAATGGAGTCGTTGAATATTTAACACAGAATATTCTTGCAAAAGTTTTTGGCCGTTATATTTTATTCTTTATTTATTTATTCTTTATTTGTACACACTGTTAATATAATACAGTAATTGCGATAAGATATAAAAAATGGCGAGCTTAACTCAACAATTGAGTTATCTACCAGCTAACCGTTTTCAAAGAAGGAAAGCTTTACATGAGTGGGTAGATGAGTACAATCTAATTAATTTAATTATTTATACTATAGACATTAACAATAAAAATAATAAAAATAAACACTAATACATAATATATCAAACTATATACATACACAATTACACACATAAATATATACATACACGTACATATATAATGAAATACATAAAATAAATACATATAAGTAATACTAAATTGATAGATAGTGCTCCTTTAATGCCTTCCTGAAAACTTCAACTTTTCTTCGATTCACTTTTTAAAGTTTTCTCAACATGCCTTAAAAGAGAAATAGATTATCTACTTAACCTACAAATTCGATAAACAGATTACATTGCTCATTAAACTGAACTAAAAACACTACAAGAAAATATATTGAAAATACAATTGAAGTATGGACCATCAGGTTCCATTGCATTCCTCTTGTTGGCTTCGGTAACCAAAACATCAGGTTAAACTGGACCGTCGTTCATTCGCCTTTACAATAACAACAAAAAAAAACCAAAAAGCCTTAATATAACTCGGAATATTCCCCAATAATCCATACAACACATACTAAGGTCTCACTCACTATGAAATCAAATTTGATTAGTTTTCCAATAGCAATGGAAATAACTTTTAATTTTTTTCTAATAAGCAACGCCAAGAATGTTTGTATGAGAATTTTTTTGTTGTCCGCTGTCAACCCTCGCTTCCTGGTTGACGTGATTTGTATGAACGCAAGCGATAACATTTGGTTGTCAAACAACACCTGTAACTTATTTCCCACGGATCGGGTCAGCTGGGAACAAGGACAATTTTGAATTACTGTGTATAAATACTCTATGGACCTTACAATATGTATACCCGGGTCATACACAAATAGAGAAAAAAAAAGTGCAGCAAAAAAAATATCTCAGAATCAGTGTGAAACAAACTATTTATTATTTAACTATTGATTATCAATCTTTTAATCACTGTAACCGAGATCAATGTGTCTTATTTTTGGCATAATCGCAATTTTTATATTTTTGCGGACCACAGAAGAGACAATTTAGTCTACAAGAGATGAAAAGCTGTGATGCAGCGTAAGCTAAAATATATTAAGACAACATAATCAAACACATGTAGCCACTGATATAAACGAATACCGAAACGCAAATAAAATGTCAAAATAATCACATTAATTGGAATATAAAAAATAAAATAATAATGTCTACAGAAAGGAAAATCCCTTCGGTGGACTTATGAAACAAAACAAAATTTCGAATGATAATAATTTTACAGCCATGGTATATTACTCGTATTGAACCCCCTGAACGAAATCAATAAAAATAAAAAAAATGTTTTCGTTTCCTCTATTTACATTGATTAGATTTATATTTTTTTCTATTGCGAATATAAAATGTACTAAAAAGTTTGAGGCTCTAACTTAGAATATCAAATGTTGCCAAAATCAAACCTCTTTCTAACCAACTTTAAAAAAGGAGTAGGCCCTCGGTTCAACTATTTTTCTACTTACTACTTTCTCTACTTAGACCTACCAAGGTATGTTTCTTACACATTTTCTGTTGACATAGTCTTTTCGGTGGACATCGGGACCACAGGAAAGATGTCCACAGAAAAGATGTATTATAAAAACTCTTGCGTAAAGAAATTAACTTTAAGGTTAGAAATCAAGCAACATGCTTTTCATTTACTTGTACTAAATGCTCATATAAAAACAATAAATATACATTTTTATAGATAATATTTACATGTTGGAGCCTCTGGGTCTGCGGAGGGACTTCGGTTCCCTCTGTATTTTGTACCGTATGTTCCATGGGGAGTGCTCTGAGGAATTGTTCGAGATGATACCAACATCTCGTTTTTACCATCGCACCGCCCGCCACCGGAGTAGAGTTCATCCATACTACCTGGAGCCACTGCGGTCATCCACAGTGCGTTTCCAGAGATCTTTTTTGCCACGTACCATCCGGCTATGGAATGAGCTCCCCTCCACGGTGTTTCCCGAGCGCTATGACATGTCCTTCTTCAAACGAGGCTTATGGAGAGTATTAAGCGGTAGGCAGCGGCTTGGCTCTGCCCCTGGCATTGCTGAAGTCCATGGGCGACGGTAACCACTCACCATCAGGTGGGCCGTATGCCCGTCTGCCTACAAAGGCAATAAAAAAAAAAAAAAAAAAAAAAAATGTCTATAATTGGAACAGGAAAGAACACTTGATCTTTTACGTTTATGTGTGTTTTGGAATAAAAAAAATATTTTCACTCGCACTGGAATCGAAACAACAAAATATCAAACGCCGGAATGGCTACTATTTAGTGATGCCAACAGTTAAAAAAATAATAATAATGCGGTCGAATAAATTAAAATTTGATGTCGTTTTATCGCGTCCACAGAAAAGACTCCATTTCATGTAACCATAGGTTTATTGGATTTATTGTATACAGATAGTAACGATTTATTTTTTTTATTCTCAATATTATCATCTTTATTATATTGTTTGTGTTACAAGTAAATAATTTTAATATATAGGGTACTTTAACTATTTTTAAACATGGCTCAAACATTATACCTTCGTCTTGTAACAGTCCACAGGAAGAGATTTTTTGATGTTTAACGCCATCAAAATGAACTTATGAAATGTAATATTTTACAAGATACGATTAAAATGAGTAGTAATATAGTACCTTTACGATTTAAATACTTTCAAATATTCGCTAATTTGCTCTTTTAGATGATACATTGCTATAACACTTTTTTTACCCTTTTTGTGTATGACCCACCCATACGAAAATATAACAAAAATAATGGTTTGATTAACAAGGATCAGCAGACAGGTTTGCACTGGTGTTAAGTGAGTACCGGAGCTCATGAAAGCCTTAGTGTTAATCTGTACTTTAAGGCAGTCTTGATTTAATTTAAATAATATCTATCAAATTCTTATAACCTCAATACACAGCCCAATGAGTTTCTCGCCGGATCTTCTCAGTGGGTCGCGCTTCCGACCAGGTGTTAGATTCTGCGAAGCACTTCTCTTGCTAGGGCCAGTGCTAGCAACACTCCTGGTTTGAGCCCCGTGAGCACGTCAAGAAGTAGCTGAAATAGCCTCTCAAGGCTATCAGTATAGGTAGGAGAAAAAAAAGTGTAAGAAGGGAGTGAGCGGAGAAATGGTAAATTACATAGGAGTATGGAAGGAGAAAACATGTTGCGCCGACCCCAGGTGACTGGGAGAAGGGCAGGAGAATGATGACGGTGATGAATACTCTCTATGATAAATGATATAAATGATTTGTTTTTAAATAATTTCGAATTAGGAGTTCCTCAAAATATGCCGTGATTACGTGGGTCTGTTTCTGATAAGATATACAGGGTTATCGTCTGTAACCGTCTTGAAACTATGCTATATAACTATAATTAGATAGGTTTTTTCCCTTTTATCGAGTAAAAAGATAATTTATGAAAACATAATTTCGCATTCGTATGATTCGACCAAAATTCAGTTATAAATTAAACAAGTAGAAATATTATCTATTTCTAAATTAGTATTACAGATATAGTTTAATGAATCTTCCCAATAAGTAAACATCTGTGCACATACTTGTGGTGGGAATGACTCGGTACTTCCCTTAACCACATAATTTACAATATAGAAATAAACACAACTATGTAGTTAATATGTATGTCGTGGTTGACGACTTTTAGTAATATTAAGACGTTGTTTTGACTATTATTTTAAATGATGAAATGTTGTTTTGATAAATATCACAAAATGTAGGGTAGACTCCGTAACGCCACAGTATAAAATGGCGGTACGTGGACAGAGTCATGGCATTCCGTGTCAGACAGTCATTCAGTCCGTATCAGACGGTCCGTCCGTCAGTCAGTCAGTCGGTGAAAGTTGTGTGTGTTGAGTTTCAATAATTATTATTCAAAAAGTTTTATTGACTAAACTGAGTTCAATCGAATAGTAGTGATGACGGAAACTACCGCTTAGCCATCCCTGCCGTCGCGCCAACATGTATATGTTATTGAAACTAATCCGCTCGAAATGTGGGTGTTTTATTTATTAATTAGCGCATGCGTATAAATACATAAATAAGACGTGAAGATAAAGAATCCAACAGAGTTATTTGAGAGATTTATAAAATAATCGAAATATGTGAATAATTACATCTTAAAACTTTATGCGGCATTCAAATTAAGCCTAGTGACGCTCGTACACCCAATAAAATGCACCCGGATTTACATTGTACTGAATACCGATTATTCATATTAATGTTGTATAATAATTTAAAACATTTAAAGTCGCCGTGGCCTAAAGGATAAGACGTCCGGTGCATTCGTATGTAGCGATGCACCGGTGTTCGAATCCCGCGGGCGGGTACCAATTTTTCTAATGAAATACGTACTTAACAATTGTTCACGATGGACTTCCACGGTGAAGGAATAACATCGTGTAATAAAAATCAAACCCGCAAAATTATAATTTGCATAACTACTGGTGGTAGGTCCTCTTGTGAGTCCGTACGGGTAGGTACCACCACCCTGCCTATTTCTGCCGTGAAGAAATAATGCGTTTCGGTTTGAAAGGTGGGGCAGCCGTTGAACTGCCTATACTGAAGAAACTACATAAGAAACCTTAGAACTCATATCTTAAGGTAGAGTGGCGGCATTTACGTTGTAGATGTGTATGGGCTCCAGTGACCACTTAACACCAGGTGGGCTGTGAGCTCGTCCACCCATCTAAGCAATAAAAAAATCTTTTTTGTCGTATGTGTTTTTTATTTTTTTCCCCTACCTATGCTGATAGCCTTGAGAGGCTATTTCAGCTTCACCCTAACGTTTGTAGGTGAGCTCGCGGGGCTCAACCGGAGAGTTGCTAACACTGACCCTAGCAAGAGCAATGCTTCGCAGAATCTACCACCGGATCGGAAACGCGACCCACTGAGAAGATCCGGCGAGAAACTCAGTGGGCTAATGTGTTTATGCAACGTAATCTTTGAACGTGATTTTCACCCACATAAAGCATAAATAAAAAAAGATGCGGGCAAGCTTGGTCTGATAATGATCCTTGGCACTATCGGCGGGCAGTTTGCTTCACTAGAAACTTCACTAGAAGCTTCACTAGAAACTTCACTAGAAACTTCACTCGACAGTAAAAAAAAATAGCATCACATAACAAAAACATGTCTTTGAGAGTCGATGAAAGGAATATAATAAAAGAAGGCACTCATTGGCAGTCAGCTACTTCGATCTGTCTCCGGTATTGCTGATGCCCATGAACAGCACGATTTACCATCAGGCGGGCTCTATGTCCTCTATGCCGTGTAATGATAAACCTTCTGCCTAAGACGGTAATGAAAATATTGCTTGTGGCATGGAGGACTTTCCATTTTTACCTGGCAAAGCATTATTTTACAATGACAGTTCGACACGAAGGCCTAATTACGATGAGTTCAGTAAATCAAAATGAATCGTGAAATCCCAAAATATTATTGTGCAATTCCAAAAATCATACTTCAAAAGCACCTTCAAACAGGTCCATCGCGAACCGTTTTTCTAAAATTTAGGCATATTCTCATTTACGACACCCACATTGGAACAAAACTCGAAGTATCCATCAGGAAGGAACGTCGCCCGGACGTCCAGGTGCAATAAATCAGCTCGCGTCACGACGTCTGATTAATTCCCGCGCAGACTTTCAACTTCGTCATGCTAATTTGAAATTCGACGTTGACTACTAATGGAACGAAAGACGAAAAAAAAATACGAGTGTATTTCGTGGATAAGCATTTGCAGTAGTAAAGGTTTTAAATATTAAAACCGCACCAATTGAATTGACCGAAAACAACATATTTAATTGTGTGCCTCTAAATACCTCTTTCTTCAGTAACAGACGAAAATAGAATATTAAATTTAATGGTATGTAATTATGTATTTAAACATCCCTTAGAGTTGTTTTATCTCTAAAACTCGGTAAGTACGGTAATCGGCTTCTTTTTTTTTAAAATATTTTTACCTGGCTACGAAACGCTTAAGCCAAAGATTGCGTCTTCTTAATTCTGATATATGATATGAAATAAATAATTTCAATGGCCTTTTTTGAAGACGCTACGTCCAGCGACTTTGTTTCATTTTCCTACATTTGTTTATTTTCCAAAAAAATACTAAACTAGACCACGATTATTACAGGTAAGTCTAAAGAAACAATAAATTAATAAAGTATGTAAAACAATTCACACAATTTCTTTCCTCGCGTTCCCGCCAAAAACCTTAATTTTATTTGACCGATAGATTTTTTAAGGTATTTTATGACCTGGTAACTGAGACCTTTAAGTCATGTCTTATTTTAATTTATATTCTTAGTGTAATGAAAAATGATATTATGGAGTGAAATGAAATCAAGATGATTAATTTGAGACATTAATCAACTGGGATGAAATTAAATGAAATGAGATGATATGGGATGAAATATAATCTCAGTAAAATTGTGGTCATTTACTAAGATTTTTTCAGTTGATTTTTTGGAGGATCCCGAGAAGTTACGTCCAGCGGCTTTGTTTCATTTTCCCACATCTGTGCACTTTCACAGATATTAAACAGTTAATAAACCACCATTATTACACATTTAAACCCGAAGAAACACTAAATAGACAAAATAAAACAAATCACACAACTTCACTCCTCGCGCTCCCGCCAAAAAGTCCTGACCGATAGATTTTTTTTAAGTGATTTTATGACCTGGTAACTAAGACCTTTAAGTCATGTCTTATTTTAATTTATATTCTTATTTTTATGAAAAATGATAATATGGAGTGAAATGAAATGAAAATGATTAATTTGAGACGTTAATCAACTGGGATGAAATTAAATGAAATGAGATGATATGGAATGAAATATAATCTTAGTGAAATGGTGGTCATTTACTAAGATTTTTTCAGTGGACTTTTTGGAGGATCCCGAGAAGTTGCGTCCAGCGGCTTTGTTTCATTTTCCCACATTTGTGCACTTTCACAGATATTAAACAGTTAATAAACCACTATTATTACACATTAAAACCCGAAGAAACACTAAATAGACAAAATAAAACAAATCACACAACTTCACTTCTCGCGTTCCCGCCAAAAAGTCCTGACCGATAGATCGACTATATATTGCACAGATTAAGTAGGTAAGATTAAGATTTTTGTGGCAAAAGGTTCCAAGCACGTTTCTTTTTAGTATCTTGTAGGGATAATACCAAATACGGCCATATTTGGTATTATCCCTACAAGATACTCATAACTTTACGGATCGCTCTTCCGTACTGATATTAGATGAGCTCACTAATTAAATGGGGTAGCCAACGGCCCCATAACCATTGGTATAGATTAGCTATGGCAGTTTAACGTTATTTGACCATAAAATTAATTGTTACTAATCTATTCACATTCACACGCCTCTGTTACGGCTGACCAGAAAAACAATTATTAAAACATTAACAATTGATTCAAAAACTGATCCTTATGACATTTAAAATAACGCCACTTTTCCTAAAACCCAACGGCACGTCCACTATGAATAGCCAAAGAAATTTAAAGTTCATTTTGAGAAATACCTTTGATCGTGAATGCTCTTTATGCCTTTGCTATAAGGACTAAAAAACCTATACAAGATATAAGGTTATGTATCTTAATTTAATTTCAATTTAGTGAAATTAGTGTGCCAAGCAACATTTAACTTTAAACCTAACCGATAAGGTGTATATAATAGTGTTTTTGGTTTCCTTTTGCGTAAGAATTATTAAGGATCGGACAACTCAATGAACCAAAATTGACAGCTGCGGTCAGTTTTCGGTTGCATTATAGACAGATTTATGTCCACCCACGCGTTCTCTCATTTTCACGTAATTATTGCGTGTAATTGCCATGAAACATGCCCTTTGAATGTATTAATGGAGAATGAATCTTTATAAATCTGTTCTGCAAATTGTTAGGTTATAAATGGCGGTAAACTTGTTTTTTTCTTTAAAGGCAATAGAGTTATAGTTCTGATTTGTAGGTATTATTTAACCTTTTTTTTTGTGTGTTATCCGATTGAATATACCTACGTGAAGCGTGCGCTATCATTTAAAATCGCTCAATTGTAAAGCTGAAATATTGTTCGGAGGTTGGAATGGCATTTTGATTCGACCTTACCATCATGTGAGATGAGGTATTCATGATTATCAGCACTAAGCATACTTCTAGGCATCTACTTAAGAGTTTCTTCTTTCAATCTTCACATCATCTTCATCAGCCTTTATATTTTGTCTAATCATGCAAATAAAATCACTATCCTATGCAAACATATCACACTAATTTTATCATTTTTCAATAAATTATATCAAATTTCTCTAGTGTTCGATAAGTTTAATATATACAAGACTAAAATGCTTTGTAGTTGAATGTCAATATCTATATATTAATACGTGAAGCAAAAACTTTGTATCCCTTTTTACGAAAATTGCGCGGACGGACGAGTATGAAATTTTCCACACTTATAGAGAATATAGAGAAGAAGTGCACAATGCTAATTTTTTTTTAAATAATGCATAAAAGATACATTAAATCAATAAAGAAAACATTACACTCCACCATACCATGTATTTGACGCACACACGCATGCATATTATTTATTGTCAAACTTTTGTTCTTGACGTCTGTGGTCAAATTGAGAATAGATTAAATATTGTTTGTCTTTATTAATATTTTTTTATAGAGTAGCCTTGGCGAAATTTGTCATAATAGAAGTATAAAATACAATCATAATAGTGTACAAACTTACAATTGCAATTAATTATAGTCGAATTTCGACTACTGCGGGACCTCTAGTATTTATTAAAATACGAACAATTTATCAAGCTAATCTCCTTTGAGTATTGTAGAAGCCATAGACAATACTAGACCGATAAGTGACTAAGCTCCTAATAGAAAAGTAAAGATTCGTTTGAGGCATTTGTACGCACGCTTCCGTTTGGGTCGGCTTCTTAGCGGTGATACCACAATAGTATTTTAATTTACGCGAATCAATTCTTGTAATATTTATTGTATTCTAAAATAATACGTTATTTGGTAAATGTCAGCTGAGTTAGGTATCTCCTTTTGCGTTTTCTGCGAATTTTTTACTGGTGGTAGGACGTGAGACCGCACGGGTATGTACCACCAACCTGCCTATTTCTGCCGTGAAGCAGTAAAGAGTTTCAGTTTGAAGAGTGGGGCAACCGTTGTAACTATACTGAGATCTTAGAACTCATATCTCCAGGTGGGTGGCGGCATTTACGTTGTAGATGTCTATTGACTCCGGTAACCACTTAACACCAGGTGGGCTGCGAGCTCGTCCACTCATCTATACAATAAAAAAAATCTAATTTGACATGTTATTTGGTACATATTGGATATTGGTGTATTAAGTTAGGACTTAAATTCGAAAAGTGTGTAGCATACGGCCGCAAAATTTGTCGATATGAATATTTTATAATTACTTATTTGAAAGAAAACAAAAAATAAACATCTCAGAAAACGCACAACTTTGATTATGACTTCTAAATTAATTAATAGACAATGAATTTCAAAAAGCACTTTTGGCAAATTCCAGGTACTCATAAAGAACCTCAGAAAATACATGAATGTGTGTGCAATTGACGGAATGGCAACACTGTGTCGGTAGTGACCGCAACAGTATAGCATATCAAGCGGAATCCTCTTACCCTCGCCGTGGCTCCGTCTTCAATATTATTCTAAGGCTTCATATAGTTCCACTTCCTCAAACCTCATTAGGTTTACAAATCGGCCAAAATTTTCGATCGTAATTTTTTCAGAAAATGAAAAAAACACGAAAACCACTGGTCAACTCACCGAGTTCTTAGTACACGAGCATGATTATAAACATGATGTGCAATTAAATTGAGTCTTAGAACTCATATCTTAAGGTAGCATTTATGTTACGGTAAGTAGTCGACGTTGCCCTAAGCACGTCATTACAGATCCTCCCGCTCCATTAATGGTGTTTTTAGGTACCACAAGCACCGGTCGTCGTCCTCGTCGATCCCGTCGCTTGCGACGAAGGGCTCGACGATACAACTAACCCATAGACACAGCCCACTGAGTTTCTCGCCGGATCTTCCCAGTGGGTCGCGTTTCCGACCCGGTGGTAGATTCTGCGAAGCACTGCTCTTGGTAAGGGCCAGTGTTAGCAACACTCCGGTTTGAGTCCCGTGTGCTCACCTACATGTTAGAGCGAAGCTGAAATAGCCTCTCAAGGCTATCAGCATAGGTAGGAAAAAAAAACGGAAAAAAAATTCAGACCATTTTAAACATCATCCGAAATATTTCTGAAGCCGGTGATGGAGTATGCAGTCCAACCTTTACCCCGGTGTTCATTTCTCAAAAGCCGCAATTAAACTAAAACTAAACAAACTGCAGTAATGGCGGAACTCACCCCGCGCCCTCGCATCCGCTTCCGCCACCCTATGCAATGTTTATTAATAAATCAAATATATTTACTTAAATCTCGTAAATTAACATTTGTTGCATTATAGTCCTTATAGCAGGTTGTTTAGAGCCGATTCTCGTGTGAGGAGCTTCGACGATTGAATTAAAATATTCGAAAATTGTCGTTGGTTCAAAGTTTTTTCTTTCGCTACGACTATTCATTAGTTTTCCTTGAGGCAATATGTGAATTATCCGTCTCTATAATGCTTACTTAGAAAATAGGAAGCTTCTACATAACTCTGAGAGGTCGTAGGTATATAAAAAACCATTGAAATTCATAAGGTATGAGACCTCGCGGACGAATGACACAACAAATTCAGTTCGCATTAAGTTTATTGTCCAACTTCTGTTCTAGTATTTTGAGACAAGCATTGTGTATTACTCAATCAAGTTTTGTCAAAGGACTTTGTAAGATGATACACACGGGGCTGTGAATGGGGGGAAGGGTGGGGAAGGGGGTAGGGTCACGCACGTGCTACTTCCTACAAGGCCCCTCCGGACCACTTCCACTACGTTTTAACTTACAAGGAAATGATCAAGAATCGTAGCTGAGTTTTTAGACGTGAAGTACAATAGTACTAATTTGATAAACAAATGTGAAATGTAGTTACTTTTTCTACCTAGTTTTGTTGGTGTAAAAAGGTTGCCGGATGTACATAGATGACAAATGCTTTGTCTGCTGTCCAATTCTTCGAAATGATAGGCTTCGTGGTAGAAACAGTCAGTGTGGTGGTGCCTATCCGTGATGACGTGCAAAACGCCCTACCACCAGTAAATACCAGTTCACAGACGCTCTACGCCGAGATAATACTCTGATAAGGCTCCTGTCCAGTCTTCGGGGAATCCCTCAGACGTCTTTCACGATACCCACTGGAAGAGGAGGGGCGGTTCTGTTCTAATAAAGCAGAAGGAACTCTGATAAAATGACACAAAATGCATTATAATGTCAACATAACGAAATATGTTTTTTTTTTTATTTGCTTAGATGGGTGAGCGAGCTCACCTGGTTGTTAAATGGTTACTGGAGCCCATAGACATCTACAACGTAAATGCGCCACCGACCTTGAGACATAAGTTCTAAGGTCTCAGTACAGTTAAATTTAGTAATATTATATTATACTATACTATTATAATATTAGTACAATTAAATTAATAAAAGTAAATAAAAGTACACTGACCCGGATTTGGATTTGATAGGAACATTCTTGAGAACCGCGATTTTTGTTAAACATTTTTGATATGAGATAATAAAAGCGATGGTCTCCGGAAGCTAACGATAGACTCATACGGACCATGAACTCGGCTGTTTGTAGACCAATAAAAAAAGGCTCACTTATCGCCGATAATACTACAACATTAATAGCTCCATTAATTTACCAATGCAAACAAACCATAAAATTACCACAACCACATAACCCAACAATAAAAACCGGCATAAAATTATAGAGGCAAAACGAAACTTTTGGAATATCTAATAAAAATTCATTGGTACTAAACATTTTTTTTCCCTTTGCCTCGAACTACATTAAACGAGACAATTCATAGGCAACTTCCCGCCATAATATTTCCATACTTTCTCGAATTCACGAGTTCCACGAACAAAGTCGAGTTGAATCCAAACAACCCTTATGTAGGCGGAATACGGTTAAGCATAATCTAATGCACTTATTACCTTTCGGTTTTCACGAGAACTTTAACATAAGTCAAAGTAAAACTAGACCTTATGCCCATGAGATAAGTTTGATGATCATCAATGAATAATGATTAGCTTTAAATAGAAAAGAATAGAATACAATGAAAACATATTTCCCTGAATACGAGGAGAGGTATTTTTTTTTCGAATTTTTAATGGAATTCGAATGATCTAAATTTTCGGCTATGTCATTATGTCTATAACGAAGGAGTATGATGTGTTTCAGACGTAAAACGAACGATATATAAAACAATTAATGCTTCGGACCTCAAGTCTCAAGATGATGAGCTGTGGTTAGCTGCTTGAGGTACGAAAAAACTTTTTAACTATAATTATGTTTTCAATACAGACGGCGTAAATCTATTATTAGACAGAGTGATTGATACAACTTTAACACGTTCACTGCGGAACAGGTCCAAATCAGCCTGCCACGGAATTTCACCTGGTGCGGACGAAGAAAACTATGTCCCTCTCGCTGGTGCGGAACGATTATCTCAGGTGTTTGTAAAGGTACGACAAAGACAAATATATATTTGAGATTGTGGTCAAAAGTATAGGTGTTCCCTATAAAAACATCACGGCAGGCCTTTATCGGCCTATCACGCACTGACGGTAAAAAATATCAACTCGGTGCGGGAGGAGGCCTATTGTGGCCCGCCGTCCCAACAGGCTGTTGGCGGCCCGATACCGCACAGAGCGCCCGCCTCGCCAGTTAGTGTTGGGCAAGCTATCGGAACTGACGTACGTCACGTTTTTTTTATTCCTTAAAATTAAAAGCACGATGTCAGGCAACAAAAGAAAGATAAATATTTTGGAAAATAAATTAATTTGCGGTGCAGATAGTGATAGTGACAGCAGTCAGAAGATATTTTCCTTCAAGAAAATGAGAAACTGCGGGAAACCATGAAGAGTTCCGAGGTGAAAAGGAAAGTAAAAAAAATTAAAACATACTGCAGAATATGCAAGCAAAATCTTTGTGCGAAATGTTTTAAAGACAGCCATTAATAAATAATTAAATAAACAATTTTTATTTCTTTACTTTAATTCTGTTTTATTTTCGATATCCCCTTATTTTTGTCTTTCCCATCACTACTAAAAATACTTTCTAGTGCGGTTCTGGTCGATATCGACCCGCCACTTTCCCTGGTTTATTTCTCATTTTCTGTTCGGCAGATCCCGGGGCGAATCAAATCTAAAGAAGTTGGGTTCAAGGTTTTTCCAACAGTCCAAAAACTGTTCACCTACATTATGTTTTCGCAAAGTTATAGCAATTTAATCTAACCTTGTGCTGACGTGTCGAAAAAGACCTACCACGCACTGGCGGAAAAATCATTGGGGGCACAATTTGGCCCGCCGCCGCACCAGACAAAGGTTTAAGATTTTACTTGCCGCAGCGAACGTGTTAATAGTCATCACTTAAGACATTTTTATATAAAGACATTAACTTTTTTTTTCTTTTTCTTAGAAGGGTGTGCTTACAAGACCCATCTGGTATAAAGTGGTTACTGGAACAATAGACATCAACAAGGTAAAGGCCCGCCACTCACCTGAGACACGATCACGAATTAGTGCTAGAAATACGCAGAATGATAGGACCTCTTGTGAGTTTCGCACGGGTAGGTACCACCACCCTGCTTATTTCTGCCGTTAAGCAGTATTGCGTTTCGGTTTGAAGGGTGGGGCAGCCGTTGTAACTATACTTGAGACCTTAGAACTTATATCTCAAGGTGGGTGGCGCATGTTGTAGATGTCTATGGGCTCCAGTAACCACTTACCAGGTGGGTCGTGAGATCGTCCACTTATCTAAACAATAAAAAAAGTAAAAAAAACATATTATGTATATAGATATCGGATAGATATACATTGATATAGGGATATAGATAGATTATGTATTATAGGGATAAATTGTTTTAGGTACGGTAATAGTTTGGAATCGATTTTTTTAAAATTCGAATTTCGTATCGACTTTTTTTAATGCTGACATCGAATTCCATTAAATCGAGTTTCATGCGCCACATATCGAGCGATGTGAGTGTAATGTCGCGGAACGCATTGCATCCCTACGTGTAACGGTACGTGGCGAATTTTTTAAAATATTACAATTTATTGCTCCGATGTGCTATTGAGACGCTCGGCGAATGAATTTCGCTCAAACCGCGACCGATTCGATACGGTTTCCACATATCCGCAGCCAAAAATCGCTTTTATTCGTCGAATAATAATAAAATGTATATTGTAATGAAACGGACTTTAAAATAGAACTAAATTTTTTGACAAAAAAGAAAATCGAATTTATCCAAATAAAATGAGAATATCATTGATGTAGTCGAAGTCAATCAAAAATGCGTTATTAAGGATAACTCCAAAACTATTGGTCAACTCTTGATTTAATCTAAAAGTAAGCACACTACCTGCACTAATCTTAATTAAAAAAAAAAGAATCATATTCAGCCACCTTAAAAATACCTTGAAGCAATAATAAAAAAAACTAATTGAGAACCTCTCCCTTTTTGGAGTCGGTTAAAAAGATACCCTTATTATTAATAAACATACATTATGACATGAAAATGTAATTATTTGTGTTCAAAAGCATCAATTTACCGCATCGATTGGAACAGTTCTGCTAATTCATTTTGTCTTCTACTTTGGAAAGTATTGGAGCCGCTATTTTCTTGCCGAAACATCGACCTTGTGGACGTGAATAATGACCCAAGAATATTGAACACCAGGCGGGCTATGAATACCTTTATTTATCTACCCTAAAATTTTATAGCCACTAGCGCAAGTCCTCAAGAGCATACAGCAAATCTGATGTCGTATGCGGAAGGATGACTCGTGCCTAAAAAATATATTTTAAATAATAAGGTTAAAGAAGCTATCAGTGAAATGTAAAAGCACTCAACTTCCAAGACGTCACGGAACAAAGATTATTTTCACGTTTTAATCATTCTAAAAACACAAGGAAAGTTATTTCTTGAGCATTGCGTCTGTAGTGCAGGCATGGAGTTAGGTGGAAGGTAGTTAGTTAGGAAGAATGTTGGCAATGACCCCCCAGCCATATTATTGGATACAACAACTCTTGCATTAAAAATCATTGAAATGATTTCGAAATATTGAAAAACACACATGGTTTGGAATTTCAATAAAGTCTTTGCTTTGCTTTCTCTTTTTTTTGGACACCAAAGAATTCTCAGATCCTAGTCAAATCGAATACTTTTGAAATACAAAACAATGACAAGATATTTTGCAATAAAAAAGAATTTAAAATATAGTAAACAAAGAATTTTTTTTGCTCGCCGAGGTCAGAGGATCGGTAACTGATAATAAATCGCTATTCTTTTAATCAGGATGTTCGAGCTACGTGATCTCTACCAGCTCTAGCTCGACAGATACACATCCGTGATTCACCCTAGTAACAATCGGCATCCCCGTGGCTACCTTCTCCTTTCCAAAATTATATCACTACCCTCATAGCCTCCAATTGAGGTTGATTTTGGAAGCTACCACAGATTAATTCCATGATCCACGAAGCAGCGTGTCCTGAGTGATTACACATAATTTAATTGTTATTGTTATTTCCCAAGTCACGTTTTAATTACAGTTTCCATGGTTACGGACGATCACGGAACCGTAACAGTAGTTTTAACTAACAACCATCTAGCACACAGTTTCATTGAAATCAAAATAAGACCCCCCAACTCAGGAACCGAATGCGACTCTGAAATTCCTGTAAGATAAGACCGCTCCGCATTAAGCACTTCACGAGCCATCTGAAGCTGAAACGGATCTCTTTCAGTTTAATGGGTGATATTTTCTGTTCATGGGTGGGGTCAGAGGTGAGTCCCGGCCAATGGATGCTCGACGTGAGACAGAGCTGTGTCTTACTCCAGATAAAGAAACCGCCGAGACGCAGGAGTGAGATGAGAGATTTTCTATTCTTGGCCGGCGCGTGTGCTGGCTACGTGTACAGTCGTAGCCGAATTAATTAGTGTTTTATTAACATTAGCGTACCTAATTATTATTGATATTAGTTTGATTCTCATGTACATCTTATTAGTTGTCATTTTTTCGATCAGCTGTTTAAGTTTGTTTTATTAAAGTCGCATCTAGTGCTTTGTGATTACAAGAATCTTAAAATAAAAGTCTTTAAAGTTTAATCTTAAAATTTGAGGTCTAAGTTTTAATTAAATAGGATAGTTGACTGTGCCGATCTACAAAATAGAATGCATTATTGCTTTGTGGGAGAAATGTATTAAATTATTTCTATTCGTGGCTGAAATATAGCCTATAAATATATTATGATCACGAATTGCTTGATTACATTCTAAAATATAATAAGGTAAGTTTATGGCTAAAAATAATTATATTTAATTTTCAATTCACTTTTGAACACGACAGTACAGTCATCGAGTTATTCCTGGCCGTTGCAAGTTGAATAAATCCACAGCGGAATTGCGGGCGGACCATGGATTACATGAACAACTTTATATTTCGTCTTTGAAGTAAACGAAAAATAAATGTAAATAAAAATAAACATAGTAAACTCATAAATTTGTATAGTTTATGATATGATGATTATATTTGGTACAAAACATTGTGATGCGGTTTGGTGGAAAAGCCGTTTTGCCGTTTTGCAAGAGCGTGACCCTCATGGACCTCATGGACCTCACACATAATGAAGGATAGCGACCTCATACGCTCATCTTGAATAAAAAAGCAACTGTTTAAAATCTTAATGATACAAATTTCGAACATTCTTTATTCGTTCTATCAAAAAAAAAAGCATTAGGTACTCACCCAGTCGTACTTTAATTAGGAACATTATATATTATTACTAGCTGACCCGGCAGATTTCGTAGTGCCTCAGTCGATAAATAAAAGACTTTTGTATAAAATAAACTTAAAACAAATAAAAGAAATCCGTCCGACGGGGGACACATCAAATGAAAAACAAAATTGTTATTTTTATTTCATTCCGAACATTTTGATATTTATCTAACCTTTTAAACCTTCTCTGGACCTCCACAAATAATTCAAGACCAAAATTAGCCAAATCGGTTCAGCGCCGTTCTCGAGTTTTAGCGAGACTAACGAACAGCAATTCATTTTTATATATATATAGAGATTGTACCGAAGTACTTTCTTCGATTTTCACAAGTCGTAGTAATAATTAAAACTAATTTTACGGTTTAATATTGCGATTTCAATGTTATTATGTAGTTTCTCACGTCTGGTATTAATTACAGTTTTCGTGGCCGCAGAAATCACGCAACGGTAAAACTAACTTCGAACATCACATACTGATTTCTTATGCCTATGCTAAAATTGTAAGCGAAGCCATACCTCAGAATTTAATGCATAATATTCTGAAATCGTTTCAAATCTATTCGGAAACGAAAAAGCGCAATGTAATATTGTAGAAATCTCTCCGAATCTAAGACTTATAGTGACGTCTATAATAAATATAATATTAGTTTACAAAACAAATAATACTGATATTAGAATTTAATAACATATACATATGTGTCTATATATTACACAAAAAACAATTTTTGGATGTTCTCTCGTTAATAACTAGTTCAATTGACTCGTCAACTAATTACACTTAAGGAACTATAATAATAAAGTAGCAGTTTTTTCAATTTCATAAAAAAAAAATCACTCCCCAGCGACCGACGTGTATGGGATTTGAATTTTTATGACTGCCACTTCATTTACTTCACACAGTCGATGGCGATGCAACCAAACAAATCAGTCAGGAACGAAAATAAATGAACGCAGCGAGAAAAAACACCTAATTCCCCTCAATTAGAAATAATATAAAAAAAGACGTCCCAAAAGTTATTTGAATTTCCATAAATACACTCCGCTCGACTTGTTTTTTGAGATATATCTTCCTGGTGCGTTTTTTTGAGTTGCTCCCGGTGTTTAGTGTATTTCAGTAGTAAATATGTTTCGATTTTTTGACGTATTTAAAAAAGGCACCATCGTGAAATTAACTGAAAAGAGTCGTTGACCTCTTCCTCGTCCGAGAAGTGAATTATGTTGGATATGATTCGGAAAACCGAAAATCTATATCGACGCTTGAAAGGCAAACGTGACTAAGCGACAATGCGTGAACTTTACAGTAGACTAATTTAAAGTTGAAATACCTGAAAACAAAATTTATCTTAACGGATCTAGCTGTAGTAGAATCTAGCTATTAGCTGTAGGATTGAAATGATATTGATAGACCTAGAAATATATATTTTTTGCGCATCGAATATGGTTATTGCCTATCATTTATGTACAAAGCAGTTATTGTCGATTAGTCATGTTTGCCTTTCAAGCGTCGATATGTACTTGCCTTGAACTGGTGTATATTGAATTGACAGAAACGTGATGGACGTCAAATTAATCACTAAAATTACAAATAGTTCTCAAAAAAACCTCAACACCAATTTGTTAACTTTAATAGATTCTCAATTTGTTTTCATTTATCGCAGACGTAAAATAATTAATTTTACGTTGCACAATTTTTAATCGATCGATTGAAATCGATTTGAAAATATTTTCCAAAAATTAATAATTCATCGTAAAATATCGATATCGATAAAACACGAATTTACACGTGACGTCGCGTCACTAAGTCCATTGTATTTATTTGGTTCTGGAATCCACACCGACGTCGCTGTCGACATAAATCGCGCGAAAGCAACTTCCGACAAAACGTTGAACAGTATAAAAACTAATCACGTTTTTTTGTTGTCGACTGTACGTAATCTTTGTTCTAAAGCATTTCGAATGTGTTTCTTCAGAATGTTATACTATTTATTCGTGACAATTTGAATAGTGATATTACGAGTATATAGCTCCACAGTCAGTTCCATAGTCTTTGTGTCACATCACATTATAAGCGAAGTAAATTGTCCCTTAGAAATAAGGTGACACTCTACAAAACTAGTATACGTCCGGTCATGACCTATGCAAGTGTAGTGTTCGCTCACGCGGCCCACACTAACATGAAACCCCTTCAAGTAATACAATCCCGTTATTGCAGGATAGCCGCCGGAGCTCTATGGTATGTCAACGAAATGGACATAGAGTCCATCAGTAAGTATCTGCAGTCAGTATCAGTGCGTCATTTCGAGAAAGCGGCACGACACGAGAACCCTCTCATCGTTTCCGCCGGTAACTACATTTCCGATCCTGCGGACCGAATGGTAAACAGTCGACGTCGCCCAAAACACGTCATTTCGGATCCTCCCGATCCACTAACGGTTCTTTTAGGTACCCCAAGCACCAGTCATCGTCCTCGTCGAACCCGTCGCTTGCGACGAAGGGCTTGGCAAGTAGATTAACCCACAGACACAGCTTACTGAGTTTCTCGTCGTCGAAGTCGACGTCGACACGACTGATCGAAGTCGTCGTGGCCTAACTAACGAATAAGACGTCCGGTGCATTCGTGTTGAGCGATGCACCGGTGTTCGAATCTCAGGCGGGTACCAATTTTTCTAATGAAATACGTACTCCACAAATGTTTACGATTGATTTCCACGGTGAAGGAATAACATCGTGTAATAAAAATGAAACCCGCAAAATTTTGCCTAATTACTGGTGGTAGGACCTCTTGTGAGTCCGTGCGGGTGGGTACCACCACTCTACCTATTTCTGCCGTGAAGTAGTAATGCGTTTCGGTTTGAAGGGCGGGGGAGCCGTTGTAACTATGCTGAGATCTTAGAACTTATATCTCACGGTGGGTGGCGCATTTACGTTGTAGATGTCCATGGGCTCCAGTAACCACTTAACAACAGGTGGGCTGTGAGCTCGTCCACCCATATAAGCAATAAAAAAAAAGTACGCAGTAAATAAAATAATCAGGTTCATATATATTTAGAAAAATGAATTAGAAATCTCCAACAGAATATGACTTCGTATTTGATTAATATTATTAATTTCTAGCACTCTAAGCAACGTTGCTTTATTATTCCATAGACAAGCAAAATTGTCTAGAAAATAAACATAATCTGAATTTGATTAATGATCATAAAGTAAAGACTAGTCGCTATCAATAGCTTTGTAAGAATACATTTTATTGTTACCAGAATTTGAATAAGCAAACCGGAAGGTCAGTCTCTCACAAAAGATTAATGATACGAAACTACGAAACCAATTCACTGGACGCAAAGAAACTATCCAGAACTAGTTGAACTATTCATAGGCATAAATCGTGATTCGCGCTATTATCAATCGCTCACAATAGTCGAACATTAATTATGAATTCTCGTATGATAGCACGTATAAAAGGTCAGATCTTGACCCGTGAGAATTGAAAAAAAAAAACAAAAAAATTTTTCGCGCCACACTATGATTGCGTATTTTTAAAATGGCGCGACCCTAAAATTTGAATATCCCCTTAGTTGTAAGAAAACATTTCATTGTGTGATTCCGGTCCTTATTGTCCGTTTGATAATTTATTCGTTCGTCCGGTCGCATGGTCACTAAGGTGTTATTATTATTTAAATTGGAGGAAAGCAGGTGCAGTTTTATGCAAACAGAACTGACCTTTGGTTAGACCTTTTCGTTTACGCGCGAAATTTATACAACGGCCATATTGTTTTTCTTTTTTACTTTAATCAAATACGTACCAAAAAATGTATATGTAAACATACATAGTTTGAATGTATAGTAACATTTTAATCGATTATTTAAATCACAATTGCTTCTAAAGCTAATTACTTAATATTATTACAACTACTATAGCCATTTACCTATCTACGCAAAAGATAAAAACACAGAAAGACATTATAATTTTTTTAATAAAGCAATGCAGTTACCAGTTTTAGTAGGCAGCGGCTTGGCTCTGCCCCTGGCATTGCTGAAGTCCATGGGCGACGGTAACCACTCCCCATCAGGTGGGCCGTATGCTCGTCTGCCTACAAGGGCAATAAAAAAAAAAAAAAAATACCACTGAACTCTCTACACTCAAGACAATGTCCTAAGCATAAAGTCCGCCGCTATACTTGTATAGATGAAGTTCAATAAATTAAAAAATAAATATTATGAACTACATTGCTTATCCATACACACATTTATCACTGGGGAAAAAAACTAAGCAGTTATAAGCGAAGATGACACTCCTTATCTCGGCACTTATTCATTCCAGTTTATCGTCATAGCCGCAGATTTTCCGAAAAAAAAAGAAATTTCGTTGATAGAGACGGTCGGGTCATCGATCAACCCGTCGGATTAGAGCGTCCTAGGACGATCGCTTCAATCATTATGCCCTCGGGACCGAGAGGAAATATTAAATATTTTCATTTCTTTAACATAGCTTATGAAACGGTGTGTTTGATAGATTTTTATAGACATTTTTCTAGTACTTTCTCGAGATTTTCCGAATCGTGATAAAAACTGTTTTTGGGATTTAATATCGCATTCTTGTTTTTGATTTTTTTTTTCTTTACAGCCCGCCTGATGGTGAGTGGTTACCGGCGCCCGTGGACGTCAGTAATACCAGGGTCAGAGCCAAGCCGTTGCTTACAGCTAAGTACTCTCCACAAGCCTCATTTGAAGAAGGACATGTCATAGCGCTCGGGAAACAAATAATAATGATTATTATTATTATTATTATATTTATTTCTGCGAAATTAAACTAGTTACCTATCATTATGATATTCTCTTAGTTTCATTTTTAATATTGTTTGCCGTTAATTTCTCACTTATAATTTTTTTATTTTTTATTTTTTTATTGCTTAGATGTGTGGACGAGCTCACAGCCCACCTGGTGTTAAGTGGTTACTGGAGCCCATAGACATCTACAGCGTAAATGCGCCACACACCTTGAGATATAAGTTCTAAGGTCTCAGTATAGTTACAACGGCTGCCCCACCCTTCAAACCGAAACGCATTACTGCTTCACGGCGGAAATAGGCGGGGCGGTGGTACCTACCCGTGCGGACTCACAAGAGGTCCTACCACCAGTACGATTCTTTCAGCCAAGAGCCATGTGCGTTCGCCATGGGTATCGCTACCTGCACCGGTAGGTACCACCACCTTCCTACCTCTTTCTGCCGTGAAGAATTCGTGTGTTCCAGCTTACAGGGTAGATACATTAACAAAACGCAATAATAATAAGACTTCCAAATCCATTGCTTCACGCCTCGCAGAAGGGCTACTTGCACATTTTTATTATATCTCTTAAATAATATAAAAGCCAAGTTTGAAAAAAATGGAAATAATGTGTGTAGTTTAAAAACAAAAAAAAATACACTTTGAAATAGCAAATTGAATTAACTATTAATTTCTTTTTTTATCCTGTTGATACTGGTCCGGATATTAGAATGAAATTCTAAAAGTAATGTATTGACGTTGGTCCTTGATGCGTACGCAAATTACCACGTTGAAAGGGCGTCTTGGAGTAGATGAAAATGACGCTCCGAGATTAACTATGTTACGTAAATACGTACATAAGCCAATATAATTGTAGGTATATGACAAACGAAATATCTTCCACCGAAAGGAGGTATTTCTCAGTAGACCGACGTTCCGAATGTTGTTGTTCGGAACTAGTATACTCGTATATGGGAGCTTCAGGCATCTGTCAAATATCTTACGCTGTATGATGGCTACCGCCACAAAAAGCCCGTTAAAAAATAATTTCCGATCACATAAATGAATTAAAAGTCATCATTTTCATCTAAGATGATTCTTTACTGAGTGATAACCCTAATATAAGCAAATCTTCTTGGTGTAGTGATAAAATTTTACGACACACATTGAAGGGTGTCGCAGATCAGTCAAGCGTTGTATTGTTTCCATTATGGTGTGTTAGCAGAATTGGATCACCCCTAAAAATATGGTCCCACTAAAATCACGATCCAGTTAGAACTATGATGTTGAAGCTTTCGAAGAAGTATTTTTTTATTTATTGCGTGGGTGGACGAGCTCACGGCCCACCTGATTTTAAGTAGTTACCGGAGCCCATAGACGTCTACAACGCAAATGCCGTCACCTGCCTTGAGATTGAAGTTCTAAGGTCTCAGTTTTTACAGTACATCGGCTGCCCCACTCTTCAAACCGAAACGCATTACTGCGTCATGGCAGAAATAGGTGATACCTACCCGTGCGGACTCATTTGTTAAGTAGGTAGGTATTTCATTAGAAAAATTGGTACCCGTCTGCGATATTCGAATACCGTTGTATCGCTAGATACGAATGCACCGGACGTCTTATCCTTTAGGCCACGACGACTTCAATTACGTTCGATTACGTTGATGATATATTCAATTTAAATAGTTAAAGCCAGTTTTTTTTCTGTACTATATCACGGTCATCAGATAATTCTGTCGTCACAACAATGGAATCGCGCCATTTCGCTTTGAAAGGGTTAACTCGATTCCCCTAAAAAAGTAGCCGCGGCTAAACTACTACGGATAAAATATGCCATATCTTCGTGAATGGTTGCATCATGCTGATCTTTAGTTTCCGCGAAAGGTCGTTTGTTTTTATACCCCGGATTAAGGGATTCAACATGTGTTGAAGAGTAGCGTGCTGTGTGACACTTTAGTGGCGAGGCTTTAGTGTTGTGCGAAATATAGTTATCAAGAGATAGTTGGCGTGATAAAAGACGGTTTTTTTATGACAGTTTTACGTTGTTTTATCGGTGTGGCTCGGGCCTATTCGGAGATCAGTGATTTTAGGAGCGTAGCGGGAATAGCACCGCGAACCGCGTGTGTCATTAAGTCGAAGTTTTTGTTGTAAAGGCATGATTGTCGCATTTTCAAATCGGTGTGCTCAGTGCGAGCTTGGAGTTGTAATAGCGTTGTAGGGGCGCTATTACGAGTACAACTCGATATAAATTTGAGTTAGCTTTTACACCGGTCGTTTCGGATCCTCCCGAACCACAAACGGTGCTTTTAGGTACCTCAAGCACCGGTCACCGTTCTCGTCGAACCCATCACTTGCGATGCAGGATTCGGCGAGTAAACTGACCCATAGACACAGCCCATTGAGTTTCACGCTGGATCTTCTCAGTAGATCGCGTTTCCGATCCGGTGGTAGATTCTGCGAAGCACTGCTCTTGCTAGGACTAGTCTTAACAACTTCCTTTGGTTAGAGCCCCGTGAGCTAACCTTTTCGCTCGGTTACGCTGGCATAGCCTCCCAAGGTTACCAACTTAGGTAGGAAAAAAAACCCTAATCGAAAAGTTATAAAAACTAGTACTATGCACACTGAACACATGATTGCGAATAATTACAGATAGAGTTATGTTAAAATTATCGAACCGGTAATTTTAGTTTTGCACCAGATAGGAATTTGGTAAGAAGAAATATATGATATAGGTATATTTATTTATTTATTTTTATTGCTTAGGTGGGTGGACGAGCTCACAGCCCACCTGCTGTTAAGTGGTTACTGGAGCCCATAGACATCCACAACGTAAATGCGCCACCCACTTGAGATACAAGTTCTAAGGTCTCAAGTATAGTTACAATGGCTGCCCCACCCTTCAAACCGAAACGCATTACTGCTTCACGGCAGAAATAGGCAGGGCGATAGTACCTACCCGTGCGGACTCACAATAGGTCCTACCACCAGTGATTACGCAAATTATAATTTTGCGGGTTTCATTTTTATTACACGATGTTATTCCTTCACCGTGGAAGTCAATCGTGAACATTTGTTAAGTACGTATTTCATTACAAAAATTGGTACCCGCCTGCGGGATTCGAACACCGGTGCATCGCTTCAACACGAATGCACCGGACGTCTTATCCGTTAGGCCACGACGACTTCACAAGGTATATAATTAGGTAACCATAATGCGAGTATATAACCATAAGAAATGGTTGATGGTAAGAGCCATTCAAGGAGATAGGAAATGCAAATGCGTAATCTGATTAATTAACAGATATAATATTATTGTATAAAACACACATATTCTTCGCCTATTGGTCGTCCTATTTACAATTAATATAACTTTATCTTCAGAATTGCGTCGGAGTAGAATTGAAGTGTTGAATGTCTTGAATAAAATGGGTACAAAATTAAACCACGTGTCGATCTTTCCTATGATTAGTGAAAAAGAAATCATGTTAGTATTACATTTTTCACTTTCATAATATTGCTTATTGCTTAGATGGGTGGACGAGTTCAAGATACTCTTGGTGGGAAGTACGTTCCGGTGTCCATAGACAACAACATAAATGTGGTAATTACACATGCGGGCTCACTAAACGCACTACCGGTTAAAAAGATCTATCATAAATACATACCACTAATAAATATATCATACTAATTGGATTATTATGGTGCTATTTACTTTTGTAACCAGGTAGTTCTTGAATGTTTTTAATGCTTTCTCGGAAAAGATCGGATCCAATATTGAAAATGTAAATTAATACAACAGAACTGATTTAGGATAGCAATGCAGGAAGTGATGGGATTTTATACTAAAACTCCCTGTAATATTTTATATGGTCGGTTCCATAGCGTGGCGTTCGCGATTTCTATCCGTGTGGGCTTCCACTGTGCCCGAGAAAGTATGGAAGCTGCTTTTGAATAGGAGCTTTAGGTTGTTGATTTGTCAAAAAGCTCGTTTGGACGAGAGTCGCCGATGACGGTACGAAAGTAAGTTTTTTTATTTGTGCTCTAGTAAAGTTTACTAGTATAATACACAAGAGTACAGGGGAAGTACTGTAGTAAGTTTACTGGTGGTAGGACCTCTTTTGAGTCCGCGCGAGTAGGTACCACCACCCTGCCTATTTCTGCCGTGAAGCAGTAATGCGTTTCGGTTTGAAGGGTGGGGCAGCCGTTGTAACTATACTTGAGACCTTAAAACTTATATCTCAAGATGGGTGGTACATTTACGTTGTAGATGTCTATGGGCTCCAGTAACCACTAACACGAGGTGGGCTGTGAGCTCGTCCACCCATCTAAGCAATAAAAAAAAAAAAGATCACGGGAGTTCGATGGAAGTTGGTGGAACATTTGCGAATGGTGCCGGAGGCCAACTCCGAGAACTAGACGTCACAAGTCATCTAAATATGATTCAAAGGATAAGGTTTGAAGCAAAGGCTTAAAAGATTTTCTCTGTTGTTGTGAAATAAATAAAAAACAATTTCAGATACGGTAGGCAGCGGCTTGGCTCTGCCCCTGGCATTGCTGAAGTCCATGGGCGAAGGTAACCACTCACCATCAGGTGGGCCGTACGCTCGTCTGCCTACAAGGGCTATAAAAAAAAAAAAAGATACGAAATTTTAAACGTACGAAAAAAATACAACACAAAAGCCGATATCCGCATCATCGAAATAGAATGTCCGAGAAAATTTACAGTGCAATCTTATTTATAGCAAAATTATACGGTCGCCGTGAGAATGCAAGGGAATGAAGGGACCATGGCCAGATATAGCCGACCGGGATTACTTGGGGTATAGGGAGTAACTATTCGTAAGTAGCTTTTGGACCGAATTTAGATTATCGTTTTTTTTTTCTTTCTGGAACGACTGTAGAGCGAAATTAAATAAAGGCATTGGAGGTCAATCTTTTAAAATTATTCTGTGCTCTCTGAAACAGGAGTAGGGCGAGTGATTCTCGTTAATAACACTTTTCAGTGTATTTTACCTCCCACTCCTTACCTGCCACACGCAATGTACAGTGTGCTTATGGCGACTGATGGTAGGACCTCTTGTGAGTCCGCACGGGTAGTTACGACCAGCCTGCCTGTTTCTGCCGTGAAGCAGTAATGCGCTTCGGTTTGAAGGGTGGGGCAGCTGTTGTAAGTATACTGAGACCTTAGAACTTAATCTCAAGGTGGGTGGCGCATTTACGTTGTAGATGTCTATGGGCTCCAGTAACCACTTAACACCAGGTGGGCTGTGAGCTCGTCCACTCACTTAGGCAATAAAAAGAAATTCGTAATAAGTTCGATTTTTAAGTAAGTCTCATCTACGATTCACATATCTTTTTTAAGTAACAATCACGTCACGTTAACTGGTCCCGTGCTAAGTTCGTAAAGATCTTGTGTTACAGGTACCAGATAACGGATATAAATGTAAGATTTTTATTATACACATACATATATTTAATAGACATCCATAACCCTGGAAAATACATTTATATTTATCATACAAATATCTTCCCTTGGCGGGATTCGAACCCGCGACCCCCTTTTGTAGTGACCATGTCAATTAACACTATACCTTTTTTTTCCTACTTAAGCTGATAGCCTTGAGAGGCTATATCAGCGTCGCCTTAACTAGTAGGTGAGCTCACGGGGCTCAGACCTGATGACGTTGCTAACACGAACCCTAGCAAGAGCCGTGCTTCGCAGAATCTACCACCGGATCGGAAACGCGACCCACTGAGAAGATCCGGCGAGAAACTCAGTGGGCTGTGTCTGAGGGTTAATTTACTCGTCGAGCCCTTCGTCGCAAGCGACGGGTTCGACGAGAACGATTACCGATCCACTACACCAGACGGCCGTTGAACACATCTTACACATCTCATCTCACACAACATTGATCATTCAGTCGATCAATTGGGAGCAAGTTAAAATTTAAACACCTTAAAACGTTTCCTTTGAAGACAATAAGCACACATAGAAGCCCAGACTCACCCGTCTCACACTGAGGACAGCTCCAATTTTTCTATAAGATATGCGTAATATTCAGTTCAGTGATAGGGATTCTTCTTGCAAATATTAATCTCATAAATTCTCTGTCAATAGCTCGGGTGCCGTTGATGGATAAGGGTGGCCTATTGATGCTTCAGAAAAATATTTGCTCTTGAAATACCTTTTCCTGTACTGATAATATTGGTTTAATCGTAAGTGGCTATGCCGGAACAAGAATACCAGATTTAGGGTCTTATGCATCGATATAATATTATATCGATGGTCTTATGCGCCAACTTCAAGTAGATTCAAGTGGATTACTTTTTTCTTTTGTTTTATAGATGAGTGTACGTCACGAGAATCCTGTTGTTGAATGCATCTCGGAGCCCATAGAATTATGTCGCCCACCTTCAGACATGAGGTCTAAGCCTCAAGTGTATATTATAACGCATTATATTCACAGAATTCAGGATACCTTTGCAACAAAAGTTACACTAAAAATTGCTCAAAACCAACGCTTTTTTAAATTAAAAAAAAAGGATCGAGTTTTTTTTCTTCATATAAACAGCCATAAATATTTAATCGCATAAAACCTTTTTTTGTTATAAAAAAAAAAACGTAGTCTTGCTACTCGTGGTGAGTGCTGTACAAATTTACCTATCTATTGTTGCTGTTTAAAAAAAAACGTGTTGACCACTAACAAGCCCTTTTTGTGAATAGGGAGCATTTCACGCCCAACGGATTTTCGAGACAGTTTTTTTAAGGGCAGCTGCTTCGTTTTTTCTTTTGCTTTTTTAAACTGTGTCATGTGCACTTGAAGTTTTCATTTGAATAAGAATTCGGTTTGATCAAGCGTTTTTCCTATTTCATTTTAGTTTTTGTGTTGTGGCAACACTCTTTGGCTTGAACTTCAAAATAAAAAAAATATTACTTAAACGGTCGAAAAGTCTCACATTTTTATAAACCAAAATATATTTTAATTAGAGTTTAATTCTTAACGAACGCATCCGATGACCTTAAAATAACGATACAAAATGCAAACTTTCCGAAATTTATCGTAAATAATGTAAAACAGTGGATGAAGTGTCACCTAATTTGTGATTTCCCGAATAGAATACGCCCAAGGTGTACCTATGTAAATAAATGTGGATACATTTTTTTTAAAACAACTATAAAAAAAAACTTTTATTTTACATGGTTCGTACGAACTAACCGCCAAAGTTTATTTCGAAGTTTTGAAATGATAACGATCGTAATTCTAACAAAACACGTCGGCGAGTAATAAAGACACACGACCGCGCGTCCTATGTATGCGCGGGGCTGACCCATTGTCAAAACTCCTTTTTGAACAAACTTTACGTCGCAGCGCACCGAATATAATTGCCTTTGCCCCTCGTCTTAGAAGAAAAAAAAAAAACGAACGACATTTAGTATTCAAAATACACGTCATTTTGCGTTACAGATTTATCGCGACACGGTTGCGAAATTTGACCATTGTCATTTCGTATTTTTGGATTTTATTTCCTTACGAGATTTATCATATTAAAATGTCCACGTTTCCCATGACGGGTGAATTAAGTTTTTTTTTTTTCTCTTTATTATCCGATATTATTTCACGAATGGCCGCTGTCACCGTTGTTGTAGCAGCGGATAAGATGCGTGAACGCGTCACTGAGCATTTATTGAAATTTCACAAAATATTCACAGTTTGGCATCTTTTTAAATTTGACATTTTGATAGTAGTGATTCGATGATATAGTAATGAAATAAATATTCCAAAATGTTTTACTAAAATAGTCAATACCTACTACAGAAAACGTAAGAAAATCGGTTGGCAAGCACAGTAGAAAAAGCCACTAATTAGTTTGGTCTTTTCTATATCTATAGATTACATGCAGCATTAAAAGGTATATAAGTAATGGCCAGTTCTACCATCTATCATTTCTGTTTCATAAACGGATTTCAAACTACATTATAGGGCATATTGTTTAGAATATTCTAATGCGCTAACTTTTAAAGTAACTAATAGGTATTATTATTACTTCCTTGAATCATATAGATTTATTAAAATGGTGTATATTTAACTGAAAAAAATAGATTTTTACCATTTACGCGGCGATTGGCGTGTTTTGCTATTTTTAGACAAAAGTTTCCAAGCCGTCATATATCGGCAATTTGCTGACGTAACTCATTGAATTTATACATTCGTATTCTACCCACCGCAACGTGTACTAAAGAGAATATATTATTTCGTGTGGATGTAGTGTCTCAATTGTCGCCGCCACCCTGAAGATCCGTTTATAATAGATACTATAATGAACTTTTCACTTCTTCACTGGTGGTAGGACCTCTTGGGAGTCCGCACGGGTAGGTACCACCACCCCGCCTATTTCCGCCGTGAAGCAGTAATGCGTTTCGGTTCGAAGGGTGGGGTAGCCGTTGTAACTATACTGAGACCTTAGAACTTATATTTCGAGGTGGGTGGCGCATTTACGTTGTAGATGTCTATGGACTCCAGTAACCACTTAACACCAGGTGGGCTGTGAGCTCGTCCACCCATCTAAGCGATAAAAAAAAAAACTTTATACAATGCTGTACAAATCTATGCCTATTTTCCCACAAATATCCTTTAAATTAATCCACCATCTGATTACTGTCAACAAGAGTCTAGATGTAACTGATAAACTGAATACAATGATGGATGGAAATATACCCTCCAAATATAGGGTTGGTGAGTCTAATATTTCACTATCAAACTCATTTATTAGTTTCAAATTTGAAAATTATAATTGGCTGGAGAAAGAATTTGAGAAGACTTAACATAGGTATAGACTAGACAAGGGCTTAGCGACGATTTTGTGGTTCGAGGATCTTAAAGTCTATGCGACTGTTAAACAGAAGGTACTGGTAAACCATCTCAGTCTTCTGAACCTGCTGCTCGCACTGAGAACAGTTCCTACTTAAATTCCTATACATCTCTCATTAAATCCATCCAATTCGAAAGATCAAACAGGAGTTCGGCTGTCCTATAATTAGATCGCTATATACCTGATCCTGCGGACCAAATGGTAAACAGTCGACGTCGACTTAAACACCTCATTCCGGATCCTCCCGATCCACTAAAGGTGCTTTTAGGTACCTCAGGCACCGGTGATCGTTCTCGTCGAACCCGTCGCTTGCGACGAAAGGCTCGGCGAGTAAATTAACCCACAGATACAGCCCACTGAGATTCTCGGCGGATCTTCTCAGTGGGTCGGGTTTCCGATCCGGTGGTAGATTCTGCGAAGCACTGCTCTTGCTAGGGTTAGTGTTAGCAACGTCGTCAGGTTTGATCCCCGTGAGCTCACCTACTTGTTAGGTTAGGCTTACATAGCCTCTCAAGGATATCAGCTTAGGTAGGAAAAAAAAAAGTTGCCTTATGTTTTTGTTGAAGTCTGGTATAACGAAAGCAACTAAAGTATATTGCAAATCAAAATAATAATTTGGAGTATCCCCATCCCTAAAACCGGGACAATGCTGTGACTAGAAACCCATGATTGACATCATCGATACAACACAAAGATAACATACTAATTTGACTCAAGTATCCCATTGCATATCAAAAGTACGCCCACAGCTGCGAAAATACCCCTCACTAGTTCTAACTCTTATAACAGTGGACTAAAGATCAGTATCCTTTGCATTTTAGTTAGTTTTGACGTCTAAGTAATTGATATGTGACTATTGTATGATTTCACAATGGTTATTGTTTCGCGGTTTAGAATCGCGGTTCGTATTTTCTTTAATTAGGGGTTGATTTTTGGGGAGCGCAATGTATTTTTATTTAGACGAGCTCTATTGCGCTCCAAAGCCGGGCAATATGAGACTGAAATATGTAACTAAAACGGAATTAAAAGTTAGCTAAAAGTTGGTTGAAAGTTAAAAGCTGTTTTGGTCAAATTTAAGACCCGTGAAACTGATAATTGTTCATTTTTGGTTTGCTTCAAAGTGATAATTTATTCGAAAACTTTCACGAACTTAATTAATAACACGTTAATGTTTTCAATGAGCTTAGTCGCATCAAAAAACAATAAGATCTTAGAGAAGAAAGTCTTAAGATTTCACAAGTTTTTGGCGCAGTAGGTATCATTTGCTTTCATAGACAATTACTAATTGTCGATGCAGTTATCTTTAGTTGAGTTAACGCAAATGTAATAATAGAACGAAACCATCTATTTTTATTCTTGCATGTCGGAGAGTCTAGCAGAAAGTGTGAGTATTGAGAATTTGGATCTGCAGCTGAATTGACCATACGGCCTAGATTTGTCTCTCTGAACTTAGTTTTAATTAATTTAATCATATTTTATTATCTACTAGCTGACCCGGCAAATTTCGTAGTGCCTCAGTCGCTAAATAAAATACCTAAACTTTTGTATAAAATAAACTTAAAACAAACAAATGGAACCCGTCCGACGGGGGACACCTCAACGGAAAAACAAAATTGTTATTTTTATTTAATTCCGAGAATTTTTATATTTAGCTATCTTTTAAACCTTCTCTGGACATCCACAAATAATTCAAGACCAAAATTAGCCGAATCGGTATATATAATTATCTATCTATTATCTATAAAACATAAAAATAGAAGTACCGATGTCTCTAATTGTAAGATTTTTCCGAAGTCAAAAGTTGCACCACAACTCGCGCAATTATCACTGAATATACACCACATTAATTCTAATCATAGGATCATAGGTCGTCATTTGCTTTGATATCACAATTAAAACGAGGACGGAATAATAAACGGTTAGACTGCAATTTGTGCATTAATTATTGTGTTTATGCACTCTTGATTACTTACACTGTGTTCAATGTCTTGCCGTATCTAAATTATGCGAGGTTAATAAATCTGTAGACACGTTTGAATGAGACAATAGAATATACACTAGAGGATTTTGAGGAAGTGCAGTTCTGGTCCTCTGGAGACAGTTCCTCCCGATCCACTAACGGTGCTTTTAGGTACTTCAAGCACCGGTCACCGTTCTAGTCGAACCCGTCGCTTGCGACGAAGGGCTCGACGAGTAAATTAACTCTCAGACACAGCCCACTGAGTTTCTCGCCAGATCTTCTCAGTGGGTCGCGTTTCCGATCCGGTGGTAGATTCTGCGAAGCACGGCTCTTGCTAGAGTTCGTGTTAGCAACATCGTCAGGTTTGAGCCCCGTGAGCTCACCTACTAAAGTTAGGGTTACGCTGACATAGCCGCTAGGGCAATCAGCTTAGGTAGGAAAAAAAAAAAAAAAAAAATGCAGACATATTTATTATTTACTTTAACGCGCTTATTAGCTTTATATGTATGTTTGTGTATGACGGAATCTTTGAATGACATTTTAACAGATTTCAAGACGTCCGATTAACTTCAAAATTCGCACACACTACAATCGATAACAATAGAATAACTTTTAACTTCGCTCCAATATTCTGACGGACATCAACAAGATTAAAAATTGCTATTTTAGGATGAGTTTTTAATTTTTAAGCTACATTCAGTCAAACTAACTAAAACCTCCTGTCGCTCAACAACCCACGTCCGAACCTCGCATGAGACAGAACTCATGAAAAGGCAAAGGGGGGAGAATGAAGCGTTTAGTGCGGAACATTTCTCTCCCATCACCCTCCCCCTCGGGACGCCGGACCGGCGGTCGTCGGCGTCAGGACCACCAGCCGTCTCGGTCGGCAGGCTATCCGAAACCCGCCTAGATGGCGCTGGTTAGAGTGGATTACCCTACGGAATACACCGCTGGGTCAGAACCAGCGTGAGTCGAGGATAGCCGGCCTTCCATCACTCGGATGTCCTTGCGTAAAACGCGTGCAGATCAGTTTGATATTAACAACCCTAACCATACGTAAAGTTCTCTAAATACCAAATGCCTGACACCGAAATTTGATTGAAAGATTAAATTGACTGAGCAAAATTCACAACTGAATTGATGTTACAACTGTAGTCCTGCCCGTTTCTACCAGCAGACTAAGATTGCCAATCTACATTCACTAGTGGAATAATGAACATAAATTATGCGCTGGCTGAGACATTCGTCATACCAACACTATTGACACTTGACATGATTTAAGGTGCAAAGTGGCTTTCACGTGTTGACTATGACCATTTAAGACGAGGTAGAGCATGAATTCTTTTAGCCTCTAGAGGTCAGGGCCATAGAAAAACAAAAAAATTACACACGAATTGTTGTATTAATAGAATTTTTGCTAAATGTCAATTCAACGTAATGCTTCTCGTATCAAGATATTATTATTTACTAGCTGACCCGGCAGACTTCGTAGTGCCTCAATCGATAAATAAAAGACCCAAGCTTTTGTATAAAATAAACTTAAATCAAACAAAAGGAATTTTCATAATTATCAACCTTTTAAACTTTCTCTGGACTTCCACAAATAATTCAAGACCAAAATTAGTCAAATCGATCGAGCTGTTTTCGAGTTTTAGCGAGACTAACGAACAGCAATTCATTTTTATATATAGAGACTAGCTGACTCGGCAGACTTCGTAGTGCCTCAATCGATAAATAAAAGACACATCAAGGGGACACATTATACAAATATTCCACATCATTTCCACGTTACACAACACAAGCCGAGTGTCGGCTATGCAAATGTACAAAAAAAAAACTAAACCTGTAACTAACTACCCACAAAAACCGCGGCAGTCCCGAGGCGGGAACTCATGACAAATTTACGATAGTTTTTGCAGATTTTTTTTTTGTAGTGTCTAAAGCAAACAGCGGTAGGACTCTGCTCGGCTTCGCGTATATTTCATATTTTTTTGCCGAGAAAGATTACTAACCTGTCGCCCTGTCGCGTAGCTGGTCGTCAACTGAATGTTTATCTCGAACTCATAATTTTGTTTGACGTTTTGAAGTATACTAAAGTATTTTCGTATTTTATATATTTTTTTCCTACCTATGCTGATAGCTTTGAGAGGCTATATCAGCTTCTCTTGACGTGTAGGTGAGCTCACGGGGCTCAAACCGGGAATGTTGCTAATAATGGCCCTAGTAAGAGCAGTGCTTCGCAGAATTTACCACCGGATCGGAAGCGCGACCCACTGAGAAGATCCGGCGAGAAACTCAGTGGGCTGTCTATTTTATAAAGACGCTCACTGATATGCTAATAGCAGAGGCTATAAGGACCGCCGAAGAAAGAATGACGTGAGGAAGCATAGTACATCGAGTGATCATCACTTCAAACTAAACACGACCTTCAGCAACGAAGGGCCCAACTCAGAAGAAGAACGACTCAAAAAAATAAAAAAAAATCGGATTACACTCTATTTTAATGAAATCGTGAAGTACAAAGCTGTGACTAAATCTACATAAAAACAGATACTAAGTGCAAAATAATTCTCGAAGATCATATTGGTGACCATGTGCAACGGTGAGCACTAACCGATGGTGATCATAGGTATTAATAAAATTTTACACGAATTTGTTATTTTATTTTTTGGGTGGCTGTGAAGCCCAGCCAGTGTTAAGTGGTTAGCGGAGCCCATGGTATATTTATACATGATATATTTTATTAAATTTAGGACGTTCATAGGTTAACAAATTTTTCAAGACGCACCAAAGCTGTACAGTTTTAAGAAAATTAACACTAGATTGGCTGCTTATCTTCATCTTCCGGTCTATAACAAAAAATCGATGTGTGCGTGTCTCCTATAGACTCTCAAACGCTTCGACCGATGTCGACGAAATCTTCAAGAGTTTTTCAGATTTACTTAAGTCTGACCCTGTGAAGTTTGGTAGCAATCTGGTTCAAAGTCAAACACTGGCCAGTAATTTGAACGGGTGGCGAAAAGGGTTGACAGTACGTAAACAGCTGTAGTACCAAATTAATGTAGAATACTCGTAGGTATTGATGTTAAGCAAATAAATCTCTAATTTGTTTTATTCATAGAACATTTCCGGCAACTGAACACTATTCGTGATACATAATATAAAACAGGTCCTTCTTAGGTAATTAAAAAAAAAAGTCAAAACATCTGATGCATCGCCTTCAAATCTGATGCTGAAGTTAATGTTTCACACGTGACAGCGAGTGAAACTCTCACGATACTTGATAAAATTAAATTACCTTTAATGAACCCACTAATTAACTGGTATTTAGGAAACAATAAATTAAAAATTGTAGAAGTTGTTGCACGATTCAATTGAACGATCTATCTGGCTTTGAAAGTGCTATGAGGAGGGAGCATCGTAAAAAATAGTTAGATTGACTGTTTGAAAGAGGATGTGAGGGATATAGAAGTCTAAACAGAAAAGAGGCTCATTCGCGAAGCAGCTGCTCTGGAGTTGTTAGGTCTTCTTTTAAGGCGCTCGAGCAGCTGTTAGCAAATCCCAGCCCTCCTGGCTGAGCCTTTGCTTACGCAACTGTCCTGGTGAAACTGGAAAGGCCTCCGGGCCACGAGTAATCCTTCAATCCTAAAAGAAAAAAGAGGACATTTTTCCCCTACGTATTCGCTGGCCTAAGGGGCGATTCCAGTTTCTCGCGGACAGACCGGTGAGTTCACGGGCTCAACCTGAGAGAATTTGCAAACACTACAACACTATCCCTAGAAATACCAGCGCTTCGCTGAATCTACCACCGGATCGGAATCGCTACCCACTGAGAAGATCCGGCGGGAAACTAAGTGAACTTAAAAAAGACACGTTCCGCCGACACACACACTTGAATCAAAAAGGAGAAAGCTACGAAAGTTGAGAAATTTTTTTAATTGCTTTAACAATTTTTATTTTGTTACTTAAAACGAAGACGTGGTTTGAGTAATCTCCAACAATAACCATTAATGGTTACTACCGTGAACCCACGTCTTGTCATCGTTTTATCTAATTTCGTTGTTGCTGATATATGTATATTTCATAGCATATGAACCCTTAGCGAAATACGAAAGTTTTGTATGGTTAAAACTATTCTAACAGTCTAAGATTGCTTGTCACATTTTTTTCAGATATTTTCAAAACCAGAATTTTTTTGGTCACGTAAGACTAAAGTGCTATTTGTCGAAAGATAAACGTTATTAGCATAGGTTATTTTAATTTAAAACTCGCGAAAATGTAAAAAGAAGATTCGAAGGAGAGTAGAATTTAAATATTTAATTCGGTATTTCAAAACTCGAAACGGTCATTCGTTTTAAGAATATTTACGTTACTCTTTTGTGGTGATTTAAGAAAAATAACAATAAAAACTGGTTCTGTCCTCGCGTGCGCAGCATCCCATCCCTAAAGCGAAGTTAACCCTTAAACGCGTGCCGGGATCAATGCGATCCACCTTCGGATACAACTGTCTCATTGTCCAAATTTATCTCGGGCACAATCCCTTTTATCCCTTTCTCGTGGGGCTAAAGGGTGCACGAATCGTGCGCAAGGATTCTGTGACGTATCGCGTGCCCTTTGTCGAGATCGATGCGAGACCCATCTCTTTATATTACTCGTTACACTACTTTACATAAGGCACCTATTCTGTGATTGTTTATCCCTATAGCTATCTTTAAGATTTCATTTGCACAGTTTATCTATTTACGGCTTTAACTTTTTGAATTTATATGCCAGTTTGAATTTGTATTCACCCAATCACGCAATCAAGTTTTTCGTTTTGTGATCGATTCCCAGACGGTCGATTTCCAGTCGGACATGTGAACATGAACCGTGGGACCACACAGGAGCGAGACCGATGAACCATTTAATGAAACAACCCGAATTCGTAAAACCAGATTTCATTCTTAATCAATATTCACGATATTACAAATGGTCCCTTTTTTTTTTACTTTACTTTTTTATGTAAGGAATTTTTGTAACGTATATATATTATTTTTTTCTTTAGACGAAAAGACGGTGATGACCTGCGACCTCACAGACCCTTCGACGAAATCTAGTTTGAAAGAAAAAAGCGTGTCTATGTTTTTGTTTGAGTACACAATGGCGTCTTGAATAGGACGAGTGTATGTTGTTTGAGCGGTTTCTCCTTGTACGTTTACCGGCGAACGTTCAAGTAACTAGTTTTGAAAATTACGTGAATATACCCAATGAATAGACGGTTCTATTTACTCGTCTGTATATGAATTAGGAATAGAATGCCAAAATTCTGGTTAGAACTAGTCAGTTTATCTTAATCATAATTTTCTGCTGTGAGATGAATTCATTTTTTGTTCGTTTTCTTTTATTTTCTTAGTGTTTGATGAGGAACGTGTGAATAAATTTGCAATTAGCCCCGTTGCTTACCATTTAAAACCAGATGAGCTCGTCTACTGAATTAGTGCAATGAAAAAAGTTACAACAGCATTTCCCAATTTGCCCAAAAATGGGGAAAATAATGGACCAAAAATTTTCATTTTGATACCGATTTTAATTTATTTGCCCAAAGAAGGCCGGTTGTTGATTTAAAAAAAAAGCACAAAATAGATTACTTCCAAATTCTTAGTTGGGATAAATACATATTATATGCTGTCCAATATTAAGTGTGCATGACCCTCTAAAAGAAGTAAAGTTATCTGTTAAACGCATATGTATTATGTACTACATATATGTGATTAGTCCTGTAAAATAATATTTAATTTCTGTAATGACTCTCTGGCGAGGGCTCGTACCACAAATAACGAATTATTCTTGTGCGTCATAGATAAGAAAATTGTTTTCAAGATGGCTTCATCATTATTTCTTGATACACATCTTATCGTTAATAAACAGCTAATTTATCTGTCAGCTGTTACATCAAAACATGGATTTCAAGTTTTTCAAATGTTTTTTTTAGGGTATTGTCATATCGTATACAATAGACCCAAAGAATACCGTTAAGTAACCCAATTTTTACACCATAAATAAAAACTACAAAAAATTTAGAAGCCAACGGTTCTTTTTGTATTTTTTTTTTTAAGAACGTACGAATTAATTTGTAAAACGCCCCGTTGCTCGCACACAAAGTGGGTTTTGAGTGCGAAATTAGATCACATTATTTTTTATTTTTTTCAACTTTTTTCCTTACGTTTTTTCTCTAATGTTTTGTGACAACACTGACAGCCAGCCGTATTCATGTCGTGTTTAAGATATTGTAGAACGTTATTGAAAATTAATACAATTCTGTAAGCTTTTTTACAAATCTTGATTGGCTTATTGTGTTTTGTTCGAAGTTAGAATCTTACATGACATAAATCGCTTACAGATTTCATACGACAGCAAAATTTTTTTGTCTTCCAAAATAAAAAATATGTAATGTATTTAAAACAATGTTAAACAACCAAGTGAATACCATAAAAATACTCCACCAAGGTACATAAAAGTAAATAAGAATTTTAAAAAAATGCCATTTTTAAGTGGATAAAAGTTAATATTACAAGATATGGTAGATTGGTTCAGTCACAAGACATTTCTTTGGGCAAACTTTAAAATACAATTTAGAACAAATCACAAAATATGTCTATGGAAACCAGATCCTTAATGGATATGTCAGGTTGTGGCTTCTATGGATAGCATGGTGGTAGGGAATCTTGTTGGCCCGCCTCCCTCGAAGGTGCTCGGACATTTTTAAGGGATTCTATGACCTGGTAACTAAGACCTTTAGGTCATGTCTTATTTCAATTTATATTCTTATTTTAATGAAAAATAATAATATTGAGTGAAATGAAAAGAAGTAAAATGAAGATGATTAATTTGAGACATTAATCAACTGGGATGAAATTAAATGAAATGAGATGAGATGATTTGGGATGAAATATAATTTCAGTAAAATGGTGGACACTTACTAAGTATTTTTCAGTGTACTTTTTGGAGGATCGGCTTTGTTTCATTTTCCCACATTTGTGCACTTTCACAGATACTATGGGCGGTCACTTCTGTCGAGCCAGCGATGCCAGGTGGGGGAGGAAAGTCCTCGAAAGGAGACCACGGATGGGCACAAGGAGCGTGGGGCGTCCTCCAACCAGGTGGACTGACGTCTTAGTGCGCACGGCGGGAAGTCGTTGGATGCGGAAGGCGGAGGACCGCATTATGTGGAAGGCCTATGTCCAGCAGTGGGCAGATAAAGGCTGATGATGATGATGATGATGACAGATACTAAACCGTTAATAAGCCACCGTTATTACACATTTAAATCTGAAGAAATATTAAATAGACCATTTGATGTTAAGTTATTATCGAAGCCTATAGATAACATATATCATTATTTAATATTTGCGCGTCGAGTTCTGTTTGCTATTTGTCTTGGTGCTTAATAACTTCACATGTATTTCTTCTGGTTTTCACATTACATAAAAATAAAACAAATCACACAACTTCACTTCTCGCGTTCCCGCCAAAAAGTCAGAATTCTGGTGAGAAGCCCGCTGGGTGACCAGCAATCTTTCTATCCCAAAATGTTAGGTAGTATTCTTGTTCTGTCTAGAAATCTTACAATCTCTAAAATTATTGCCAGAGTCATTTTTCTAATATACTTACTCTTTTCAGATTGCCTGATCTTCTAATAATACTAATGCGTCTTTTCATTAGTCTTTAAATACATTTAACTATGTTCGCAATGAAACGTGATCGGGTTTTTGGAACAATAATCATTAATGTCACGTTTTTACGTCAAATTTAACCCTACAAAAATTTAACTGTCTATGATAGAACGCATCTGAAGGCGTCATAACGAAAACCACATTTTTTACCCCATTTTAACAGCTTCCCTCTGCACTTAAGGGTTAATAGGCAGTCACAATAACACATCACGTGCCGCAAGATGAGGGTTGAGTTGGTTAAAATAGTGAGAAAATAAAAATAAGACGAAAGTGTAAAGGTAAGGGGTAATTGAGATGTTTAGTTAAGGGTTGTCAAGTTCAAAGAGGCGGTGAAAGGCCCGAATTATTATTAAGAGATATTTATGGTTCATTAAGAGAGACTAATTTTGGTAATCCTGGTTCAGAGATTTATATATCTATATACATAAATAGAGGCGTAGGTATGTCGCAGATGGCTGTTGTTTCGTGCCTTGGTCTGAGTACTCGGGTATTACTGTCCTTGTTGTCTTTCTGTTTTTAATTTTTTATTATTATTTATAATAGTATTGTTAAATCTCTATTAATATATTAATGTAATGCATGCTGTGATTGCCTATAATTAGAGTTGCAGTTATCAATTGCTCTATACATGTCAATGTTATTTTATGTCTTACTGTAAACCCTGTCGGTAATCCTTAAATAAATAAATAAATAAACTCGTCAGCACAAAAATCCTCGGTGGGCGTTCAGCTTAACGAAATGTTGAAATACGTAGACTGTAGTGTTGACTCCTCACTATTTCAATTACACAGACTGTTAAATTACTGAAATGGTCAATGATTACGGTTATATTATGTGATTTAGGGCAAGTGAGTTTGTGAATGACCACCACGTGCGAGCGCTGTCACTAAAAGAATGCACGATTTGGCGTTCGGACGCCATTTCAAACTTTAGACGGTGTTACCCGCTCTTAATTAAAATTACCATTTATTCGAATACAAAAGAATTAGTTAGTCGTTATCATAATAACAGAATAATGTAACAACGAATAAAATTAACAAAATATATTATAACACTCGAAGTTAGCTGATTGAAAATGTCACGGACTGTTATGTATATAGTGGTCGTCGCGATTCCGATCCGCTAGTAGATTCATTCGCGAAGCAGTTGCTCTTGCGTTGTTACGTCTCCTTTGGAAGCGCACGGGTAGGACCATCGGCGGGACCATCTGAAGTTAAGTGATTTCCGAAGCCTGTAGATAACACAATATGCATATATGTATCATTATTTAATATTTGCGCGTCGAATACTTCTGTTTGCTTCTTTGTCTTGATGCTTAATAACTTCACATGTATTTCTTCTGGTTTTCACAGCACCTGAATCCCCAATTAGGTGCCAGACGTGTGAAGTCACATCACCAATGGTATATTTTTATATTATTTTTTAGCAAGGTAAATGTCTTGTCGAATCGATTTGCTGACTACGATTAATACGAAGTGTATGTACTGGGACACAAACGATTCTATATCCCAATGAAAATACAATGTGTTCCGTTATATCTGCATTCAAACATTAAACACGGGTGAATACGAGGGAGATATCTAGTAATTTTAGCCGACTTCAAAAAAGGAAGAGGTTGTCAATTCGACTGTATGTTTTTTTTAATGTTTATTACCTCATAGCTTTTGAATGGGTGAACCGATTTTGATGATTTTTTTTTTACTAGAAAGCTGACGCTTCCCGTGTGGTCCCATTTCAATTTAGTCCAGTTCTGATAATGGTACCCATGAGGAAACCATATAAGTCTTAAATTTGCATTAAGTACGTGCGCGACCAATAAACCAATAACACAATAACTCAATATCACGCCAACCGATTTCGATGATTATTGTTTTTAGTGTATATTACATAATTTGTTTTGGAATATCTTTTTTTTTCTATTTGAAGGCGGTTTTTGTTAAAGCATGTCAATTTACAATTATTGAAATATAATATTATTATACAAATGAGAATATTCGGCATATTTCCTTATGGACATTAGCAGACGATGCTACATTCGCGCCTTGTATTTATAGAACTAAATCTAAGTAGATAACTCAATCGTGCACCGGCTGCAACTCAGTTGCTATTTTCCCGAGTACTTCAAGAGCCACTGAAGGTTCAAATCCGATAACTTCCACCACCTTACGGCTTCATTCGCGCGTACATTATTGTCGGATCGAGCCCACAAAATCCCTTGCTTAATAGCTCAGATTAAGTCCTTTTAAATGCTCCCACACAAATCCTATCGCTCGCTAACCAATCTCATTTCCAATGCACTTAAAACGTTACGATAATTTATATGCCAAGCTTTACATTGCGGATTTTATTGCTGGTTTCGTGGAGGGGTGCGCTGTAGAATGCGTAATGGGCAGCGTGCGGTTTGATTGTATACGCGCATTTCGTGGGTGTTCGGCAGTCAATTAAGTGATCAAGGCAGGGGTTCCACACAATTGGTCGCCTCCGCACAATGCGATTGTGGCGCTTCTCGTACGCTCTTCCGCTTTGTGACTCTATGGATGATATTAAAGTTTGATGCGTAAAGGTAATACAATAAAAAATAAGAGTTTTTTTTTTAAACTGAAATTAAAACTGAAGGTCTATTAAGAGAGTAGTGGCTCTAGGTCATTAATAGAACTGTTTCTTCTTTTTGGTGGTTCTTTTACTTCAGTATTAAGTTATAGTAGAGTATTAAGCGTAAAGCGTATTAAGCGTAAGTAAAGAGTATTAAGCGGTAGGCAGTGGCTTCGCTCTGCCCCTGAAATTGCTGAAGTTAATGGGCGACGGTAACCACTCACCATCTGGTGGGCCGTATGCTCGTCTGCCTACAAGGGCATTAAAAAAATTAAAATATAAAAACATCCGTTTTTGGTTCTGTGATTTGCATTTTATTATAATAAACATTTATAACAATAATAAAACCAATCTAATAATTCCTCACTACGTTATTGCGTTAAATTCTTGTTCACCTTTTTTGTATTTAATGTTTTGCATATTTATTTATTTCCGTGTACAATAAAGCATACTTTTTCTCTCTCTCTCTCTCTATTTCTCTCAAAAATGAAGATTTTGCGTAAAAGACAAGAGTCTAGGCCATGAAATAAATTTAACCACAAATTATATTAAAAATATCACACATTTCGAGGTGAACTGGGGCATTTTAGTATCCTTAAACTCAAATAGCTACAGTACCAGGCAATAAATATTGCACATCGATATTTAGAAAGAGACAGTCGTCTAATTTTCTTTTTGTTGTAGAGCGTTACCTGTGTGCGACGAAACACCAATGATCCGGTATCTATGGAGACTAAATGTCAATTAGTGCGACAGATATAACGCTCTACGAAGCAAAAATTAACCGTCTCTTTCCCACGATCGATGTGCAATATTTATCGCCGGGTCCTGTACTTAAAAAGGTCATGTACGTCATATTTTATTCATATATGACACAAACACAAGATCCTAAATATTCGAGCATACTTCTTGTAGTATCGAAGTGTTTCTGTTTACGTTTTTTATTTATTGCTTAGATAGGTGGACGAGCTCACAGCCCACCTGGTGTTAAGTGGTTACTGGAGCCCATATACAGCTACAGCGTAAATGCGTCACCCACCTTGAGGTATAAGTTCTAAGGTCTCAAGTATAGTTACAACGGCTGCCCCACCCTTCAAACCGAAACGCATTACTGCTTCACGGCGGAAATAGGCAGGGTGGTGGTACCCACCCGTGCGGACTCACAAGAGGTCCTACCACCTGTAAATACGACAATATTTTTTCATATATCACACAAACACAAGATCCTAGATATTCGAGCAAACTTCTTGTAGTATCGAAGTATTTCTGTTAACGGGATCGGTCGAATATCTTGTGTTAAACATTCACAGATCAGCACGCGACTGTTGTGTGGGCCGGGTGGGACGGTGGCCGTGCGTGAAATCGCATCAGCGGCAAAACGTCAACGAATCGAACAGCTATCCATTTCCTCGGTAACCGACTCCCTACTGCCAATATGGATTAGAACGGGTATGGCCAAGAAACAAGCGGGCTCGCCGATCAGACAACCGGTCAGCAATAACATAGCAATTTAGAAAGCAAAATTAAGGGAGGTTGAAGTCGCTTCTTGTGACGTTAGTTTTCTTGATTTTCATGTGTCACAGTGACCACTCCTAAAGAGGTGAGCAAGTCTGTCTAGAATCGTCTTTTTTAATCTATTTTCGATCTATATAATATATAAAAATGAATTGCTGTTCGTTAGTCTCGGTAAAATTCGAGAACGACTGGACCGATTTGGCTAATTTTGATATTGAATTATTTGTGGAAGTCCAGAGAAGGTTTAAATGTAGATAAATATGAAAATTCTCGGATTTTAATAAAAATAACAATTTTGTTTTTCCTTTGATGTGTCCTCCGTAGGAGGGATTCCTTTTGTTTGTTTTAAGATTATTTTATATTTTACTAAGTCTGCCGGGTCAGCTAATTTACAAATAATTATTATTATTAAAAAGAGGTTTTTTTCTCTATCTGTTCGTTGGTAGTCTAAAGGGCTATTCCAACTTCGCGCGGACCGGTATGAGATCTCACGGGCTCACCCTGAAAAAAATATTAAAACTAGCGTAAAAACCGCGAGCTACAAGTATCTACTAATCTATCGCATGATTACACTTACCGCGTAACAGACATTTAGAGTGAAATGGCGCCTAATATTTCCGAGAACATCTCAGTGCACTCATTCGCATACGTAAGCTATAAAAATACGATATAAGGACGATGCAAAAACGTAAATCTCCTTTGATGAAATCGAGCAACGCGTCTATTAGATACGGGGTGAAGGGCGCTCGTGTGTGAAATAGGATTGCGCTGTGGAAGCGTTGGCAAGCGACCGTTACTCGCCCCCGACCAAAACGTATTCAAATTCACTAGTATATTTCAACAGTGTAAATTAAACTGGTTTTTTTTTTCTACCTAAGCTAACTAGCCTAATATTTTTTTTTATTTTTTTTTATTGCCTTTGTAGGCAGACGAGCATACAGCCCACCTGATGGTAAGTGGTCACCGTCGCTCATAGACGTCAGCAATGCCAGGGGCATATAATAAGTCTTGAGAGGCTATTTCAGCGTAACCTTAACTAGTAGGTGAGCTCACGGGGCTCAAACCTGACGACGTTGCTAACACGAATCCTAGCAAGAGCCGTGCTTCGCAGAATCTACGACCGGATCGGAAACGCGACCCACTGAGAAGATCCGGCGAGAAACTCAGTGGGCTGTGTCTGAGGGTTAATTTACTCGTCGAGGCCTTCGTCGTAAGCGACGGGTTCGACGAGAACGATGACCGGTGCTTGAAGTACCTAAAAGCACCGTTAGTTGATCGGGAGGATCCGAAATGACTCGGCGACGTCGACTGCTTTCCATTCTGTCCGCAGGATCGGGAATGTAGTTACCGGCGGCCACGATGAGAGGATCCTCGTGTCGTGCTACTTTATCGAAGTGGCGCATCGACGCCGACTGCAGATACTTACTGATGGACTCTAAGTCCAGGTCGTCATGGAGGTCGACGTTCCTGACGAACCTGCAAAAACCTGCAAAAACGGGATTGAATGACTTGGAATAATTTTAAGTTAGTGCGGGCCGCGTGAGCAAACACTACACTAAACAAATTTATTAAAATTTCTTTTCTATTTCATAGTTGGATTTTCTATAAAAGCGTATTTTGTTAGTTTTTTAAACTATTATTTATTTTTCATTTTTTTGTTGAATTTCACTTTTTTCTTTTTTTTTTTAATATTGAATTGTCATCGGTCCTTAATAAGTATACCAAATTTCGAGTTACAAATACAAAGATTCCGTTACATACTAACATACTTAACATACATACGTCTGAAGCTAATAAAAGCGTATTGAAAATACACTCCAGTCACTTCAAGCTCCGTTAAAAATGTGAGCTGATTATATTCTCTTCGAACACGCATGATCCTCGTGAACGAACCGATAACCTTTGACGCGTTATCTTTCTTAACATTCAGGAATATGGGTTGCGTTACGCATCTCGATACCGATTCACGGGTCTCTGTGAGTTTTCTTTAAAACTTTATTCTAAAATAAAGAACCGACTTATTATATTATATAACCTTAATAATAATGCTTTTGCTAGTTCTTATGAGTGTTAATTTAATTAGTATTACTTGAATATATATAATATATTATGTATTAGTGTTTTATTTTTATTATTTTTATTATTGTTCTTGTTTAGATTGTAAATTGTAAATTGATTAGATTGTATACTTCTTCTACCCACTCATTTAAAGCTTTCCGTCGTTAAGAACGGTTAGCTGGTAGAAAACTCAATTGTTGAGTTAAGCTCGCCATTTTTTTATATCTTACGCAATTTCTGTAATATTAACTGTGTGTACAATAAATAAAGAATAAAGAATATGCTAACGACTGGTGGTAGGACCTCTTGTGAGTCCGCACGGGTAGGTACCACCGCCCCGCCTATTTCTACCGTGAAGCAGTAATGCGTTTCGGTTTGAAGGGTGGGGCAGCCGTTGTAACTGTACTGAGACCTTAGAACTTATATCTCAAGGTGGGTGGCGCATTTACGTTGTAGATGTCTATAGGCTCCAGTAACCACTTAACGCCAGGTGGGCTGTGAGCTCATCCACCTATCTAAGCAATAAAAAAATAAAAGTGAACAAAGAAAAATAATAAGTACAAAAAAAAAGGAAAGCAACACAATACGCACATTACGAACATTATCCACCTCTATTTTATTTTATCTAAATATGCTTTAATATCAATATACCTTTAGTATTGTAACAATTACTCGTAATTTCACTCCAGTATCTAAACTTGCAGTAAGTACCTTAAGCCACGAATACTTGTTCAATATTTCATTATTCTATTATATATCCGAAACTATCTAACTAGCTTTTCTAAATAAATGAAAACTAGAAATAAAAGTCATAGTAATCCTTTATGAAAAATTTAGTATGAAGTTGTATATGGCCTGGAAGTAGTCCTGTATACGGCTCAACTGATTGGAGGTGTGACGGGCAAAGCTGTGATTACGGGTGAAAACTCCCCTCATACTAACTTATTTCAAAATGCCCGTCAGACAAACATTTTATATCAACGTTCTAAGCAAATTCACAAAACGCCGTAACCAATCAACAGAGCTAAGATTAATTAAACAATCACCCCGTCTAAAACAAGCCGGACACACGAAATCAAACGAGCAAAACAAACCAACGAGTGATTTAAAGTTGACACTGTCTTGATTGTTTTTTTTTGTTTTGTTTTTTTGTTTTTACAATCAAATCGATCTCTCTGTAAAGTGCGAAGGGGCTGATTGATTTATATACGGTTTCACGGCACACAATTTAACTTATACGCGCTGTACCGTATTTAGACTGTCCGAATGCGAATTGTTTGATTTGTTTTTTGTTGTTTTATTTTGTTTTACATTTGACGTTGATGATTTAAATTGTTTAAACAGTTTGTAGTTCAGAATTAGGAGAATGGTATTTTGTTAAACAAATACTCGTAATTGCGTTATAAATAATTTTAAATTTTGGATTTGTATTTAATTAGACATAGTAGCTCACGACCCGCTCAACGCTAAGCGATCATTATATAAGACATTTACTCTATTAAAGAAACTATAGTGCCTACATTACTGATTCAATGGCCGATCAAATTTTTTTCGTATTATTAAACTAAAGTGTAATGGAAATATAAGGATTAAACTACCGTAAATACGTTTGCACCAAAACAGTTGAACAGTCTCGACTGCGCACGACATAACAATGTCAATAACTCAGCCAAGACACAGGACTCGGCGATTGATCGATCGACACCAACCTCTTTGCACTTATTGTATTTATTTATATACCGACTGAAAACAGATGTTGGGCGATGCAAGAATGGTTTTCAGTTTTGAATCAGCTTTGAAATTGAATTTGAACATCGACGGCCGTGGAAATCTTATACCTTTAAACGAGCAATTCTTGTTTATTAATATATATGTATATAATCTGAATCTCGGAAACGGCTCCAACGATTTTCATAAAATTTAGTATACAGAGGATTCCGGGGGCGATAAATCGATCTAGCTACGATTTATTTTCAGAAAATGTTGTTTTATTCGTATTTTCAATAATCACTCTTCCCGACATCTATTGGCGAATAATGATACTATTTTTCTTAATTGAGGGCAACTAACCGCTTTAAAGACACGACAAGATGGCGTTATCAAAAAAAAAAAACGAGCTAAGCTCGGTCATTATCTAGTGTACCGTAAATGTTATTGGATTAAAAATTTGGAAGTGTGGCGGGTAACCATTATACAACGCAAGATATTTGATAGACGCCTGAATCTCGCTTACGACATTTTCAAGATAATATTGCATATATGTATACAAGTTCCGAACAACAACATTCGGACCGTCGGTCTAACGAGCAATATCACCCGGTCGGTGGAAGAACTTCCTTTCGTCATAAGTCATCAATTGGGAGGCTTACGACGAAAGGAAGATCAGAGATTCAGGCATCTGTCAATTATCTTGCGTTGTATGATGGCTACCCACCGCAGAAGTGTTTTATTTCGTTTCTTAATCAATATGATATTTTAACAGACTTAAAAACGTTAATGCGGAGAGAATCTATTAATTTAAATTAAAGTTGGTCTTCTTTTTCTCCACTTTATCCGACTAGGTGGGGTCGGCACAGCTAATTTTTCTCTTCCATTCTCTTCTATCAGCCGTCATCTCAACACTCACTCTTCTCTCTCTCATATCGTCATTCACACACTCCACCCATGTCTTCTTCGGTCGACCTCTTCCCCTCTACCTTGCACTACCATTTCCATACATCTCCTAGTCACATGCATCTTCTCTCTACGCATCACATGTCCATATCACGCTAACCGTCCGCTCTTTAATTTGTTGAATTTTAATTTGTCAAATTAAAGTGGGTGCGTACAGAAATTTGTTTGTATAACTAAAATTTTTTATTTTTTTTTATTGCTTAGGTGGGTGGACGAACTCACAGCCCACCTGTTGTTAAGTGGTTACTAGAGCCCATAGACATCTACAACGTAGACGCGTCACCCACCTTGAGATACAAGTTCTAAAGTCTCAGTATAGTTACAACGGCTGCCCCACCCTTCAAACCGAAACGCATTACTGCTTCACGGCAGAAATAGGCAGGGCGGTGGTACCTACCCGCGCGGACTCACAAGTGGTCCTACCACCAGTAATTACGCAAATTATAATTTTGCGGGTTTGATTTTTATTACACGATGTTATTCCTTCACCGTGGAAGTCAATCGTGAACATTTGTTGAGTACGTATTTCATTAGAAAAATTGGTACCCGCCTGAGATTCGAACACCGGTGCATCGCTCAACACGAATGCACCGGACGTCTTATCCTTTAGGCCACGACGTCTTCAGAATTCGTCTTTCTAATAATAAATTCCTTGTAAATTTCACATATAAGCAAACTTCAAAATATAAGCACTATATTAGTCGCCTACATTTTTCTCTGCAAATGGATAGTTGTCACCGGCAGACAGCAGAGCGATACAAACAATCTAAAAATATATTCGATTCCATTAATTATCTGAGTTTTCCTTCTCTTTCGAATTATTTAGTCACTTCTAAGTTATTTCGACACGACCGCGGGACTTCCGATTTATTTTTCTCTACCCGTTTGCTGGTAGCCTAAGGGGATATTCCAGCTATGAGCAGACGAGTAGGTGAGCTCACGGGCTCAACCTGAGAGGTTTTGCTAACACTAGCCCTAGCAAGAGTAGTGCTTTGCAGAATCTGCCACCGGATCGGAAACGCGACCCACTGAGAAGATCCGGCGAGCGACTCAGTGTACCTACCAAACAATTGCAGGTAATTTTTTTTTATTGCTTAGGTGGGTGGACGAGCTCACAGCCCACCTGGTGTTAAGTGGTTACTGGAGCGCATAGACATCCACAACGTAAATGAGCCACCCACCTTGAAATATAAGCTCTAAGGTCTCAAGTTTAGTTATAATCCATAAATCCATATGACCAAAATTTTAGTCTTGATTTTACAACATATTTTTTATTTATTGGTACTAAACCACAAGCGACTCTACCCTTATACCCTCATAAACAAGACATCTCAACACACAAAAACAAACAAACACAAAAAGTAATTAAGCTCCAACAAAAGCTCTTCCATTCAAAAGCCTAATATCCGACCAGGGCGAGAGCAAAAAACTGCCCACAAAAGGAGATGCCAATTACTTGGGGATGAATGGGGGTGAACGCCGGGGGTGGATTCGCAATGTATTAACGGAGCGCTGTATCTTTGCTATATGTACCTCCCTCACCTTCATTTTATGTATTTAATGGTACTCATAGAATATACAAAGGTATACGTAACGTATGGTATATAGAAACTAAGCTTACTGTTCGCAATATATAATGTTGAACAATCACACATTATGTAGATTATAATAAACGAAATAATGTCATATATTATTATTATTATATTCTTACAAATTGCTATTACATTAGCAATCTATCTGCCACGTTGCTACCGGCACAATGATTAGCAGGGAATGTCTTAAACCATAATTGAATAGTCTATTGTATTTATCTTGCAGAAAGTTAAATATAAAAATAACGGATTAAAGGCTCACCTCAAAGGTTTAACACCAGGCAGGCTACAGCTCGTCCACCCATCTAAGCAATATTTTTTTTTTTTAAAACAGGTGAAAGCATTGGTTACATTTATAAGTCTAATTTTTTTAATTAAAAAAATCACCTAATCCTACAACAAAGCGTGTTCGAATTTGAAAGGAAAGTCGTTACGTTGCATGTATAATCCTTGTCTAGTGTTATAACGATATGAAATATTTCAGAATGAATTAACAATAAATTTAATTGCGTTTTCTGTAATTTATAATAAGAAAACAACATTTAAAGCAATTAAACTCTTTTTCTATACTAATATTATAAAGAGGAAAGATTTGTTTGTTTGTTTGTTTCGAATAGGCTCCGAAACTACTGGACCGATTTGAAAAATTCTTTTTCCATTAGAAGCCGACATTGTCCCTGATGAACATAGGCTACTTTTTTTATTTTATTTTTATTTTTATTTTTTGGTTTCATGTGTGTTTTAATGTTTCCGAAGCGAAGCGAGGGCGGGTCGCTAGTAAATTAATATTTTAAACCGTCTTATTATTATATTATAAAAAATTTAACCACTCTCTTTACTGAATGACAGACAGATGAGTGAATCTGTCTAAGAAAAATCTTTTTTTAAAACTAAACAGTTTTAAAGGTTTTAAATTATAAAAGTTTTTCTTAACATATAATAAATACTCCGACCTCATATCTCATGTCAGGACCTCATGTTAACAAAATTAATAATATGGGCACAAACTTTTCAGCTCATGTTTATATAGCTTAAAAAAACAGTATATATACAGTACGCTTAGTTTACGGGACGATAAAGAAGTTGATTTCTGTAGTTTACTATTTTCCTGTAACTACTACAGTTATACATAGGCAGTCAATGAATAACACGTTAGTCGTGTGTGACCACGAAAACTGCATTTCTCGGTGGGTCGCGTTTCCGATCCGGTGGTAGATTCTGCGAAGCACTGCTCTTGCTAGGGCCAGTGTTAGCAACACTCCCGGCTTGAGCCCCATGAGCTCACATACTAGTTCGGTGAATCTAGAAATAACCCCTTGAGGTTACTAGAATAGGTAGGAAAAAAAAACTGATAATATTCGAAACGCCAAAAATAACATAATGACAATAAGAAATGCGAGTTAAAGCCGTAAAAGTTATTTTTTTATTAAACAACTAGCCGTACTCGCCGCTTTGCTAGGCATATTTTATAAAATTAACATTATTATTTATTGTCATTATTATTAGGGTGTCCAAAACTTATATAAATATTAGCTTATCCATTAAGTACATGTTTTTTCTACATGGATACCAAGTTTCAAGTCAATCGGATGCACGGTTCAGTAGTTATAACGGAACATCCGTAAAAACCACTGTAGATTTATATATTAGTATAGATTGTCTCAGTACATGTTTACGGGTCGCGAAAACTTCAAAGATCACATCGGAAACGAATAATTTGACACGTGTATGTAGAAGAACAGATTAATCGATATCTATATATTAATACGTGAAGCAAAACTTTGTATCCCTTTTTACGAAAATTGCGCGGACGGAGGATAACGAAATTTTCCACACTTATACAGAATATAGAGAAGAAGTGTACAATGCTAATATTTTTTTTAAATAATGCATAAAAGATCAATAAAGAAAACATTACACACACTACATTCCATGTATTTAACGCACACACGCATGGATACTATTTATTGTCAAACTTTTGTTCTTGACGTCTGTTGCCAAATTGAGAATAGATTAATTATTGTTTGTCTTTGTTAATATTTTTTATAGTGTAGTCATGGCGAAATTTGTGATTACAGAAGTATAAAATAGAATCATAATAGTGTACAAACTTACAATTCCAATTAATTATAGTCGAATTTCGACTACTGCGGGACCTCTAGTTTGTATAAATTCTCCTTATAAATATCAGGCTATCTACAAAATTTAAGTCTTCACGTATCATTCTATCAATGAATCCTAAAAGATTAGAACAAAAAAGCTTTAAGACTGAAAACATGAGATTCCTTTTTGAATAAATTCTCCTTCTCCTTATAAAGATCAGGGTATCTACGAAAATTCAAGTCTTAATGTTCCATCATTCTGTGAACGAAACCTAAAAGATTAGAACAAAAAACTTTTTGAGACTGAAGACAGGAGTTTCCACCTGCGTAACCTAGAATACGTCGGGAAGACGTGGTGGCCACTGGGCGGGGCGGGGCGGCGCGACCTTTGACCCGCCCTCTCGCACCCCTCACCTCGTTCACCCAGCTTCACCCCCGCACTTTCACCTCCAGGGGTGCCAACTGAACGATGTAAGATTTCTTCATAGTACATTTTTTCTTGTTACTTTCCTTCCTCAAATAAGGCTATATACAGGGTGACTTGTAATTCGACGTATTTCCTCTTGGGATGTGATAATATATCTAATTTCCCACAAAATTAACCCTAATGTCCCTAATACTAAAGTGTCTCGTTATCGAGATATTCAATATTTTACGTTTTATTTAAAAAAAAATCCGAACTAACTGCAAAAAAATAATTAAATAAAATGCTAGTGTTTTGAATGAAGTTGTTTGAATTTTTATCAGTTACCAATACATCAACCAACATTTATTAATACTAATACTGGCACGAATGTCAAACATTTTAAAATAGCAAGTGATTTCTTATAAAATTTTGTTTTGATTCTCTAATTTGATCGATAGAAAACTCGATTTATTTTAAAAAATCAACCAAACATTAAGCGTACAAACTACTAGAAAAACTTCCTTGTTTTATTAGCTTCTTAAAAACATTAAATTATTTACAAATAAGGAAAGATTCTCAGAAAAAAATGAATAACATGATAATTATAATAGGTAAAGTGTTGTTTGTTACCAGTTCAAAGACTTATTAACAAGAAGACATTACTAACTTAGAAGTATTGTTAATAAATTATTTAATACTACACGATGATTTTTAGTTTTTATAGCGTTCGATTATTTTAGGGTTTCACTGGCTGTACTTTTCTAGTAGTCACGCAACCATTGCTTGTTTGAGGCTTGAGGCCGAATTATGTACCATCTTATAATTTTACGGAACTAGAATGGTAGCTTCACGAAATTGATACGGTGTGGTAACCCTGGTAACAAACCCTGGTAAAAAGTTGGTGGTAGGACCTCTGGTGAGTCCGCCCGGGTAGGTACCACCACCCTGCCTATTTCTGCCGTGAAGCAGTAATGCGTTTCGGTTTGAAGGGCGCATTTACGTTGTAGATGTCTATGGGCTCTAGTAACCACTTCCAAAACACCAGGTGGGCTGTGAGCTCGTCCACCTTCCTAAGCAATAAAAATAAATAAATAAAAAGCCGTAGAACCGTCACCAAGGACCGGGGTTCCGTAATTCCTAGACTCGAATCTGGTGAGTAAACTCCAGACTGTTGCTGTCGCTAGGTTCGTGTTACTCTGGCATCCCGACACAGACATCAAAGACCGCATAATAGGAACACTGTAAACTATTCCTCAAGTTTTACCTTAACTTCATAATGCCTTCGATCTTCGCGATTCGTCGATACAAAAGATAGTTTTTCACTGTTTAACATCAAATCGTCCGTGGCCACGAAAACTGTATTTGAAACGTCCGAAATAATGAACTGTAACAATAACTGTAACTTGATTTACTTAAAAAACATATGAAATGAATGTCTAAGCTGTTATAAATGAATTAATCCACCAATATAAGTACGAGATGCCAAAGCGATTCGAGCGCCACCTATTTGGTGATAATGGTATTATGAAACCTTTAATCAACAAAAGTCAAAGAAAGCTTCAACTGATACAATTCAAACACAAACTCTAACAAAAAATTGGATTAAATTCCATATATACATTTAAAAAACAAAACATTTTTATATTAGATTAGGTAACGTATTAAATGAGTTAATATACTTATGTACATACAATTGATTACTATGTAAATATTATTGTGAGTTAGACAGCCCTGGAAACGAGCAGCGAGCTTCCATCTTGGCCCGGGCATAGCTCACAGACGGGACGAGCTTAAGGAGAAACGTCTTCCGGTAACACAGAAGCTTTCGTCGAAATCGCGATATTTCTTTTAAAGGTTCCGTTTATGTACGAAATCATTTATATATCTGATGCCTTCCAAGAGTATAGAAGACGCTTCGCATTTACAATTTACAATTCAATGTTTGATCAATCATAATATTCTTGTAAGAATTATTTGAACACTAAACTGTTTACGGGTATTAAAAAACATTTCTGTCAAGTACTAATATCAATATAAACGCGAAATATGCGGTTATTTGTTTATGTACACTTTCGTCTCGGGCTTGTGATGCGAAAATAAAATCTACGAATACAACGCTATAGAATGTAGATTAAAGAAGAGAGAGAGAGAGAACAAATTGGATCATCTATAAAAGGCCTTAATGTTTTTAACAATACAAACGCGAAAATTAGCTCTTGTTTGATTGAAATAGTACGCTTTAGTCTCGGAATTGTGATACAAAAATAAAATCTATGAATACAAAGTTATAGAATATATATTAAAGAAATGAGAGAAAAAAAAACGGTATCTATATATTTAATACGTGAAGCAAAAACTTTGTACCCCTTTTTACGAAAATTGCGCGGACGGAGGAGTAAGAAATTTCCCACGCTTATAGAGAATGTAGAGAAGGAGTGCAGAATGCTATTTTTTTTTAATTATGCATAAAAAATCATTAAATCAATAATAAAAAAAATACACACCCACCCTATCATGTATTTGACACACAATTAAAATAATAACTCTTTGTTTATTGTCAAACTTTTCTTATTGCTTATAGTCTGTGCTCGAATTGAGAATAGATTAAATATTGTTTGTCCTTAATATTATTTGTCTATAGTGTAGTCTTGGTGCAATCTGTGATTACAGAAGTATAATAGTCTTTGACAATAGAACTTATATAATGTTCAATTAATTATAGTCGAATTTCGACTACTGAGGGACCTCTAGTTATCTATAAAAGGCCTTATAATGTTCAGGTTACAACCGCGTCCGCGCGTCCGTAGACAAAGTGGCGTAACTCTTGTAATCGTATTACAGAGTCGTGTCAAACGCGTCACGCTGACGAGTGCGCAGGAGTGGCGCCCCCAACTACGGGGACCACGCCTATCACACCGCCCACCGATCTAGAACGATCTAGATCATTATATCGTTTTATTACTTATTCAAATTGTGTACTAGGATTTTGTGTTTCACAAATAAACAAATTTTTTTTTTTCGTAAAATTGCCAATAAAAAAACCAAAATTAACTTGATCTTTGTGTTGAGAATTTATGATATTACGAACAGATCTGCCCTTTATTTATGTTTAGGTTACCAAACCTAAAAAATAGTTAACGTGATTGATTGTGATAATGATAAATGTATTCACTAATTCTTGATAAAGATCGTCTTAAAGTCCATAAAACATCTCGTAATAATTCAACACGTAAATATGTTGGTAGTTAGGTAAGTACGGCGGAGTGCCTATCAGCCGCGCAGAAATATGGAGGCAGCGGAAAAGTTGATACAAAGTACGATTTTCAGTACCGTCGACACAAAAAGCACGTTTCTTGCAAAAATTGCATTAAGGCTTTCTTAATGTTCTTACTAAATCTTACGTCGCGATAACCCAAAAGTGATTTATTATATATTATAATTATTTTATTAATTGTAAAATTAAATTATAAACTTCAAGAGTATTTCACGGACACATAAGCGAACAAATAAATCGGTGTCACATTCGTCTTATTATTTTGTGACTTGTGTTGGTTATATTAAATAGCCCATACAAAATGGTGATTAATTAAGCAAATATTAAGTTGATATCTTAAAATCATTGTTTGAAGTGACAATTCTCATTAATGAATTCAAGCAAACACCGTAATCCTCCATTAACACGAAGCAAGTTTTAAAATTAAAAAAAAAATTAAAATATTTAATGTTAAGTCTTATGTTGTCAGTACTGTAGCACTGAAAGATTTTCACCCCGGTGCGCGGGGAGGGGGCCGGTGTCGAGGTGGCGGGGCCTTCGCTCCCTGCCCCTGCGGGCCACCGGGCCAATGGCGGAGCGGCGCGCCCTGGCCCGACCCGAGCTCAGTCGCGACTGAACCGCGACCCTTGACACACTAGCGCGTCGCGCGTCTTCTCGCCCCGTGACCGCAACCGGCATCATCACGCACGGAGCGCTAGTTTACGGCGGGGTCGGAGGCCCGGGGCTTTGCCCTCCGAGAGGCCCTGACCACCCGCCCCTCGAACTCGGCTTTCGCGGTAGTTGGAGGGAAGATGAGCATTTGCCTTCGACTCCCGCGAGTCAGGCCGCGTCGACGCAGAGCGGTTCCTCCGCGACGGATAAAGGCCAGAATGTGGAGTGCGTGGTCTGCGGTGACAAGTCCTCCGGGAAACACTACGGCCAGTTCACTTGTGAGGGTATGTAATGACGTGAAGTGAAAGTGAAATTCTGTGTTTATCGCATAGTTGGGTTGCGGTGTGCAGTTTATTTGTGCGTTGTGGTATATTTTTGTGCGTACAAGGAAGTAGAGTTAGTAGGTTAGTGGAACATGCGAAACGTGAGTCAGAATAAAAAAAAATGTGCACATGTTTTAGGTAGTTTAGGATCTCTCGAGCACAGGATAGAACGGAGTTCCCGCGTTTTCGAATTAAAAAAACGAATCGGAACGCAATACGAGAGTTTATTGTCTTAAAGAAATCTTTTGCCTCGTTAAACAACAAAAACTACAACCAAAACCATTCAAATATACATTTAAATGGTAATTCCTCATCGGACACGGCCATCATCGAATCAAATAGAAATTCGACGCCGATTGAATTCGAAACAGATGTGATTCCCGTAACTCGGCTACGTTATAAAACGTTTACTTTGGTAATTGTTTGAGCAACAAACTATAATCTATACTAATATTATAAAGCTGAAGAGTTTGTTTGTTTGAACGCGTTAAATCTCAGGAACTACTGGTCCGATTTGAAAAATTCTTGTAATGTTAGATAGCTCATTTATTGAGGCTATAGGATATTTAACATCACGGTAAGGCCAATACAAGTGGAGCACCAATAAAGAATATTACAAAATAGGGATTTAAATAGCTCCTTAACATTTTATAAATCAAAAATATTTTCACTTTCTACGTAAATCAATTAGGCGTAAAATTTAGCATTATGCCAAAGTCACTATTCCACGCGGACGGAGTCGCGGGCAAAAGCTAGTGAAACATATATATGTTAAAGCGTTTGATTGGAAAATTATTTATCGTTAACTTGAAAGTTATGGATTAATAAAATGTTTTTGTTTATTTAACTTTCGGAATATGGGTAGGCACCTACGCGATTTGGAAATGTAATGAAAAACACGGTGAACCTAATTAACTAAATATTTTTCCTAAATACTGTGTATAGTTAAGCAAGTATCATTTTAATAAATACTTTGAAGTGTGATAATGAAAAAGGTCTCAACTTTTGCAGGCCAGTTTTTAAAAAAAAACGAATTACCTAGTAAAAGATACGACGATTATTGAAAAAAGTTTTAGTTTTTATAGGCCAGCCTTTTTTTAAACTTCTCGTAGGTAATAAAAGAATGGCTAAAAAAAGAAAACAATTTTGTTTATTGCTAACAGCGTGATCTGTTACAAAGTTTTTCAATTCCACTTATTGCACTTATCTACAACCCGGCTAAGTAAGCGGCTAAATTAATTATTATCATTAAACGTTAAACTTTCTTGTTAACCTCGGAATTATGAATTAACACTGGTGAGTCGAGCCCTCAGATCTAATCAGATCGCAATAAGACAAAGTTTCATAAACTGCCTGCCCGAAAAGATAAGGGGCGGTTTCACTTTTGCAAATGCAAATTAGGCAATCGCAGGAATTACGCGTTTGTTGAGTTATACGATTTCGGTACTAACACTCTCGTACTGTCGATTTTCCTTAGCATTTTAAGTGTCTCGGGAAATATTCGTAATTTTTAAAACCTAGTTTTTTTTTAATGGAGCTTTTAATAATATATCATCAATTGTTATCGAGAAAACGGATATAATTATATTCCGTTGCTTTTCTGAAAAATTTGCTATTAAATAGGAGTTTACGAATACATTTTCGATCTGCGCGAAATAAAATCGCAATAACTCCTGAGTTTGTTTCTTTAAAAAAAAAACCTGTGCTATTCGATCTAAAATTACAGCTACACTACATAGCTTTTTTTTCTATTAATGTTGCCATCGTTAAAACATACTTTACCAAATAGTCTTGATAACATTTTTAAATTTCGAATAGAGTTTTCTGTACGTTCTGGTTTTGACCACAGATTACTTAGATTTCAATATGGCGCCAACTGCCGACTAATTCTGTTTTTTTTTTCTCCTACCTATGCTACTGACCGACACATAAGCAAACGAACTAGCCGTCGGAACATTAGAGTAGCTAACAACCTCTAAGATTGAGACAGTAGTAATATAGGGTTTCGTGTCACTGTGCAATCTAAGTGCCCGTAATTGGTGTGAACGCTCTGACACGGATTGAGAAATGTGTATGTCATTACCTTTGCACTTACAGGGTGTGTTTTTTATGTGTTGCCATTTTAAGCATACGACCTGATGGTGAAGAGGTATCGCCGCTCATGGGAATGGCGCCACCGATCCTGATGTGGAAATCTCAATTGTATATGAAACATAAGCTGATTTATCAGTGCGGAGTATATGCAATACATATTACTACTAGCTTTTGACCGCGACTCCGTCCGCGTTGAATAGTTACTTTGGCATAATGCTGAATTTTACCCCCCACTTCATTTACGTAGAAAGTGAAAATATTTTGAAACATTCTTTATTGGTGCTCCACTTGAATCGGTCTCATGATGTTATATAGCCTATAGCCTTCCTCAATAAATGTGCTATCTAACATTGGAAGAATTTTTCAAATCGGACCAGTAGTTCCTGAGATTAGCGCGTTCAAACAAACAAACTCTTTAGCTTTATAATATTAAGTATAGATAAGTTAATATATATCACCCCTTGGAGTTTATTGATACAGACTCTACTGAACCCTGCTGCCCAATTTCCGGAGAAGCCTTTACCGGTTTTTATGTAGGTCATCTTCCATAACTACATTTATAGTACGCCGCGTTACTTCATACATTTTCTTCTTGAATGAAGTGGTAAAAACTTGATTGGCCCAAGATTAGCTCACGTCCAGAGTCAGGTCACAAATCAAGTCTATAAGTACGTTGTGTTACTTTAGTATATTTTCTTCTTGAACGAAGTGGTAGAAGCTTGACTGTGGGTCTAGTTTAGCTCACATCCAAGATCACCGACCATTAAAAAAAAAAAAAATTGGTTACACGTGTGGACGATCTCACGGCCCACCTGGTGTTAAACGGTTACCGTTGCCCATAGACATCTACAACGTAAATTCCGCCACCTACCAAGACTAAGAATTAGGTAGGATATAAACGACTGCCGACGCTAAAAATATAGTTTTTTCATCTACGATTCTTGTCCTCCATCGATATTATGTAAGTTTCATTGCGATAATGCATCAAAAGTTTTTTTTTTTAATATTTTGTTCCCAATGAGGTACTCTCTGTATTTTGGCTAATCTATAATACGTAATGTACCTACTTTATATTTAGATAGGGTATTTATTCTTTTACGCATCGAAAAACAAAATTTTATTTATTCGAATATTAATATGATTCAATGCGCAATATTGTATCTTAATTTAGGAAGGTATTTTATTGACTTTTATATCCATCCAAAAAAGGCCAGCTAAAGCCAAGTCAAAAACGTTTGCAAGCACTTCAAGACTTGGATAATATGCTCTTTAAATACAAAACCACACCCTTAACTTCAAACAATAAGGTTGTTATTACAATCTTATCAAATAATTCGGGATCATTACAATTATTATTGCGGCGACGATCGAGTCGGTCACGACTGTTTGACTCGAAAGGGGTCAGAAACGCCTCAAGCGACCTCACCGATCGCGATTTATACACCTGCTTTATGTAGAGCACGAATGTTGTAATAAAATTCAATTGGGGCTCGTGACCTCATGTCTCAATATTGGCACCGATACACACGTTGCCATGGTGTGTGTGTGTGTGTGTGTGTGTGTGTGTGTGTGTGTATGTGTGTTTTTTTATATTTTTATAGCCAGTGTACGCAGAGGAGCATACGGCCCACCTGATGGTGAGTGGCTACCGTCGCCCATGGACCTTAGCAATGCCAGGAGCAGAGCCAAGCTGCTGCCTAATTTTAATCACTTAAAATTCCTATCCACTATGCTATACAACTAATTCCTATCCAATAAAAAATTTACAACTAGTGTTTCGTGGGGAGCTCCATATCAAATCAGGGTGGTTCGGACGAAGATATGGAGATACGAATTAGGAAAGCCAGGGGTGCTTTCGCGCAGTTGAAACCAGTCTGGGAGTCAAGTGTCATGACTCGTCGGATCAAGCTGACCCTGTTCGACTCCATTGTCAAGAGTGTTCTCCTGTTCGGATGTGAGACCTGGAGAGTGACCAAGACACTCACGAACCGACTGCAGGTATTTGTAAATAAGTGCTTGAGGTCGATACTCCGCATATACTGGCCAGTCACTATCTCTAATAAAGACCTTTGGACTAAATGCGACCAAAATCCCATCGCGCAAGACATTGCTCATCGGAAATGGCGTTGGATAGGACACACTCTACGGCGCAGCGGAGTCAACGCAGCATCAATCGCGTTTGAGTGGCAACCGCTTGGCAGGAGAAGACCTGGTCGCCCTGTACACACTTGGCGACGCACCGTAGAGAGTGAGATGAGGACTGCCAACGTGACCTGGAGTGATGTCAAGGAGCAAGCGCAAGACAGAGTAAAGTGGAGACAACTTGTGAGGGCCCTATGTACCAGCGGGGTACCCTAGGACTACAACACAACACACAGTGTTTCGTACTTAATGAGCAATATTGAAAATAATACATATTACGTCTTACTAGTGGTAGGACTTTTTGTGATTCCGCGCGGGTAGGTACCACCGCCCTGCCTATTTCTGCCGTGAAGTAGTAAAGCGCTTCGGTTTGAAGAGTGGACAGCCGCAGTACTATAAAAGTGAGACTTAGAAATCATGTCTCAAGGTGGGTGGCGGCATTTGCGTTGTCTATATCTATGGGCTCCGATCACCACTTTACACCGAGAGGCCATGAGCTCAACATTCCATATAAGCAATAAAAATAAACTTTCTTACTCGGTCAAAATGTTGGCACAATGAGTACTGTTCGCTGGACGAGCACGTCTTAGATACCGAGCTATTACCCCTTACTCAATAATATATCTAAAGACCCAATTGCAAGTTAGTCACTTAGACCAATACCTCAGTGTGATAGATTCAGCAAAAACACTGCTCTTGTTAGGGCCGATGTTACTAATTCTCTCAGGTTGAGCCCGTGAGCTCACATACCTGCCCGTGAGTGGGTAGCTGAAATCATCGTCGTGGTCTAAAGGATAAGACGTCCGATGCATTCGTGTTGAGTGATGGACCGGTGTTCGAATTTCAGGTAGGTACCAACCAATTTTTCTAATGAAATACGTACATAACAAAAGTTCACGATTGACTTCCACGGTGAAGGAATAACATCGTGTAATAAAAATCAAACCCGCAAAATTATAATTTGCGTAATTACTGGTGGTAGGACCTCTTGTGAGTCCGCGCGGCTAGGTACTACCAGCCTGCCTATTTCTGTTGTGAAGCAGTAATGCGTTTCGGTTTGAAGGGTGGGGCAGCCGTTGTATCTATACCTGAGACCTTAGAACTTATATCTCAAGGTGGATGGCGCATTTACGTTGTAGATATCAATGGGCTCCAGTAACCACTTAACACCAGGTGGACTGTGAGCTAGTCCAACCATCTAAGCAATAAAAAAAAAGTCCCTTAGTCTACAAGCGATTAGATAAAAAAAAATTGCAAAATAGTGTTACGGTGCTTGTAGACATCGGCTCGAATGCGCCCCCGGCTTTGCTGATGTCCATGGGCGACGATGACAGTCGGATGGACAGTTTGTCTATCTGTAAGTGCAAAAGTACACGACAAAGCTACCACAGTCCTTCAAAACATAAACGACAATCTAGTTACATTAAAAAGCTGTGTCAGTGAGCTTATTGTCATAATAATCCAACAATAAGATGTCAGAGCGTGAACCGACCCATGACCTGATCGTCCACCGAGAGTTCATTACTCCGACGACCTGAGTCCAACCTTGACCTGTGGGCTAAGGCTGTCTCATGCACCTGCTTAGTAAAACGCTATTTTACTTAGCCGAATAAAAACACAAATTTTAATGCGCGTGTGTATTATTAGCTTTGTATGTATGTATCTATATATTAATACGTGAAGCAAAAACTTTGTATCCCTTTTTACGAAAATTGCGCGGACGGAGGAGTATGAAATTTCCCACACTTATAGAGAATATAGAGAAGAATTGCACAATGCTAATATTTTTTTAAAATAATGCATAAAAGATCAATAAAGAAAACATTACACACACTTCATACCATGTATTTGACGCATACACGCATGCATACTATTTATTGTCAAACTTTTGTTCTTGACGTCTATTTTCAAATTGAGAATAGATTAAATATTTTTTGTCTTTGTTAATATTTTTTATAGTGTAGTCTTGGTGAAATTTGTGATTATAGATGTATAAAATACAGTCATAATAGTCTACAAACTTACAATTCCAATTAATTATAGTCGAATTTCGACTACTGCGGGGCCTCTAGTACAAGGGAATCTTTGGAACACAGACAAATGACAATATAGTAATTTTATATCGAGACGTGAAAAGATATTTGGTTTAAGTGAGATTTCGCTTAATACGCATCATTTTGTTTTCTCGCATTAAAACTGTATAATCTCAAAACTTACTAATTTTACAGGAGAGTGTTTTAAAGGTTTAACATAATGTGATATTTTTAATATTTTCCTTTTTTTAATCTTTGCAACATTAATTTTTTATTTTTTACCAGTTACATTATCTCTCCTTTAAAGTAAGATAAAATTATGTATTAATTTTGTTAATAGTAGTCAAAACATAGGTAAAATAAAAAAAAAATAAAAAATAAACTACGCTCTTTTGACAGTACTTATGAGAAAAATACTGTGGTGATACCTCATGATTTGGCATATTGACTCAATTTCAAATATTTTAGGAAATTGTACACTTTTAATGCGAAAAGACGATTTGTCTTTACAATTAAAGGTACGTTTTATTTGGCATTAGCATCAAGAGCATCATCGTAGCGTAAATCTAGTAACCGATCTTGAGACATGAGGCGGGTGACTCAATTATATAGTACGAAGGTCAAACTGGAACTTCAAAAGCTCGCAGTGGGGGGTACCTACTCGTGTGTCAACACGTCATTTCGGATCCTCCCGATCCACTAACGGTGCTTTTAGGTACCACAAGTACCGGTCATCGTCGAACCCGTCGCTTGCGACGAAGGGCTCGGCGAGTAAATTAACCCACAGACACAGCCCACTGAGTTTCTCGCCGGATCTTCTCAGTGGGTCGCGTTTCCAATCCGGTGGTAGATTCTACGAAGCACGGCTCTAGGCTAGGGTTTGTGTTAGCAACGTCGTCAGGTTTGAGCCCCGTGAGCTCACCTACTAGTTCGGCGAATGTAGAATAACCCCTCGAGGTTGCTAGAATAGGTAGGATAAAAAAAACATACTCATGTGGGCTCAGAATGAGGGCTGAAAGTCGCGTTAGGCTGGTATAATTTGTTATTAATTTTTTTAATTTATTGCCTTTGTCGGCAGTGGAGCAAACGGTTCATCTGATAGTAAGTTGTTACCGTTGCTTAAGTACATCTGCAATGCTAGGAGCACAGCCAAGTCGCGTCGCTGCCAACCATAATCTCTCCGAAAATATTAGTGCGTGCTGTTACAATCAACGAACAATAAAACCTTAGTACTTTGAATACCGCTGACCTATTTGAAAATCAAAAATAACATCACATCAAGCTCTTACAATAATTTCTATTATTTAACCGACTTCCGTAAAAAGAGGAGTCTTCTCAATTCAACGGTATTGGTTTTGTGTTCTCCCTCATATATATTTTTTCCAGACGAACTAATTGTTTTTAATGATTTACATTTGAAAGCTTTAATTAACTTAAATTTCTGATGGTGCTTGCTAATTTTTATCAAAGTTTTTGAGTTATCCTTTATTAAATGCATATTGTTTAATCATAGCCGGTTTTCTTTTTTGTTATATTTTTTTTTGTTATTATTTTAAAGCAGTACCGCAATGCCAATTCTTATCGGCGCAGACGGTGGCGCCAGAAAGGTCCTGACCTCCTAATCATAGCTGAAACTTCGCGGCCCTTTGTTCAGAGAACTTTTAAACGCAAATTATCGTGTCTATTGAATTATGTAACTAAAGGGCCCGTTATATACTTTTTTTAGTTCTCGGTCAGTTTTAGGTCACGTAGCGAACACATATATGATAACTTCGACACGTGTTACCTTAGTCGCGTAGCTATGGATATAATTAGGGATTTTTGTAGCTTTTTATATTTTTTTATTGCTTAGCTGGGTGGACGGTGTTAAGTGGTCACTGGAGCCCATAGACATCTACAACGTAAATGCGCCACCCACATTGAGATGTAAGTTCTAAGGTCTCAGTATAGTTACAACGGCTGTCCCACCTTTGAAACCGAAACGCATTATTGCTTCACGGCAGAAATAGGCTGGGTGGTGGTACCTACCCGCGCGGACTCACAAGAGGTCCTACCACCAGTAAAAAGTATAATACTAAGCCGTGTGTTCTCACATAACACTCTATTACGAATATCACTAATATTTTTATTGGTTTTTATTTTTATTTCAATCGAACTTTTTTCCCGTATAATGTCTTAAGTACGTAAAACAACCATATCTGTCAATATATCTGTCAACAGTTTTGAGCACTAAAGAAATTGTTGGCTTTGTATTTGGTTGGTTTTCTTTTGGGTAATTACGATTTATACGAATGTGGCCGATTTTGGCTGTTAAATTTAGTTTTTTTTGTTGTTATTGCCCGTATAGGACGAACATACGGCCCACATGATGGTGAGTGGTTACCGTCGTTCATGGACGTCAGCAATGCCAGGGGCAGAACGAAGCTTACTACCTTCCGTTCAAATCTTTCAAGTAGATATAAAATAATAGTTAACGAAAAATCACCTTTTTTTTTCCTACCTAAGCTGATAGCCTTGAGAGACTATTTCAGCGTAACCTTATAGTAGGTGAGCTCACGGGGCTCAAACCGGAGTGATGCTAACACTGACCTTAGCAAGAGCAGTGCTTCGCAGAATCTACCACCGGATCGGAAACGTGACCCACTGAGAAGATCCGGCGAGAAATTCAGTGGGCTGTCTATGGGTTAATTCGCTATCGATCCCTTCGTCGCAAGCGACGGATCTGACGCGGACGGTGACCGGTGCTTGTAGTACCTAAAAACACCGTTAATGGATCGGGAGGATCCGTAATGACGTGTAAAATTACCAAGAAAATCATGATGCATACGTTTTTTTTACCTACCACCTTTTTTAAACTTTCTGTCATTTTTTTTTTTCTCATAACAACATCCAATACAATGTAGATAACATTATAGTATGCTCTGTAAGTCCTTAAAATCGCGCATTACGTAATAATAAATCGGAACTCCCAAATAAACTCCAAAGGTTTTTATCACGAAAAAGAATCAACGTTTGAATTCGTTAAATAAAACTAACGCAACGAAATACCGAAGTCAATACGAATAATTTCGGCTTAACACTATCACGTGATTACCGCCCTAAGAGTGTATCGATAAGCCGCATTAGTGTCGCGGTCGTAGTGTTATTTTGATGTCGACAAATCCACTTTATTAACAAGCGGACCTCCCGCCGTTTCCGAGGCAACGTTGTCGATGTGAAAACGACACGGCCCTCGGACTGGCTCGTTTTGAAACGTTTATAGGTGTTATAACGATATGGTCCTTCGTCGGTGAGTTTCGTTTGACTTAAATGCTCACGTTCGGGATCGAGAACGGCCGAAGCAGTTGTCACCTGTCGCGAGAGCTGCCTAGAGTCGATGAAAATAGCTGTCGATAGTTGAAGGTGTAACGTTTAAAAGTTAGCATTATTCGAATTTTTGGAACGTAGTTCCTTATAGGCCGATGCGGAGGGGTAACCTAACCGGAAAAAAAACGTCCGTAACGTAAGATTTTTATTAGTAATGCACAGTAGTGTACGACTTAACTTTGTAATAACGTACAAAAAATAACATATTTTTTTATCATTCATTGACCACGATCTCAGGGCGTTCGTTTGCGCAATACACTAACTCTTATGCAAACAACCGTGAATGAAGTGTACCACGATAAGTTCGCACGTTATCGAATGACCATGGGTTGTTGCGAAACCTCCAGTTTTATTTTCTTTATACCACGAATAGAAGTTAAAATTAATATTTTTATAATAAGGAACTTCAACGATTCAGCGAACTACAACGCAAATGCGCCACCCGCCTTGAAATATGTTCTAAGGTCTCAGTATAGTTACAACGGTTGCCGCACCCTTCGAACCGAAAGGCATTACTGCTTCACGGCAGAAATAGGCAGGGCGGTGGTACCTACCCGTGCGGACTCACAAGACGTCCTACCGCCAGTAATTACGCAAATTATAATTTTGCGGGTTTCATTTTTATTACACGATGTTATTCCTTCACCGTGGAAGTCAATCGTGAACATTTGTTAAGTACGTATTTCATTGATACCTACCCGCCTGCGGGACTCGAACATCGTTGCATCGCTAGATACGAATGCACCGGACGTCTTATCCTTTAGGCCACGACGACTTCAAAACATAACATTAAGTTTGTCTAACGTTAAATATTATGTTTATTTACAAAACAATATTCGTAATTAACGTGAGAATTAAACGCCTGATCCTACAAACGTTCTCATATTTATGTCATTTTTTTTTCGTCGTGTTCATCTAAAATATACATTAATCAATATTTATAGGTGAAACTTAATCGAATTTTGTTTAGTGAATCAAAGACTCCTCGTTATCGATGCTTTATCGACACTATCGGCGACTGTTACCCGGTCAGTTTATGGTATGTTTTGTCCGCCGATACCGTGGCAGTTAACCCTATCTTTACGACCGACTCTAAACATAAGTGTCTTCCAGAACTTATTTATTTTTATCTCATTCCGCTTTTTAAATTGAATCCCGAGTTCGGCGCGTGTGTGTGGCTCTCTTCTCGCTACTAAAACTGTCGATAAAACGTTCGAAGTTGGCCCGAATCATTCGGTCTTTTAATGAAATTTTGATTCGTTTTAATATATTTATTATTTATGTGAATTAAACAAGTACAAGTGAAACGCCTCAATAATGTAAACATACGAGCGCCTGACGTTAACGGCCATTTTGAAAATTTAGTGCTCCCCGGAATCATTAAAGAATTTCATGTTTGTCACATCGTAAATCTTGACTACACAATTTTTATTTTGAATACATCAAAAATAAAAAATAAAAAATGGCGTTCAATAACAATTTATCACGGATTTATTGTTGCCCTCTTCGATTTAAAGAAAGCTATCAGTATTTAAAAGACGTTGATTTGTAAAGGAAATTAAACGGTACTAAATTTGTCGATAATCTCCGTGTTGACGTCCGACTGTCGATAGATTTATATGCTAATGTTGCACAACCCTGCATAGGTGGTTCGTGTAGGTATTGTCTGAAATAATAAATATTTATTCTTTACCTCGCATTTCCGGCGGGGGCAAGGTTTAATTAATTTAAATAAATACATAATATTAATTCACTAATTTCGATGGCGACTGTCTTGCGAGTATTCGAAAAAGTATCGTTCAAATACCACAATATTCTTTACCACCTCTACTATTTACTGGTGTAGATACCTATCTTTAATTATTTTCTATCAGTATTGTCTATTTGACTGTATAATATCTGTTAACAGTTTTCGAACAAGAACTAGAAAAATTATGAAATACCTTAATCTCTCAACGCTAGGTGGTAGGACATCTTGTGAGTCCGCACGGGTAGGTACCACCACACCGCCTATTTCTGCCGTGAAGCAGTAATACGTTTCGGTTTGAAGGGTGGGGCAGCCGCTGTAACTATACTGAGACCTTAAAACTCATATCTCAAGGTGGGTGATGATCGAATTATATTATCGAAGAATACCAGTAACCTCTTAATACCGGGGCCCATATAGGAAACTAATTGAGGCGTGATTAAAAAAAAAGATCCATTAAGACTTAACTGTATCCCGTCTTGGATTCCTTGGACAGGACCTAGGTCATTAAGACGGTAATCATTGAAGAGAGCGATATTGCATTATCTTCTATATTGTGCCTAATGAAATAATTGGGGGAAGTGCGTTTTAATACTAGGTTTATTGGGATTCATGTTGGCAGTATAATACTGGCAGTAAATACGCACAGACAAAAAGCAAAACCTGCTTTAGATAATTTATTTTGATGTTTTAAAAAGTTTTGTAGGCAGCGGCTTGGCTCTGCCCCTGGCATTGCTGAAGTCCATGGGCGACGGTAACCACTCACCATCAGGTGGGCCGTATGCTCGTATGCCTACAAGGGCAATAAAAAAAAATTTGCTGGGCTTTCTAGAGCCTTAGAAGAATCTTAGAAGATAGTGGAATAAGAATTGTAACCCATACTTAATGTTATATTTACATATGAACGTGTGTATGTTTGTTTGAGTGTGTGTTTTTGTGGTTCTTTTACTTTGAAATAAAGAAAAGGATATCGTACCTTTAGAATTGAAGTGGCTTGATCCAAAATTCTTGTTTTTTTGCTCCAAAAAAGTATTTGAAGAATTCGAATTTCTTCTATTTCGATGTTAATACTATAGGCTTTAAAGCACATACCTTAAAGCTTAAGTTGTGCGCTTGATTTAAAAGAGACGGAAAGTGTACTTTGCCCTTTTCTATACTAAAATTTAAATTTAATTTTGAATTTTATAAAACTTTATGACTGATAACCGATACTTATAAATAATAGCATACTACCATAATAATGGTGGTAGGACCTCTTGTGAGTCCGCACGCGTAGGTGTCACCACCCCGCCTATTTCTGCCGTGAAGCAGTAATGCGTTTCGGTTTGAAGGGTGGGGCAGCCGTTGTAACTATACTGAGATCTTAGAACTTATATCTCAAGATGTGTGGCGCATTTACATTGTAGATGTCTATGGGCTCCAGTAACCACTTTACACCAGGTGGGCTGTGAGCTCGTCCAACCATCTAAGCAATAAAAAAAAAAACATGTTTATAAGTGTAAGTAAAACAAATTTTCTTCAAATTCTTTGATAAGCGATTCCACAGGTGCGATCATTTTTTTAAGAGTCATAGTATTAAGTTAGTGAAGTGACACAGGCAAATTTTTATCCTGAAAAAACATTATACCCGCGCGATGCTCCACTAACACTTTTCTTTGACCTAGCCGGCTAAACTGCGTGTAGCAACTAGTCCTTTAATAAAACATAAAGTACTGTGTACATGTACACCAATTTAATTTTACTAACTATTCGCTGGTATTGACAGGCTATTACAGCTACACGGGGACGGGTAGGTGAGCTCACGGGCTCAACCTGAGAGAATATGCTAACACTAGCCCTAGCAAGAGCAGTGTTTCGCAGAATCTGCTAGAGGATCGGAATCGCGACCCACTGAGAAGATCCGGCGAGAAACTCAGTGGGCTGTGTCTATGGTGCTTGAGGGGCCTAAAAGCACCGAAAGTGAATCCGGGGGATCCGACAAGACATGTTTCGGGTTGCCCTGTCGTGGTCGGATAAGCGTGTACTCCGCATCCATACTAATATATAAATCTACAGTGTTTTTTTTTTAAATACAGGCAGCAGCCCTATAAACTCATGGGCTCATGCTTGCTGCATACGTCCAGTTCCCTAAATAATATCAGTCTAGAAGTTTTTATTTATTTTTTATTGCTTAAATGGGTGGACGAGCTCACAGCCCACCTGGTGTTAAGTGGTTACTGGAGCCCATGGACATCTACAACGTAAATGCGCCACCCACCTTGAGATATAAGTTCTGAGATCTCAGTATAGTTACAACGGCTGCCCCACCCTTCAAACCGAAACGCATTACTGCTTCACGGCAGAAATAGGCAGGGTGGTGGTACCTACCCGCGCGGACTCACAAGAGGTCCTACTACCAGTAAAGAAGTATTACGGGAAATAAATAAATAAAAAGTAACATTACCTATTTGATCTTTGTTCGCTACTCCGCACTAATATTGTGCAGTCCTCTGAAACTTAATTACAAAATGATTGTATCCGAGACCTAATGATTGATGAGTTCGTTTATGATCTCGTCTAATTGATTCACGGCTAATTAAATTCCGTATTCTCATTCAATACGTTCTTGTCCTTGATTATGAAGATAATTTTTATGAATTATAATAATAATAATAATAATGTTTTTATTGCAAGTAACCATGACTCATATAAATTGTTAATAAGACTTAGACCTATGTTAGTAGTTATATTTACATCACAATGAATTACTGTCGTAACATCCCATGGGAGATGGCACCACAGCGACCCATGTATAACACAGTCCAGCCTGCTTGCGATCATGCTCAGGATACTGTTGGAGCTGTAAAGAAATAAATAAATTTATTGCTGTAAAGAAACGAATAACCATTCAAAGATTCAATGAAAGCAAACGAATCCGCATCCTATCGAGAAGCTGAAATGTTAACTTAGCATAATGGACGAGCGCTAAAGCTATTATATATCGTTGCTAGGAAACGGCTATTGTAATTAACATCACTATCCTTTTCTTGATTGGAAACCGAATATATTATAGCGACTCGCGGATCGTTTGGAACCTTTGGGTCTGCGGAGGGACTTCGGTTCCCTCTGTATTTTGTACCGAATGTTCCATGGGGAGTGCTCTGAGGAATTGTTCGAGATGATACCGGCATCTCGTTTTCACCATCGCACCGCCCGCCACCGGAGTAGAGTTCATCCATACTACCTGGAGCCACTGCGGTCATCGACAGTGCATTTCCAGAGGTCTTTTTTGCCACGTACCATCCGGCTATGGAATGAGCTCCCCTCCACGGTGTTTCCCGAGCGCTATGACATGTCCTTCTTTAAAAGAGGCTTGTGGAGAGTGTTAAGCGGTAGGCAGCGGCTTGGCTCTACCCCTGGCATTGCTGAAGTCCATGGGCGACGGTAACCACTCACCATCAGGTGGGCCATATGCTCGTCTGCCTACAAGGGCAATAAAAAAAAAACTTATATATAAATATTATATGCTATGTTGTTAGCCTTGAGAGGCTATATCAGCGATGCCCTAGCGTGTAAGTGTGCTCTCGGGGCTCAAACCGGAGATATTGCTAACACTGGCCCTAGGAACTAGCAAGACCAGTGCTTCGTAGAATCTACCACTGGATCGGAAACGCGACCCATCTTGCGCTGTCTTTTAAAGGCAACGAAGATCTACCTACATAAAAAAACATAAATATATACCTGCGTTATATATAAACCTAAACGATTTAACTAAACAGTAACCAAGCCTACAATCGCCTCTAGGGGACAGCGGAATTCACGTTGACATTAGTCTACACTTAACTTCAAACATTATAGATACACTTCAAGTAAATCGTGATTACGTCTACTCATTTAAGTTTTTTTTTTTTTATTGCCTTTGTAGGCAGACGGGCATACGGCCCACCTGATGGTGAGTGGTTACCGTCGCCCATGGACTTCAGCAATGCCAGGGGCAGAGCCAAGCCGCTGCCTACCTCTTAATACTCTAAGTCACAACAAATAACATAAATTTCACAACGGTTTTTATTATTCAACGAATCTCTCTTTTTTTTGCCCTACCTAATCAGCTACCAGAGCTTGTGGAGCTATTCTGGATACGCACAAACAGGACGAATCTATAGAAACAAAAAAAAAAACCTGTTTAAAAATCGATATTCTGAAAGTGACATAAGTCAGCCCACTGAGTTTCTCGCCGAATCTTCATAGTGGGTCGTGCTTTCGATCCGGTGGTAGATTCTGCGAAGCACTGCTCTTGCTAGGACCAGTGTTAACAACACTTCCGATTTGAGCCCAGAGAGCTCACCTATATACATTCCCGATTCTGCGGACAGAACGGAAAGCAGTCGACGTCGCCCCAAACGCGTCATTTCGGATCCTCCCGATCCACTAACGGTGCTTTTAGGTACCTCAAGCACCGGTCATTGTTCAGTAAATTAACCCTCAGACACAGCCCACTGAGTTTCACGCTGGATCTTCTCATTGGATCGCGTTTCCGATCCGGTGGTGGATTCTGCGAAGCACGGCTCTTGCTAGGGTTTGCGTAAGCAACGTCGTCAGGTTTGAGCCCCGTGAGCTCACCTATTAGTTAAGGCTACGGTGATATAGCCTTTCAAGGCTCTCAGCTTAGGCAGGAAAAAAAAAAGTCACCTATACGTCAAGGCGTAGCAGAAATTGCCTCTCAAGGATATCAGCAAAAAAAAAAGACATAAGTCAATGTGAGTTTCTGTAAGCACATCGGAACCTACTGCTAGCTAGCTACCCGTCGAACAATTACAAGCAATAAAAACTATTTCACACCGATGTGTCGAACGTTTAACTGGCCGTAAAGTTGTCTTGTTACATAATTACTAATGCTTGTGGGTCGCCACGTATACTTGTTGACCGTTTACTAGGGCCTTGACGATTCAATGTAATTACATATAATCAGAAAAATAAAATCTACTTAATTTTTCTTCTTTTACTGCAGGTATGCGATCCCTTTGATTTTAAAGCCCAAAAGTTCGTGAATTTTGAGATACGTAATATCAATAGTATTGTAATAGAGAATAATTATAAAATATATATATACATAAGCGATACGCATAATACATAAGCGATAGAATTGATACTTTCATGATATGTATCTCGTTTCTCTTCATACATATTATGTATCTCGTTTTCTCGCAGGCTAAATCTTATAGAAACCTCTTCTTAATGTCGTTTCAATGAGTTTTAAATAATGACAATTCAACAAAAAGGTTTTTTCACTTCAAAAATGAAAATATATCCGTGGACAAGACACAGATTTCCTATACTATGAAAATCACGGTCTGATATACATTTAAATATATTATTAAATACATATTAAACATCCTGACAGAAAACAAACAAACCTGATCGCCACACGGCTGCCCGATGTGGGAATCAAACGCTCAACCCTATACCACGCAGAGGAACTACAACACCACTGAGTTTTATTGGTGATAGGACCTCTTGTGAGTCCGCATGTGTAGGTACCACCACTCTGCCTATTTCTGCCGTGAAGCAGTAATGCGTTTCGGTTTGAAGGGTGGGGCAGCCGTTGTAACTGTATTGAGACTTTAGAACTTATATCTCAAGGTGGGTGGCGCATTTACATTGTATATGTCTATGGGCTCCAGTAACCAGTTAACACCAGGTGGGCTGTGAGCTCGTCCACCCATGTAAGCAATACAAAAAAAAATCGTTAACACAGCAATACCTATCCCAAATTTTATAAAAAGGGCATTGAAATAACTATGTTTGCGATCTTCAAAGCGAAACACGATGTCAATGCACTCTGTATCTTCACAATTTGCAAGATGTTCTCAGAGATAGCGGTAATTGGGAGCCTTTGCGTTCTCAGGGCCGAGTTGTAAATTCTAGACGCGGATTTACTAGTAGAATTCGCTTTAGATTTTATAGGCATAATAATAAGCCCCTTTCTCCGGATGAGCGCCAAATAGATGCATTAGTTTTAATTATAGTAATAGCAAAAATACTGCTGGTGGTAGGACGTCTTGTGAGTCCGCTTGGGTAGGTACCACTACCCTGCTTATTCCTGCCGTGAAACAGTAATGCGTTTCGGTTTGAAGGGTGGAGCAGCCGTTGTAAGTATACTTGAGACCTCAGAACTTATATCTCAAGGTGGGCGGCGCATTTACGTTGTAGATGTGTATGTGGTCCAGTAACCACTTAACACCAGGTGGGCTGTGAGCTCGTCCATCCATCTAAGCAGTAAAAAAATATAAGGTCGAACTTTCTGCAAAGCCCTTTGTGGATATTTTTTTATGTCATAGTCTGATAAACAAGCTCACGATCTAGTTGGAGCTTCTAAACATCCTAGACGTGAATGCCGTTACCATCTTGAAGCATCAGGATTAAGACTTAATTGAATACTATGGTATCTACTATTAAGTCTGTTGTTTTAAACTGGAATTTATTAGTGCTTTTTGGTGAAAATATACCGGATGGTGGTACCGATCCGTGCGGGCTCACAAGACGGACGTCGCCAGTAAAATTAGTGTGTAATTTTTTTCATTCTTTCTCATGGGACCCCAAGACCAGTAAATACATTTTATAGATCAACCACATTAAGAAATCTTATCTTAATACCTTCGTATAGATTGATACGTTAGAATCGATTACGATTTCAGATGTCATAAATCCAATTTTATGTCGTGATAAAATGTACCTTATTGCAAAGGGGCCAGAGATTTTTAATTAGGCAAAAAATAATAAAAAAAAGCTACCTAACTGATGTGTTGACCTCATTCAAGCTTCGTTCCATTAAACTAAATAGTAGGTCTGAGTAGCTTGCTGCTTTTCTTGACATTCAAATGTTTCACATTCAACAATAACTGCAATGTTAAAGAAACAAATTAATAAGTACATCCAGATCCCGATTACCACATCCAGCTCAGAGCCGCAGATAAAATAATAAAGGTCACTAACCTCTATACCTTCTAAACGAAGCGTCGGATGTTACTGGTGGTAGGACCTCTTGTGCGTCCGCGCGGGTAGGTACCACCACCCCGCCTATTTCTGCCGTGAAGCAGTAATGCGTTTCGGTTTGAAGGGTGGGGTAGCCGTTGTAACTATACTTGAGACCTTAGAACTTATATCTTAAGGCGGGCGGCGCGTTTACGTTGTAGATGTCTGTGGGCTCCAGTGACCACTTAATACCAGGTGGGCTGTGAGCTCGTCCAGCAATCTAAGGAATAAAAAAATATGTCAGTATCGCACTTGTACTTCCCAAGTACCGAACCTTAAAGTAACATAATTCGACAAGCCCGAACGCGGGTATCAAGAAATAATCTGTTTTATAAAGCGTATAAAAACAAATAAGATGAGGATGAGGCCTCGATACGTGGTACAGATAAACGATATTTCTCGGCTAACAAGCTTTTCAACCGCTAGGAATATTCAGCCTATCTTCGAAGTGGCCAAACGTTTATGACCAGAATTGGACATTCGTAAAATTGGCCAAACAGATTTAGACTCAGAAACGGTAGGGCATTTGAAAAAGGCGACCTGTCAATAGCGCAAATATACGTATTATAGATATTTTACTGATCGAACCTACACTTACTTGATTGTCAGTATTTTAAATTGTTTTATTTAATACGCTTTTATTAGCTTCAGACGTAGGTATGTATGCTAGTATATATGTTTGTAACGGAATCTTTGAACATGATTGTGACCACCTTCAAAACGTCGGATTAACTCGAAATTTGGTATACTTATTAAGGACCGATGACAATTCAATATTAAGAAAAAAAATTTTAAAAAAAATTTAAATTCAACTAAAAAAAGAAAAATAAATAATAGTTTAAAAAAACTAACAAAATACGCTTTTATAGAAAATCCCACTAAAAAATAGAAAATAAATTTTAATAAATTTGATTTAAAAATAGTGTAAGAAAATATGATTTTATTGTAAAAAAACGCGTGGGGTGCTTTAAATTTATTAAAATTAATTAAATAATTAAAAAAAAAAACTATTTTTTAGTGGGATTTTCTATAAAAGCGTATTGTTTTAGTTTTTTTAAACTATTATTTATTTTGTATTTATTTTTTAATCTCGTATACCGTAATAGACATTTTCATTTTAACGCACCAATACATACAGGGTGTTAGGAAAAGATCCCTAAATGCGAAACTCAGACGCTGCTTTACTTCATTTCAGACTTCCTAAATATATTCTAGAAAAGTATTTAAAAAAAATTTGTCCGTTTTCCTGCCTAAATTATGGCCACCCTAATATCGCTAGAGCTTATCTTCCGCCGTACGTGCAGACTTTCTAACGGGATATAGTCTCGGAACAGAGAATATGCCGAAACACTTATTTTTATGTTAGATATCTTTAGAAGAGCAATGACAGCTGGTGTCCTAAACAGTAAAGGTTCTTTTGTTATTGCCTATGAATAGAGTAAACCCACAATCTAGTCTAAAGATATAAGGCCTGAAATATAAGAAGATTGGAACTTCGATCTTATGCTTTGAAGGGTGGGGCAGCCGTTGTAAACATACTTGAGACCTTAGAACTTATATCTCAAGGTGGGTGGCGGCATTTACATTGTAAATGTCTATGGGCTCCAGTAATCACTTAACACCGGGGGAGCTCGTCCATCCATCTAAACAATTTAAAAAAAAAATTATGTATATCTAGAGATAAAACCTTTAATCGCGAAGTATAAACACGACGCCTCATCCCATTCCAGTAAGTCGACGTTTATTAAGTAAAAATACATTTGTTTTTATAATAAACAAGCAATATAATAAAATGTAAGCGAACATTCTTGCAAATTCCAGCAAAACGTACGGTCTGCAACAACATAAAACTAAAAATGTCGTCGTGTTTGATGTTTATGGACAATTTATGGCGGCACTTTAGATATATTATTTTTAATGCATAAACAAAAATAACAGCTGTACGTACCGACGCCTGTAAAATGAAGTATTTTATGGACATAATTAAAACTAATTTTTAAATGTTTAATCTTGGCTTTTTTTTATTGTCATCATATTGCTTCGGATGCTTCAAATATATTGTTAAGTCTACAGTACGTAGTCGTGGTCGCAGACAACTCAGATGTTACTAGGCGATATACGAAAATTTAACTACCGTCAATTTTTTCATTTAAACTACCTTTACTTATGCGCACTGTCCTGGCTGAGCCTTTGCTCGCCTACCTGTCCTGGTGAAACTGGAAAGGCCTCCGGGCCAACAGTAATCTTTCAACCATAGAAAAAAAAAACTTATGCCCACTCGCGAAAACTAAAGAAAATACTTTGTCGAGCCTTTATCTGACATGTAGGTCACCGGTGCCCTTTTTTTTTTCGTGCCCTACGTAGAGCAGTGAAGTAATTATGTCGATTTCTGTTAATATCTAGTAGACTATGAAAAAGACAAATCTAAAATCTGAAATCAAATCTAAAATATAGATAAAAATCAAAAAAGAAGGCAAAATTTGTGCGTCACGTAGGACATCGGTGACCTATATGACAGTCAAAGGGTTAAAGTTGAAATTTATTTACGTCTTGAACTTTCTTTCGTCGAACTTCACTAGTTTGCTCCCTTTTTACTGTTGCTCTAGGTTCGCTGACCAGTTTACGTTCCACATGGTGTTAAATGCCACCACCACCACCAACGTGCCAGTGAATGCCATCTCAAGATAGAAGGTGGAATTTGTAACTACATTTGCCCTACTTGACGCTGAAGGTTCCATACTATGAGTATGTCCCAAAATGACAGGACGAAAAACGTTGCAATCGGGTGATACAAATCAGTTGTATTCAAATGGAAAATAGCTAGATATAGATATGTATATAGATCGCTTAGTAGCAACACAGGAGAGAATTACCGTTTAAATTTGAATTTCGCTACCACGAAACCTTTTAAGTTATATGAAATGTCATAAATTTACATTACCTAATAAAAGAAATCAGCTTATTATTCCGATCATCTAGGAAGTAGTTCCTTGAGCAAACCATTAATATTTATTGTCGCTATTAGTTAAATCTAAAGCAATATGTAGTATTTAATTTGTCACAAAAATATTAGTTTCAATGATTCCACTTTGGATTGATAAGAACAGTTAACGAAAACAGTAATAAAAATAATAAAAACCATTATGTATCAGTACCACGAGTATATTGTCGGGCGAATCATCGAGTTCTAATGGTAACATCTAAAAACGGACTAGGACGAAGTTAGGCAGTCTTGTCTGCCCCTAATGTCTATCCGTAGACCATAGCTCTGGCAACACGTCGAAATATTACGAACTGATTAAATGTGAGAATCGCATTATTAACCCGTCAAATATATATTAGTATGTGTTATATGGATGGTCACATAATTCGTTTATCTATTCCTTAATTTATTTCCGAAAATGGTTTTTTTTTCCTACCTGTGTTGATAGCTTTGAGAGGCTATATCAGCTTCTCCTTGACGTGTAGGTGAGCTTACGGGGCTCATACCAGGTGTGTTGCTAACACTGGCCCTGGCAAGAGCAGTGCTCCGCAGAATCTACCACCGGATCGGAAACGCGACCCATTGAGAAGATCCGGCGAGAAACTCAGTGGACTGTGTCTACGGGTTAATTCACTCGTCGAGCCCTTCGTCGCGAGCGACGGGTTCGACGAGGACGGTGACGGTGATGGATCGGGAGGATTCATAATGATGTGTTTAGGGCTATATCTAGTGTTTACCATTCGGTCTACAGGATCGGGTATGGGAAAATCGCGGTGTCCCCACGCAGTCAGCGACAACAGCGGCTTAAGCTCTCGTGATTTTCGTAAAAGTTTCATCAAACTATCAGTATGCGTTGCATAATCGTTTAGTTTGAGAGTCTCTGAAACATTCTAAGCTTAATCATAACAGATAAATCTACCACGCATCGCTGACGTAAAAAGATGATATGGCTTTTTACGGGTACAACCCACAAAAATGTATTTGTAATTTTATTTGACCTTTAATAAAGTGAGTGTCTACTGGACCTTAAGATCTCATTTAAAACGGTTCTCTATTGTAATGTCCAAATATCATGCGTAGCGTAACCGCGCAACGATGAGGCCTGGATTTGAATAATTTAATGCGTTTAATTCTAATTAAACGATACACAATTTACCTCCGACCGCTACGGAATACGAACGGATCGAGAGAAGCACCAATAATTTACTACACACGAATAAAATTGACTTCCGATACAATGAACCGGCAATGTATTGATTACAAAAAAAGAACGATTTTTTTTTTACGGTAACGGTACGGTTTGCATTTTAATAAAGTATTTAGTAGATTATTAGAAATTTTCTAAATTCTCCGAGTGTTGCGACAGAGGTAACTATGTCGGGATTTATATGACATTTCTGAACTCACAAATTAAAAGATCATTAATTATGACTACTTTTTCAAGTATTTAGATAAACAAGATATTAAAATTCTTCGACTGCCCCAATATCGTATCCCCTCTTTATGATATCCTTCCCAATGACATTCCCCGGCCTATTAATATTAATTGTTTATTAACTTTAGTTTATTCTAAACATGTAAATATTCTGTGTTAATTTTTATCTGCTAATAATATTTATCTCTAAAGTAGTTAGTCTAACATATATTTGTTTGTGCTGTTTTTAAAACCACAGATTCACGTATGGAAATACCGACCAAATTTATTTGTATTTAGATTTAGTAATTTTTTCCCTCTCTAAGCACCTGTCATTTTTGTAAATACTTTGACATTGGCAAAATCAATGGCAAAGGCGTTGGAGCCAAATTATCTAAAAGAAGAAGAAGAAGATATTAAAATTTATCTTGATTAAAAACATCGTGACAATTTGCCATAAATGATTACATTACCCAATATATAAATTATAACCATTGATAATTTACAACTACATATACCTGAACCTCATATTATTGTATTGAAAATTCTAACACGACAAATTGTATTTTACTATTCGAAGAAACCTTGCCGAGCCATTTTGATTCTTATCCGCACGAAAGCAGCAAGGCTTATGTAAATAATCGTGCAATCCAGGAACGTATTTTTTTTTATCGCAAATACCGAACTTAATGTATTCATGATATTGGTGTTAACTGTTAACAATCATTATATAGTTATTTTAATATTTGAAAATTTTTCTTAAAGCATCTCTTTCTGATGCGACTTTTTTATTTATTTTTTATTGCTTATGTTGGTGGACGAACTCACGGCCAACCTGGTGTTAAGTGGTTACCGGAGCCCATAGACATCTACAACGAAAATGCCGCCACCTACTTCGACACATAAGCTTTTTAAGTCTCAGTTTTAACAGTACAACGACTGCCCCACCTTTCATACCAAAACGCATTACTGCTTCACCGTAGGCAGGGCGGTGGTATGTACCCGTGCGGACTATAACTGCATTGTTTTATATACAGGGTGGAAGGAAATGACATAGTGTAAATATTTTCTGACTCGATTTAATTTTTTTGATTATTTACCCCAATGCGGAAGCAAAGGTATTCACTTTCACCCTCTGATTTGCTTATTTCTCTTCTGATCTGTGGCTGGCGTAGGCTCCATGTGTGAAATGAGATGTATGCTTTAGTTGATACTGTATTAAATATTAGTTTCATACTGCATGTTTGTTCTATTGTGGTTGATGTTTTTTTTATTGCCCTTGAAGGCGTGCGAACATACGGTCCACCTAATGGTGAGTGACTATCGTCGCCCATAGACTTCAGCAATGCCAGGGGCAGAGCCAAGCCGGTGCCTACTGAAAATGTACTGGTCTGATGTACTGGTCGATATTGGCATTGTGGTGAACATTGGCTATATTATTCCGAAAGACCCCAAAATAATACAAAATTACCTAATCACTTATGGTATTGTAAGTCATGGGTACATGGGTTCATGGGTACCACCGTCATGCCTGTGTCCGCTGCAAAGCAATTGTGCATTTCAGTTTGAAGAACTACCGTTATATAATGCTATTGACAATTTGATTGTCTCAAGGGAGGTTACATGCTGTCACAATGTCCAAGAGCTCCGGTAACCAAATTAACATGGACCATGGGTTCATTTACCCACCATTTGTCCACTTAGGCAGTAAAAATACAACTGTTTGGTAGATAGATTAGAAAAAATACACAACAATTGCTATCACCTATAACCAGACGCAGAAAATTGAGAGGCAAAGGTTTTTATTTTTAAATTATTCTCAATTCGCGTGACGCATCAAATTTATTCCGAGGTACGTTGACGTGGTCAGCCAATTCTTTTATAACCAACTTTAGGGTTTTGTATTCTGCCTCCCTATTGCTAGTAACTTCGATCGGTTATGCTATAAATAATAAATAACTTGGAACAAATCACGCACAATCAACCGGCCCCAATTAAGGATTACCTGTGTTATGGATACACAAGACTGATAAACATACTTATATATGTTTAAATATATACATAAATAGATAATAATCACCCGGATAAATAGCAAGCAAACATATTAATCAGAAAATGTTTGCCCGATGCGGGAATCGAACCCACGACCCTTGGGTCAAGTCAGGAGCGCAAACTACTGCACCACCGAGTCAGTATGCTAGCTTCATCGAGCGTGTAAGTCGTTTAATACAATTTACTGGTGGTAGGACCTCTTGTGAGTCCGCGCGGCCCGGCCACCACCACCACCCGGCCTATTTCTGCCGTGAAGCAGTAATGCGTTTCGGTTTGAAGGGTGGGGCAACCGTTGTAACTACACTTGAGATCTTAGAACTTGTATCTCAAGGTGGGTGGCGCATTTACGTTGTGGATGTCTATGGGCTCCAGTAACCACTTAACACCAGGTTAGCTGTCAGCTCGTCCACACAACTAAGCGATAAAAAAAAAAAAAATGAAAATGACACTAGAATCTCTGTCGCAGGCTGCAAATCGTTTTTCAAGAGATCCGTCCGGAGAAACCTGACGTATTCGTGCAGAGGAAACAGGAGCTGCCCCATTGACCAGCACCATAGAAACCAGTGTCAGTTCTGCAGACTAAGGAAATGTCTCAAAATGGGCATGAGAAGAGAAGGTGAGTCCGAAAAACGTTTACAATAAACAAAAAAACAAAACAAGTGTTTTATATATTTTTTTTTAATAATCCTTAAGAAAATTTTACTAACTGTTTAATAAATTGGCTTCGAAATTTGAACTAACCATGCCTATATTGAGACATTAGTAGTTTATTGATTAATTTTTATTCTGTTAATAAAGTTTTCTTTTTGTTTGTCGGTACATCGAATTCAGTACCAAGTAAGTGTTAATATTAAGGTTTTAATGTAGCGCAGTGTTGGACGTTGGAAAGACGGATCAGTAAGGTTGTCATAAAACAAATAATAATGTTTTTGATGGATTTATTACAATCGAACTAATCGAAATTATCACATGTCACTTTTCTCGTTTCTTTTGTTTTGAAGAATTCTCACTTTTCTACGTGTCGCCTGTACGTATGTAGCGTATCCATTGCGTTCCTTAAAAATTTACAATCATTTTAACATCTTGATCCAAATAACTTAACTATGTATATAATTATAGGGAGTTTTTCTGTAAAGTCAGTGTCTACTGAAATATATCGGAAACGCGTACAGTCAAGTAAGTAGAATTTGCGAACTCATAATACATACAAAATCAGGATTCAAGATTAAATTCACATAGCATATCAGACAAAAATTGATTAAAGATTTCTTGAATTTTGCGTAATGCAATATTATGAGTAGCTTTTGATAGCTGATATATAAGATCCCTATCTAATTATTCTGAAAGAAAATCTTATGGAATCTATATATTAATACGTGAAGCAAAAATTTTGTATACCTTTTTACGTAAATTACGCGGACGGAGGAGTATGAAATTTTCCACACTTATAGAGAATATAGAGAAGTATAAAATACAATCATAATAGTGTACAAACTTACAATTCCAATTAATTATAGTCGAATTTCGACTACTGGGGGACCTCTAGTTCAAAATAAATAGGTGAAGGAATTAGGACATTCGTCCTTCTCTGCGATTCATTAAAGTTCATTCTCCTATAGAATTTCGAAATGAGATATGGTTAACAAGATTACCGAAAATCAGAAATATAGAACATCACATAATAAAAAAATGATTTTAAATCCTAAAAAAAAAGACTGATAAAATGGAAGTGATTGAAAGGCTATTTCAAGCACTCCGTCCCCTTAGAATCGAAACTTGCCCGAAATTACCACGTATCGGGCTGTGGCGAAAACAGATATTTCGAAAAAAATTATGATACAATACATTAAAAGTCCATTTGTCAAAAAAGCGGAGATTGTCGCGTACGTAATTAGTTAAATCATTAATCTTATCTGGTCATTAGCCGGAGTGCCCTTGGACAGTGCTCTGAGTAACTGAAGATCAATCAATAAAAAGCATTTACTTTAAATCTTTAGGGTTGATTGTTTTGGTCCATAAACATATTTTGAGTGTAATTGCGAAATGGGAAACGGAACTTCAAATCAAGAAAATGAGTTGATATTTATTATCAACAGTAATTATTTAAAAGATATTCGGCGGATTTGGCGATGGGTAGCCATAATTCCATAAAGCCAGGGACGTATTCTCGTCAATTATCTATGATTAAAAAAAGCAATATTTTATAAATTAGGCTATTTTTGTCCTAAATTTAACAGATCAATGTATCATTTTTGTCCTAAATTTAACAGACCAAAAATATCAGATAACCGATCAAGGTATTAGGTCTTATTTAAACAAGTAGTTATTTCGAGCTGAACTTTTAGTTTTGTGTGCATACTTCGAACTAGTAGCGATATATTTTCGTTACTTGTTAGAAAAAGGCAATGTTGTTGTAATCTATATCTATACTAATATTATAAAGAGGAAAGATTTGTTTGTTTGTTTGTTTCGAATAGGCTCCGAAACTACTGGACCGATTTGAAAAATTATTTTTCCATTAGAAGCCGACATTGTCCCTGATGAACATAGGCTACTTTTTTAATAAAAAATTTATTTTATTTTTTTGGTTTCATGTGTGTTTTAATGTTTCCGAAGCGAAGCAAGGGCGGGTCGCTAGTTTTTTCATAAAAGGAAACGACGCTCCTCATAAATGATGCTCTCATCAAAAATATTTTTGTTTTGCTACATTAATTGACGTGGCGTTAGTAAAATAACCAAATTGAAAAGAAAAAGTTTTTTTGTAAATATTCTCGTTAACAACATGATGTTTACCAAACATAAAAAAAATGTTGAGTCTTCAAACGTTATCACTTAACCCGTTTCGGGTTAAAATTTAAATTAAATAAAAACCTTTTGTACCACTTACATAATATGTATTCAGTCAAATTATATTTTGCTTGATTCACTTTCTCCCTAAAACCTTAAAACTTACACCTCCTTAAAGTGTATAAAGATCGATATCAGAAATAATAAATACTCTAAGAAAAGACGACCCGTGTCAATCAATTTTACAAATACCAATACTTTGGAACATCAAACCGATCATACTCTATCATTATAACAATTTTATTATCAATCCGTATTGTTTTAAAGACATTCAAATGATTGATGGTACACCAGTGATTAGACAGAGCAATAATAATTAAGCAACGTCAAATTTATAATGAAAGACAAAAAGGTGTGAATGAAGGCTTGAAAATAATGAAAATTTACCTCATCGTTTTTATGTATTAAAACTAATGGTCTTCCTAAAGTAAAACCCAACCTTGGCCCGCAGTTTTATGGTGTAACAAAGCTACTTACAGCGTCCAAGGTACAGATTTTTACGGCCTATTGATATTTATAGTTTGTTAAACGCGAAGTAGCTACCTATAATAAACTCTGTCGTATTTCGTTGGCAGATGTAAATTTTTCTCAACTTCATGTCAGTTAGGTCAATAATTATAGGTTGACTAGCGACTAGCCCTCGCTTCGCTTCGGAAACTGTAATTTATTATTGATTTCTCCAGTACTTAATGGATGTTATTATACATATAAACCTTCCTCTTCAACAACTCTATCTATTAAAAACCGCATCAAAATCCGTTGCGTAGTTTTAAAGATTTAAGCATACATAGGGACAGAGAAAGCGACTTTGTTTTATACTATGTAGTTATTAAACCTTAGATTGAATTCGCTTATGCTTATAATTATTACGAATGTACCACTGCCCTATTTTCGCAGTCAAGCTTGCTTTCTTATATGGTACGAACCGTTACTCGTATCCACAGTCTAAGGCCCGGTTCCAAAAAATAACGAATCGTCATTGTATTATAACAACTAATCGTAATCATGCTACCAATACGTAGCCGTATATTAGCGTTCCAAAACTATTTTACTTGCCGCGTTACCTACGAGCATCCGTCGGCGCGCTGCTTACTAACGAATCCCTCTGCGTTTCGGTAATGCAAATGATTGTGTTACAAAGATCCTTTAGAAATAAAACTCTTTTCAAAATACATAAGTTTTTATTAGTATTTTTACATAAATATTTTAAAATAATATAAATTAATTGTAATTCATCACATATGTAATTTTATTTGAACATTCACAATTTAAAAACAGTTACTTTAGTTTTAACTGTAAAGTGAACAAAACGCCATGAAGAGACAAAGGAAACGCCAGATGTCGGCCGGACCGCGCCAAAATACCAAAAAAAACTAATAAATTGTAATGTAAGGGAGATATTCCATGATTCCTAGAATTAAAATAAACTAGTAAATACTATTTTCATGTAATCACGTGTTAAATAGTTAACTACTTCATAAAATACCAATTAACAGCTGGCATTAAAAATACGAGCCTGGTTCCTTTTACATTTAAAAAAGGATAAATTTCACCTAACAGTAATTGCACAGACTGCTTGTCGAGCCGAAATCTTAGTTGAAACTCCTGATTATCGAGCTCTGAATAATAATTGATTCTTGTTTTATACACTCTATTACTTCGCGTATCATCACTTGAATCGTCGCTTGAATTCAGTAACATTAAAACTTCGTTATCACTTTCTGAACTCGACATTTTAAAAGAAAAAACACAAACACAAAAATTCCAAAGCACAACCGAACAAAATCGGTAGGTTAAAAAATGCTCTACGCGTCGTAGTTGTGACAGCTCACTGACATTTCTAAAATAATATAGGAACACTACAGACAACAGTCTCCATACAAAACGCAGTACGAACCGTTATGTTAGCCCTCCCATCCGTTAGTAGCAAGTCATCAGTAATTTTAAAAACGAGTCGTTTTTATAGGAACTATTTTGTCCTACGATTCGTAGATATTGTAACGGATCGTAATATAAAACGATTCGTTTTTTGGATATTGGAACCGGGCGTAAGCCATCGCCTATGATCGACACTAATGGGTTCGTTCATGTCCATTTATACCTACAAAATTGTATCCATCGCAAATAACATTAAGTATCTATGAATATTCAGACGATGACGTATCCTCGATAAAGGAATTTATAATGCGGCCACATTTCCTATTCAATTTTATCATGTATTTTTTACCTAAATCGACTTAAGCAGCGAATCGCAATAAAGATGTCGAATTATACCCGAACGCTGCTTCTAAATTGTCAGTCTGCATGATTTGAATATATTATTCAAATTGTTATAATTTTTATAAAATCCAAACTTATACAAGTGGATCGTTTGGAGATAGCGCGCGATCAACATAATTCCGTCTTGTCGTAAGGGAAACGTTGGCTGAGGGCAGAGAGGTTCATAGAGCAACCGGAACCCCGCTGGCTCCGTGATTAAGCACACGCGGGGCCAAACGTTACCCGTTTGACGACGACGCGACTCTTTGGCTTCTGCATCGAAATCAAATTATTTCGCCAAAACTATTCCGAGAATTTTTACGACGGCTATTCATTTACCTTCGACGTGGTCGGGCCCGTCCAATTTGTATCCATTATCGTATATAATGTGGGCCGTAACTTTTTCGTGTCCGAACATTAAAGTTTTTACACCCACCTTTGGCTCATTAGACCCTCGTACTTCCGAGCAGATAATGCAAAGGCCACGCCGGAAAGGACACGGTAACCCGTTGCTCTCGATTCAACCCTCAAGCACCCCATTAGGACTCCTCGACCCCGTATTTTGGCCAACAAACGATTTGTTTGCTGTCAACAAACAAAAGAAAGGTGCAAAAGATCAGATTCTGTATACGCTTTTTATTCGAGATTAACTAATAATAGGAAGGAGAAAAAAAAAGTAAGTGTGTCTCTTTTGTCGCTTTGTAATCGTCTTAGATATGAAACTAGTAGATCTGGTCGAGATTAGAAGCGTCGATGCGCCTTTTGTATTTTTTCACGTTACTATTGTTTGTAACGGTGTAGTTGGTAGGATGGTTTTGTGAAACGTTTTAGCGGTTAAAGGGGTCCATTCAGGGGTGTCGGCTACTAAACTCGATTGTTCTGCTGCATTTCGATACGATACAGATACGCTTATCGTCCGCTATAACGCTCTTTATGTTTCACGATAACCAAGTGTAAGGTAGTATGACTGTTTTATGAACATTGAGCTATTACAACCATGGCCTCTATTGACTTGGTTATAACATGGTAAATCTATAGGCAAATCGGGAGAATTCGGAAAAACCCTGACTCACTAATTTACAGTAGCTTTAAGAGACCATCAGTTTACCGAACTGGCTCGGAATAGAAGATCTTTGCACTAGCTAAAGATCAGAATATTGTTCCCGATAAGCCAAAAGGAAATGGACCGATTTATTGAACAAGGTTACCTAGTTTAGCATGGAGTATAATATCTGTATATTCGTACCTTGTTTGTTACGTTTAAATTATCAATTATTATTACTTTTATGTGTTTTTTAATACTAAAGTGGTGTTCTAATACCAGTATAATATTAAATTGCTCATAATCGGAGCAAACAAAGCGCCGTACGTATTGATTAATTAACCACATTACGCGGACCGGTTTATTAAATAAGTGCATATCATAAAAAGTGTGTACGTCAGTTGTTTCCTGAACAATGGCTTCTATACCTTTTGTTTGGGGCGCATCAATCACGAAGCTCATTGTTTGGGATATCTTAATAAGTTTTTGTGTGGGACCGGTCATTTAGAAAAATCTCTGGTATCGCACCCGATACACTCCCTCGGGCGTTTCGCTATGAATCCTAATCAGCTGGTTTAAAGGGCAATTGAATTTGTACCTTACGTTTTGCTGGCATTACTACGATATTTTTCAATATTGATATTCAGAGTTTTTCCTCACACAATTCCTTTTCAATCAAGTACGGTAATGAAGTGTTCTGTCATACGTTAAGTAATACCTAACCTGTCTTGAAATTAATTGCCCGCGACTTCTAACTGACATAAAATAGCAGTAATAATACTGGCAAGAAATTATGAGTTAGTTACCTCAATCTGTCACGTTGATGGAATGACTGCCTTCGATATAATCCGAGCGGAAACTTCGGTTTTGTCCGGCGGATACTAAACAATATAGTAGCATTGTTGGCCCATAGGACACGTCAAAAATATCGCCGCGTTCCCAAGGGTTGCAAATTACTGCAATATTTGCTTCGGTTGTTCTTTCAAAAAAGTAAACACCCTATGCACGCCTTAGTATCACAATGCAAATGTCAGAAGGATCGACGTTCCGCTTTGAGGAGGGTGTCGATTCGCGTCTTTAGCCCAGGTGCGGTCATTGTTGACCAACTGACCGTAATGGTCTGTTTGGATTAGACCAGTCTAGTTTGCCGATCGTAGATCGAACCGTGAGAATCTTAACGTATTTGCGTTCTATATCGGGCAACGCCATCCACATATATGATCAAAACAAGGAGTAAAAATTCTAGAAATGTCTCTTCGGGATTTACCTGCGTTATTAAGCTACAATCGCGTCAACGATCAGACAGCGGCTAGCATGAGTCGGTACGCAGCGGCCTGCACTGTGGCTGCGTCACAACCGAAAGATATTATCATTTCTAGTGATCATAATAACTGTGACATGTTTCGTACGACTCTCCACTCTCCAGCTCTGTAATGGTTCTCATTCTCGGAAAACTGTTGTGCTGGCCGCATAAAGATACGATCGGACGTGCTTCAAGATCGTTTCCCACGGGTTGCGAAATCTGTCGGACACCCCTCGCCGGACATCGGTCAAGAGTTACGCCTGTACGAAAACATTAATTAAAAATAGTAGACAACAAACCAACCGGTCTTCGCATGGACAAGGCCCTGGGCGACCTAAGCTAATTATATTTCCGCACGTTTTGTCAAAACGATTTGCATGAGAATCGGGGGCCAAATACAATACGAAATGGCACTAATCCGGGCAGGTACGACTTGTTAGGGCAGGTAATGCACGTATATGGTTATGGGACGGGTCGCGCGGCTCAATAGTTGTTAGAAACTTGATAAGTTTTCACTGTAAACATTAGCTTCACGTTGGGAATATTGAATTTCACCGCGACAAAACGAGATATCATCGACTTATTATGCGTCTAGTTTTAATGGTCCCACAGTTCCGTTTACAAGGCTCCGTGCTTATGGATATGAAATTTAAGTTGAAGCTCCCTTAAAATCATTTATTGGATGATTTAGATTCAATATGAATTAAGTCAAAAAATACCTCAAACATATGTACACTATCAAACTGGATGGAGAATTCCGACGGACAATAGTCGACATCAACACGAAATCCAGCCCGTTAGGGAGTTAGACCCGAAATGTAATGGCGTCAAAAACGAAATCAAAGTGTAAAATCATTTGTGTCGGATCAAAAAACAAGCTTACTACGAACCTAAGATGTACAAGACTATCAATCACCGAGTGATTTATTCTCCTCGCTTCGGATGATGTATCGTCGGCCGGGCCCGGCCACGGTAAAACTATTTGATAATTAACTTTTTACAGTCAAACTGACACCTTTTTTTTGGGTGGCATTACAGAAAATGACGTAAATTTTTTTAAGAATTTTTGATCCGAATTGTGTTTTTATTTATTTATTAGTTGATTTAAATAAACTAGGTAATATTTTGCATGCGGTGTTACGAAATACTTGAATTCGTGGTTCAGAGAAAGTACATTATTTAGTTTTTTTTTTTTTTCTAAATAAAGTACGACAGTGATGTCAAAAGTGAATACGTCTTTAATTTAATTTTTAGTTTATTCTATTTGCATGAATTAGGCATAACATATCATTCTCGATTTTTGTACTCGCAATATCAACTCATGCTGGTTTTACGGTCATAATGATTAAGCAATTCATTGTAGTAATAAATGAGAGTACTTAACGGTAGGCAGCGGCTTAGCTCTGACCCTGGCATTGCTGAAGTCCATGGGCGACGGTAACCACCCACCATTAAATGGGCTGTATGCACATCTGCATACAAGGGCAATAAAAAAAATTCGTAAGAAAAAATTGAAATTCTTGTTGTAAGACGTCATAAATTTTCTTAGATAAACTGAATTAATGATATAACGCGAAAGCGAAGCAAGCATAAATTGTTACGCACGAGTCTTTCGGTAAATTAAAATAACAAAATAAAGGCAACGGTGCCACTATCGTCCGAGTTTAATGAATAAAACGGCCGTTTCTCAGAAATCAAAAGAATAGCCATAAATAATGACGATATCCGCTGTTACTAATTGAAATGAAGACGTCAATGATCGTATCGTATGAAAAATGCAAACCAGATCTTTTATCTTAATGAAATAGGAATGTTAAATTCGTAACTTATATACTTCTTACATATTCATACGGGTATGGATGTCTTCGTGGCTTAAAGGGTAAGATATCGGGTGCTCGTATCGAGCGGTTAGGGCGAGTGTTCGAATTCCGCGGGCGGGTACCATTTTTTTCTAAGGAATTGTTTACCTCTTTAGGGAGGTCCGCCACAAACTTTCCACCGAGCGGATGATATTGCTAGGAGATAGGCCGCAACGTTGTTGTTCGGAAATTGTATATATGCAAGCTTATCTATAAAATGTCTCAAACGAGATTCAGGCATCTGTCAAATATCTTACCATGATGGCTACCCACCACAACTTATAACCACGAGTAACTTCCACCATGACGGTATTAACGTCTTCTTCTTGCCCTTATCCATCATTATGCGGGGATGACGCAGCATGCTCCATTTTTCCGTTCAGGTCTGTCATACGTCACCTCTGCACTCACATACCCTCGCATATCTTCTTTCAGACAGTGCATTCAAGCCTTTTTAGAACCCCCCCCTCCTCACACTACAACGTTTACATAAAGATAGAAGTGTTAGAAAAATCAAAGCCACAAAATTCTAAGCTACAAAAAATTTAAATGATCTTATTTGTTTATCAAAATGACGCACGCATTTATTTTTAAAGACACATAAACCTGAGATAGAAAATAACATTCTTTGTTGAATTGTGAAATTAAAACACTCAAAGCTTTTCTATTATAATAAATAGTGAATTTCTGCCTAATTTTGCTATAAATTCCGCTAAATGTAGATATTATGAACTATGTTCATTATGTCCGCCCATTAAACAAGGCTCGTACTAAGAAAAAAACTTGGCCGTAATGCTAACAATTTTAAAAAATTGGCTCGTCTGACGCTTGAAAAAAGAGACATTAATTTTTATCTTAACATAAGACTTAATTTGAGGATCCTAATTAAATCTGAAAATCAATAACGTTTGATTTTTTGGCTGCACTGTCAAACACCTTGGTCTCGACTTTTGTTTTTTTTTTCTGCAATGTTCGCGGCAATTTTTTTTTTTTATACTTTTTTTTGCTATAATGTTTGTTCAGTAGCAACGAATGTCTCTAAAACATATTTGTGAATTCAAAATAAAACAAAAATTCGCAATCAAAATTTGAATAAAATGTCAATTCAGTCAATGAAAAATAGGTTTAGAAAATTATTCTTGAATTCGTTCGAAACATCGTGACATTTCCATTCAAGTGAGAAATAATTCAATTTCAATCAAGAATCAAGAAATAATTTAGTATTTTCTTGGGTTTTTGCGAGTCGTAGATATAATTAAAGCTGCTACGCGGGTTAATTTCGCGGTTCTTTTTTTTTCTTGATGTTTCGCATACCAACGCGACCAAGGAGTCTTCCGTGGATATTTAGTTTGTACAAAATTCAAATGTCAACAAAAAAGTAGTATTTGTTTCACTGTAGGCTCTTGACACGAGCCCTAATTTTCAAGCTTAACAGACGTCTTTGAGATGAGTGAAAATTACATTGAAAGTTCCCGTTGCGTATGGATACAAGGGAAGCTGATTATTCTACCGTGAAATCTAGCTAGGCAGATCTTGTTTCATTAGTTTTCCGACCTACTTTTGTCTAAAGCGGGAATCTAAAAAGGCTGTCAAAAAAATGGTTCGCGTGCAACTTGGTACACGTGAAAGAAGTTTCACTTCTTTTGCGGTGTGTAGTATTGTAGCTTTCTTCATTTTTCATTCTTAAATCAAATCTCTTTTGTAATAGGGAATGCTGTGTATAAGAGAAACGACCTAGCTCGCTTTGTCCTTTCCCTCTCTCCACGGTCAAGTGGTTCGCGAGACGCTCTATCTATTTTCTCACTCTCGCTTTTCCTAAATTGTATCTTTTCTCTCTAGCTGTAACGAATCTGTCGCGAGTTAAATTTTACTCTTAACGCGTCTAAGGAAGTGTCACTTGATAAAAACTGCTAAATAAATCCTCGTTCAGCACAAAGTAAGTTCAATGTAAAGAGCACGTGTTGTTGTTACGTCGGGAACTGAAAGCGGATCCCCGCGGTGCGAAGACGCGCACCTAACGAACTGCATGGGTCATGATTTATGACGACCCGACACTGTATGTTAATGTTTACAAGAATTTTGATGCTGTTATTTGTTTCAAGATTTTGTTACGACAATTTACGTTAAAATCGTTAAGCTAAGAATGCAATATCAAAGTTTTAAAGACTAAATTGCTTGGCCATCCGTCATAGCCAAGCGCCAAAGGTCTGTGCACCAGTCGCGATTCTTTCATCCCAGAAATTTCCATCTCGTACCAGAAGGTTTTATTTCACTTCCCATCTCGTGCCTATAAGCATAACAAATACCATGGGTTAGTTTACACAGCTATACACAAAAAAACACAGCATTTTTATTAATTATATTTTGCATAAATGCGTGAACGAGCCGATTTTTTTTTTATTGTCCGTACAGGCAGATGAGCATACGCTCCACCTGATGGTGAGTGGTTACCGTCGCTCATACCATTTAGTACTCTCCACAAGCCTCGTTTGAACAACCTAATGTTAATGGTTACCAATGCCCACACACGTCACTACGTGAATATTACATCTTAAGTACGGCGTATGAGACTGCTTTTCCGCAAAAATACGCCTGCAAATAAACAACTCAATCCCAACTCCCAGAACCAATACTCGCAATTTGGTCCTTCAGATCAAAACTCATCGCTTCTGGACAAGTTGACAGGTTATACTAACCTGTAAGGTCTCATAAGACGAGCCTAAGACACGAATATGGAATGAAACATAATACAACGCAGGCTTAAAACTTTTTTAATCACAAAAGAAAAAACAATAATGAAGATTCTCGAATCAAAACAAGTGAATTCACATCCATATCGACCGATGAATGCGATGTATGCGCAAGAATATACACAGTAGTATTATCTCGGTTCACGGGTATGGCACAGAGCGTGCTTCGTAAGAATATATTGGTTACTTGGACTACGGAGAACCTGTTCGCTTCGTGCCTTGTCGCTAGGGTTGGCACATAAATAGGCGGAGTCGCTTCATGCTATTATAATAATAATATGTATGTATTTTTCATTCTTTTGATAACGTGCTTCAGCAAAAAAAAAAAATTGTTTTATTCTATTACTAGCGACCCGCCTTCGCTTCGCTTCCGAAACTGTAATTTATTATTGATTTCTCTTACTATTTAATGGATGTTATTATACATATAACCTTCCTCTTCATTAGAGTGAATGAAGAGTCTATTAAAAAAAACCGCATCAAAATCCGATGCGGTTTTTCCGAGTTCCGAGCATCCGAGTTTTAAAGATTTAAGCATACATAGGGATATAGGGACAGAGAAAGCGACTTTATTTTATACTATGTAGTGATAGTCAGATTAGCTCAAGGCTGATATGGTGTAAAACGCAGACATTCGAACTGGACCGCATGAGTCTTTATGGCAAAAATAGGCAGGCCTCTACCTTAGCCGTCTCACAATCTCAAGAGTAATAATGTACAATTATAATTTTTTAGTAGTCACTCTAAAGCTTAGAGCTGAGTCTAATGTATTATATGTATATAATATATGTATATGTATTGTAAATAAATTTCCTTTTGATGTCTTTGCAACCAATAATTGTCACAACCTATATTTGATAAAAAAAACAAAAACATAAGTGTATTTCATAAAAAATAGTTAATGGTTAAAAATTTTAATTGATGCAAAATGTACGATATAAAAAGAAAAAAAATTTTTTTTTTCTAAGGATAGAAATAAATTATTTTTCGTAACATTCGTGCCAGCCCTGCCTTAGTACCGTACCTTATAATACATCTCACAGTTTCACTTCATATTTTAAGATCATGCCTTTAATGATTTTGAAACCGGTTGGGAAATTCGCTGATAATTCAACATTAGGCGTGTGATCAACAAACTTACCTATTTAAAGTGAACAAATTCTGTACGTCATCAACAGTACGCGTGGCTTCGGTCATGTTGAACTGATTGAATTCGGGTAAGTAAATTTCGCCATTGAGAATAATCTATATATATAAAAATGAATTGCTGTTCGTTAGTCGGCTGGACCGATTTAACTAATTTTGGTCTTGAATTATTTGTGGAAGTCCAGAGAAGGTTTAAAAGGTAGATAAATATGAAAATGCTCGGAATAACAATTTTGTTTTCCCTTTGATGTGTCCCCCGTCGAACGTATTCCTTTTGTTTGTTTTAAATTTATTTTATACAAAATTTTAGGTATTTTATTTATCGATTGAGGCACTACAAAGTCTGCTGGGTTAGCTAGTCTGCAATAAAATAGACCTTAAAAATAAATATACGTCAAACAATTTCAGCAGTGTATGCTTCAGAACTAAGGTTGTTCCCACGGTTGGGCATTAGACAGTTTTCTTCAAGACACTCACTAGATCATAACGGGTCTTCTGCGGAAGCGTCTAGTGTCCATCTCATCGCGCATGGCTTCCGCGGTTCATGGACATCAGTTATGATGAAAACAGGCCATTTCTACTATGACGAATTGTGCAGATACGAATGCTTTATGAGTGAATGAAACACACGGTGATACTTTACATGGGCGAACTTGACTCTTTGAATATAATAAAAACACATTATTATTCTAGTTTTCAAACTCGCATGTTGATCTAGGAGATCGCACAGCTGGCAAACAATTTTAACATAAAAACATTTCAAAAGCAATCAGTGAATATTTCATAAGGAAATTTACCTAATTTTTATGTTTAGAGCGCGTTCGAAGTAGACGCTCACCAATGTTTGTTTATTTCATTAAAATCTCAAAGGAAAACAGAAGCAATATTTAAGAATTATACAAAAACCCCGACGTAATGGCTGGAGATGAAGTAAAAATCTAGTTCGGAATACGTTTAATAAAATAGTAATCTAATTTAATATGCTAATACATGTTATGGCTCAATAAAAATTTATGGTAACACTCTAAAATAGAGACGACCTTATTTTAAAGATTTTTTTTTCGTTAAATATGTATAGTAGTAAATTTTCTTATTAGGAAATCGTAAAATTTGTAGGGAGGGGAAAATATTTATGTTTTCAACTATACCAACAGTTTCGACGAATGTCTAGTCTGGCAACCCTAGTCGTTCTAGGTGTACAAAATTTCTGGTCATACTTAGCATATGTGTTGTATTGTGTATCAAGAGAAATAAAAATACTTCTTTCTAAATCAAGTTTAACTAACCTAACCTAACCTAACCCAACACAAAATACAACTCATTGTCCTAAACAGTTTCAAACCATATAATTATATCACTATGATACCTAATCTAGACCTACCTAACCTAGACCCTTATTAAACATATCCTTACAGATACCTAAATGTTATAAGAAATTTAGATCCTTATCCTTTTAGCGTTAGATAAAAAGCTTATTATATACAAATGCTAACAATATATGTAGTGTTAATAAAAAACCTTAAATAACACACCGAACTAACAATTAATTTCACAGTTTAATTTTAAGTATTTTTATCGGATTTATTGATACTAATCAGGATATTAGAGCGAAGCTATAATTATTTTTTATTGTCACTTCATGTCTTCAGTACTTCATGCTATCTAATATTCAATCGCATATCTTGAAGTCGGTGAAAACAACGTTTAGAGGCTCCGCTGCAGCTAATGAAAAACTTATTAAAAAAAGAAATTATGTGGTGTCGTGGGACACCAGGTAGGAACGAAGTTCCTTCGGCTAATGTAGAATCGACACAAATTGCAAAAAAAATCGTGCTCAATTTTATGTAGGTTTTCTTGATTTTTCTCTTAAATTTTGCTGATTAGTTTTTATTTAAGTACAGGAAAGTATTTAGGAAATTCAGTATTTTAGGAAATAATAAATTACTTAAAATAAAAAAACATCGTAATTCAAATTATCAACTAAAATAACAAAATATGTCTCTTTATTTTTGTTTGACAACATAAAATTACATAGAAATAGAAAAATAGAAATAATAATAGAAAGAGAATGGATGAGAGAACGAAAAGAAAGAGGGAGAAAGAGAAAGGTATTATACACTACTCGCTTGGGTATGCGACTGTCGCGCCTGCGCACGTCTCATTTAACGGTTTTATTCCACGCACTTTTTTCCACGGATTTTTTCTTACGGTTTTACTATCACATTTTTTTCAGTTCGGTCGCGCAGCAAAATCCCTATCCCCTCCAAGCCTGCCGTAAGGAACTTCGTTCCAAAAATGAAAGAAAATCGCGAACAAAAAACAAAACTATTTCGTAATTTATTGCCAATTTTTTGTTTTTGTTCTGCCAGAAACACTATACACTTGACATTATTATTTTGAGTGTATTGACATCATAAATCAGTCATAATAGCGTAGCAACAACCGGCTTGAAAGGTGACTATACGAGACTTTTTTTTTCGGGCTGGGGGCCGGACCTCCTACGAGGTCTCCGCGCCTAGGGGTCGCGCGGGGTATAGGAGCAGATCCCGGGCTCAAGAAATTTTAGGGCCCTACCGCACTAAACCACTCCCCTGCACTCTTACACCCGATGACCGATCTCCGTCCGGGATCAGAACCCGGTCAGAGTAGGGGGGTTCCTGCGGTCAACACTACAACCAGGCACGCGGCGCCACCCCGAGGACGCCCGACTAGACGTGACTATCTTAACCAAAGACAATCAACACACCAATACCTGAATTGTATTGTACGGGCTTGTGCGAATGCGATGAAGGATTTTGCGTAGAAATTAACTCACAAACACTACTGAGTTTCTCGCCGGATGCTCTCACTGGATTGCGATTCCCATCCGGTGGTAGATTCAGCGAAGCACTGCTCTTGCTAGGGCTAGTGTTAGTAAAATCGCCAGGCTGAACCCCGTGAGCTCCCTACACATCCGGTGTAGCTAATATAACCCCTCGAAGTTACTAGTAATAGCAAAAATCGCTTTATTTATTTCCAAATTGACGAGCTTAAGCAAAAAAAACTTACGGCATAAGTCCTAAGTTTATAATAATAATGTATTACTAATAGTACATCGCAACATGACTGCTATATCTTTATCTTTTCTAGAATTTCTGTACATTAAACGGTTGTCTGAAAGAAATCATTTTTAGCGATAAGACCGCATATTGTACAAATGTATCTGCTTGTTGATTGTTTTCTAATGTTAATTGTGTTTTGGTGGGCAATAAATTGTTCTCTCTTGGTTTGTTTTGGATTCTCAAAGTCTTAACTACTTTTGAAACAAAACAGCGCGATATTATATCTACGAACAAATCTGTTAGTTCCCTCATTACACGTGAATCATCTGCCATCGTGTATTTCGTGAGGTCACCAGTTTACTATAGCGGCTTGGATACCCTCCGGTCATTTGCCGATAGAGACATCCAATCGTATATTACCTATGTTAGAGAGGGACAGGAGATCCCCAGCCAGTTTTCGTGACCCAGCTAATCACATATCCGCGAGAGTATTGTGATCATCGTTTCTAGTTGTGGTGTGGTCAGTGACTCGACCGTGTGTTTTGTATGAATTTTACATAATGACGTCACGAAATGTTGTCACCCATCCAAGCTATTGGATAAAAACAAAATAGTAGGTTTACTGGTGGTAGCACGTCTTGTGAGTCCGCACGGGTAGGTACCACCACCCTGTCTGTTTCTGCCGTGAAGCGGTAATGCGTTTCGGTTTGAAGGGTGGGACAGCCGTTGTAACTATACTGAGATCTTAGAACTCAAAGTGGGTGGCGGCATTTACGTTTGTAGATGTCTATGGGCTCCGGCAACCACTTAACACCAGGTGGGCTGTGAGCTCGTCCACCTATCTATGTAAGAAAAAATAAAATAAAAAAGGTGCTCTCACCAGCCATCTATCACGCGTTAATGATACTATTAATTTATTTGCCAAATATTTTTTGCGCCCATAACTGTAAAACACGAGCCGATAGTGAACCGGGAATCCCAAATGAAAATACGTTAAGAATGACTAATTTTTTTTTTTTTAAATGAAGATCAAAGTTTATTACTTTTTTTTTTTTTTTTTTAACATAACTCAACCCGCACAGTAGAACAGATCTTCCAACGCGCTTGAAGGAGGCACAGTCCCCAAGATACTGGCTACGTTGCCTCGTTGGACAGCCAGACTCACTCTCTGTGCAAAGTACCAGCCAGAATGACTAATTAAATTCAATAATAATTATGGAAAAACTATGTATAAACACGCCCGTAACGAAAGTAAGAGTCGTAAAAGTTTGCTTTCTTTATTAAATTGCAATAATGATTTTGATGACGAAGAACTAAGTATGTAGATGGTAATCGGCGAAGCAGATAAGACGTCAGCGGTAAGAACTCTCAAGCGATAAATGAATTACCCATCTTAGGAGCAAGTGAGAAAAATCGGCGATGAAAAAACAATATATCCTTGACAATGTAGAAAATGTTTTCGAGAAAGGGTGTTTATTGCTAATCAGACGAAGAAGTTATTATCCATTTTTTATCTATATACATATATAAAAATGAATTGCTGTTCGTTAGTCTCGCTAAAACTCGAGAACGGCTGGACCGATTTTGCTAATTTTGGTCTTGAATTATTTGTGGAAGTCCAGAGAAGGTTTAAATAAGGTAGATAAATATGAAAATGCTCGGAATTAAATAAAAATAACAATTTTGTTTTCTCTTTGATGTGTCCCCCGTCGCACGGATTCCTTATGTTTGTTTTAAGTTTATCACTACATAGTATAAAACAAAGTCGCTTTCTCTGCCCCTATATCTGTCTGTCCCTATGTATGCTTAAATCTTTAAAACTACGCAACGGATTTTGATGCGGTTTTTTTTAATATATAGAGTGATTGAAGAGGAAGGTTGATATGTATAATAACATCCATTAAATAGTGGAGAAATCAATAATAAATTACAGTTTCCGAAGCGAAGCGAGGGCGGGTCGCTAGTTTTATATAAAAGTTTAGGTCTTTTATTTATCGATCGAGGCACTTCGAAGTCTGCTCGGTCAGCTAGTTATGAATAAAAATAAACCATCAAATAAAATTCACAATTCATTAGTTCCATGTTTAAAAGCATTCGTCTAAGATTTCTTAATTACGTAATAAGTACAGTTTATTTAAAAAAAATACATTTGAATTCTCCTCAATCTTTCTCCGTTCACAGCACGCGTCTCCAAATGTCATTATTATGCAGTTATTTCTATAAGAATTCGTTTAATGACAATTTTTAATTAAGTATTCGATTGAGTTTCTGTGTATTATGGCGTTGTTGTTTTTTTTTTTTTTCAATGAACTTGTCATTTTAATCTGTGGTTGCTGTATGGCTTTTTAATGTTTGATTCCCGTGTTGTTATTTTAAAATTAATTAAATTGGTTGAATTTTTTTTGGGAGTGACTGTCATTATTTATTTATTGTTGTCTGATTACGATTTAAGACGTGTTCTATAAAATGGGGCTTAAAATTTCAATAAAATTACTGTTCTGTTGTCCTTTCTTACTAAGAAATCCCTCGCTTACTGGTGGTAGAACCTCTCGTGAGTCCGCACGGGTAGGCACCACCACCCTGCTTATTTCTGCCGTGAAGCAGTAATGCGTTTCGGTTTGAAGGGTGGGGCAGTCGTTGTAACTATACTGAGACCTAAGAACTTATATCTCAAGGTGGGTGGCGCATTTACGCTGTAGATGTCTATGGGCTCCAGTAACCGCTTAACACCAGGTGGGCTATGAGCTCGTCCACCCAAATAAGCAATAAAAAAAACACTAAAATAGCTATAATGAAGTTAGTAAAAACATACATATTTTTTAAATTTTTAAATACAGAATATGCAAAACCTTCGTGTGTGTTTTGTACTTATTTTTCATATCTATTCGCTGGTAAATGACTATTCCAGCTACACGCGGACAGGTAGGTGAGCTCACGGGGCTCAAACTGAGAGAATTTACTAACACTAGCCCTAGACTAGAACGGTGCTTCACAGAATCTACCACCGAATCGGGATCGCGACCCACTCATCGCTTCTATGAGTTAGTTCGCTCATCGAACTATTCCTCTGGCTCGATGATGACGGTAAGCGCTGCTTGAAGAGCCTAAAATCACCAATAGTGAATCCGGAAGATCCGACAAGACATGTTTCCGGGGACTGTGGCTTCGCGTTGCCCCGTTGCCTGGAACGGTTATGTGTTTCTTAAAAAACTGCTATAAGAGTCATAAATAATCATTTACAATTTATGGGAAAAATCTTAGGACAAAACTTAAGCTCGAAGTCATCATCATCATCATCATCTCAGCTTGTCCACTGTCCATTGCAGAACATAGGCCTCTCCAAGTGATCTCCAGTGCGGCCGGGCCGTTACCATCTGCATCCAACGTGACCCAGCAATTGTTACCCGGTCGTCCGTCCATTTCGTAGGTGGCCGTCTCACACTGCGCTTGCCCGTACGTGGTCTCCACTCGAGGATCCTTCTCAACAAATAAATACTATACAAATACATTTGTATTTTAATAAAATGTCCGAATAAAAATATTCGTAAATTTTGTCAACCGAGAAACGATTCACGCTCGTTGGAAAATCTTCCCTTTACTTTCGGAAAAACGAAAGATACGATTTTAAAATTTTCAAATTTTTTTTTGAAATTGCGAATAAAAGGTAGTAAATTCTCCTTGAACCTTGATTCGAGTCTATGTTCTTAATATTTTAACGAAATTTGTAACTAAATAATATCAACTCAACCCTTTCGGTTCCAAACTACTCAGATTTTGTATGAGGATAAGTAATTTCGGTTTTTCCCAATAGCAGTAACACATAATCAATCATATTTCTAGTAACACGTATGATAACGTGTTTGAAGAGTCCATATAACGTTCTAGATATAAAGCACATTCGCTTATTCAGAAAAAAAGGTATTGTTCATAGTAATATTCTGCTTTTTTATTTCCAAAAAGGGAAATATCCATGGCAGACCTTCGAAGAATGTATGGTATTCAATCAATCATTCAATGTCTAGACTACTCACGCGTTCTGTGAAAGTTCTTGCGTTTGCAGTCAACCTAAATATATTTTATTATCACCGTACTCTCTATAATAATAATAATCTAATTAAGCTATAATAATAAGTAATAATCTAGTATAGTAAATAATAATTTAATTATTAAAATCGTTTAACAAACAGCGGAGAAAACGGTACTGAACTAACTGGCTTTGCCTACTTCCTTATAGATTTTTAAGTGTTAAATATCTTATGTTAACGTAGGATCATCATACCTTATTCGGTTTCAGAATATGACCTTACATTATCTATATAGCCATAATCACTTTATTAATAACTTTCCTTTTTCTAATGTACTGAAAATCTACTAATTCACAATCGATATCTCCTAACGCAATAGGTGTGATCACAGCCTAAGTTATTACTCAACAACAAACCAATACATTCGTCAGTGTACGAAAAAACTTTCGTCAATTAATTCTAATCTGTGTGTTGGAGGTGATATTTTTTATTTCACGGTGCTGTATGTTCTAACGCTATCAAACCTGGAGCGTTTGGTATAACAGAATGATCGTGCGCCGTAATAAGTTGAGTGTCGCGTGCTGGACACGTGTGAGGGAGAGCAGTGTAGCAACTTAAAAGTCAAAAATTTTAATAAAAAACGAATTGAATGTCTTTCAGAACACATTTATAAACAGTTTTTTTACTTATTTAGATGCGCAGAAAAACTTTGTCAATGCTGAACATGAACACACTACTCTTTATTTATTTACAGCATACAATCCAAATATAGTACATATCGAAACTGCAACCTCTAGAGGTCTCTGCGATCAAGTAGTATCCACATACATATGATAACACCTTCTTTTTCTTTTTCTTCACCTTCAACTCCTTCACCTCCAACAAACGATTTTTTCTATTCCATTCTCTTCTATCAGTCTTCTCACAGCGTCTCTCAACATTCACTCCTCTCTCTCTCATATCGTCATTCACACACTCCATCCATGTCTTCTTCGGCCAACCTCTTCCCCCTCTACCTTGCACTACCATTTCCATACATCTCCTAATAACGTGTATCTTCGCTCTACCCATCATAGGTCCAAACCACGCTAACCGTCTGCTTTTTAATTTGTTAATTACTGAGGCTACGTTGTTCTGATATGATATGATGATTCCACATATGATAACACTGTGGTCACACAAATTCTCATAACGCCAAAGTTATCCTGTATTAAGTTTTAGTTTTTTTAGTAAAATTAGTTATACCCAAGCTCGCTAGCTATGCCCAACAATATCAAAATTCCCGAAAAGAAAACCAAACAATTTTAAGTTACACAGCCCTCCAAAACTTGACTTACTGTTTCCTATATCATTACGTGAAAACAAAATGATAAATGGCGTACATAAATAACAGATTATCAGCCGGTATCGAGACGTAACTATGTGGCGGCGAACAACCAAAATAAATAGACGAAACGGTAAATGAAGATGTGTACCAACATTACAAAAAGACGATCGAAAACGATTAGGAACAATAAATCAAGTCGGTCGCGACACGTACTCTGTTAAAAGATACATATGTGTATAGATAAGTATATGACTTCGAAAGTTGTTATACTGATTCTTTCGTTTGTTTGGTTTTCTCTTAATCTTTTTTTGGAAAATTATTTATTTTGTTTTTTAAATTATTTATTTATTTTTTATAAATAGATTTTAAACTAAATTAGAACTTGCATAATTTACTTGAACTTAAGCATAGATATATAATTGTTTTGCAACACATTGACGTTTCAGATCTTAGTTGAAAGTGCTTTAGGCGGAACTTACGACCTTACAGTACATACAAGTCGGTAACCGCCATATCCGTAAAGTCGCGAAAAACTATCAATTTTTATCAAAACAAAAACTTACAATACTTGTAAATATTACGACCGAAATATCACGATAAATTGTAAAACCAAGAACGAGTTATGTAAGACAAATATAACGTAACATCTATTCTGAAATCCAACATAGAAATGACTAATAACTTAAATGATCTATTTAGAAGCGGTTATTTCCCGCAGAAACACGCGCCATTCAATTAATTACTAAGAATCAATGAGTAGGTATTAAGAATAATCTAAAAAAAATTAATTTTTTTTTAATGCTTAGATGGGTAGACGAGCTCACAGCCCACCTGGTGTTAAATGGTTACTGGAGCCCATAGACATATACAACTTAAATGCGCCACCCACCTTGAGATATAAGTTCTAAGGTCTCATTATAGTTACAACGGCTACCCCACCCTTCGAACCGAAACGCATTACTGCTTCACGGCGGAAATAGGCGGGGTGGTGGTACCTACTCGTGCGGACTCCCAAGAGGTCCTACCACCAGTGATAATTTTTATTATAAGTCCTAGCAACATTACCATCGTTTCCGCTAAACCAATTAAAGATATTTCTTGGTAACGATCAATCAATCTGACAGTGTTCCATATGATTTAATCATCTCAGATTATTGAGACTAATCATGTCTATTTTATTTATCTGTCTACTCATGTTAGTTATGTCCGATCGATTTTAATTTCTATGGATTTAGCCGAGATTTGAAACGGTCGTAGCCGGCAAATCCCTTAATCGTCCATAGTGAGAATTTCTCTTAACGCGCGCTCAGGATGTGTTTTCGAATCATTTATGCGGCGGAGAAATAGCAGCAAAGTCGAATCAAAGTCACATTCGCGATTTTAAATAATTTGCGTAGTAATCGGTGTCCAGTCGTATTTTAAGTAAGCACGCGGAGATGTGTATTTTTAAACTAGTCCATCATTAGAGATAAGGTCGTCGATTTTATGGTGTCCATACTATTTTTTGCGCTAGAGTAGTTTTTTTCTATGTATTTCTTTTATTGATTATTGATCCTAATGAGAAGATCTAATAAAAATCTGTCTTCTATTGCACTCAATCCGAATTAAATGTGCGTTGAAATTTTTTTACTTATAGAGCTTAGATATTATTTCCAATAGACATCTACAACGTAAAAGCCGTCACCCACTTCGAGACATGAGTTCTAAGGTCTCACTTTTTACAGTACAACGGCTGCCCCACTCTTCAAACCGAAACGCATTACTGCTTCACGACAGGAATAGGCAGGACGGTGGCACCTATCCGTGCGGACTCGCAAGACGTCCTACCACCATTAAATTATTTCTATGCCATAGATATGTTTTTCATCCACTCTCGGTCTAGACGACAAAACGTAAATCAAATATCAATCGCACAGATTATACAGAAAAAACTTAATAACTTTTTAATATATATTAATTTGTGTATTTACGAGCTTTGTATCGATTCCTATCATAATTAAGAACCGGTTAATCGATTTTATCATCTAAATTATGCTATCGTGCGGTCTGATTAGAACGAAGCATCTAATATGTTTATTATCTGTACGGTTATGTTTGTAATCTGTTTAAGTGTTTTACGCTGGACTCGTGATTTTGAGAGGAGCGTTCAGAAGTCTTAGTACCATCGGTAAACAATAGATAATTTCCAAGATTCAGTAGGTATTTAGGTAGGACCTCTTGGGTGATAGGACCTCTTGGGAGTCCGCACGGGTAAGTACCACCACTCCGCCTATTTCCGCCGTGAAGCAGTAATGCGTTTCGGTTCGAAGGGTGGGATAGCCGTTGTAACTATACTGAGACCTTAGAACTTATATCTCGAGGTGGGTGGCCATTTACGTTGTAGAAGTCTATGGGCTCCAGTAACCACTTGACACCAGGTGGGCTGTGAGCTCGTCCATACATCTAAGCAATAAAAAAAAAAGGTCCCATTGAAAGATAGCAACTGCACTGATATATATCTCTAGACTAAACGGTTTGATTGTTAAAACACAATATTCCTTCATTGGAAAAATGATAGCTGCCAAGATTTCACCCATAGACACAGCCATAGAGTTTCTCGCGGATCTTCTCAATGGGTCGCGTTTCCGATCCGGTGGTAGATTCTGCGAAGCACTGCTCTTGCTAGGGTCAGTGTTAGCAACATTCCGGTTTGAGCCCCGTGAGCTCACCTACACAGGTTAGGGTGAAGCTGAAATAGCCTCTCAAGGCTATCAGCATAGGTAGGGGGGAAAAAAGCCGATATTTGGACCAGGCATCGCTTGATACGAGTACGCCAGACGTCAGTGTGCTTAGTGTGAGCTTTTTTTACTTCTCGATCGCGTAAAAGTTAACTCAAAATTAACTAAAAACTCAGTTGTATGGAGTTACTTGCACTAAGCACATTCCAGGCCACGGTGTCGATTCGAAGTAACGTTGAACAAGATATAATTGAACCATAAAAAAATGTAAGGTTTGAGAAACGTTCTTGAAGGCATAATATTAATCATTATAGGTACGACAATCACCATAATCTTGAACATTATTGCTAACGACATTTTGTACAGTCGGTCACAAACACGCAAAATATGTTATTAGAAAAAGTTCAATTCGATTTTTATACGGGTGTTTTAGAATTGTTCTGAACAACAATGGCAAGGAGTAGTGCTTATCTCTAAAACTATAAGACAAAATATAATAATTCTAACATTTTTAAGTAATATCTACGATTTTTTTTCATTACTTTTATTAGCACGAAATTTAAAGTAATTTAAAATCGACTTGTGCGCGGATATAGTCGGTCTAAAGAACCGCGTAGAGCGTCCTTCGTCCACTTACTTATGTGCTTATGTTACCGATTCTAATCGGGTAGGTTGAGTGGACTGAGTGGAAACCACGTACTGGAAAGCGCCACTGCGCTTTCGGCGGCTAGGGAACGGGCACCTACCAGATAGACTGATGACCTAGTGGAAATCGCTGGGTCACGTTGGATGAAAGTCACAACGGGCCAGCCGCACTGGATATCGATTGGAGAGGTTTTTGTTCAGCTGTGAACAGCTCTAGGCTGAGTTGATGATGAAACGGGTGGATACCATCGTACTTTTTATACCGCGAATCAGTAACGAGTTTCGCTTTGAAGGTTGGAACGGCGGTCAAAAAAAAAACAAAACAAAAGAACAAAACCATGCGACTTTGACCTCATGTGTTAACACGAGCGTTCACGTTGGGTTTTCTGTTGATTCCTTTAAAATTCAACAGTTAAAAACATTTGAAGTTGATTCTGTATGCAAAAGACGTAATGCAGTAAAACTCTTCGACGAGTTCGACGAGCGAACTAACCCACAGACACAGCCCACTGAGTTTCTCGCCGGATCTTCTCAGTGGGTCGCAATCCCGATCCGGTGGTAGATTCTGCGAAGCACTGCTCTTGTTGGGGCCAGTCTTAACAAATTAACTCAGGTTGAGCCCGTGAGCTGACCTACACGTCCGGGCGTATCTGGAATATACTCTTAAGCTACCAGCGCATAGGTGGGATAAAAAAACTATTTCTAGGTTATCATTAAGGTCGCTAATAGTCAGTATCAGTAGTAGTAGACATCTGCACTGTCTTATTCGTGTCGAATTATTATTTAATTCTTTTTCTAAATCCATCTTCCTCGATGACAGTTTGACGTCTGAATAGAAAAAAAACCGAATTGACCGTTTCATTAAATTGATTTAAAACAAAAAGCCGTAGCCGTAGACGACGATAGATTGATATCACAATTGCACTTTTGTAAATTGAACTTTGACGGACGAGCTTTTATGGTTGCGTCGTTGCGCTTTAATACGTGAGACGATTTCACTTTTCATAATACGTAGACATACGAATAGATTGGCTCAGTTTTGTTTTTTTTCTTCTCACTTCTTTTATGTTGCAATTAACTAATATCGTATTGAATGCCATTACTTACTTAAATATCTTTAACTGCACTAAAATTTGTAAAATTATCTTCTTAGTTATTTACAATTAAATCTTCTTTAGTAGGTACTACAGGTTTAGCATTAAGCAAAGATTTAAAAAAAAGTTTTGATATAAATAATATAAATAAAAATCTAAAACAGTCTCATTCGAGTAGTCACAGTGGATGCGCGTGCCGCACATCGTTCAGTCGGAGTCGTGTTTTGTCTACTTACGAGTTAGTGAAGTACCCTGCATTAATTGTGATTATAGTGTATTTAATTAGGGCTACTCCTGGAAACAGGAGTCCCTACAAAATAATGTATAGTCACCCAACGTCCCAAAAACCAACAACGTCACAACCCACAATGATGCCATCAACACCCAAACCATCAAGTTATGCCAACGTAACGTCTTCAACATGTTTTCCAAAAAAAGATCAAGCCATAATATTGGATTCTATTGACGGAATAACCCTTAAAGAGTATCTTGTTGCCTTATCAGCTATAACACCAGCCGCAAACATTCGTTTTATATCACGCATATCGAATGCTAGAATATGCATTTATTTAGACTCTAAGAAAACGGCCGACAACTTAATCGATAAAAAAGTAAAAGTTAACATAAAATCCAACGCACTCGAAATAAAACCGTTAATTACAAGAAATAAAAGAATCGTCCTATCTAACGTCTGTCCAGTCATCCCTAATCATATTATAGAACAAAAATTTGAAGAACTACGCATAAAGATTATGTCACCTATAACCTTCATGAAAATTGGTGTGAGTGACCCAGGCTTCTCACACATTTTGAGTTTTAGGCGACAAGTTTTATTAGTCCCGAGGACGAAATTCACCTGCCAGAATCTTTTCAAGTAACATTCGAAGGAACCAACTATTGGATTTATACTTCTACCGATGCTTTGAAATGTTTTTCTTGTAATTCATTAGGTCATTTAGCCAAGAATTGCACACAAAATGAACAAAACTTAGAAAAAGAAACTGACAATGAAATAACTGAATCTTTCAATGAGTTACAAGGTTTCTCCTTACCTACCCCATTAAAAGGAAAAAAACGAATTCACTCACCTACCTTAACCGAATCTTCAAAAACTGGAATCAATGAAGAACTACAAAATGATGAATCAGATAAGATGGAATTTGAGACTGATGAAACAGGAAGCAATATCTCAATAGAAGATAATGTTGATATAAACAAGAAAACACAAAAAAAATTAAAGAAAACTGACACCCGGACTAATGAGGAAATTTGGGACAATATTCGTAAAAATATGACAGATTTAATTAAAGAAAATTCCTTCCCTATCAATTTAGACCAATTTATCAGTTTATTGGAAAACTCAAGTGGAAAACAAAATGTTAGAGAATTAGTATTTTCATATACAGATAATGTTAAAGATCTCATAAAAATGTGCAACAAACTACATAGTAAAATGAACAAAAGTTTAAAAAATAGATGTTCACGCCTGTCTAGGAAACTACATGAATTGCTAAACCCTAACCCTATCTTGATGTCAGACAGAGATGAATAAGAAACTTTATTTTCACACAAATAGGAAATACTTTATACACACAACAACAATATATATTTATACACACTTTAACAAACTATATACTAAAATAAATAATATAAATTTCTATATCTGATTAGAATGGATATTTTGCAGTGGAATATCAATGGCTATTTCAAGAGACTTGAAAATATTAAATTATTGGTAAATCATACATGGCCAACATGTATCTGTTTTCAAGAAACTAATTTTAGCTCCAACTATTGTGCTTTTATGTCAGGATATGAAAAGTTTTATAGAAATCGAACACAGAGTGGTAGGGCTAGTGGTGGAGTAGTCATTTATATTAAACCTCATACAATTCCTGAGGAAATAAAATTAAACACAAACCTTGAAGCAATAGCAATTAAAATTAAATTTCCATTTTCAATTACAATCTGTAACATATATATACCGAATAGTCATCGATTAGATAAACAAGAATTTAATAACCTCATTGAGCAACTACCAAAACCCTATATAATTTTAGGTGATTTTAACAGCCATCATTTTTATTGGGGCTCGAACAAATGTGATAGTAGAGGTAAAATAATAGCAGAATGGCTCGATGAAAATGATAATGTTGCTTTATTAAATAATGGACAACCCACCCATTTTGATAGTAATACTGGTCGCACTAGTAATATAGACCTCTCAATGGCTTCACAAAATATAATGTCATATTTTGAATGGAATGCCTTAGATGATTTATATGATAGTGACCATTTTCCGATTTTAATTAAATCTCAAATCTCTAATGATAATGTTCCAGAAAATATTAAAGTACCACAAAAATGGAAGACTGATAAAGCCAATTGGATTTTGTTTAGTGAAGAGATTAATAAATACATTACAGAATTACCTGTTTTAAATATAGATACGCCTAAATATTCTGTCAATGAATACCTTGAAAAATTTACTGAAGTTATTCTTAAAGCAGCACAAAAATCTATACCTAAAACGTTCGGGATATTAAGAAAAAATAACTTACCTTGGTGGACAGATGAATGTAAAACTGCAACTAAAGAAACTAAAAAAGCATTTAAACTGTTTAAGCGATATGCCTTAAATGAACCTAATTCAAATTACAAAATTGATTATAAAAAAAAACGAGCTTATTCCAGAAGATTAGTTAAAGAAAATAGAAAAAAATATTGGGAAAATTGGGTCTCATCTATAAATAATAATACTCTTGTGGGTGATATATGGAAAAAGATACAAAAACTTAGTTATCGAAATACTAAATTTAATAATATAGTTCTAGAAAAAAATAATGGATCATTTACATCTAATCCTATGGAAATTTCTAACTTATTGGCGAAAACATTTGCAACAAATTCTAGCTCTGAAAATTATGATCCAAAATTTCTTGATATAAAGAACTATCAAGAGACTTATTCAAACTTTAATATTACTGAAAACTCTAACCCAATTAATGATGACATAACGTTACATGAATTGATACAAGTAATTACTCAAGCCAAAAACTCCAGCCCTGGACCAGATAATATACCAAACATTATAATTAAGCATTTACCTGCGAGGGCATTAGAATATTTACTTCAACTTTATAATTTTGTATATAAAAAACAAGTATTCCCAGACAGTTGGAGAGAAGCTTTGGTTATTCCAATTTTAAAACCAGGCAAAATACCAAGTTTGCAATCCAGCTATAGACCCATATCTTTGACATGCAATATGTGTAAAATACTGGAAAAAATAATCAGCAAAAGAATCAGGTGGTATGTGGAAACCAATAAATATCTTTCAGCGTTTCAGTATGGTTTTCGGCAATACAGATCAACAACTGACTATTTGATCAATATTGAAAGTGAAATACTCGATAGTTTTGCAAATAGTAATTATTCAGTGGTAGTAGCCTTAGATATCGAAAAGGCATATGAAATGGTATGGAAGCACAGAGTTCTGAAGTTATTACAGAATATTAACATTGTTGGCAATACTTTAGCTTTTGTCAGGAATTTTCTTTCAAGTAGAACAATGAAAGTCAGAATTAACGACTACATGTCTGATCCTGTCCCTATAGAAAATGGGCTACCCCAAGGTTCAGTACTAAGTGTTATTTTATTTTTAGTGGCCATAAATGACGTTCTTAATAATATTGAAAAACCAGTGAAGGGTTTCCTATTTGCCGATGACCTTACAATAATTTGTAGTGGCGGAACATTATGCCCTACCTTGAAGCTTATTCAAAATACACTTAATAATTTACAGGAATGGTCAGAAAGAGTTGGATTTAAATTTTCTAAAACAAAAACGGAATTTATGATATTTACAAATAAAAGAAAGGTATTTAGAAACACACAATTAACCTTAAATAATCATAGTATTAAAGAAGTAAGCAATTTAAAAATTTTAGGTTTGATTTTTGATAAAAAACTGTCATGGAATACACACATAAATAATCTTAAATCAGAATGTTATAAAAGACTAAATATAATAAAGTCTTTATCATCCACTGGATGGGGGTCAGAAAAAAGTTGCTTAATTAATATATATCGTACTCTGATCAGGCAGAAGATAGATTATGGCTGCATTATTTATGATTCCGCCAAAAAACGAACACTAAATTCCTTAGAAAGTATCCAAAATACTGCTCTTCGTCTAAGTATTGGTGGTTTTAGAACAAGCCCCATTAAATGTATCCTAGTTGAAGCTGGTGAAATGCCATTAGAATTTAGAAGGAAACAACTTATGCTTACATATGTAACAAATATATTAACTCAACCTGAAAATCCCACCTACCATTATTACACTAAAGTAACAGCAGTTGACACTGAATATGAACTCCAACCTAATTTATCTCAACCCTTACGAATCAGAGCAGTCAAATACTTAGATGAATTAAATCTTAAAATTCCAAAATTATTTACAAAAAAACTACTTACATCTGGTCCATGGGAAAACTTAGAATTGCCAGTTAACCTTGAATTAGCCAACTATAAAAAAGGTGATACCCCTCAGTGTATATATAAAAACTTATTTTGTGAAATTAATGATAGATATAGAGGTTACAAAATTTATTACACAGATGGTTCTGTAAAAGATGGACATTCAGGTTGTTCAGTAGTATCTGCTGATAATTACTACAGGTATAGACTAGTAAATTTTAATTCTATTTTCAGTTGTGAGGGAATAGCTATCCTTAAGGCCTTAGAATTAATACACAGTCAACCTAATACAGACAAATACATAATATACACTGATTCGAAATCATGTTTGACAGCGTTAAAAAACCCAAACAACTTAAATAATCTTATCTTAGAAATTAAACAAAAAATGGTAGATCTATTAAAAGAAAGTTACAAATTTGAAATTATATGGATTCCAAGTCACCAAGGAATAGCCGGTAATGAAAAGGCTGACCGGGAAGCTAAAAATGCAACAAGTGATTTTGAAGAGGTACAGCTAATCATTTCCACTGCATCAGATGTTCAAAAACATCTCAAGTTTAAAATTAAAACTCTTTGGGATAATCAGTGGAAATTTGAGAACACATCATTTTTATTTAAAATTAGAAATTCAATTTTTGATAAGCTTTCCTTTTCCTTAACCAAAAGAAAAGACCAAGTGGTTCTTACAAGATTGCGGATTGGACACACAAATTTAACTCACATACATCTTATTACCAAAACAGATAAAAACAAATGTAAGTGTGGTTTGGATCAAACTGTGGTACACTTGTTAGTTGAATGTAAAGCATATGACATAGAAAGACAATTTTGTAAGCTCCCTGATAATTTAACAGACTGTCTGACTCAAGATGGATATAAACAGACCCTTAGTTTTTTAAAGATCATTGGTTTGTATAATTTAGTATGATGTTGAAGTCAATGTAACTTAAAAAGATACTGTAAACTGTGGTCGTTAATGACCCTAGTTGTTAAAAAGCGACCTTAAATAAATAAATAAAAAAAAAAAAAATCTAAAACTAATTGTTATCTACATATTAATACCTGAAGGAAAACTTTGTATCCCTTTTTACGAAAATTGCGCGGACGGAGGAGTATGAAATTTCCCACGCTTATAGAGAATATAGAGGAGTGCAGAATGCTAATATTTTTTAGAATTATGCCTAAAAAATACATTAAATCAATAAAAAAAACATTACACACACCACCATGTCTTTGACGCACACACGCATGCATACTATTTATTTATTGTCAAACTTTTGTTCTTGACGTCTGTGGTCAAATTGAGAATACTAGATTAAATATTGATTAAATATTGTTTGTCTTTATTAATATTTTTCTATAGTGTATTCTTGGCGAAATTTGTGATTATAGAAGTATAATAGTGTTTGAAAATAGAATCATAATAGTGTACAAACTTACAATTTCAATTAATTATAGTCGAATTTCGACTAAGTAGTATTATTATTTCTAGTATTATTATTAGTATTATTTCCACTAGTATTATTTCATACTTGAGACGTAATTTTTAAACAGTTTTGACGCTGACTGTACTATTTATTTAATGACATATAGTTTCCGTCGAATGAACTGTGTCAAGAGCAAAGTTAAATGATACTTTAATTTTTGCACTCGACTGATCCTTCTGCGGGGAAGCAATAAAGGTCAGTTTTGAGTGAGTTTTATTTGAACGTGATCCGAATCGTAACATCATGAAAATGAATTAAAGCCTCGTTTTTGTTGCGTTCACGTAAATAGGGCGGACGTGGTCTGATTCCCGTATGTTTTGAATACTATTCGATATTATGTAACTATATTTTTCCCTTTACAATAACTAGCGCAAAAGAATCTAAGAGGACGTGGTCTAGGGTTGCCATCTCCGACTTTTGAAACCTGGGATTTAAATTAAAAAGATACCAGGAGTTTTCCTTCAAAAATCACCATGCACTATGAGCGCAATGAATGACATTTTGAAAAGTGTCCAGAACTCTCATAGCAATGACAATTATTAAGAGGATATTTTATAACTACCTCATTCTTGCAAAATCCAGTTATGATTAAAAAAAATTCTTAAAAATTATTATAGTTTAAATTAAGTTTTTTTTTTACTGGTGGTAGGACCTCTTGTGAGTCCGCGCGGGTAGGTACCACCACCCTGCCTATTTCTGCTGTGAAGCAGTAATGCATTTCTGTTTGAAGGGTGGGGTAGCCGCTCCAGTAACCACTTAACACCAGGTGGGCTGTGAGCTCGTCCACCCATCTAAGCAATAAAAAAAAAAAAGAATATCACTAAATATTCATGCTTGACCTAGAAAATAGTCCAGTAAAATTCAGATTAGTACTTAAATGGATATCAAAAATGCCTCAAAAGAGAAAAACATCGTGACAACCTTGATAATATGTTATAATGGCCTAGTATGACAGGTTTACTGGTTCAAATCAAGATCATACATTGATTGGGATTGAAAGCAAAACTAATGCCTGGCTACTAACACTCAGAAACAGTGACATAAACATTTCAAAAACATTGTATCGGACAAATTCCACTAAAAAACCTTTTAAAAATAAATCGATTTAAAATGACAGACCAAAAAGCTAGCAGCGATTTTTATTTGATTCTTTAAGTTATGCGGCTAACACAAACCTTTTAAGCTACATAATTATGTACACAATAACGTTAAGAATTAACGTTACTTTTATGTCGCTTCTAATGGCTCTAGTGTGACGCGATATATTTGTCGCATTAAATTTAATTATCATTAATATTCATATTGAATCATGGGTACAGTTCAGAAGGTCTGGGCAGGTACTAAAGATATCGGGGCCGATTATGGAAAACCTTTGAACAATCAGGATTGCGACTGATACAAAGTGATCTCATGACGGAAATTTATATCGTTCCACCATCTACGTACTTTGACATTTCTTCCTGAAAACTAATTATGTAACTAAAATATTGTTTTTCGCATAAATACCTTTTTTGGTTCGACGAAATCATGAATTAAATAAAAAAAGTTACCACACACGTCCAAGTCACTATTATTATATGTGTTACAAAACATTAAAATACTTTAAAAATATATATTAACACAATAAAACCTGTCCTTCAAAACTGAACGCGTCCAAACAATCGCTTTGTTAGAACGCAACGATTATCGATTTACAAGATAGTGATGTACGAGCATCGCCGAGATGTACCTATCGAGATATCGTAATGACTCGGCTATTAGACTAGGTGTCGACGGCGTGGGAGCCGGCCTGGCCCACATTGCTCTCGCCCCAGCTAATAATGCGTACAATTACATTAATACGAACCGAATAATTCCGGTTCGTTTTCCTAACTGTTCACAAGGTTAGTAATCGTTAAATATTTTACCAAAAATTATGTAGGTATTGATCATAGAAGATCCTCTGCAGGACACTTAAAGATATGAACAGCCCAGTTCCTTAAATAAAATAAAACTTAATTTAAGCATCTACGTAATGAAGTTATTTTGTTAGAGTTTTCGTTTCGCGATAAAACATCAAAGTCAAGTACGGAAATAAAAATTAAAAAAAAAAAACCTGTAAACAGTTTAGCACTCGTGAGAAATAAATAACTCGTCGGAATCCAGTGCACTTGTACGAAGAAAAAAAAAAGCAATAATACAACCTGTTACTGATTTATTCCTTTTTTCGGTGTAAAAAGACAGGGCGCGCGTGCGTCGCCATTCGCGCCGGACCGCGACCACAGAGCATGCTACGTTTTTCCCGCTAAAAAAACGCGCGCTAGAAATACTTGGCGAGTCGGAGATGCTTGTCGGTCGCGACGTTAGTACGTCGATTACACGCGATTCCGCGTTTCAAGTCGATTCGTGTCGGATTGTATCGATGATTTGTGGCCTCACGATCTTTGCAGCCCGTTTCTGAGCGGCACTAGTTTTTAGGCTAAAGATTACGTTGTTTTGTGAAGGGGTCGTTGACTTGTGGCTATCTATTCCTACCGAAAATATCTTGATAATTGCATTTAAAATAAGGTACATAAACAATCGTCAATCAACGTATTAATCGCCTAATAACAATTACGAAACTCGAATGTTTGGTTTCGCTGTCATATAGTTTCTATTAAATTTCGATAACGAAGCGTTTGACTTAAAAAGCACATAAATTCATGATTTTATTCATGTTAGTTTTATCTATAACGAAGTATTACTTCGACAAACCAGTAGGAAATTTATGTACGTCTAAATTTATTGCCCGCAGCCGAATGCTTAACAAATTGAGATAAAATCGTATTTTGTTTATGAGAATGTTGACACTGGACGATTGTTAAAACGCGTATCTAGATGAAAGTAGTTGCGAACCGTAAAATCTATATATTAAATACGTGAAGCAAAAACTTTGTACCCCTTTTTACGAAAATTGCGCGACCGGAAGAGTAGGTATGATTTTTCCCACACTTATAGAGAATACAGAGAAGGAGTGCAGAATACTATTTTTTTTTTAAATGATGAATTAATAAATAATACATTTGGTCAACAAAAAAAAAACGTTACACACACTGCCATGTATTTGACACACACACACACACACACATACTTAAATATATTATTTTACTGTCAAACTTTTGTTATAAAATCTGTGATCAAATTGAGAATAGGTTAATATTGTTTGTCTATAGTTACTGTTGTAGTCTGGACGAAATCTGTGATTATAGAAGTATTATTATAGAAAGTGTTTGACAGTAAAACCATAATAATGTTCAAACTTATAATTTAAATTAATTATAGTCGATTTTCGATTACTTCGGGACCACTAGTATTAAACAAATATTTGACACAGGACTACCTATTAAAAAAGTTTATTATTACTGTACTGTTTTCTTTGTTTTTTTTTCTTTTTAATTGCTTAGATGGGTGGACGAGCTCACAGCTCACCTGGTGTAAGTGGTTACTGGAGCCCATAGACATATACAACGTAAATGCGCCACCCACCTTGACATATAAGCTCTAAGGTTTGAAGTATAACCTATCTATATATATAAAAATGAATTGCTGTTCGTTAGTCTCGCTAAAACTCGAGTAGGGTTGGACCGATTTGGCTAATTTTGGTCTTGAATTATTTGTGGAAGTCCAGAGAAGGTTTAAAAGGTAGATAAATATGAAAATGCTCGGAATTAAATAAAAATAACAATATTGTTTTTCCTTTGACGTGTCCCCCGTCGGACTGATTCCTTTTGTTTGTTTTAAGTTTATTTTATACAAAAGTTTAGATCTTTTATTTATCGATTGAGGCACTACGAAGTTTGTCGGGTCAGCTAGTATATTTTTATTTACTTTGATAGGAGGTACTATAAAAGATACGTTCTCGGAAGAGCCAACGAAACAAGAGCGGGTCCAGGGGGGAGGGGGTCATGGGGGTCATGACCCCCCTGAGCTGGTTCCAGGTGGACCACATATTGAACATAATGATTTTACTATGGTTTTGGAATATAAATAAGCTGCCTCATTCCGGGCGTGATAGTGCTTTTCTGGATGTCTTCAAGAGAAGATGACAATATGTACGTGTATATGTACAAGTTATTATGTGTTAAGTTTTTCAAGTGTACAGTAAAGAATAAATATTTTTAAGTACAGTACTTACGTACATTAATTAAATACCTACTTTTTACTTGTATCTATTGTTATCAAAATTAAATTATAAGTTCTTGACTTGACCATGACTATGTGACCCCCTCCTGGCACCAAAGCTGGATCCGCCCTTGCAACGAAAACTGTACCAAGTTTCATCGCAAATCATTTAAGGACGTATAAAGAACAAACAAACAAACATTTAAAAGATCTTTGTTTTTATAGATTAGACCCAAAGCAACAACGCGATGTACCTACAATTCACATCGAACGAGGTCAATCTAAAAAGTCACAACGTACAGAGAATAATTTAAAACGCATTAATAGAAATTACACGTCGGAGTAATGATCGCAGCTTCTTTTGGGTCCGCATGTTAGTTAAGTGAATGGTGTCGAAATTTCATCCAAAAAAAACCACTTACAATTTAAGTTCATATTATTAAAGCAACTCTTACGATTTAACCCGCGTTTTAGATTGTCATCATATCGAGCGAGGAGTGAAAGGATAGCCATTTAAAATTTAAAATTGCAAAATAATATTATTATAACCAAAAACCTTCTTCGGCTATTTAAATGAAGTAAATATAATTGAAGTTCAATTAAAAACATCGAACTGTTAATGTTGATACCAAATAAAACGGACTTTTTATTACAAAGATAAATGTCGCTTAAACCAAATATCCTTTCACCCTTTGATATTATTACTGACTTTTCGAATAATTGTTCTAGCTATGTGATAACTTCAAATAACGACGAATGATATCTTCGAAGTTCGTGATCACGAAAACTGTACAGTGTTGTACGAAAAATAATCGTAAATAATAATTTAATAATAAAAAGACGCGAGATTCTTACTTACAATTATATCCACGACTTGCAAAAACCAAAGAAAATATTATAAAGCCGACATTTTTCTCGGACGCCATTTATTTTTGTAACAATATGAATGAATATTGAACGCCATATTTGTTTTGTTTCAGCTGTCCAAAGAGGTCGAGTGCCTCCATCGCAGCCGCCCGGCCTGGGACTCCCTGGCCAGTTCACCCTAGGCAACGGTGACCCCGGCGCCGGACTCAACAATCATCCATATCTCTCGTCGTACATATCGCTGCTACTGCGGGCGGAGCCCTACCCCGCCTCGAGATACAGTCCATGCGTCCAACCAACGAACGTCATGGGCATAGACAACATCTGCGAGCTCGCTGCCAGACTGCTTTTCTCCGCCGTCGAATGGGCGAGAAACATCCCCTTCTTCCCCGAACTGCAAGTTACGGACCAAGTCGCCTTACTGAGGCTCGTCTGGTCGGAACTGTTCGTGTTAAACGCCTCTCAGTGCTCCATGCCCCTCCACGTGGCCCCCTTACTGGCCGCCGCGGGACTGCACGCGTCCCCCATGGCGGCCGACCGAGTGGTCGCCTTCATGGACCACATCCGCATCTTCCAAGAGCAGGTGGAGAAGCTGAAGGCGCTCCACGTGGACTCCGCGGAGTACTCCTGTCTGAAGGCGATCGTCCTCTTCACGACAGGTAAAATTTTGGATAGCCTTTTCGGGGAAGCGCGGTTGTTGCTTTACAGGGTGGCGGGCGCTGGGGTCGCGGTGACCAACTACACGGAGCTTATCACGTTGGTACGCACGCACCTAGACGTGTATACTGACGCGACACGAGTACCGCAGACGCCGGCGCCGCCCCCACCCTCCGCGGCCTCGTCCGGGTACTATTCCTCTCTGGACGCATCGCTCGGCGTCAACTCCTCACTGTCTTACGGCAGTTTCCTATCGACTCCTTCCCGACTGCCTTCTAATTATACGAGCAGCCCTCGCGTCCCGGAAGCGAGTACGTCGTCACCATTTAAGCCTTGGGATTGTAAAGTGCCGAAGACAGACCAGGGGGGTTGACTTCGCGCGTTTAATTGGGGGTTTTGGTTCGGATTTAAGGTGTCGGGCGGATGGGTATGTCGCTTGGCATTACAAAGACCTTAAGGCGATTAAGCGCTTACGTATATCGGGTATCGGTTGCAAATCGCAAGACCTATAGCTATAAAATACGTTATCTAATTAGTTTACAAACTCATTGTAGTTACCGTTACGTTATTAGTTTTGTTATAAATGAGGTTAATAACTCACTCTCTTCATAGGTATTTCCATATAGGCATAAATACATCTACTATTTTGAATATTTTATACAAGCACGATTCTGGTATACTCTAGGAATACCGAACTTAAGTGATGTCTGGACAGGTGAATTTACAAGAAAACACATGATTTTAATCTAGAAGCTTCCAATCTACAAAACATTTTAAATTTTGAAGAGAAATTCAATGAGGGGAAAGCGACTTATTGCCTCAAATATCAATTATCTTATGAAATGTGATATGTAGTATAGATTATTTAATTCATTAATTTATTATACCTAGCTCAGGGTCGTTACGTGCCCGTTTTTATTTAGACTTACGTACGTACATAATATGTTATAATTATTTTCGTGTATTATAATTATTTTTTGAGTACTGAATATATGCGCGTAAATTATTCGATGAAAGAAAAAAGATAGTTTCATTTTAATTTGACATAATGTAAATATAGTTTGTAAAAAAATCCTTCCCTTAGTAAGTAATATTATAGTTAGTAGTAATATAAAATGAACATACCAGAAAAAAATTTATATACTTAATTACTTTTTGTTTTAAAGAGAATGAAAATAAAAAATAATTTTGGTCATTTACTCAAATATACACAAAACTGAAAATTTTAAAAACAAAATTGTTGGGTTAGCAGCACCATGAGAAGGCTTATGATAGCTGCATGCGAAATAATACGATAAGGACAAGATTTTTCTGAAGATAATCAAAAACTTTAAAAAAGTTTTAAATGAACGCGTAATAATTGATTAATTGTTGGGTAAATAATTAAAAAATTAAATGAAGTAACTTATTTATTGATTGTTATTTTCCACCAAAAATAACGGTTTGATTTTCTTTGGTCGACGCTTTTTTGTCGCGTGTACAAGAAGAAATCTTTTTAATTATGTGATTTAAATTATAGCTAAGTTTTGTTAGCTCCTAATCGCAGGATATATCTTGTGTTGCCAATATCACATGTATAGGATAGCTACACGCTTCAAGCCCACTGAGTTTCTCGCTTAATTTTCTCAGTGGATCGCGATTCCGCTTCAGTCGTAGATACTGCGAAACACAGCTCTTGCTAGGGCTAGTATTAACTAATTCTCTCAGGTTGAGCCCGTGAGTGTACCTACCCACCCGGGCGTAGCTGGTATAGCTCCTTAGACTACCAGCGAATAGATAAGAGGAAAAAAACACCGACACCGTGCGCCATTTCAACGTCCGTTTAAAACTTAACCGTAATTGATTAAACATAAAATCTAATTTTCCTTTTCTAAAATCTTCTTCTTCTTCATTCTTGGAAAAATATTCACAAAATTCCCACTTTAATAAACTTTTTTTTTCATACACGAATATTATATAAAACTAGATAATGAATGACCTTTGCTTTGCTCGGTTTTTTTTTGATAAACTGTGTTTTTTTAGAAATTATATTTAAATACGAATTACATATTGATAACACGATGAATTATGAATAATATTTTTCGATCTTACCGACAGAATAATAAAAAAATATGAACTATGGTTATTTAAAGAAGAAATCGAAATTATCGATAAAGTTGATTATTGAAAACACAAATAAAACAACATTTTCTGAAAATAAATCGTAGCTAGATCCATTTATCACCTCCGAAATTCCCCGAATACTAAACTTTAAGAAAATCGTTAAAGCCGTTTCCGAGATTCAGATTATATATATTATTATATTTATTATATACAAGAATTGCTCTTTAAAGATATAAGATATGAACGTGTAATGAATGAATATACAATTGATAGAATAAAGCTTTGCTCTACCAATACCACCCTAATGCAGCCGACATACGGATGTCTTTGCCACGAAACAAACAATCGATGCGACCTTCTGAAAACAAAACGAAAAATAATTTTAGAAATATACAATACAACAAATTGCATCATTAATTAATGACTAGAAAAAAAAAACAGATACTCAAATGAGAACTTGAGCCTTTCATAAACCCACAAATTATTAACAACAATTATCAAGCAAGTTTCGACTTAAACACAACAACATAAAGACCAGCTGATTACTTTGAAGTTAATAAAACAAACGACGAATACAATACAAATGTTTTACGGCGTCTTAAATTATATTTTACGGTTTTGCATTAATGTGCTTGAGGCTTTTTATGTAATACATTTATTTTATTAATTTTAGCATTAATAATTTAATCTCGAAGCTATTAATTTACATTCGTTTTATTGTCTATGGAGGTAACTTAGAAGCAACTTAAAATTGCTTCCGATTACCATAATATTTTGAATTGTTACTGAAAATAAGTGAAATCAAAGTTAAAGTATATTTTAATTTCGTCGACGTATACGAGATTTTGATACTTTTAATAAATACTAGTGGTCCCGCAGTAGTCGAAATTCGACTATAATTAATTGCAATTGTAAGTTTGTACACTGTTATGATTGTATTTTATACTTCTATAATCACAAATTTCGCCAAGGCTACTCTATAAAAAAATATTAATAAAGACAAAAAATATTTAATCTATTCTCAATTTGACAACAGACGTCAAGAACAAAAGTTTGACAATAAACAGTATGCATGCGTGTGTGCGTCAAATACATGGTATGTAGTGTGTGTAATGTTTTCTTTATTGATTTAATGTATCTTATATGCATTATTTTAAAAAAATATTAGCATTGTGCACTTCTTCTCTATATTCTCTATAAGTGTGGAAAATTTCATACTCCTCCGTCCGCGCAATTTTCGTAAAAAGGAATACAAAGTTTTTGCTTCACGTATTAATATATAGATGTACAGACAATCCTGCTATAACACGGTTCCACTCTAACACGAAAAGGAAATTTGCCAAAACCTAGGTACTTCTACAACACGATAAAGAGATTTTTATTTAAAATTACTTACAAATTACATAATGCACTATGAACCCACAAAATATAGGGGAATAACCGAAATTTTACTGCTTATTTTTTATGTAATAGGTAAAAAATACATACAGGCATAGTTGAAATTTATTTTTTTATTGCCTTTGTAGCCAGACGAACATACGGCCCACCTGATGGTGAGTTGTTACCGTCGCCCGTGGACTACAGCAATGCCAGGGCAGAGCCAAGCCGCTGCCTACCGAACCAAGGGCAATAAAAAAAAGTCGAGTACCGAAAAGGAATCTGGAGTGATATTCCACCTATAATCCAAGCTCATATTAAATTAAGATTAGTTGAGAATTAAGAATTAAGATGTTAACAGAGATTGTTTTTCCTACTTAATCGATGTTAATGCGTACAAATTTGAGTTAACTTTTACGCTATCGAGAACGTTAAAAAACTCGCACTAAGCACACTGTGCTTGAAATGCACCCAGAGTTGATCTAGAGGATCCGAAATGACGTATCACAGGAATACCGATACGACTTAAAAAAATTGAATTCTCTTTCCTTTTATTGAAAAAAATTCAAATCGAGAACTGCTTGTATTATTTTTTTCTTTCTAAATTCGAATTCGTTAAAAACACAAGTTCGTTAGGCCGTCAGTGACGTCACAAAGTGCCTTGACACTTGACAGATCCGCACCCGCGTCGCTCAGGTGCACTCGTCAACAGATAATCTCACTTCACAGACGAGGCGACAACATCCGACGCGTCCGCGACACCGTACGCGACTACTGGATGTGTGAAGTCAAACTTTGTGGTTAAATAAGTACTATTGTGAAGAATTTAATTCTAAAATCACAAAAAAAAACTAAAGAAACTTTAATGCAAGAGGCTAATTATTGCTTCTTTGTTCAAAATTCAAAATATCCACTTACTTTGCATTTTTCTTTGAATTCGGTTTTTTTTTCAATACCTATTTTATCATCATACATATTTATAAATGACAAACTACATATATTTTTTCGCTACTAAAAAATAATACATAGTAAAAAGAACTGAAGAGAAGTCTGTAGTCAATACTTTACAGTATAGAATTGCGTAACACAAAATATCGTTGACCGAAATGAACTTAGCATTACATTTAAAAATCGAAAACTCTCTGTCTGTGTATTCGTTAAAATTTAAAGTACTACTGATATTCAAATTTTCTACATAAATGTTGCCATACATAAAAAAAACTACCAAACACAAAAAAAACTACCAAACACACTCGAGTCTACAGTTTCAGTAGTCCCGCACACAACACTAAACGAATGAATACGCAAACTTCGTAGACTGAGGTTTGATTGAGACATAATGACGACTCTACCTTATTGTCTACAAATGCCATAAGCTTTATGGCGTGAGGGATACGATGTTAGTTAAATATTAATGTCATTGGCATTAAGACGAACATTAAGTTCCATAGAATTTCGTGTTGTGGCCGTGTTTATTGTTTAATAAGTTTTGTTGATCATAAATAAAGTGCACATCGAGTGAAAATAGAATTCAGTCGTACTATGCTGTGATCAATGCGAAATTTTTTATTATTATTAAAGTTAAATCAAAGGTGGGGCAGCAAATCCGCCGATAGGTCAATTAAAAGATTTTCTGATCATTTCATCAGAATCGGTCCAGTCGTTTGAAGCCTCTAGAAAACACACACACACACACACACACACACCGACTTATATATATGTGTGTATTATTTACATAACGACACATGAGATAAAAACCAAAACTAAATACAAAACAGTACAGTCACCATCGCACAAGTAAGCAGAATAAAACTAGTTAAATGTACGAGACCGTCCATTTTGTATTGATCTGTCACAACTTCTATTTCACGCGAAAACTAAGGCATGAAAAGCGACACGTTAGCTCACCACGAACTAGTCGCCGAGGGCTACAATGAATATGCAATGGCAATAAATGTAGTTCTACTACTATATTCCTGGCAACTTTCTCCGTTAGTAATATCTAACTCAAATGGTTAGGGTAATACTTGCTAACTCTACTTAGTCGCGTTTTAATACTTGTCTCATATATTTTTGATATATATATAATAAGGAATCGACTATCTCCGATTTCTGCGAGTCTGCGCATTTAACAAAATACGGCCGAACACGCCTGCATTACATGTGACATCATTTCGGGCTAAATATACGAAAACCTAACCAAACAACGATTATCCACGTATGAGAACACGTGTTGCTTATTATTATTTACCTTAACGGGAAAATCATATTTAGTAGTTTGTAACATAAATTGTTTAGTTTTCAAATCAAATAATTATCGAATTATTGTTGCTGTTGCTGACTTTCCTAATTTTGTGGGACAGTATAAAACCTCGGATATACTCTTATTTATAATCTGTTTTTATTTTGATATAACGTTTGTTTATTTAATATAATTCTTGACAAATAACGTGATAAACAGCAAATCAATTTATTATAATAGATGAATGTTGTTTGGTAAGAAGTTTTGGTTTATGTTTTAAATATCCTTACACCAGTAACTGACTACAAATTATCATGTAGAAAATACACAAGAAATTTCGGTATTAACTATTATTTGGTTCATGATTGTAAAATATTTCCCATATCAACAAGGAAAGGAGTTTCAAAAGAATATGACTTTTAAAAAAATACATTGACGCCATGTTTGGTATGTATCGCGTGGGTAAAGCAGGTTTATAAAATTATTTGCATGGTTTGGTTCTTATTCGCTGAAAATTAAACGTATTTTTCTAAATTAAAGTCGAAAGCTATCAGCATTAATTTAAAAGACTCACTGTGTCAAATGCCCGTTCAATTTATCTTGTTTTTTATATTAAAATTCTTAGTAGGTCTTTCTACTACTATACTATTTCATTCAGTCTCAGTAAACTACCAATATTTTACGGGATATTTTATGGCATTGCATTGAAAAATAGTTTCAAATAAATTATCTTAATTTCATTCCTTTACATTTTTTTATAAAACAGAGAGTGTGTGTCTTTAAAATTTGGAACTTTTATAAACTAGACACTGGCAACAATGGGGTCACAAGAAGCCCATTGCCATATTGAAAAAAAGAAAAAGTGGTAGGTACATAACGTAGCCAGTACAATTAAAATATGCCGCCATATTACACAATTCTGACATTTTATGTTGTACATACACCTGTATGATGTCTGAATCAGAAACGATTTAAAATTGATGGATGGACGTTAGATCAAACATGGAATCTGTTAAGGATTAGCTGTAGTTATTTTTACGGGCAATTTCAATTTAAAGCTTTTTTTTTATTGCTTAGATGTGTGGACGAGCTCACAGCCCACCTGGTGTTAAGTGGTTACTGGAGCCCATAGACATCTGCAACGTAAATGCGCCACACACCTTGAGATATAAGTTCTAAGGTCTCAGTATAGTTACAACGGCTGCCCCACCCTTCGAACCGAAACGCATTACTTCACGCATCGATATATTAATATCGATGACTTCACGGCAGAAATAAATGTATGTATGTATGAAATTTAAAAATTACATTTGAAGTATTTGATTAGAACATACCTTTATATAAAAATAAAAATGAAACACTTAATATTATCAATGTTATTAAACTTATACTGATTTTGCTTGTGTAGTTGAAAATATTTTCTAATATGGAGACTTATACTGTTATTATTTTATTTACGCCGCGCTACAGTCGCCGCATTCCTTGTTGACGACTGGAACATCTGTTACACAATACAATTGAGACTACGACCTCATGTCTCAAAGTCATGGTATTCATGTTGGGATGCGTACGTGCCCACGTAATCCAGATGCACACAACAATTAATACTAAAATTAAATTTGACTAACCCATACTGTGTAGGCAGCGGCTTGGCTCTGCTCCTGGCATTGCTGAAGTCCATGGGCGACGGTAACCACTTACCGCCAGGTGGGCCGTACGCTCGTCTGCCTACAAAGGCAATAAAAAAGGTGTAATACGGAGTTAATGTCTGAGACGTGTTAGGTATTTTTATTTTTATTGCCCTATCAAGCAGACGAGAGCATACGGCCCACCTGATGGTAAGTGGTTACCGTCGCTCATGGACGTCAGCAATAGGTATTTGGTGTTTGGAATTATTGTCTATATAATAACTATCTATATGATCTTTATATACAGAGACCAACATAGAACACTTTAGTACCACTTCTACTCAGAGAACACTTCTACTCAGCTTAACAGACTTATCTTTATTGTTTTTTTTTTGTTTCGCAGCCAATGATATGCCATTTTTTTTCAATCGACAAACAAAATAAAATAAGTAGAAAAAATTAAAACCGTAAGCCGTAAGTGATTAGCTCGGATTTAGATTGGCGAATAATAATAAAAGTCAAGTTAAAACAATCCGATCGAGCTTCGTCTAGGAATCTATACTAATATTATAAAGAGGAAAGATTTGTTTGTTTGTTTGTTTGTATTGAATAGGCTCCGAAACTACTAAGCCAATTTGAAAAATTCTTTCACTGTTTGGAAGCTACACTATTCCCGAGTGACATAGGCTATTATAATCTTTTTTGAAAATATTTGGGATCCTTACTAAAACTCCAATAATGTAACCCAAGGTGTAAAAAAAATACCTAAAATATTCTTGAAAATCGTGTGCCCTGCGAAAACTATTGATGATAGAATAAAATAACGTACTACGGCTTTATAGAATACATTATTATTTACAAAAAGTGTCGCGACAGCATATGTCTAACTATTATATTTATGCCGCAATAAGCGTTCTTTTATTTTAAAAAATAAAACTACGTCAAATATCGTTGAAATTTTTAAGTTGTTATAAGTTGAAATAAGTTGAAGAAAACAGTTGTCTGTCTGTCAGTCGTTGGTCGATTCTTGTGTGGTTCAACTTTTATTCAACATTACGCCGAGTCACGTTTGATATGATGTGTACATAGACTTTAATGTGATATTGCTATTACAAAACACGTTTACCAAATACCGATGACATTTTATAAAATCATTCGCCGGTCATTGAATTTACGATCGTCCGTCAATGGAATAGAGTTCACAAGTTCTGTTCGTTTCTTTCAAAGGATTTTACGGCTGATTGTTATATGTTATTATTTAGCAATCATCAATTTTGTTTTATCCAATTGACTGGATAGCCTAACATCTAAAATGTCCACTATGAAAATCACATGTACTCCTTCAAACGAGGCTTGTAGAGAGTACTTAACGGCAGGCCCGGCTTGGCTCTGCCCCTGTCATTGCTGACGTCCATGGGCGACGGTAACCACTCACCATCAGCTGGGCTGTACGCTCGTCTTCCTACAAGGGCAATAAAAAAAAGATGTGTGGTGTCGTGGGACACCGGATAGGAACGAAGTTCCTTATTATAAAAAATATTAATTTAAAGTTCTATTCGAGGTATAAAGAAAATAAAACTGGAGGTTTCGCAACAACCCACGGTCATTCGGTAACGTGCGAACTTATTGTGGTACACTTCATTCACGGCTGTTTGCATAAAAGTTAGTGTATTGCGCAAACAAACGCTCTGAGATCGTGGTCAATGAACGATAAAAAAATATGTTATTTTTTGTACGTTATTACAAAGTTAAGTCGTACACTGTGTGCATTACTAATTTGTACGTTATTACAAAGTTAAGTCGTACACTGTATGCATTACTAATAAAAATCTTACGTTACGGACGTTTTTTCCCGGTTAGGGTACCCCCGCATCGTCCCACAAGGAACTTCGTTCCAAAAATTCTCCGTTTAGTTTAGTTTAGTATCTGACGGGCTGTGACTCCCTCTGCCAATTTTGGAACATCAAATAGTACATGAGCTCCAGACGAGCCTAATGTTTGCTTTCTAGTGGAGAACATAGTTTAGCGTACTCTGCCCGTGACATAAGGTTAAAAATCGTTTGATACGCAACTTTTTTTTTCCTTGTATTCTAGTGACCTCGAGGGGTCATACTAGGTTCACAGAGCGAGTAGGTGAGCTCACGGGGCTCTGACCTGAGGGCATCTTTAAACATATCATTGAAGATTCAATTGCAAAAGCATGTTAATAAATTAAAAAAAATAAAATCAAACTCAATTCTCAGGATGGCCGTAGGAATATATCCCTTGTGTCTTGTAAATAGCTGCATGCGTTTCAGACCTACTTATGTCACTTCGCAAATAGTAACTAGAACGTAGCCTAACTGATATTAACATAATTCTAATTTTCTCGTCCTAAAGGAATCTTCGTATTAAAAACACCACACAGATACACAGAAAGCAAGTGCACCTACGGAACCGGCAAGTTCCGAAAGCTTCCCGTCTCTGTCTAACAACGGTAAACTTGTGGCACCGTGAAGGGTGCGACGATAGTTCATAACGGTACCGACTTCGTGACTCGGAGATGGCGGGACGAGTCACGATTTTGAAAAAGTGCCGGACGGTCCGGGTACGTCTCGCGTTCCGTGGCTTCGGGCTCGGTCCAAGTGATAAGACATACCGGAATTGAGTTTTAAAAAAATCCACACATATCGCACATACGGTGCTATAAAGTCACTTATGCAATTTTTGTTAAAACTGAACTGAGTATGAGAGAAATACATTTTTTAATAGTTATATCAGTGAGATATTTGCTTTTACTGATTAAATTTAAAGTTGTAGTTTGAGTATTATCATTTTTATTTATTTAGTGTAGAAGAACTATAAGATGTTGAATTTTCAAACGTTTCTCCTGAAAAATTACATAATTTGCATAAGTGACGTTATTGCACCGGATGTGTGATATGACCCAATTGACCCTACTCTCTGCTCAACTACTAAGGCTTATTCGGTATCAAATATTCACAGAAGTAGATTTAATATGTAAATTAGTAAGAATAATGACGTCACTGTGGCAGTCGCATGCATGTAAGTCCCATACAGTTATCATAGTCGTAGACGTCTCCAGACTTCTCTCTTCATAAATTTCTCCTTTTTTTTATACTACTTCCTTTGATGTCCTATTCTACACCATCTAACCATCTGAGTTTGGGCCTACCGCGACTATTGCGATCTTCTTCCTCAACTTCTGTCACAATTCCAACATGCATGGCTTTTAGTAGTCATAAATAATTACACACATATATCAATGTATATATTGTGTCAAAAATAAAAGAATGACAGGAGGATAGACACAGCCTACTGAGTTTCTCGCCGGATCTTCTCAGTGGGTCGCGTTTCCGATCCGGTGGTAGATACTGCAAAGTACTGCTCTGCGTAGGGCCAGTGCTAGAACACTCCTGGTTAGAGCCCCGTGAGCTCACCTACACGTCAAGATCCTAATACATACTACGCTAATTACTACATAAATAATTGTAATTATTGTTAATTTAGTCAACGCAAAATAAAACTTGTTATATTTTTGTGTTTATCTAAATTTAAAACGCTGTCGCTCGTACTTTAAGACACACAATACACACTGCATATTCCGCAACACAATGTAATACAAGCTTTATTTCGTAGCTTATCTTCTTCCTTAATATCTCTGATGTTTACGGTTTTAACAAAAGCTTTGACGTTGCGTTATGGGTTTATTTAAAAAAAAAAAAACCTATTTGTTTTGATTAAACAAACACAAAATGTAACAACATTTCATCTGATGTGTTATAAAATATAATAGACACTTAAATAACAAACAGAACCAACAACTAATTTGATCCTTTTTATTACCCGCTTCATACTGGTCAGAATATTAATATAATTATTGTATCTTCATCGATCCTTGATATGTGTGCAAATTGCCAAGTTAATCGGATGTATTGAATTCCGTGAAAATGGCGTTCAAAGATTCCGTACATGCCTACGCAGTAAGCTTAATTAAACTGCCAATTTTAAAACTTGGATAATTAGTAGTTGTAATTGAATGTGTTTGAATTACTTATCGAGTCTAGTTAATAATTTCGCTTAGATTATAATAGTAGGTAGGTAGTATAATATAGTTTAATAGTAGTTTTTATTTTATGTGTTTTATCGCATTGTCCAAATTTACCCCTCTAACCTACAGCCATGGTCACAATATTTTAAAATTAACGTTTTCCAACGTCCTTTATCGATAATGATTGATTGATCTTCTTCTTTGTCTCCATCTTATCCCACTAGGTAGGTCGGCACAGCCAATTTTTCTATTCCATTCTCTTCTATCAGCCGTCATCTCAATACTAACTTCTCTCTTTCTCATATCGTCATTCACACACTCCATCCATGTCTTGTTCGGTTTACCGCTTTCCCCTCTACCTTGCACTACCATGCCCATACATCTCCTAGTCACATGCATCTTCTCTCTGCGCATCACATATCCATACCATGCTAACCGTCCGCTCTTTAATTTGCTAATTACCGGGGCTACCTTCACACATCCTCTGATACACTCATTTTTATCATGTCCATTCTTCTCACTCCACACATCCATCTCAACATTCGCATCTCTGCCGCATACACTATACATGCACATGAAAATCAAACAATTTTATTTAGTTTTTTTTTTTGAACCGACTAAATATCACAGCTCGCAAATCGAATTGTAACCGATACAATTATGCACATATTGTCGGTTCGATTACTTGCAGAAATTCACCGAGATCGACTTTATCAGATTATTTCAAATCCATTGCCGATCGTTGATGGGATATTGCAGGAAGGCTACGTTCGTAGCGAATTATGTAAATCGTTCAATGAAAAATAGTAACACGCGTTGTACACGTCACAGTGGTCAAGATGACGTCACGAACCGTGTATGAGTAGGCATTTTTTTTAAATCGAAACGTCTGATGCAAGCCGTGACTTTGCTATCGAGACGATGAAGAATCGATTCTGAAAGCAACAACAAGATTAATAACTAGTCAAACTCGGGTTTACTTACGATTTTTCATTTTGTTTGCCTCTGGTAGCCTAAGAGGCTATTTCAGGTACACCGGGACGGGTGAGCTCACGAGCTCAACCTGAGAGAATATGCTAAAACTAGCCCTATCAGGACTAGTGCTATGCAGAATCTACCACCGGATCGGAATCGCGACGCACTGAGAAGATCCGGCGAGAAACTCAGTGGGCGACTTTCATTTGACTTTAATTCCTTCACTGCTAAAATCAGAATCACACGCTAAGACAATCCAAAGATTCCTTGAAATTTTCATCGAAATCGGTCCAGCCGTTTCGGAGTATTTACGTAACACACACACATCGACTTTTATGTACATTAGTAGCTCATAGTTGCACTTTATAGTGAGAGAAAGAAATTAATCTTATTTAATTTTTTAATTCCATAAATTATATTCAATAGTTTACGATATACAAAATATTAAGATACCTACAAATTATTAAATGTAATAACTCTTTTCTTTGAATTAGTATTTGTTTGATTTAAATCACTACACACATATATAAATCCAAGAATAGAATTCGTCTATTTTTCAATAAAACCCACAAACTCGCCCTTAACAAATTAAGAATTCGATACAAAACAACATCGATGCTGCATTCACACGCAGCGATTTACTTGCGCGTCTTTATTAAATAAATGAACGCACTTGAAAATTATACTTAAAATTACGTAATAATAATAAATATATTTATTAACGATTTTCCGACTTTACAGCTTACTTAATATATAATATCGAGGTTCGAAAAGCTATTGGTTTAAGCTACATTTTTGCTACTTTGCAGGAGAGAGAGCCAGTTTAAAATTTGGAAAAAACATCATAAAAAAACTTCTTCGCTTATTTGAATAGGGTAAACTTAATTGAGGTTCAATTGAAAACATCGAATCGTAGATTTTATATTTTATTGCTTAGATCGGTGGTTGAGCTCACAGCCCACCTGGTGTTAAGTGGCTACTGGAGTTCATAGACATCTACAACGTAAATGCGCCACCCATTTTGAGATATAAGTTCTAAGGTCTCGAGTATAGTTACTAATACCAAATAAAACGGACCTCTATTTATAAAGATAAATGTGGCGTATTAAGCCAAATGTCGCTTAAACCAAATAGCTTTTACGCCTCGATATGTAGGCGATAAAAATAAGGACAAATATTTTTATAAACAAATAAAAAACACTATTCAGTTAGTATTTAGACAAGAACAAAGATTTTGCCGTAGTCAACAGTTTTATTATTCACTTGGCATCGCGACGTCAATTAGCGACAATACCATCAAGTGATCTACATCTGTCCATATTAACAGTTAGAGAACAAAATGAAGTAGTAATTGCAAATCAAAAATTTATTTTTATTTCAAACAAACGACATCTTTCCTTATATAGGTTACGTAAATAATTAAAATCTGTTAGTTCTGCATTGAAATACTTAGATATTCTTCTTTTAAATAGTCGAGGAAACTAATGGTTTTCGCCTCGAATCAATGTAAACGAAGCTAGTTCTGTTAATCTAGTATAATCCCTCGAATAGGTATTACGGGTGGTAGGACGTCTTGTGAGTCCGCGCGGGTAGGTATCACCGCCCTGCCTATTTCTGCCGTGAAGCAATAATGCGTTTCAGTTTGAAGGGTGGGGTAGCCGTTGTAACTATACTTGAGGCCTTAGAACTTATATCTCAAGGTCGGTGGCGCATTTGCGTTGTAGCTGTCTATGGGCTCCAGTAACCATTTAACATCAGGTGGGCTGTGAGCTCGTCCACCCATCTAAGCAATAAAAAAAAAAAAAAAAAAAAAAAAAAAACACCAGGTGGGCTGTGAGCTCGTCCACCCATCTAAGCAATAAAAAAAAAGGTAGGAAAAAAAAAGTAAACGAATCACAAAATAACCAATAAACCGTACGCAGATGTGCGTCGAATCACTGCGCGAGGTCACAATTGTGCATAATATTAATATATAAAAAAATGAAATGTGGGGAAAATATGAAATTCCGTGTTGTCAATTTGTAAACACATTTCACGGTTGTCAGCGCCAATATACGTGACAACGTACGATAATTCACTTATTTCAATATCGATTTCGTTATATTATTATTCGTTGACTTGAAATAGAAACGTCTAGAGAGTTTCTATCTATTTCTAAAGCAATATCTTAAAACCAGCGAGTGGTATATATCTCAAACGCGATACATTTGAGAGAAAAAAAAACCTTTACATTCAAAATAAGAATCGAACGTCCAAAATTTGAATACAGTAACTGACAAAATAGATGGCCTCTCGTACTCAAAATGGCCGCGTTAAGGGGAAGCTTCCTGGATCGTTCTTATCGGACGACACGATCGGCTCTCAGACCGTAGGGTTAAAACACGTGCTTCAGTTCTTATCACGAGCGAGGGTTAGTGCCGCCGAGATAATTCGGATGCCGTCTGACTGCTCACAGTGAAAGCCGTGTCACTTTTTAAGTGATTTATCGCGAATAAGGAGTTTTCTTTTGTTCAACTCAAAAACGTCTAACCACCCATCTCTTAAGTCATGAAATCTCGTGATAAGTTCTCGGTAGAACTCTGAACAGAAAAGCGGGACCTATTTTACAACCACTAAAAACGGAGTCAATTTAATGTTTATAGAAAACGGGTTAGGTCTAAAGAGTCTCTCTATGATATCAAGACTAATATGAAGTAAAAAAAATGTAGTGATAAGCTAACGCTATATCTAGTTAAATGATCATGACACATTAAATTAGAAACAGCTATGGTCATAAGAAATTCACAATAAAAAACCAATAAAAATGCCCCTAAAAACTATAACTCAGCGCCGAAAAGTATAGTCTTTGAAGCACATTTTATCAAACTACCTAATCTAGGAAGGCACGTCTGTTCAATATTCTCCAAAATAAGTCTTTAGTAATGACAACACAACGAATACAACAAACACGAATGTTGGGCCATTGGGCCATCAAACGACCCAACCAACACGCCAAGTCCAACACGAAGTCGCATAAAACAAAACCCAGGTTCGATCAGGTCGTGCGGCCAATATTAATTAGTTGATGTTTATCTCGACTTATTTAAAGGCTTACCCATGTAACGGCTCCCAGGATGATATTAAATACCATCGTGAAATTTCTAATGGCGATCTTCTTGAATTTTATGGTACAACTTTCAGTCTGTTCATCACGATTACTGATTCTTCGAACGTTTTCTATTTATTTAATTATTATATTATTTTCATTTTAATGTTGGGTTAAGATTTTTATGAGGAAAAACCTACTCGAATTACTGAATTTTCTTTTCTTTTCATTTGTTATCAGTATTGAATTATTTAATGTGCCTTTGCTAGTAACATTGTTCTTAGCTTCATTTTTCTTAACAAAGGCGGTCAAAGCTGGATCGCAATTGACCCCTGGAGGCATGAGGTCGGCACCTATACTGTATTGTGTAATGACTGTATTATATTTCGAACCAGCACAGGCGAGTGCTTTGCAGCTGAATCAGGTGTCTCCTAAGATGGCAGGTTCCATAGAACAGTAATCGGTCTTTTAAAATAGTTGTGGTGGTAGCCGTCACAGAACACAAGATATTCGCTAACGACATTTTCAAAATAAGTTTGCATATATACAAGTTCCGAACAACACATTCGGCCCGTCGATCTACCAAGCAATATCACCCGATCGGTGGAAGATCTTCCCTCAGTCGTTAAACCTCCCAAATAGTAATTCTTGCAAGCATATTTTTTTTTCTATTATATTCACAAACGCGAGCTCTGTGCCAATAATATTAACAAAACAGAAAACATTTTGAATTTCAAATTTGTTAGTGAGAACATAAAATAATAATTTTGATTCGATCGATCGCGGTGAATTGGTGCGCCCGCCAAACAATATAACAACGAATATTATATTGACCATTGTTCTCAATATTATACATCACTATTGGGGACAATTTGCCGTCAATGTGTTTTTTTATTTATTAAATCAACAGACCATATAATTCCAGTAAACGTACATTTCTATATGAAATTCGAAACATTCACTTGTATTAATTCAGCTGAAAGAATGTCGAATTGGACTGCCAATGCAAATCACGGATCACTGTTATTTGATACTAACTCTTTAGTTTAGAACTATAATAGAAACAGTTCTGACGCAGCGGAATTAGCTAGTTCATATGATAGTAAATTTATTACTGGTGGTAGTGCCTCTTGTGAGTCCGCACGGGTAGTTACCACCACCCTGCCTATTTCTGCCGTGAAGCAGTAATGCGTTTTGGTTTGAAGGGTGGAGCAGCCATTGTAACTATACTTGAGACCTTAGAACTTAAATCTCAAGGTGGGTGACGCATTTACGTTGTAGATGTCTATAGGCTCCAGTCAATCACTTAACACCGGGTGGGCTGTGACCTCGTCCACCCATCTAAGCAATAAAATAGTTTTTGACCATTTCAATATTCACGGCCATCCCAATGCTGGTCTTACAGCTACCCAGAAACTTCTCTATCCCTCCTCCTCACTCCTCCCGGAAACCATATTCCTCCATTAAAGCTTGATTACTAATGAAAATCTCCGAATGAAACTCTATACAAACATCAAGAGGCTCCTGTTTCAATAATTACGTCGAGATATAGTTATTAGCGAAATGAAAACCACCCAAAAATGTTAGGGGCACGAGGCTCCGACCGCGACACAATGCCGGAGTAGGGTTGCGGTCACAGATGTTGTTTATCGGCGGCACTGTGCGTCCTTTCTAATCTTTAACCCTCCTCGTTCGTTCTGATTAAAGTTCGCGTGGATACTGCAAACGAACGGTAAGCAATCCAGCAAGCAGCGTGTTTTAAAAAAAAACCTTGTGGTCGCCGGGTAGTCGAAATTCGACTATAATTGAGGCCGTCAGCGCAATGGTGGCGTAAGCTTACCATATTTAATATGGAGATCATGAGATTTAATTTTAATTTTACACTGCTTCGTAGATAAAAACAATACCCGCTAAAATAATGTTTACAAAGGCATCTGTTATAAATGGGCGAAATTAGGGATAAGACAGTTTTGCATCAAAATTTCTTATGTTTTGAATAAATTGCAGTATATAAATCCGAATATGAAAAATTGTGGGCTAGGCCACTTTTGCGCTGCCCGCCTCAATTATTAATTTTAATTATAAGTTTGAACATTATTATGGTTCTATTGTCAAAGACTTTACTTCTATAATCACATATTTCGCTGAGGCTACACTATAGACAAATAATATTAAAGAAATCAATATTATTCCATTCTCAACTTGACCGCAGACTTAAGTAATAAACAAAATATGTAGTATATGTTAGTGTGTGTAATGTTTTCTTTATTGTTTTAATGAATTTTTAATGCATTATTTAAAAAAAAAAATAGCATTGTACACTCCTTCTCTATATTCTTTATAAGTGTGGGGAATTGTATACTCCTCCGTCCGCGCAATTTTCGTAAAAAGGGGTACAAAGTTTTTGCTTCGCGTATCAATATAAAAATATATTCTTTATTCTTTATTGTACACACAGTTAATATTACAATAATTGCGTAAGATATAAAAAATGGCGAGCTTAACTCAACAATTGAGTTTTCTACCAGCTAACCGTTCTTAACGAAGGAAAGCTTTAAATGAGTGGGTAGAAGAATACAATCTAAACAATTTACAATTTACAATCTAGACACGAACTTAATAAAAATAAAAATAAAACACTAATACATAATATATTAGACTACATATATATACATACACACATAAATAACGTAAACATATACATACACGTACATATATAATGAAATACATAAAATAAATATATATATATATAACATATAAATGATAATTCCAAAAATAAAACTTGACGATAGTTATTTTTATATAATATCATTATTTAGATTTGTTTTCGATTTTATCTCATATACATAATTTGAAAAATTAGTAATTTGGACAACACAAATCACATTAAAATATAAGCTCATAAAGCTCTAAGTCGTTAAGAAGTGTGACGACAAAATTAATGGAAGAAAGGAACTTAACTTTAAAAAATCGATGTCACATATATCGTAGATTATAACAAATCGATTATAAAAGTTTCGAAATACTTTAAAAAAATATATTAATACCGAAATCAATAAGAAAACTAACGTGCTCAAAGCTACTAAATTATCTAAAAAAAATATTTCCTCTAAAATAAATGATAATCCAAAAAAGTCATAATTCACACGTAATAAATTGCCTCATACAACGTTCGGCGCTCACACAACCACCGCCCAGAGTGTAGGATATGCAAATAACGCGGTACATTGATATCGGGATAACTTTTTAGCCGATGTTTGTACAAATCACTTGCCGCTCGTGGGGTGGGCAGAGTTAATTGAATTACGTGTCACTTCGTATTACGAATTCGAGTTTTATCACTTGTTTTATAATGTTTTTTTGCGGTTTTAAAATGTTTAGTTTTCGCTCGATACCGACGATATTTTATTGTGGTCTTTATGTATTCAGTAGGATACAGGATTTTGGAAATTTAGTATCATTGAAGAAGGTACTTACTTAGGTAAGGTTTACTGGTGGTAGGACGTCTTGTGAGTCCGCACGGGTAGGTACCACCGCCCTGCCTATTTCTGCCGTGAAGCAGTAATGCGTTTCGGTTCGAAGGGCGGGGCAGCCGTTGTACTGTTAAAAGTGAGACCTTACAACTCATGTCTCAAGGTGGGTGGCGGCATTTACATTGTAGATGTCTATGGGCTCCGGTAACCACTTAAGATCAAACGGGCCGTGAGCTCGTCCACCCATCCAAGCAATAAATAAATAAAAAAAAGGATACGAACTTCAAAATATAAAAATGCAATTTCGGAATTATTTTTGTAAGGTAATTTAGATTACAATACTTTTTTGTTTTCTTTTTTGCTTAGTACCTTTTTGTAACTTTTAAGACATTCATTTCTGTTATTTTTATTCACTATCTACTCATTCTATTCTTTTAAAAAATTAATTTAGCGGTGGTAGTATAAACTCGTATGATACTTGAATTGTAATTATTTATTTCTTTGATTTATTGTTATGTTTGATCACTTTGTTGGTCTAGTGCTTAGTGAATCCAGTCAGTGCGGTACGGTATCCAAGTTAGTTTCCCGTTCGGAGTTTGTAATGAACATATTAACTTTTGTGCCATCTGCATTTGTATTGGACCTACGGATACAATTCTGGAAACTCTTAAAAATTATTTCAAGCAATTTTAAATAAAATACTTTCTCAGCTATTCGTGAGACGCGAACATAATTAAATTAAAAATACTTTTAAAGTATACATATTCGAAACGTTCAAAATAAAAAATAATGACAACAAAAAAAACACGAGATTAAACCGTAAAAACATTTCTCAACTTTCCAATGAGCGGTATCAATACGAATTTTAATATAAACATTACACGAACTCGCATAGAAATATAACATTAATTATCACAATATCTCACCCGCCACCCGACCACGGAGTTGAAACACCTTAGTCTCAAACGAGGCGACCAGACCACGGCCCGTCATCGCCCATATCTTCCCTTTGTCTACTAAAGTTCGGGAGAGAGATAAGGTCCACAATAGAATAGGTCCCGAGCTGCTGCTACAGGGACACGAACAGCTGAGATGAGATTGCGAATGTATACGTCTTCTTCGCTTGCGGTAAAACGCGAGTTTAAGATTTATTTATTTATTGCTTAGATGGGTGGACGAGCTCGCAGCCCACCTGGTGTTAAGTGGTTACTGAAACCGATAGACATCTACAACGTAAATGCGCCACCTACCTTGACATGTAAGTTCTAAGGTCTCAGTTTTGATTTGATTTGAGTATAGTTACAATGGCTGTCCCACCTGCGTGTGTGTACTGTGGCTTTGGTAGTGTACCTACCCGTGCGGACTCACAAGAGGTCCTACCACCAGTAATAGATAGAAGTTACCGCGACGAGGTTTTCCTGGCTTCATTTTTATTTTAAATAGATTTTTTATCATCAAATTTGTCGGTACTCATCTTGTTACATTTAATGAATGTATCGCAACTACGAGCAACAAATTCTAATTTACATAATTAATTCGATTAATACGCCAATAATCATCTGCGTGTTCGATTGAATAAAAGTCGAATACTTAATTATCAAATTAAAATGAATTCAGCGTTCGAAGTGATGAGTCAAAATAGAAATTATACGTTTTTGGATTAGAAATAAATTTATAGCAGAATAACAATGTATTTAAATTTAAAATGACATCACTGTGAGAATTGTAGATGTGTATATATTTATGTATTTCTGAATATTTTGCACGCTATTAGAAAGGATATAATGAATATTGAAATTGTGAGAAATTCAAAATGGCGTAGCATATTAAGATCTTTTTTTGCTGATGGTGGGACCTCTTGTGAGTCCACACGGCTAGATTCCACCACCCTACCTATTTCTGCCGTGAAGCATTGATGCGTTGACCATAAACATCTCTATGTTCCAGTAACCACTTAACACCAGGTAGGCTGTGAGCTCGTCCACCCATTTATGCAATAAATAAATAAAAATAACTCATAGAATTAAAATGAAAACAAAAAATCTTAATCTTTATGTCTCTTTATAAATAAAAAGCAAATAGCCGTAATATTGTTGAAAGAAATCTTCATTTCAGTAATAACCTAAAATCAATTCATTCAGTCGATTTGCAACAACACCATTGTTTACCAAAATGGCGGTCACTGAAAACGAACCACACCATAAAACCACAGTTTAATAAATAAACTAACACAAAAGCCATTAAACGTTATTACTATGAAAGTCAGCATTACCGTTTGCTGGGGTTGAGCATCAGCTGACCCCAAAGGTTAGTTTATATCGCGACCGACCACGAACTAATATGGATAATTAAATGGCGTACAATGAATTTGTAATTTGTGTTCCCTTTTCACGTAAAAGGTTTCTGTATTACCTACCAGTCGATACATAGTAAACGGATTGTGTATTTTGTTTTTTTTTCACTAACTTATTCTATTCTGAATAGAAATTGGATATGTTAAACCTTTTTTTTTAATCAATAAAAAAAAAACTAAATAAATTAAAAAATCGAGTAGATATCAGCGAGTACGAAAGCTGTGAAATATTCGAAACAACAGTAATAATTTCGAGGGGTTATTTGGTATAAGCGATATTTCGCTTAATACGCGACATTTTTTTTTTCAATTATTTGGTACTGACCCGGCAGACTTCGTAGTGCCTGCGTAGTTTGAAGGGTAGCGCAGCCTTTGTAACTATACTGTCACCTTAAAACTAATATCTCAAGGTAAGTGGCAGCATTTACGTTGTAGATGTCTATGGGCTCCGGTAACCGCTTAACACCGCGTGGGCTGTGAACTCATCCACAAACCTAAGCAATAAAATAAAGTCATATTTTACGCAACAATTTCAACAGAGGACGCACACTGTTTTCGTTAACACCGTTCAATGCCGAGGCCATATCTAAAATACACAAAGCAAACCAGCAAATAAACCGTAATAGTTATTGTCTAAAACTAATAATTACTGTACCACAAAATCAGCGTTACCCTAACCGCAATCGTTAACAGTCGCCGAGCCGTTGAACCGCGCCGTAAGCAAACAAGAAAGTGCACAAATCAACCGAGATATTCAATCTATGGGCCACAATAACATTAGAATATCGCATCTGATACAACCGCCGGAGCGGGGGCTTAGCGACATTACACCCTCATCAACACCGATGTAGAACAAACTAGATACGATCCGTGTAAAATTCGAGAACTAGTAATTCTCAGTTATACAAATTTTTTTTTCTCCATAATATAGTATATTTCAGATCTGTATTTTAAATTACATAATTATATTCAGATATAGCATAGCTTCAAATCGCCATTTTGATTTGTATGTACACATATGTTCACAAAATATAACACATGCACGTAATATTTACGTACATAACCTTAATTTAACCTTAATTTGGCGTATATAATACGTAACCTTAATTTGGTATAATCCTTTTACGTTGAAATGTTTTAGTGTTGTAAAGGATAAAAGAACTACAGAAATACTAATTTATAATACAAATACAAATGCACCTGTTTATTTTAGTTTATTTTGTTTAATTTAGCTATCAAATATATAAAGCGCGCAAAACTTATTAATGCTACTCGAGATAGCTATGTATCGTCACATCTAGCACTACATAATTCCGATTAACGATCTGTAAAGGGATACGGAAGGGATAGGTGAAGGGCCTGCCGAACAAATTAAGGGCTCCTAATGGTTATCGACGGGATCTAAGCGTTAGACGATGTTTAAACTGGCCCTTACGACGCGACGCGATGAATTTTGATGTGCAAAGGGCCGTAGGAGCTTGAAACATTAATGTGTCGTTCGTGTATTGTTTTATGTTTCTTGTCGTATGTTCTGTTGTTGTTTAATACGCGATATCGTTTAACAATATCAGCTAACTATATCGTCGAGGCGAACCATCGAAATCCAGTGCAAATATCAGAAAACGAACTAAAAAGAGGGTAGTTTTGTTTGCTCCTAACATCATACCCCCAGTCTTCAGTCTACTCGTTATCCTGGCGCTTGCAATGAGCCGAAATATCGGTTTTAAAAATCATTATAAAGACCCGTTATTTTTTATTTATTGCCCTTGTAGACCGACAAGTATCGGATGGTGAGTGGTCAACAAAGCTAGGGGTAGAGCCAAGCTACTGCCAATCGTTAATTACCACAAGCCTCCTTTGAAGAAGGATATGTCATAGCGCTCGGGAAACACCCAAGAGGAGAGCTCATTCCAAACAATCCATCAGTATAATAGTGTGTATAATCTAGATAGCCATGTTTAAAACAATTTGTTGCTATTTGCCTTACAACCAAAACAATTTTAAATGTTGAACCAATCATTTAAGTACACCCATATTTAAATTTTCGCCGATCTTCGATTTGTTCAACCCTCGCTTTGAAATGTATTTTAACCTACAAATACTTATATACGAAATGTTTCGTCACAATGTTGTCAGATAAGTTTTCTAACGCACGGGCGTCACTGATCTCTCTAAAATTATACCCTGAATTCGTGATGTTCTAAAATCGCTGTGGAGATTTTTCTTTTAATTCATTAAAGCATTATCTCTTGACTCCTAGTCCTTAAATTGTAGTCAAAGCTATTGTGTCGACGATTTATTTTTGGCTTTGGTTGTCACAGCATATCCCATCGCAATCCGTATAATATATTCACTTTCCAATCCGATGTTTATTCTGCAGTTAGAAAAAGCTTGTACAAGAATATTAGACTTTATGTTCCAAATTCGACGAGTCCGGGATCTGGTGAGCATTTGGCCAATTAAAGCAGTCAAGATCATCACTTCTGGTGTGAGCACAGTCTTTCTATAACGAAGAGAACTTCAGGAGTTAGTTGTGTATTAATATACAAGCATATAAAGACAACAACATATCTAATTAAATTCGGAGATACTTACTAAGCAGCAGAACACCAGTGACCTAGCTGTAATACTCATACCAGATCTCGCCCGGTGAATCTGATATGATCCCTTGAGGTCACTAGAATACGTAAAAAATACATACCGAAGGTCACACAATTCTGGACATATTTACCACTGTTTTCAATTTCCTCAAATATCTTATTAGAAGTCGTTTCGAATTCAGTTAGCGTGGTATAGACAGGTGAGAGTATAGACATAGAAGAGATTCATGTGACTAGGAAATGTTTGGAAATGGTAGTACAAGGTAGAGGGGGAAGAGTTCAAAAAAAACATGAATGGAATGTGTGAATGTCGATCTGAGAGAAAGAGGACTGAGTATTGAGATGACGGATGATAGAAGAAAATTAAAAAGAAAAACTTGCTATGCCAAGTCCACCTAGTGGGATAATCTGGAGACATAGAAGAAGTAATTTCGAATGTATTCACGACTAAAGCTTACGCTTAAAACTTTAAGCCATTGTTTTATCTGCGAATGCAACACAAAAAGCCACATTTCATTAGCCCTCGAAGATCTTCTGTGTTACGCACTGCGCTACTAACCGGTCGTATATTAGTATATCGACGCACTAAATCAAGTTAAAATCGCTAAAGCGGAACCGCATTCTACCAGACAAATGACTCGAAACACATTAATTAAGATCTGTGTTGTGTTTAATTTCTTAAGACGCGAGTCTGTAATTATTCAAATTACCTTCTTATCAGGTTAGCGCAGTTTTCAGACTCCCCCGTATAATGTTTTAAGCGATTTTAAATCTTAAGTTGTCGGGAATAAGTTTTATTTGTAGTTCTGCTTTCTGATCGGTAACTAAGTTTGTCTGTTATCAGTTTTGTTTTGCGTTTCTTAATTTATTCGATGGTATAATTTTCGTTCGTTCGTCTTAAAATGTATGTTTTCTTCTTGATTTAGGTCGAATAGCTAAAATAGTTAAGAAACTGTAGATTGAACTGTGTACTTAGTGCGAGTTTTTTAACGTTCTCGATAGCGTAAAAGTTAACTCATATTTGTATGGAATGGGATCGTTTGCGTACGTTTGCCGCTAGGGGCGCTGTTCCAACTGCATACAAAATTCGGCTAACTTTTACGCTATCGAAAACGTTAAAAAACTCGCACTAAGCACACTGAAGAACTTTCCGATTTTGATATAAAATGTATTTTGCTTGTAATTTACGTTCTTTATTATGCAAAGATATTCAACTTTGAAGCTACTTCGACGGTAGATTCGATATTAATTCGTTAGCATAATTCCGAAATTATTTATAATTTTCCAATTTCATTTTGACAATTCACACCTTTAAAACCCGTGATCACGAAAACAGTAATGTAATTGTAAATGTATAAAAAAGAAAAACAAAGAATAAAACAAATATTAATTTATCTTTCATTTAATTACTATTTTATCTTATCTTATACCTTTAAACGAGCAATTCTTGTATATAATATATATAATCTGAATCTCTGAAACGGCTCCAACGATTTTCATAAAATTTTGTATACGATCTAACTATGATTTGTTTTCAGAAAATGTTGTTTTATTCGTGTTTACAATAATCAACTCTTCCCGAAATCTATTGGCGAATAATAATACTATTTTTCTTAATTGAGGGCAACTAAGTCGAAGTTTTGAAGTCGTCGTGGCCTAAAGGATAAGACGTCCGGTGCATTCGTATGTAGCGATGCATCTGTGTTCGAATCCCGCAGGCGAGTACCAATTTTTCTAATGAAATACGTACTCAACAAATGTTCACGATTGACTTCCACGGTGAAGGAATAACATCGTGTAATAAAAATCAAACCCGCAAAAAAATTATAATTTGCGTAATCACTGGTGGTAGGACCTCTTGGGAGTCCGCACGGGTAGGTACCACCACTCCGCCTATTTCCGCCGTGAAGCAGTAATGCGTTTCGGTTCGAAGGGTGGGGGTAGCCGTTGTAAGTATACTGAGACCTTAGAACTTATATCTCGAGGTGGGTGGCGCATTTACGTTGTAGATGTCTATGGGCTCCAGTAACCACTTAACACCAGGTGGGCTGTGAGCTCGTCCATCCATCAATGCAATAATAAAAAAAAATAAAAAAAAACTAACCGCCTTAAAGACACAACAATCGCTATAAAAAAAAACGGTCATCATTTAGTATAAATTAAACGCACAACCCTACGTAGTATTTTGATTTTACTTTAAAAGCTACATTTAGCGAACAGTAAACAAGTAAAATATATCTATACATCTACAATTCCTATAGGATCTTTGCAATCGATTTATTTATCGATCGATCGTTTATTAGAATCGATACTTTGAAACGATACCCACCGTGTTTGTCACGACGTCAACTGATATTTGTATCGAGTTGTCGACAATTCTATCGATTAATCTATTCGAAAGCCTTCCTTTGTTTATTCTGTCTAGAAGAATTAAAGTCTGGAATTACTTATGAATTTCGTTGATTTTAATCAGTAAATCTTATTTTTCTAATTTCAAGATGTTGTCAACTATTGCCATTAAGGTGACATCTATCACGTACTTCTTGTCAATTTGTCGATGTTTTATATTAATGATCACTTTGCTGGTACAACTAGCACGTCATTACGGATCCTCCTGATCCATTAACGGTGCTTTTAGGCACCACAAGCACCGGCCACCGTCCTCGTCGAACCCGTCGCTTGTGACGAAGGGCTCGACGAGCGAATTAACCCATAGACACAGCCCACCGAGTTTCTCGCCGGATCTTCTCAGTGGGTCGCGTTTCCGATGCGGTGGTAGATTCTGCGAAGCACTGCTCTTGCTAGGGTCAGTGTTAGCAACACTCCGGTTTGAGCCCCGTGAGCTCACCTACACACGTTATGGTGAAGCTGAAAGTCTCTCAAAGCTATCAGCATAGGTAGAAAAAAAAGGTGCAACTAAATAAATAAATAAATAGTCATTAGTGATCCTACGTTCATTTCACTTCATTTCATTCATTTGACTAAAAGCTGCCCAGCTTATTTCCAATTATTTACAAACAAATGCGCATCTCAATCCAAATAATAAAATCAACTTTAATATATTCACTTGAATCACAAATGAAATTCCAGATGACTTTCGACAGATAAATCTTAATTACCAAAAAAAAAATAACGTTATCTCTTCTCGATCAGTGCATAGTGCGCGCGTGGTTTATAGTTTTGGGTGCGGAAACGTTTTCAGTGATATGCTGAAGCGTTTCTTTCTCATTAAATAATTTTTCATTACGCTCACCGTATATTTTAGTGGGTTCGCGAAAGCTCCATTGATGATGAATGATAGCTTATACCGCAAACACATCGCACATCCACTGGTGGTAGGACGTATTGTGAGCGCGCATGGGCAATGACCACCACCCTGTAGATATCTGCCGTTGGCAAAACAATTGATATATAGAACCCACGATACAAGGTTCGTGGTATCCACATTGTGCAGTAATGCTACCTATAAACTGCTACACCGCAAGAATATGGCAGGTTAATGGTGCCTATTTGTTACCTTATAACTCATTTGATAGTTACATTTTCCAATGACACTACTTCCAATAATAACACTTAATCTTTTTTTATTGCTTAGATAGGTGGACGAGCTTACAGCCCACCTGGTGTTAAGTGGTTACTGGAACCCATAGACATCTACAACGTAAATGCGCCACCTACCTTGAGATGTAAGTTCTAAGGTCTCAGTATAGTTACAACGGCTGCCCCACCCTTCAAACCGAAACGCATTACTGCTTCACGGCAGAAACAAGCAGGGTAAGACTCACAAGAGGTCCTACCACTAGTAAAAATCTTCATTAAATCAAGAGACATTTGTAAAATTGCATTCCTTCGTCGAATACACACGTAGCTTTGAAAGTTTCTCAGGCGTGCACATTAAAACGCCTTAATCTCGACAATGGTGAGCCTAAAAAGCCCCACGCCGCGTCTGTCCGTCTGTCAGAACAATGTTGACAGGTGTTAAATCGTACGAGAGGCGAGCGCATACGCACCGCAAACCGCAGCGTACAGAAAACTAGCAGTCGGTACATTAAGAATTTTTATATGTAGTCGTAGAAATAAAAAAAAACTACGTTGTCTTTTTTTTTCCTAACTGTGCTGATAGTCTTGAGCTATATTAGCGTTACCATACCCTGTAAGTGAGCTCTAGGGGCTCAAACCGGAGTTGTTGCTAACACTGGCCTTAGCAAGAGCAGTGCTTCGGCAAATCTACCACCGGATCGGAAACGCGACCCACTGAGAAGATCCAGCGAGAAACTCAGGGGGCTGTTTCTGTGGGTTAATGTTGTCCGTGTTTATTCTTTTAGCACTCCAGCTCTCAATTCTAAGTTTGTCAGTAAACATTTTCATTGGAGCATCACGAAATTAATACTTTTTCAATAGTTTACCTTCACACGAACGTTGTATAAATTAATTAATAATGCACGAATAAATAAAAGTTGAAAAATTCAATTATCTACATAACACACACACACGCACGCGTATCAAATATACGAACATTAAATTCTGACATCATAATCAAATGGCTCTATCAACGAATGATAATTAAGTTGTAATGATAAATCAGACGAGAACGCGTTCGAGGCTAACTGTCATCAATCACGGAAAATGAAATGACATGCCGGATTGGCGAATCAAAGAAGCATCTAATTTAGACCGAACAAACTAAAGACTTAAACTACAGACTACATTTTAATTATAGATAGTGAAAGCGAAATTCGCGATGGAAAAAGCAAAGGTTCGTGTCTTGACTGAGTGTTACTTGCACTGTTGCGTGGCTCCGCCGATGTAATTAGCCGACTCACGGCGATTAAGTAATACTTGTTCTGTGGCCGTGTTCGAACGACATTCTCATATTGCAGTGACGAGTGTTCTATTCTACACGAAACATGAATACAAAATTATTTTTCACTAGCGACCCGCCCTCGCTTCGCTTCGGAAATATTAAAACACAAAGGAAACAAACAAAAAAAAAAAATTTTTTTTTTAAAAAAGTAGCCTATATTCATCAGGGACAATGTCGGCTTCTAATGGAAAAAGAATTTTTCAAATCGGTCCAGTAGTTTCGGAGCCTATTCGAAACAAACAAACAAACAAATCTTTCCTCTTTATAATATTAGTATAGATACATTACTAGCCGACACGGCGAACCGTACCGCCTTACAGTCGATTCTTTAATTATTATTTTTTTTATTACTTATTCTGCTATTCTGATATTATTTTTGTTACTTATCTGATAATGTTTACTGTATGCTCTAGGTTTGTGTTCCTAATTCTTCTTTCCTTTTGCGGGCCTACTGGAAGAGATTTAAACATGAAATAAGTAGTGCCCTTGTACTCTGTATCCTTATTGTCGTGTTTCTTCTAACAGCTGTGTGTGTGTACAAAATATATTAAATAAATAAATAAACTGACATTACGATACTAACGTCACTCAATTGTTTTGCCTTTTTTACTCTCTTCCAGAACACTTATATTTTATGGAATGGTATTAAAGTTCAAATTGACTTTTAAGTATTATTACGAATCGGCAATTTTTTTTATTTTTCTCTCCGTAAGAACCACATTCGTACTTCAAGGAATATTCTAAAAAAAGAATTAGCGAGATCTACGCTTAGCAACACATTCAGGGATTCATTTTTATATTATAGATGATTACACGTATTAAAATGAGTTAACAATTTTAACTCATTTTAAAACTCATTTTAATTTCATTTTTTAACTCATTTTAATATATTAAACTCAACGAATCGTAATTGCTATACAATCTAAAATCTCAAATCTTACTGTTTATTCAGTTTTTCGCATGACCTTTTCTTCGATGTTCACAAGCGTTGGAGTAATTAAAACTACTTTAGCAGTTTCATCACGCGTTTCTTATTGTAACTATAGTACTATTAAATAATATATAAAATTATTCGAAAGCTTATTCTAAAGTATTCGAAACAAGATAACTAATATATTATGACAGTAAAAAACGACGGATCAAATTAAGCAGTTATTATCCGATTAAGTTATAACTTTGTGGAATTATTTTGGATACTTCAAGTCTCTGAAACGGTCTGATAGATGGAACGCCGTATTAATAATAATAATAATAATAAATCACACTTACACCAGACACTCAACAGGAATCAGCAAGAAGTGTTTTGCAGGACATGCTACCTGCAACCACCCTTGCTGGCTGGAAACAGGCAGCGAATGAAGTGGACGGACGTAGTAAACAAACAACTACTTCGCTGCTATTACACTGTTACAAATTGCGTAACTAACCTTACAGGATATCGCCCAGCACTCTACAGGTAATACACCTGTTCCATAGTGCGACGATTCCTTACATCCACTACTCAAACCCCTACAACACTACACAATGAACCAACTCACTTGGCGTAAGCCCGTGCTAGGTTCACATTTACCAGCATTAGCTGAGAAAAAAAAATATACATCCATAACCCATAATAATAATAAAATTATTTATTGCCTTTGACACAAATTTAAATTTTTACAGGTAGATAGATAACATAAAAAAGGCAAAAGGATGCATAGGATGAACAGCGCTGATTTTCAGTTACTCATATTTTAATACCAGGCTCCACTAATCTACAAGCAATAAAACCCAAATCGAAATACAATAGAACACAATAACACATTAGCATCCACTATCCTTTGTTGGTTTAAACCACGTTAAACGCAGAAATCTAAAATGACACTGGTCAGGCAACATTCTCTTAAGTACATTCAGCGTTTGTAATTTAACGGGTATACTCTCCCAATAAAACATATATCAAACAGGCATATCTTCGTGTCTGTCTATACGCGCCGGCTCTCTATTAAATCAACGTCCTCCTTATACGCATGCGTACCTGTCGCAAGGCAAAGTACGTAGACGTGGTGATATTTCAAGAAATTAATTTACTTAAAGCCTTTTCTGTAGTTTTTCTCATGGCGCGTCAATTTCGAATTTCTCTTAAGGTGGTCGAGCCAAACTGGGACTTGTTTAATTTGTCTCATAACAAATCGTTCTGAGGTTTTTTTTTTATTGCCCTTGTAGGCAGACGGGCATACGGCCCACCTGATGGTGAGTGGTTACCGTCGCCCATGGACTCCAGCAATGCCAGGGACAGAGCCAAGCCGCTACCTACCGAGGTTAATAAACTCTGCTGCAAAATCGACATTAATACGTTGATTACGGAACTGTTTTAGAGGGCTTTTCAGCCAGTGCGTATTAGGTCTTTTCGAGGCAATGAGACCTGGTAGGCCTCATAAAAATCCGTTTCTGAATATACTCAGTTTTGTCTGGCGTACCTAAAGACTGTCACGCATGGGGCTTTTTAAAGGCGTTAAGCCGCGTAACGCAGTCAACGTGTTAACAATAGGTACGTAATATCGTCTTTTCGTATTAAAAATGTACAATTTCCAAAAATATTCGAAATTGAGTTAATATATATCGAATCATTTGGTATCACCAGTATTTTTCTCATGAATACTGTCAAAAGAGCGTAATTTAGTTTTTTTTTTTTTACTTTACCTATATTTTGACTACTATTAACAAAATTAATAAATAATTTTATCTTACTTTAAAACAGACAGTTAATGTAACTGGTAAAAAATAAAAAATAAATGTTGCAAAGATGATTAATATTATAAATATCACATGTTAAACCTTTAAAACACTCTCCTGTAAAATTAGTAAGTTTTGAGATTATACAGTTTTTATACGAGAAGACGATATAAACCTACTTGTAATATAGGTAGGATTTTTTTCTATACCTATTCTCTGGTAGTCTAAGCCATTCTAGCTACCCACGGACGGGCTAGGAAAACCTAATGAACCACGAAAACAATCAAGTCTTCAAATTTTGCTTTACAATTAACAGCGTTGTGGTACTCGCGAATTTCTTGTTAGCAAAAGCAATTTCTTCCAGAACGCCAAGGATTATGGGTATAATCGTGAAAAGCGAATGCTTAAATTGACTTAACATTACGTGAGGAACGTTAAAATAATGAAGCCAATGTATTTTCTCACGTAATTAAGTGGTGGCTCGTTAACTATGCAACATGTTTATGTGTGCTGTGCTCTCTGTAATTACAGCTATACTAATCTTTGGATTGTTGACGCATCGGTCTAATTATTTTACTTATTTTAAGTGCGGGATGAATTGCGGGTCAACGTGGTTTACAATCATTCGTTCATTTATGAAAACCCCTCCACGGTGTTTCCCTAGCGCTATGACATATCCTTCTTCAAACGAGGCTTGTGGAGAGTACTTAACGGTAGGCAGTGGCTTGGCTCTGCCCCTGGTATTGTTGATGTCCGTGGGCGACGGTAACCACTTACCATCACGTGGGCCGCCTACACGGGTCATCAAAAAAAAACTTAATACTTTTACTTTCAGACGGTTCGGAATTTATAGTCTCTAGTAGTTTCTAGATAGTAGTGAACTACACTATTTTTTTGCATTTATTAAAAATTATCAAGCACCCAATAAATAATTTACGTTTATTTTATGTGTATCGAAAATAAAAATCAAAACAACAATAATTCATACGTAATTATTGTTTCACATCAACACGAGGCGTTAACTTTATGTACGAATTGAAAGCTAACATTTAAGAATCAGAGGTTGTACGCCCAATAATTCTATCTGCGCATCTATTTACGCGGTCGATTGAAAAAGTCGTCAATAAACAAAATTACGGATACACCTGACTTGCTAACTCAACCTAGCAGGTTAATGTAGATTCACACGTGAACCTAAGGTGAGAGCGATCCACGGACGGCAAGGCCGGGGAAACTACTCATTCAAACATAAAGCTTAACTTGTACGAAATAAGTTCATTATTCCCGTAGCAACTGTTTAAGAGCACAATTAAGAAAGTATCCGATAATGTACTGGGAAAGTCATCGGAAACTGTATCGTGTGTCTAAGGAGCTAAGGTTCGGTTTGTTTCGCTTGGTGCTCGCTAACCGGTTCGGTCGGTCGCGAACTTTTACCTATAAATTTGTGTCGGCTAGCCGGCATGCGATGGGTATGTTGGCTCCGTCTAGAAGCAATTGTGTATGCTACAATTTATTTATAAGGAGTATGTATATGGGCGATTGAACTTTGTTCCGTAAAAAGCCCGCGATGTAAACTTTGTAACGATGTGTTTTGTACAAATGCTTAGTGCGAGTTTTTTAACGTTGTCGATAGCGTAAAAGTTATGTCAAATTTGTATGGAGTTGGAACAGCGCCCCTAGCGGCAAACGTAGGCAAACGTTCCAACTCCATACAAATTTAAGTTAACTTTTACGCTATCGACAACGTTAAAAAACTCGCACTAAGCACACCGGAGCGCTGATTTGTGAGATTCTAATCATCAAGTACGTTGAATAAAATCTTAAACAAAATGAAACATGAGTACGATTAAGTGACAAATGGTTTTAAAGGTTACGAAGAGCCAATCAGTTGTAAACTCGAACCTGATTATGAAAATAAAACGGCACTTTCTTATTGCATTGTGTATACCAGTTTTCTTCCCGTGGTTTCAAGAATCGGCGGTCTACAAGCAAGCTCAGAAAACACATACTACCATTAGTACTTTTCCCAATTATATACATATAACTAAATAAAGCATATACCTTCGTCGCGAAAGACGTTTGTGGACATTCCTTAAATACGTATTGCCTTAGAAGAAAAAAAACCTGTCTGCGGGATTCGAACCTTGGCACAGTCGTTTGACACAAGTACACCGACTGTCTTATCCTTTAGGCCATAAGAATGAACAAAACTGTTTATACGAACGTTTTAATCGGCTTCTCTGTTGAAATTATTCGTACGACGCTTATCGTCTGCTACAGGCTTTGATTCGCAATTTTGATCGCTTTGATTTACAAACAAAAATCCACAAGCGCTTTCCCGCTGCCGATCCCAGATTAAGGAAGATACGTTTCTCAACGAGTCTATTAAAAAAAGCGAGCTCATAACAAACCGTTCGGTGCTTTTAGTTCGTCAGCTTAAAACGACCGTAATGTTATAACGTTATTAACACGATTACCAAATAATATTGATATACCAGTCGGATGAAAATTCGCTTTAAAAACAATTGTGTTGAATCTTTTATAGAAATAATTACTCTGTATTTACTGTACAATCGTTTCAGAATTTAAGGATAAGGGTAATTAAAAGTACTTTTACGATTTAATTTCACGTTAACGTCATTAATATAATTGCTGACGTTTCGAATAATATTGTGGTGTTTTGAATATCAGCGCCATATTCAAATGACGACGTTTAACGAACATCTAAGTCGTCCGTGACAACGAAGACTGTAAAATGCCCGAAAAGTAAAAGTAGCTTTAATTACGTTTACGAGTCGCGAAAACCGAAGAAAATGTCCATAAATAAACAAAACAATTCTCTGTTTTTTTTTTTTTTTGCTTACATGTTTGGGCAAGCTCACAGCTCACTTGGTATTAAGTGTTTACTGGAGCCCATAGACATCTACAACGTAAATGCCGCCACCCATCTTGAGATATGAGTTCTAAGTTCTCAGTATAGTTACAACGGCTGCCCCACCCTTCAAACCAAAACCCATTACTGCTTCACGGCAGAAATAGGCGGGATGGTGGTACCTGCCCGTGCAGACTCACAAGACGTCCTACCATCAGTATACAGTATATTGTGTGACCTGACGTGACATTGCGATGCGTAGACTTTACGTTTCCAACCCCTAACGTCGCTTCACATTCCCTGCACCGAATTGTGACGTCACAAGAGATTGAATCCTTATACTAGTCAGAGCAAACGAGATGTAATTTGTGTAAACCTAACTTACATAGAGCATACGTCACATGTATGACAGTTTTAATCGTATTATTTTTAGTTGATATAGATGTAAAGTGGCTTTAAACCGATTTGACTTTATAGGACAAAGCAATTTTTTTTATTTTATAAGGCCACAAAAAATTCTCTGTTGTCCCACCGTTTTTTTTTTCAAAATAGTGTCCTTATTTCATAATTTAACTATTTCTTTTATGCGGTCTAGTGTATATATTATATACACATATATTATACTCCGTGTTCACGAGAGGCTGAAAGGGGATGGCCCATTTTAGGCCCAAAGCGGACAATAGATTATAGAAAAAATACTTAGTGCATTAATTTTGTCATAAATAAATATGCATTTACTTTCTTGCAAATAAGCGCCACTATAGTTTACAATAAGTAGTTTAAAAAAAGTAACTCTATTGAAAAAACAAGGATTTTTATTTTTGCGGGAAAAATATTGCCAGCTTCAAATCCTTTTACGTATGAAGTAAATATTTTGAGTATATAAATAAAACATATAAATAAATCATTTTAAGTATTATCATTAATCAAACGATTTTAATGGATTTTATGCACATAAAATAACATCGAAGACGTACCCATTGGACTTTAACTTGTAACTATACTTGAGACCTTAGAACTTATATCTCAAGGTGGGTGGCGCATTTACGTTGTAGATGTATGTGGGCTCGAGTAACCACTTAGCAACACCAGGGTGGCTGTGAGCTCGCCCACCCATCTAAGCAATAAAAAAAACTTTACTAGTATTTTTATTTAAATATGTACAACTAAAACAAAAACATAAAAAATAATGTGTACTCGTTAAAAAAAGATTAAGATATAAATCAATTATCGGTAATTAAAAAAAATAATCGATATATGAATTTCATGTAATTATTTTTCTTTATACTGACAACACTGAATTTAATCTGACTGACTGATACTTCGCTTGCTGCTTGTGCCTGTGGTGTTGAGCTTGCGTACAAAATGGATGTGTTTTGATTTTTCTTCGATTTATTTTACTTTTATCAGTAACGTTTCATACTACGACTAAAAAACATTGTGTGAATTGTGGTTTTACCCTGACCGAGATTTAAAACCGTGTATATGCTCTCCTTTGCTATTTTTAGATGATACTAATTGTGTATGAAGATGAAGAAAATATAGATATTTAAAGAATTAAGTGTGTTTTTATACCCTATTGGATAAAAATACATTAGGAACATCTTAAACATTAAGAAAAGAAAAGTTCTTGAAGTATCTCACAATCCGACACTTATTTATATAGAAAATTAACCTCAAAACGAGTTTTTATTTTTATTATATTTTTTATAATAGTGGCGTCAATTTCAATATATTTTTTAGATATCCAATACATTTAAGAATTTGAATCAGTACATTTTTATAGTAATATTTGATGTCCATCTTGGGCCTAGCACACTATGGAGAGTGGGCAATCCCCTTTAAAGAGTTTGTTTGTTTAAGTCACTTTTCCGGTTTGTTTGTTTGTTGGTTTGTTTGTTTAAGTAAATTTTCGGTATTTAAAAACGTTACGTCATTGTGTAAATACAAAAAAATAATCTTATTACTTAATATTTATCATTCTAATGAGTGAAGGACTGGACATGATCGTGATGATCACGCTGATTTGACTTGTGAATGATCTAGCAGCAGTTCTGTGAATAACAAACGCCACGATTCATATCACTTCGCAACATCAACACCGAAACCGCCCCATATTTTACGTTGTCACTTATAGAAATAGTGTGAAAACGAAATTACGCTAAAAGCTTAATTCTTTATGCACCCCGGGCCGTATTTTTTTTTTCCACGAAAACGTGCGTCGCCAATTCTCTCATTGCTTTACGTAAGTTTTATTAAACTGATACTAGCAGATTTGTTCGAAGCTCAATTCCCAAAATGCTTTTATGGTTTTACGTTTTTTTTTTTTTTCATCTATCGGATTAATCTCTTTAAGTTATATTAAAGATATCCTATTGCGTCGTTTGTGATTACGAAAACTGTAGTCTTAAATTAAAATACAGAATGAAAAATGTTAAAATATATATTTTTTTAAGTATTCGACCTTTTTAAAAAAAAAAAGTGTGTGTGTCCGCTCCGACGCACGACTGGAGTTTACTGGATATAAAAAATTAAACGAAACAATACGAGAAATAGTTCTATATTACGACAACACGATACACTACAGATTATTAACAAATTAACGAGACACAAAACAAACGACTAACAAATATATGAAAATACAATAATGAGAGAAACGCGCGATCAGTACGAGGCTTTGTGGCGGACTGCCGGCGCAGCAGCCCGGCGTCACCTGCGATAACGCATTTCGTGTGACATGCGCAATCAGGCGCATAACGCATTTCGTGTGACATGCTAGTACGATTTTGGTCCCCATAATTTTCATACCCCGGGCCTATATATGTAAATCGATTCTAAAGGAGTAAACTCCAAAAACTCTTTTATTGTTGTGAAATACAGCAAATCTATCTGTTCGCAATAGATTAGCGCCGCTGCGTCTGTAGCTCAAACAATACTCTCAAATTACTAATTGTTTCGGATCATATTTATAAAGGTCGTAAATTAAATTTCCAAATCAGACTTTCTAACAATTATTTCTACGTAATACTTTATTCATTTAATGGAATTGAATTGAAAATAGATAATTTATTCCTTAAATGGAAACGTAATCAAAACACCAATACTACCCTAATATTACCACAAGAAATCATAACTTAAACAGTAAGATCCCAGGTAGTGCGAGGGAGCTCAAGTTCAAAGCCTGCGGTAGTTTCCATTTTTTTAATGTATTTTTATAACCGGTTCACGGTTTACAATTAGTTTTTCATAGGCCTTTTCAAATCGACTTTAACGCCAATTTGGAATTAACTTTCACCGCTAAAAAGAATCGCCAATAAACTCAAACTGCCCATTAATAACTTACATATATAACATAGTAAATATATAACAGAAGTGCAACTTGCAAAAAATTATAGGTCTATATATTAATACGTGAAGCAAAAACTTTGTATCCCTTTTTACGAAAATTGCGCGGACGGAGGAGTATGAAATTTTCCACACTTATAGCAAATATAGAGAAGAAGTGCACAATGCTAATAATTTTTTTAAATAATGTATAATAATACATTAAATCAATAAAGAAAACATTACACACACTGCATACCATATATTTGACGCACACACGCATGCATACTATTTATTGTCAAACTTTTGTTCTTGACGTCTGTTGTTAAATTGAGAATAGATTAAATATTGTTTGCCTTTGTTAATATTTTTATAGTGTAGTCTTGGCGAAATTTGTGATTATAGAAGTATAAAATACAATCATAATAGTGTACAAACTTACAATTCCAATTAATTATAGTCGAATTTCGACTACTGCGGGACCTCTAGTTTAATTAATACCATAGAGCACGTTCAAGCAACTGCGTTACAAAATACAACAGAGATTGCTACTTCACATTGCTAGCTAGCTCACTGTATTCACATTCTCATTTTTTTATTGCTTAGATGGATGGACGAGCTCACAGCCCACTTGGTGTTAAGTAGTTACTGGAGCCCATAGACATATACAACGTAAATGCGCCACCCACCTTGATAATATATAAGTTCTAAGGTCTCAGTATAGTTACAACGGCCGCCCCGCCTTTCAAACCGAAACGCATTACTGCTTCACGGCAGAAATAGGCGGGGTGGTGGTACCTACCCGTGCGGACTCACAAGACGTCCTATCACCAGTAAATGTAGTAGTAAGTGTAAAGTAATGGATAATGAACAAAAAAATTTAGTGAAAATGCATATATTACGAAAAGACACTAATGAAATTCGATATGAAACCTCTCACACGTGTAAAATGGTAATTGATTGTCGTGTCACGCGTTATAGTCTTTTAATACATCATTACATTAATATTAACGTGAAACAACGTGTTATTAATTCCGTATAACAGTTACAACGATATAAAATAACAAAACGAACAACGTTATTAATGAAGTTATTTATTTTTAACAATTAAATAAAAACGTGTCGTAAAATATTTAGCGCCCACGTCGTCCGCTTATGAGTTATGAACGATATTTTATTCATTTTAATTTGAGCTACAGCACGCTTCGAACGTTTTGATTTTGGGGATCCGATTTATGTGGACTCAAAAAATGTGACAGATTGTGTTTTGGCAATTTTTTTTTTTTAATATTGATATCGAAAGCATATCGATTTCACCTCTGTGTTAGTTAAGAAAAATAAAAAAAAGTGTGTGTGTCCGCTCCGACGCACGACTGGAGTTTACTGGATATAAAAAATTAAACGAAACAATACGAGAAATAGTTCTATATTACGACAACACGATACACTACAGATTATTAACAAATTAACGAGACACAAAACAAACGACTAACAAATATATGAAAATACAATAATGAGAGAAACGCGCGATCAGTACGAGGCTTTGTGGCGGACTGCCGGCGCAGCAGCCCGGCGTCACCTGCGATAACGCATTTCGTGTGACATGCGCAATCAGGCGCATAACGCATTTCGTGTGACATGCTAGTACGATTTTGGTCCCCATAATTTTCATACCCCGGGCCTATATATGTAAATCGATTCTAAAGGAGTAAACTCCAATAAACTCCAATAAGATTAAACACCTATGTGTTGTGCTTTCTTCTGTGTCATCAATAATTTATTAACAACAGAATATCGACTGAGCTCTTCTGAAATATTTCGCTGAGAAAAGTCTCAACAAATTTTAACTAATATCTATTTAATTTGGCACGCTTAAATGGTTTTTTTGCCTTTTGAAAAGAAAGTTAAGTGAAAGGAAAACTAAGTTACTGTTTTTTTTATTTCCACTGGAGTACTGCATAATAATACCATAAAATATAATATATACTGTAACTAATTCTATATACATACTGTACTATATATACTTTTCTGGTGGTAGGACATCTTGTGAGTCCGCACGGATAGGTGCGTGAGTCCACCACCCTACCTACCTATTTCTGCCATAAAGCAGTAATGGGTTTCGGTTTGAAAGGTGGGGCAGCCGTTGTAACTATACTTGAGACCTTAGAACTCATATTTTAAAGTGGGTGGCGCATTTACGTTGTACATGTCTATGGACTCCGGTAACCACCTAACACCAGGTAAGCCGTGTGCTCGTCCACTCACATAAGCAATAAAAAATATATTTAAAGAGCAACTTAATGATTTCTATCATTATATACGTAAACAGTAGCATACATTAATATTAGCATTAGATATTTTCCAATGGACTACCGCTGTTATTGACCGAAGCGACTGATTTATAACGTCCCTGCCCACCCCCGGGATGAATAAAGAATCCGACCATCGGCCATTTGTCTCTATCCTTTATGGTAAACGGTAGATTTAGTATGTTTTGTTTACACCGCCGCACTCGAGATATGGATTACATATGCGAAAACTAGCTGGAAATACCAAAAGGTAATGATTGTGATGTGACATGTTACGTGCTGGCACGGGTGGGTGTCGCGGTCCTGTCTTTTTACCGCGAAGCCATCGTAGACCGTAGCCCGGAAATCTCAGAACGTGAAGACAGACATTTACTTGCCTTAAGGTATGAGGTCAGTCTCAATGATATTGATAGCGTATTTCAACGAATGACTGCTTGATAATTCGAAATTGAAGATACTGTACAATTGAGTGAACATTAGGAAAAATTAGAGCTAATGCGATATCTAAAATCGTAAATAAAGATTTTTTTTTTAATTCAATTCCAACAAAATACAAAGCGAGAACATTAAATCGATTCAGAACCATTAAACGCGGTATCGAATGTAATTCTAAAATAAAATAAAATTGCAATACGCAGCACATTAATAACCAAACGAAAATATCCCTCGCGTTCCGAAGCAGTGTTACCCCAAAACTATTTCCCCCAAAACAAGAGGAAACTATTTCCATCGAACAAAAAAATACTTCCGGAGAAAGATTTATTGGGGACCTTACTCACAGTCCGACCACACTTACTATAAAACGCGTGAAATGCATTTCCCGATTTTTATTTCGAACGAAAAATAAAACTGCGCAAAATATAATTCTTTGATTGGCAACAGTTTTGCTTAAGCGAAACCGAGTTTAGAATATGTTTTTAATCGATTAGACGACTCTATAATAATTGATTTTTATTTTATATCGATAACGGTTGTTAAAAAGATGATTTGTTTGTCTGCTTAGATTTGAACGTAGATAATTTTCAATATTTTCATCTATTTACCTCAGACCGGTTCCTGGATATTTATGGCTTTAAATGAATCAGAATGTACTGTATTTTAGCATATGGAAAAGAAATGAACCTTCGCGGTCACTCAATAACAATAAAAAGGTCCACAAATACACATTCACGTCACGTTCGCACCCGCTTGTCGCCGTGCCCATTGCTGAAATTGATATACGTTGCTCGCTAACTTCAATTTGCACTCGGAATAAACCTTATGTTCAGGGCCGTAAACTTTATTTTTCTGTTTATCCGAATTGCATTTTTTCCTGGACCGGAACCGACCGATTTTATTAGAGCCCTCAAATTGCGAGGAGTAAAGCGTTCTTGGGATCTTTTAGTTTAAGACTTTACGACTCTTGACCGCGCACTCTCTCCTGTGTTATGAACGCCTGGTACCAATTGCCTGAAATATTATTAGGATGACGGTCAAGAGGGAGCGTCAGAGTTGATAAAGTAAAAAAGTTCGTAAGTAAATTGAATTGTCCCATTTTTATGGTTTCAGTGATCGGCACTCACTGCCGATGACCTGCGTAATATTTTCGTAAGTTTTAGAAAATTTTCGACGAATGAAAGGGGGGGCATTGATTCCAAAATAATTCGTTGTGATTTTACTTTAATATTTTTAAATAAAGATATTCTAATAGAACGTATTTGAAAATTAATGAATTTAAATGTTTCTTAAATATTAGCTGTAGAGTTACGTTTTAATAATTAATTTAAAATGTCAACGTTTTTCGAGGTGATGAAATCATCAGTGGAATAAGAAAAGTGCAGGCGTCGCGTTGTATCAAAAAAACTAACCCCTGACATGAACATTCTATCATGCCTCTATTAATTTCACTAATTATAATTTTTTTCTCTAACAACAAAGTCTCTGAAAACATCAGATCATTATGCATCGCATTGAAAGGTAACTCTTAAAAGTGTTCATGACTATGCTTAGAATTTAAGTTATAAAAGTGTTTTGAGGTTATCAACAAAATCATAATAAAACTGATTTTTTTTAGGCATTTTATGACCTGGTCACTAGGACCTTTAGGTCAAGTCTTATTTTAATTTGAATGAAAACTTTTTTATATGAAAAATGGTATTATGAAATGAAATGAAGTTGATTAATATGAAACATGGCATGAAACGAAATGAGATGAGACGATATGGGATGAAATATAATCTCAGTAAAATGATGTTCTTTTACGAAGACTTTTTCAGTGGACTTTTTTGGTGGACTCGAGAAGTTACGTCCAGCGCCTTTGTTTCATTTTCTCACATTTGTGCACTTTCACAGATACTAAATAGTTAATAAACCACCGTTATTACACATTTAAACCTGAAGAAACACTAAATAGATAAAATAAAACAGATCACACAACTTCAATTCTCGCGTTCCCGCCAAAAAGGGCATTTGAATCGTGCACAGAGTATTTAAAAATATAGGCTAAAGAATCAGTTTGAATAAAGCCATTGTTAAAGTTGTTTGAGTACCAACAAAAATCAAACACATTTGATTGATATTAGTAATACCTTAATAATTCTGTAATTGGCTAGCCCATTCCTCAAAACGGGCTTTTCAATTAAAGAAAAAAAGCAATGCCAATTGTATTCAATTTACAGCAATGGCTAATTGATAGTTATCATTAATATTGTGCACTACATTAATACGCTAACCAAAACTATAAATTTATAAACATAATGTCTTTATTAATTTTAATAATTAATTTAGAAGACACTCGTAAATGCCATGTCTATTTGCATTTTGTATTATGTAATATTTATTCTCAACACTTCTAGAATGTAGCCTTTAGAAGAAATAACTATGAACGATAGCGGCAAATTAATACTCGAAGTAATAAAAATTTTGTTTTATTTTTTAATTCGCAAACTTGTTTAAAACACATTAACTATTTAATGTCGCATTGACTTCATTAATTTTAATTTATAATTACTGGCTATAAGGTGAAGTATTGTAACTATCATTCTCCCCATTTTTATCGTGAAGCATTCATGCCTTCTAATCTTAACAGTGAGATTTCGACCTAGCTACACGGGTCTTAGAGTGACATTCAGCTTAAAGTATCTACGATATCATGTAAATAACTCCACATGCTACATTTTTCTTGCGAGATTCAAACGTAAAATTACTGTTTTTGGGGATAAAGTAAATAGTCTTCACATACGACACGACCAATCTATATTTAGAGCAGTCGTGGCAACATAACAGTACAAGCTGCGAAGATAAAGGCCCAACACGATGTGGGCGGTTGTAAAGGCGTTACCCATTGATATATTACTTAAATAACATCGCAACCGCTAATTGATTCGTATTAAATTAAATATACAGTAACGCTGGTTGAGTACTTGGAATAATCCCTTAGACTACCAAAGCTTAGGCAGGGAAAAAAAAAACGAAAAAAAGTTATGCTTAAAGAGAAACTGCGGTCGTTGATTTGCGTTGAAATACCAATTCGACGTGTTTGAAAAAAAAATCTATATATTAATACGTGTAGCAAAAACGTTGTATCCCCTGTTACAAAAATTGCGCGGACGGAGGAGTATTAAATTTTTCACACTTATAGAGAATATAGAGAAGAAGTGCACAATGCTAATATTTTTTTTAAAATAATGCGTAAAAGATACATTAAATCAATAAAGAAAACATTACATACACTACATACCATGTATTTGACGCACACACGCATGCATACTATTTATTGACAAACTTTTGTTCTTGACGTCTGTTGTCAAATTGAGTATAGATTAAATATTGTTTCCCTTTGTTAATATTTTTTTGTAGTCTTGGCGAAATTTGTGATTATAGAAGTATAAAATACAATCATAATAGTGTACAAACTTACAATTCCAATTAATTATAGTCGAATTTCGACTACTGCGGGACCACTAGTATAATTTAATCTGTCTAAATTTGTCCAAACGTACCTAATGTCGTGAAGCATAATCTATAGGTAAAATGGCGTCATAAATTATAAGAGCTTAGATTATAAATGTATTTCATATTTGCATGTTCTGCATGGCATTTTGATTTTTTTCTTTTGCTTTTTGTTGGTTTTTTTTTTGTTCTTGGTGGTGGTTACTCTTGGTGGTGGTATAATTTTGAAATTTAAAATCTTGATCATATCTCGGAACCAAAATTGATAAAACAAAAATTCACATCTACATGTTTTCGTGGAAAACTGGTTTTGTCTCTTTCTCGCTTGTCTAATTACTGACGAGCGATAAAGACCGACACGATTTTCGTATTTAGCTATAAAACACATTTTTTGTCACAGATATGATTTCTTTATTAAATTTTTAGCACAATACTAACCATATTTCTTCTGTTCTGAGTAACATTCACCCAAAGTAACCGACTGCTAGCTATGTGCAACTGTGACTAACAATTTGAAGACCTACCGGGAAATTTTCGGCGGACGTTTCTAACCTTCAGACTGCTAGCTATGTACAACTGTGACTAACAATTTGAAGACCCACCGTGAGATTTTCAGCGGCACTTTCTAACCTTCAGTGAGTATTATTAACCTTTTCATTTTAATTTGGCAGGATTTTTTTACTATATCAGAATGCAATGTTTTGATAATAGGCGAAATAAAAGAATAAGAACATTATTTCATAAAAGTGAAAAAATCTACCCAAATTTGATAACTATCTGTGTAATATCGTTTTCTTTTTTATTTGCATTGATTTTCATCACCTACCACACGAAGCTTTTGTTATTTATCACACCAACATTTAACTTTACTAATGCGTAGTTTCTAGATTGTAACACCCCCTTTTATTTTAATTATTACGCTTAAAATATTTTAAGATGCTTTATGGAAAAAAATATTTTCAACATCTTTTGCAAATTGAATAAAAATGCTTAGCAATTACTAGCGGTAGGGTGCTTTGTGCCTACGAGGGAATATACCACCATAGTGTCTGATTCGGTGGCGAACCTGGTAAATTGGATTACGACTTGAAGAGTATTATAGCTCCTCATGCATTAAGGTCACTAGCGATATTCATTAGAGACACTAACATACTATTTTTAAACATCTACCCTCAATCAACTTTATTGGATTTTTTTTTAAATCCGTTTTACTGATTTAAATTCGCTTTTCATATTTTCATTAAATTATTTCCGACCTGTCGAATACTTAACGCTTTTTATGGTTTCAATTGGCACAGCTTTCAAATATTTGCGAATAACATCCGCAACTACTATATTAAAGTCATCCGCGACTACTATATTATAATAAGAAAGAAAAAAAAGCAAGATTAAACCGTAAAAGTATTTTTAATTAATACTATTCCAAATGAATACGCTATGAATTTCGGATGCAAAATAAAAAATAAAAATAATAATTAATAATTTTTGAACCCTGTCACTCCGAGTCCAAGGGGGGCTAATAAGTGGAACAGAGATTTATGAGCGCACAGATATGCAAATAGAAATTTGCGGGGTACCCCTTGATGATAAAAAGACGTAGGTCCCTCCGGGGCTCTGTTTGTCCAACTGTCGGGGGACTGGCACTTATAATTATTTCGTCTCTGGTACACGAGGATTGACGTAGATTCCCTGAACGCTATACAGCTTTTAACAGATTTCAGAATGGTATAGAATATGAGAATTTTATTACATAATTAAAATCGGCATTAAATTCTTTAATTCGTAAACTGTAAAGTATTAAGAAGATAATGTAAAAGAACTTTTAATCACGTGTAAGATTCGCGAGAGCCGTAGAAAATAATACTTTATTGCATATATTACACATACTAATAAAACGGACGAGCTTCATCATTTTCTCTGCCTTATCCCACTAGGTGGGGTCGGCACAGCTACTTTTTCTATTCCATTCTCTTCTCTCAGCCGTCATCTCAACGCTCTCTCTCACATCGTCATTCACACACTCCATCCATGTCTTCTTCGGTCGACCTCTCCTCCTCTACCTCACACTACCATTTCCATACATCTCCTAGTCACATGCATCTTTTCTCTACGCATCACATGTCCATACCACGCTAACCGTAAACTCATCTATCTGTCATGCCATATATGTAACAACAAATACCAATGTATTTTAAAAACCTAGATCCTGTACTACGATTTTGTAGTAATTACACTCATATCCTTAAAACCTAAAGTCAATTGTAATTCGATATATCCGTCCAAAAGCCATAACAATTAAACAACTTATTTATGTCTAATTTCTTCGCTAATAAATGCAGTTTTCAAACACCATTCACACGCACATATTGAGCTTAACACCTATACCTATACCTATACCTATACCTATACCTATACCTATACCTATACCTATACCTATACCTATACCTATACCTATACCTATACCTATACCTATACCTATACCTATACCTATACCTATACCTATACCTATACCTATACCTATACCTATACCTATACCTATACCTATACCTATACCTATACCTATACCTATACCTATACCTATACCTATACCTATACCTATACCTATACCTATACCTATACCTATACCTATACCTATACCTATACCTATACCTATACCTATACCTGTACGTATACCTATACCGGGAACCTATAACACCTATTGAGTTTTCTTTCCACAAAACGTCATATAGGCTAGATTATAAATGTGATACAACAGCCGCAGTATTATCTATGTGTACCGCTCGTGAAACTCGTTAAAGTGTAATTCATTTATCTCGTTTCGCGGTTCAGCTCGGTCGAGAATTGGTAATTACCCGCATCGGTGGCATGTGACGTCATCGTAGCAGCATATTAAATTAAAATGAACTTTACATTTTTTTGAAGAACGCTATTATAATCGAATACGTTTTGGTTTGGATGCATTAATTAAAAATAGAGTCAATGTTTTGGAAGTATTTAAAAAAAAAAAGAACGTATTATTTCCTATCTGGTTTGCTTTTGTCAATTTTGATTACTTTTACGTTATTCGATTTACTTTAAATGAATTTAATAGAAATATATTTAAATGGTACCTTAATTAACGATCATACAAAATTAAAAGAAACATAATGTTTACCGATAAAATATTTAGCTAAATCATATCAGTTACGTGATACTGAAAATCAAAGCGTTTCCGTGCGATGTGTGCACGTGCGCTAGACCATGGAATCTGTCTTCTCGTGTTTGCTCATTAGTGGCCCACGAAGGGAGCATCGACCAGAATCGGAATACAGGGTGTTGTATTTTAACTAAAATTTTGTGAGTTTTTCGATTCTGCTTTTTTTATATTTTAATATAAAAAGTTTATTTAGTTTTATTATTAACAGTTAAAATAGTTCGATGAACAAGATCAAATTATTAAAATTATAAAAGTATTTTTTTATGACGAATAAATATTACATACAATAAACCCAACTAAACAAAATTGAGTTAATATTTTGTATTTCCGCGCTGTTGCTACACGCTACTTTATAGTGTTTGCTTAACGCAGACAAATTTACGGGCTTTATTAGAACGAAGGGCCTAAGACCTAAAGTATGTGTAGTTACCTTCATTCACGGACAACGAAACAAGGTGTTAATGGTACCACTAAGAACTAATTTGAAGGAAGTGGGGCATCGTTGAGGAAATTATGATTGATCAAACGTCGGTGACTACGAAAACTGTACAGTATTTGAGGGGTCGGAAAGAGTATAGTGACAACAAAACGCGATTAAACTGTAAAAGTAACAGAAGTGAAACTTCTTTAGGCGTGTTGAGAGTAAAATTTTACTCGCAATAGATTTGCTACGGCTAGAGAGAAAACATACAATTTAGGAAGAGCGAGAGTGAGAAAATAGACAGAGCGTCTCGCGGACCACTCGATCGCGGAGAGAGGGAAAGGACAAAGCCGACTAGGTGGTTTCTCTTGTACACAGCATACACTATTGCAAGAGAAACTTGATTTTGAAATTTAAAGTCGTCGTGGCCTAACGGATAAGACGTCCGGTGCATTCGTGTTGAGCGATGCATCGGTGTTCGAATCCCGCAGGCGGGTACCAATTTTTCTAATGAAATACGTACTCAACAAATGTTCACGATTGATTTCCACGGTGAAGGAATAACATCGTGTAATAAAAATGAAACCCGCAAAATTATAATTTGCGTAATTACTGGTGGTAGGACCTCTTGTGAGTCCGCACGGGTAGGTACCACCGCCCTGCCTATTTCTGCCGTGAAGCAGTAATGCGTTTCGGTTTGAAGGGTGGGGTAGCCGTTGTAACTATACTGAGACTTTAGAACTTGTATCTCAAGGTGGGTGGCGCGTCTACGTTGTAGATGTCTATGGGCTCCAGTAACCACTTAACATCAGGTGGGCTGTAAGCTCGTCCATCCATCTAAGCAATAAAAAAAAAAAAAAAAAAAAAAAAAAAAAAAAAAAAAAAAAAAAAAAAAAAAAAAAAAAAAAAAAAAAAAAAAAAAAAAAAAAAAAAAAAAAATTTAAGAATGAAAAATGAAGAAAACCATAACACTACACACTGCAAAAGAAGTTTCACTTCTTTCACGTGCACCAAGTGGCACGCACACCATTTTTTTTTTGTTTTAATTATCTACAATCGACGACTAGAGAAAACCCGAAAAAAATACTATAATTTACATATTTATAAGTCAATAGGTTGTAGGTGGAACACACATCACACATCTTGTGAGCCCGGATAGGAACCACTACATCGCCTATTTTTACCGCCAAGCACTTACGTGTTTGAAGGGTGTGATAGCCGTTCTACTACAGAACCGAGATTTAGAACTCATGTCTTAAGGTGGGTTTCCGTTCTAAACATTTCCTCAACGCTCACCCGTTCTTCGAAGCAATTAAAATTCAATGAATATATTGATATAAATCAATCAACGCAACGTAACTACAGACATCCCTAGAACCTACCATTCGTAATTATTGAAATTGAGTTATAAATCACGAAACATATCAAATGATACATACACCGCGTTAACTCATTAGCTCGCGCAGGGAACATCACTCAGAGCTTGGCACTTACAAATCATACGACTGAGGGGTAGTGTTTGCCTTAATTAATCAATACATGTAACCGTCGTGTAGCATATGACAATTAAAACGTATGTATGTGTGCTCAATCTAAGATGTACAAAACGTTTGATTCATTCATTGCTAAAAAGTTTATATCGAGTATTTGTTGGTCGTGGTAAAAATTAGGTTGATGATCACAACAAAGGGGTTCAATAGATTGTATCTTTTAACAGTGATATTATTACCTACATATTAGGGCGAAGCTGAAATAGCCTCTCAAGGCTATTAGCATAGGTAGGACAAAAAAAAAGTCATATTACTCAAGTCATCTCGTTCTCTTCACTATCACTACATAGTATAAAACAAAGTCGCTTTCTCTGTTTCCCTATGTATGCTTAAATCTTTAAAACTACGCAACGGATTTTGATGCGGTTTTTTTAATAGATAGAGTGATTGAAGAGGAAGGTTTATATGTATAATAACATCCATTAAATAGTGGAGAAATCAATAATAAATTACAGTTTCCGAAGCGAAGCGAGGGCGGGTCGCTAGTATTATCTAAATACATAAATTTATTAACAGTTTCTCTGTCCGTAAAATTAATTTCAATGCTACACGTTTATCTCTTTTCTTTAAATTCATTATCGGTTATTGATCCACTATTGGGTTAACCCGAAAGACATGAATGTCCTTGCACTTACGAAATATTTCGGTCGCGATGATTACGTAATTACGATTTCACGTGACAATCCTGTCGATGTGCTCCGAAGCCCTCTCTCTCCGGTTTGAACCCGAGGCGACAGTATGTTAAACTGACCGCCGGCGACCTAACGAGCCGAGACCACATGAATATGCAGCCCTACGCAACACAACCGCGTATTAATTAGCACCCTCGCGGCTGCTCCTAAATGTTTCGCTTTTTTGGTGTTTGGCATGATATATCTTCGTCAGGAATATTTTTTGTAAATAGACGCTCTTTTGCATTCAATTAACAATAAAAACTAAATAATACGTTTAAAATTCCTCTCTAGAAGTTTTTTAAGAGTCAAATGAAGAAACATTTCCTGTCACTTTAATTGTATTTATAATTATTGTTTTATGTATGTTTATTTACATGTATTTTTCATTTTATATTAGATATTTATTTTTTTAAAGCTTAGATTAACAGTCATGCTTTAATACCTTTTATATTGTACACTATTCCCCTCTTAAGCATCGTATTTCTCTCTGCTAATCGTTTGCCGGAAGAAAACTCATGAATGAGTTAAGCTCGCCTTTGTACATAGTATTTAGACTTTCTTTAAATCTGTTTTTATTGTATTTTCTTCTTGTGTACAATAAGTATAAAATAAATAAAAATTATTTAATCTAATTTATCAGAACATCTTGAAGTAGGTAATCTTACTGAATCTGAATGAATAATTCTTTTTATTTACTAAAGAATTTATTGTGCAATTTGATACAAGTTCTTACGAACAAAACACATTTAGCATCGTTAAACAATTCTTCTTTTGAGTCACTTAATAAAACGTAGATAACGAAATCTTCAGAAATCACAACCAAACAAAAATTAAGTCATATTTCTCTTTACACGAATCGAAAAGTCATAAACAGCGGATCATAGCCGAAATTACAATAACATTATTAATTTTACAACTGGAATTACCATTGCTTTGTATCATAAAAATGCCGTAATGTTATCTCGATGGTAAAAAATGTGCTTAGTGTGGGCGAGATGAGTATTGTTCGTTTAATATGGCATAATATGGTAATAATAGCGCCCGCGCAATTTGTTAACAACTTTAGGAGCATCAGAAATTACACACACAAATGTCATAACCGAAATATTGTAGGCAGCGGCTTGGCTCTGCCCCTGGCATTGCTGAAGTCCATGGGCAACGGTAACCACTCACCATCAGGTGGGCCGTATGCTCGTCTGCCTACAAGGGCAATAAAAAAAAAAAAAAACGCGATGTTAAAATTTTGCATTGTATTAGTATGTGCTTAGTGCGAGTTTTTTAACTTCTCGATCGCGTAAAAGTTAACACAAAGGACAATGCCCAAAAGTGGGCCCAAAAATGTCCAAACTATTTGGACTTGAAAAACTATGCCTTATTTTTTCACGTTGCTTGGCTTATGTATCAACATTTCTATCACCCCAGCATTGTTTTACAAAAAAATAAATTACTTCATTGATAACATCCGAAAACTGAGCACCATAGTTTTTAAATTCGCCAATAGGCAGACCAAGGACTTAGCCCATACAGCCTTATAGTAAACCTAAATGTTACCAAACGAAAGAGTTGTCTGTGAATTAAACAAGAAAAAAAATAAAGCTAATATTTATAATTCAATTCACAGACTTTTTAGTTTATTGAAAAAAACAGATTTCTCTTAAACCTGGGTGAGAATATAAAAATCGTTTTCTGAATATGAAACGATATTTCTTTGTCTATCAAATTAAGTTAAAACCATCATGACGCGACAACTTTTTTTAGGGGCCCAAATGCCCAAAGAAAATGGGCATTGTCCTTTGTATGGAGTTGGAACAGATTCCCTTCGTTTGCCACTAGGGGCGCTGTTCCAACTCCATACGAATTTGAGTTAACTTTTACGTGATCGATAAGTTAAAAAACTCGCACTAAGCACTAACTTCGTAGCGGGACGCACGGGTGCCTCATAGCAAAAACAGAAGCCATCACTGCTGACTCACAAATTATAACCAAGCTGCTGCACTAATAATGTAATACCAACACTCATTCATCTCGCTTGGGACGTGCAAATTAACATTGCACACATAATGACATGATTCGTGATAATGCGTTATCAAAATTGAATGGTAGATTTTGGGTTCTTTGTTGGGTCCTTGGTCGCGTGTCGAACGTACAATGAACATCATCTTGATCACATGTATTAGTATTTTGTTGTGGTTATTCATTACAATAACCCCTCGGTGAGTCGAGCGTTTATTACTGTATTAAAAGAAAAAAGTATTGGACCACTGTTATTATTTTTGCGGTAGGGGGCGACTGAAAGCTGTGTTTTTATGTTTAATCAAATTGATGTCAGCATTCTTTTGATTTTTTTTGTAGGTTTGCAGTAGCGAAGTTCTCTTTAATGCAATTTAAATACGTAACATAAAACCTGCATGTGCGTATGCAATTTTTATGTCCATGGGTCCGTGGGTCCGTGGGTCCGTAATCATATCTGCACCCGTCATTTGAGACAGGCGTCGATTTTGACATCCACGCTCCCTCGCTATTGGTCGGTTAGAGCATTTTAAATTCAATGTATTTATTTAGGTAGTTCAACAATGTATAATATCCATATTGACACTGTTAAACCAATCTGGATCGAGAGTATGAGGCAATAAAAGTCAAAAGAGTGGATTACCGTCGTCACAGAAACTAGCAGCATTGCCATCCGAGAACATAATGGCGATGTCTTCTGATGTGGACGAAGATACAGTAATCGTGATGGTGACGACCCTCATCTGTGAGGAAGTGACTAAAAAAAACATTACGTTTGATACTTCATCTCAAGAAGAGATCTCCTTCGCGTGGGCTTTGTGCTTTTTCTCTGATACAAACGGAAAAAAAACATCCAGAAAGATCACGTTCAGCTGAGGTTCCTCCTACTCCTTGCGTCGTGTTCCTCAATTATGAAGATCGTGACCTTTACGGAGCACTTTTGCTCGGAAGCTTAGAACTTGCGCTAGCATAAAAACTTGATGGACCTTCAGCTCGCCAATTGGTGTCTATAAAAAAATACAAATGCACAGAAACGAATTTACAATTATATTTGAAGTTAGCGGTCCGTGGTGACAAAAGTCGCGCGGTTTAGATATTGTGGTCCCGCATACCACGGAGGGTGCGACCCTCGCCGAGATTTGGAATCGTCGAAATTTTTGAGTCCTCGTTGAGTTTAAATTCTATTGTCACGGTTCGTTACGTGATACAGATTAACGAAATGTATGAAATTTCACACTGCACTAATCTATATATTAATACGTGAAGCAAAAACTTTGTATCCCTTTTTACGTAAATTGCGCGGACGGACGAGTATGAAATTTTCCACACTTATAGAGAATATAGAAGAGAAGTGCACAATGCTAATTTTTTTTTTAAATAATGCATAAAAGATACATTAAATCAATAAAGAAAACATTACACACACTACATACCATGTATTTGACGCACACACGCATGCATACTATTTATTGTCAAACTTTTGTTCATAACGTTTGTGGTCAAATTGAGAATAGATTAAATATTGTTTGTCTTTATTAATATTTTTTTATAGTGTAGCCTTGGCGAAATTTGTGATTATAGAAGTATAAAATACAATCATAATAGTGTACAAACTTACAATTCCAATTAATTATAGTCGAATTTCGACTACTGCGGGACCTCTAGTAAACTTTGATGTATAATTTAGTATGGATTGGCAGGTAACATCTAATATTTTTTATATTACATTATAGCGAATCGTGGATATAGGCGATGACGAAAACGAAATTAAAATGTAAAAAACAAAAAAAATTGTAAAAAAGCGTCTTATTTTATATAATGACGTCATAGTCGAAAAAACCAATACATATCCTATATTGAAATCCGCTTTACGCGTCAAGCGGTTCATTTCAAGCGCAGAAATTTATTAATCTATTTCTATAATATTATTAAATTAAATCAGACCCGCAAAATTATTTATAATTTGCGTAATTACTGGGGGTAGGACCTCTTGTGAGTCCGCACGCGTAGGTACCACCGTCCTGCCTACTTCTACCATGAAGCAGTAATGCGTTTCGATTTGAAGGAGGGGCAGCCGTTGTAACTATACTGAGACCTTAGAACTTATATCTCAAGGTGGATGGCGCATTTACGTTGCAGATGTCTATGGGCTCCAGTAACCACTTAACACCAGGTGGGCTGTGAGCTCGTCCAACCATCTAAGCAATGAAAAAAAAATTGTCACTTCGTGTTAGTTGTTATTGTTGTAAGTTTGATCTTGGTCATTATCATTATGAAAAGTATTTGATGCTTAACTTCTCAATATTTGGGCAACCAGGGTTACAACAAAAAATCCATTTTGATAAACGTTTGGGATACCAACTATATAAACGTCAATTATTATCAATCATCTACCCCAGTGATTCTGAACCTTTTTTTGTTGCGGCACATATTTAACGATTTCAAAATTTGGCGGCACACAAAGAAAAAGATAAAAATTATTTACTTACTACCGAATCACATACATTTGCCAATTTTAACGAAAGAAAAGGTGCAGTAACTACTATGCAACACCTTGTGAATCCCAACTATCACTAAAACAACACGTTTTGTACGCAGAAGTGGCAAGTGACTTGAGACATATTCCTATTGCTATGCACACCGCTTCATTATAATTTGGCACTAAGAAAAACCGCGTTGCAAAGCAAATAATAAAATAATTTATTTATTTGTGGATTTAAATATATATTCATGTTAAAAATATTTTTCATTTTAAATGATATAATTTAATAATATTAACATTATTATATATTTGCAAAATTTGGCGGCACACTTTTGAAATTTGGCGGCACACTAAAGTGCCGCGGCACAGTGGTTGAGAATTACTGATCTACCCTATTGATGAATAACCACGAACTAAGATACTCTTAAATACGCAATAAATTTCGTTTGCTTCATTCGATTAATAATTCATTAAACCGACCCAAGTCGGATATCGGCGAGGAAAAAGTACTCATTAAAAAAGTTTCGTATTCTCTAGTTAATTTCGTTCGAGTCGTGAGTTCCCATCGTCAGTACCGGGAGGAGTTCTCCTTTTGTCCCGGGATAATTGCGGGTACACCGGCTGAATTAACCAAATGAGGACGACACACCGCTACTTTCCTACACGCCTTTTGTACTATCAAGTCAAAAAGCTACAAAATTTTAATTAAACAAACAGAGTACCCTTATTGGGATGGTTGGTTGCTTGGTTTTCATTTAAAAAAAATACAGATTAATACAGATTACTAAAAACTAAATTATGATTTTTTCGATACTGATAGATGAGATTAAGAGGCGATTGCATGCAGCAGAGATGCGAATGTTGCGATGGATGTGTGAAGTAACGAGAATGGGTAGAATACGGAATGAATATGTTAGAGGAAGTCTGAAAGTGGCACCTGTGACAGAGAAGCTGAGAAGTGCGCGTTTGGGATGGTATGGACATGAGATGAGACGAAATGAAAAATGAGGTTGGTAAGAGAATGCTAACTATGAATGTGGAAGGATATAGAGGAAGAGGTAGACCTAAGAAGAAATGGATGGATTGCGTGAAAGACGATATGGGTAAGAGGGGAGTGAGCGAAGAAATGGTATATGATAGAAGCGTATGGAAGGAGAAAACATGTTGCGCCGACCCCAAGTGACTGGGAGAAGGGCAGGATAATGGTGATGATGACTGACAGATAAGATTAGACCAAATAGAAAACGTACCTACATGAATTGGCCTATGAAATTCAAATACAAACAAGACATCCTTGCCATTAGCTTCAAATCGAATTTATCCTGAGAACATCAGCACACAACTGTACAATTAAACAAAAGCAACTCGTGATCTGGATTCGCGCTCACGAAGCTGCCATTAGCGCAGCCGTGGGCGTAATTAAAAGACTCACAATACACGGACTGGTGAATTAAAAACAATTAACTCGGACCCGAATTGAGCACAATGGTCGTTTTGAGCACGGCGTGCGACTAGACGATGTTCAAATCGACTTAACGTCCTAGTATAGGGACCATATGGAATGGAAACATGGCGACTGAGATACGACTGTTGTTCGCGACTGTACACTCCCTTTGTTAGGTTCGTTTGGAATTTGAAATGCTTTGTTTAAAACTCTACTAGCACTGCAGTTCCGTACACAAGCAGTAAGCATGAACTTACATCCTAAATATCGAGTTTTTTTTTTAATTCAACGAATTGTGCATGATTTATATTTATTTCAAAAAAGTTCTGCGTAAATCAATTAAAATTTACACATATTACACATATTATGTTTTAAATTTATTCTTCACTGAGATTTTTGATATAATAAACACGACCAGCAGTACCCAGTTGGCCCAATCATTCCATAAACTAAGTTAGCCACATAGTTATAACCCGTCCGCGCGTACTTGAAATAGCCCCTTAGGCTACCAACAAATAGACAGGGGAAAAAATATTTTTTTTTTATTGCCCTTGTAGGCAGACGAGCATACGGCCCACCTGATGGTGAGTGGTTACCGTCGCCAATGGACTTCAGCAATGCCAGGGGCAGAGCCAAGCCGCTGCCTACCGCTTAATACTCTCCACAAGCCCCTTAGGATATTTCTCACAGAACCCAAAAATCTATTCGTCTTTCTAAATCCTGTGTCCATCTTTTAACTCGAATAACTTCCCTAGATCCCCATTAGATTAATTGTTTAATTGCACTATTGAATTAACGAATCGTGAAATCGATCACTTTCAATACAGAGTCGGTGTCAACATAAAAATCGTTGTGCGCTAATCGAGCCGTCAAATTGGGTTTTCAACGTTTAAGCTTATTTCGTGAAAGTGCTGATTCGCACCGACACCCTCTGTGCCGGGGTGTCGCTTCGTTTTTTTCGTCACGGTCACCAAATTCTATTACCGTCTCTCTTAATAGGTACGCTGTTTCGCTTTGTTCGTATCGAAATTTTATTTCTTGTTGAATACATCGTTCCGTCTTCCATTGGTGCGTGGTATGCTTTCATCTCCTTACGAATGTTTTCTATTTAATCATTGAAGCCTAGTGTTCCTAGGTTATTAGCTAAGTGACACGCAAAAGTCCACTGAGTTTCTCGCCGGATCTTCACACTCTTCACTGTTGTTAAAGCGGCTATAGTCCACATAGTAAGACGCCCGACAATACAAATGAAGTTATCGTGCGCAAAGCAAATTCTAAGAGCAAGTAATTTTTCAAGTATTTTTTCTAGGTTGGCTTAGCGCATGTTCAAGGTAAACTTCCACAATGAAGAAAAAACATTACGTAATAAAATGGAAATGGCAAAATCTACAAACCTGCTTTACTGGTGGTAGGACCTCTTGTGAGTCCGCGCGGGTGGGTACCACCACCCTGCCTATTTCTGCCGTGAAGCAGTAATGCGTTTCGGTTTGAAGGGTGGGGCAGCCGTTGTAACTATACGTGAGACCTTAGAACTTATATCTCAGGGTGGGTGGCGCATTTGCGTTATTAGATGGTAGGACGAGCTCACAGCTCACCTGGTGTTAAGTGGTAACCAGAGCCCATAGAGATCTTCAACGTAAATGCCGCCACTCACTTCGAGATATGAGTTCTAAGGTCATAGTTTTTATAGTACTAGTGACCGGACTGCGTCAGTCTCTAGTTTAAAACACAACCCGCATTTAAGTGAATTAAAAAAAAAAATTGAGATTTTTATTAAATAATCGAATGTTAACCCTAATGAGGGTAACGGGGTGTCATGTTCCGACACGCGCCACACAAAAGGATTTACTTTTTTACTCTCGAGTCCGGGGACCATTCATCGTTGCGGTCCTCGATTCGAGTATCGATTTTATCAATGCAATATCAGTTTACGAACCGAATAAATAGCTAAAAATTAATACGGTCTAAGATTACAAAGATACGAATCTAATTTTGGTTTAGTTTTTATGGTTTATGACGATAGATGATTTGTATAATCATAGCTAATTTAGATAAAAAATTTCAAAATTTTTACAAAGTTATTCGCCCAAATACGTGTGACAAGTGAAAACTATAATTAAAGTTCTTCTTCTTCTTAGTCGAATACTTCATTGCTGAAGGTCGTGTCCTTGAAAGCCCTTCGTGGCTCTTTGTACCCTCAGCTTCCATTTGCTTCGGTTTTCGGCTTCTCTCAGGGCGTTCGCAACAGAGAGTCCAGTGAGTGCAGTTATCTGATCCGACCTACGAATAAATAATAAATAGATCCGACCAACGGTTTGGTGGCCGGCCGGCCAAAGTTACTTTTACGGTATAAGGTCGCATTTTTCATCTTTCATTATAATATATAGTTACATAGTGCTTCTGACGTTTCCAATACATTACAGTTTTCGTGCCCATTATTGATAATTAAGGTATTATTCGTAGTCATTTGAATCAAAACTACCATCTACTTTTGTGAAATAAAAAAATCTGGTCTTTTGCCTTTGGTTCTGTGTGTAAATAATAAACGCGAAGATAAATCGTTCAACTAGTTTCAACTAGTTTTTTACTGCTTACATGGATGGACGAGCTCACAGCCCACCTGGTGTTAAGTGGTTACTGGAGCCCATAGACATTTACAACGTAAATGCGCCACCCACATTGAGATATAAGTTCTAAGATCTCAGTACAGTTACAACGGCTGCCCTACCCTTAAAACCGAAACGCATTACTGCTTCACGGCAGAAATAGATAGGGCGGTGGTACCTACCCGCGCGGACTCACAAAAGGTCTTACCACCAGTTTGAATATTACATAACGACGAATAATTCGTTTTGTCTACGACATGTTAATTTACCTTATCAAAACTTCAATGCGTACAATTCTAAATACATAGCTGGGTCTAACGATGTATTCCAACATGATTCCAACCCTTAAACAGCGACGAGCCGGGTCTCCCAGACACGGGCCAAAAAGTCTCACAAAAAAACACAGTGTGTGAATTCGTATACATACATCAAGGGCGACAATGGATCGGACTTTTTTCCGAGGCTCGATTTTCCCGTGGCTTTTTGAACTGAATTTTTTCACTCCATTCGTCCGTGTAGCCGGGCGTTTTTTCGCCCGTCAGTATTTTAGGGTTGCTACCGCTATTAGAAGGTGGAAGGTCGCCCATGCTATGGACCGACCAGATCAAGTCGGCAGTTGGCGGCTGTTTGCATGAGTGACCAGGCTCACCACAAGCCGGGAGGAGTGGCGATTGCTCGTGAGGCGCATAACATCTGCCCACAGCAATGATGCTGGATGACGACCACGATCGCTCTGACAAGAGTGATACGACATACGAATACCACTATTAGATGTCCCATGCGTTGGAATGATCAAGTGAAGTGACCTTACGTAAACCCTACTTAACGAATGCGTGCATCGAGCTTCAGTTCGCGAATTATTGAAAACAGCTATCAAGGCTATGAGTCAAGGGCGGATCCAGCTTTGGCGCCAGGAGGGGGTCACATAGTCAAATTTAGATGCGTTCGTTCCCAAACGTTTGCCATTATACAAAGTTGTTATATTATATTAAATTAATTAAATATTGAAGGTATGTAGTTACATAAAATCTGTATGGTGACAAAATATATAAATAAAATCATTATATTCAATTAGTGGTCCACCTTAATCCTGGAACCAGCTCAGGGGGTGGTCATGACCCCCATGACCCCCCCCCCTGGATCCGCCATTGCTATGAGTAAACAAGGATTCCACATGACCACGACTGCTATTCCAAGAGTAACCGACTATGATGATGACCACAATTAGCTGTTCAGTACTTCAGACTTTCTTTTGGCAGCAAGACCCCAATCGAGTAACATTTTAGGCTGCGATGCAATCTCGCGTTCCGATCTGATAAGAACGCTCTTAAATATTACAATTAAAACTTTAAACTCACGTTTGAGGGCGGATGGCGTACATGTCGTGATACCTAAGGACTTCGGTAACCACTTAACACCAAATTGTTCGCGTTCGGCCCATTTAATCCGATAAAAAAGTTTTCCAAATTTTCTGGTATAGAAAAATTAGATTAATCGTGCATTATTTCTAGCGCAGTTGGTTGTTATTACACTAAATAATTTAAACTGTACTTTGACAACCCTGTCTCATACACTAGTTGGTAATAAAGGCTTGTCCTCCCATTGCATGTCCAGCCGACAATGGTCATACAGACATATCGCACACCCTGGATAGGTTTATATGAATTCAATTAGTTGAAATTGAAATTTGAAATATTACATATTCGTATTTCTATAGTTTTTTTTATTCGTAGCGATATAACAGAATCTCAGACCTTTACTGTGACGGAAATAATGTGAGCGTGTTAAATAGAAATTTACGTCTGAGTCTCGTTTATTCTTTATTTCCTAATCGTTCAGATTAATCAATGCAAAACCATGCAGTATTAGAAATGTCGGAAATATCCCAGCGCGAAATTAAACCAGAACAGCTATTTTAATTTTTATCAACTATGAATTAATTGTCGATCGAAATACCTATTTAATACACGGTGCACTTGTAGCACTTGTGTGATCGAAGTATTACGCAAATTTTTATTAAACAAATAAGTGCTAATATTTTCAAAAAATGCCTATAGCAGAGCGGTAATGCATCTTCTAATGATAGTATAACTACACTCACCACCGCTAATCAAAATATTTGAGTAAAAATGAAATTGTTAATTTGGATAGATGACATCATCGGGCTTTTGCTATAGAATGGTCACTCTCTTACCACAATACACTTGGTATTCGACCTCATTTATATCTATAGCTGCAGTCTTCACTAACCGTTCCACACGAAGCCTGTCTCCATGAAAAAAATCGGTTGTCTGTAAAGTCGGTTTACTGACGATAGTTGAACGTGACAACGTCATAAGAAAATACGCCTCAGAGCGAGGTAACGCCGCATGAGTCATGTTTTTTTTCGTGCGTGCAGCCGGCTCCATCGAATTATAAGACGTTGTCACGTCAAAAGTACGTAAGAGTAAGTAAGAGTTTTCTTAAAACGGAAAGTTCACGTAAAGTACGAAGACAATGGGGCTGGATTCGCGCAAGCGTCAGTCGAGAGGCATCCACAATGTCAAAAGCGCACGGATCTCGTTGAACGCCGATAAAACCCTCTCGGTACGTGATTATATCGCGAAATGTCAAAGTGCAAAGATCGGCCCTTTGTTCGCGAGTGTCACTCGCTGCGTTCATTCACAAGAATCGGTAAGCTTGACAGACAATTATAACTGACTTAGTATAAAATATGGAGCATCTCTATGAATTAACAAAAAATGTGCAAAACATTTTATATTAAGAAGTCTTTAAGCGTAATTCTGGTGATAATGGTGAAAGGACCTCTTGTGAGTCCGCACGGGTAGGTATGACCACTATTTCTGAAGCAGTAATGCGTTTCGGCTTGAAGGGTGGGGTAGCCGTTGTAACTATACTGAGACCTAAGAACTTATATCTCAAGGTGGATGGCGCATTTACGTTGTAGATGTCTATGGGCTCCAGTAACCACTTAACACCATGCAATAAAAAAAATAAAAAAATAAGATTAACTGGTGGTAGGGCGTCTTGTGAGTCCGCACGGGTAGGTATCACCTTTGAAGGGCGGGGCCACCGTGGTACTGTATGACCTCCAGTGCACCAGGTGAACTGTGAACTCGTCCAACCATCTAAGCAATGCCGTCTACTTACAGAGGCAAAAGTATAATAAAGTAATTATATTAGGATAAATAAATTAAATATTAATGGAATTAAATTTATCCGATATAGCAAGCAGAATAAGCATGACAATCACCAACCAAGGTTCGATTAGTTAATTTCGATTTTGTAATTCAAACGAAACAAAGTTAAAGTGGACACAATGGCTTTAAAGTTTCGTTTAAAAAAAAATAAAGGTTGTCAAAGTGCAAAGATCGTCTTTTGTTCGAGTGTCAGTCAACCCTCCTCGCGATGTGTTCATCCATCATAAAGTCGCTGGCGGCATGTGTAATGCGGTGTTTTTGTCTAAATATATGAGGGTTTTTTCCACTCTCGATAGGGTTGTGACGCACGTTGTTTTGATAAACGTAAGTTTCAGGAAATTTATGATTTTTTGGTATAAATTTTCATGCAACGCAATCTTTTGTTCGCCGTAAAATCCTCAACTTTACTTGAAAACTAGCGACACGTCCTCGCTTCGCTGCGGAAACATTAAATTTTATTATTGACCGGCGAGTCCCGCCATGTTGCGCGCGGTACGACAATAAATGCGGTTGACGCCCCGGAGCGAAGCTAGTCTAAAAAAATTCGCCTAAGTTACTCCTTATAACATCAGCTACCTGTCAGTGAAAGTCCCGTCAAAATCGGTCCAGCCGTTCCAGAGATTAGCCGGAACAAAAAGACAGACTGACAAAAATTGTAAAAAATATTTTGTTGGTGTATGTACTGTATATATAGGTATATTCATATGCATGTAGTAAAAAGCGCTTATTTCAATATTACAAACAGACACTCCAATTTTATTTATATGTATAGATAATCAATCTTTATACAATACTAATGTGACTTCGACCTCATGTGTCAAGGTGGTCTATGAGCTCCGACAACAACGCGGAGTGGAATATATGGAAACATTTTTAGCATACCAAATGTGTAATTTTTCCGCTTATATATATTGACTTCCGATATCAATGACAATTTCATTGCACCCTGTATAATTTTTTTAGCGCGCTCGTAATACAAAATTCACCGATCTAATGTACACATACGCACACACATTAAAAAAAAAACAATTAATTTCACTTGCCAATAGCTTAAAAGACCGAATTACCAAGCTTTGTCAATGTTTAAAAAAAACACTCGCTAAATAATACCTACGTGTAAATACGCGATAGATTTAGGTTCTAATCTAGCCATTAAAAAGGGTCAAATGGAACCTAGCGTGTGATTTACTTCCCCATAAGTCTTGGCTAATCCTTCCGCGTGCCAGCGCTATCGCCGTCTCGCTCTATACACCGAACAAGTTTACGGCCGCCATAAAGACCATCTCTGATGTATATTCGCATGTTTGCTTACTTGCTACCTTGCTGTGAATAGTAAAACTGTACTGACTGCTATCAATTGAATTTTTTTTTATTGCTTAGATGGGTGGACGAGCTCACAGCCCACCTGGCGTTAAGTGGTTACTGGAGCCCATAGATATCTACAACGTAAATGCGCCACCCACCTTGAGCAACGGCTGCCCCACCCTTCAAACCGAAACGCATTACTGCTTCACGGCAGAAATGGGCAGGGTGGTGGTACCTATCCGCGCGGACTCACAAGTGGTCCTACCACCAGTAAATATTGTGCACAACGATGGCGCCCTTTAATATTTTTTTATTAAATTTTGGTTTTTGATTGAAATTTTTAGCGGTAGACAGCGGCTTGGCTCTGCCCCTGGCATTGCTGAAGTCCATCGGCGACGGTAACCACTTTCCATCAGGTGCGCCGTATGCTCGTCTGCCTACAAGGACAATAAAAAAAAACCAGAAAAAAGGTTGCAATTTTTTTTGACCAAATCAAAAATCGCTCAACATTAAAAATATCGCTCAAAAACGAATTACTCCAGTATTTGCCACTGGGTTATGGGTACCAAAAAACACACATTCTAAATAAACTTCCCTTAACGATGGTAGGGCTTTTCGTGAACCGGGTAAGGTACAACGGTCAGTCCTATTTTTGTCGCGAGGCAGTCATGCCTCCCGGTTAGACGGGGGAGGGGGGGTCAGCTGCTATCATACAATAGAGACTCACATCTCAAAGTGGAGGGCAGCATTCACGTCCACGCTCCAAAAACAATACTAGTTAGACCGTGAGTTCATTCACCCCTCTATGCAATTTAAAAACAAAACTACCCACATCCTGTACCTAGACATCTTTAGAGATGCTAACGTCGAAGTCAGATTATACTAACCGTCCACTGAAACAACGAGGCGATGAAATCTAATTAGTAACATCTACCCTCACTCTTTGATTTATATTCATATTTAACAGATATTGTATCGGCGGGTAGGTCTCACCGCCCCGCCCCAACTTTTGTGCCGCACAGCATTCCCGTTTTACGGGCGGCACAGCTCTTAAACAATATAAATAAGTTCTTCTCTAAGTTCAGAGTTAATATTTCAAGGCGTCGAGTGTTCGCATTGTACTGTCACTTGGTAGGAAAAACTATGGCAAACTGCACCTAATTTGTTCCTTTCCACTTCTTCCTTCCTTTCCATCAGAATCTATATACATATTAATACGTGAAGCAAAAACTTTGTATCCCTTTTTACGAAAATTGCGCGGACGGAGGAGTATGAAATTTTCCACACTTATAGAGAATATAGGGAAGGAGTGCGTGCACAATTTTTTTTTTTTTTTTTAAAATGCATAAAAGATACATTAAATCAATAAAGAAAACATTACACACTCTACCATGTATTTGACACACACATACATACATATAATTATACTCTTTGTTTATTGTCAATGGTCAAACTTTTGTTAATGTTTAAAGTCTGTGATCAAATTCCGAATAGATTAATATTGTTTGTCTTTAATGTTATTTATCTATAGCGTAAGTTTCGGCGAAATCTGTGATTATATTATAGACATATAATAGTATTTGACAATAGAACCATAATAATGTTTAAACATACAATTTTAATTAACATTATAGTCGAATTTCGACTACTGCGGGACCACTAGTATCAATAATCGTGTGACAAATTTTAGCTTACAACAGTGTTTTATCCCTTTCATACGTGTTTCCAGATAATTTTAAAATATGAGGCGCCTAACTATTAGTCTATCGCATTACAAATAAGGCTAAATATATTTAATCATTGTTTATCGTGTATTTAATGAAAATTCTTAGCCAATAAACCACGGTCAACGCCGCTTCACACTTTACGCACTTTCGATAACACAACAGTGAGATTTTATAAGCCATTTGTATTCGTCGCGTATCTTATTTAGATAAAAGCTCAAATATTCTGAATTTCCGTGTTATAATGCCATCGATTAAGACAAAATAAAACGTTTTTATTGTGAGTTTTTATACGGTTTTAAATAAGTCGATGATGTTTCTTTTAATTGGTCCACAATATTTATAACTTCCTTTCGTAACGGTGGTTGCCGAGAAAAAAAGAAAGAGAAAATGAATAAATATGTACGTACATTGATTCTCAATTAAAACATAAATTTGAAAAACAAAGTCTTTAAAATTCAAATATGCCGAATTTTTTTCGTCACTAATTATATCGTTCTCGATTTGATAGAAAAAAAAAACTTAGCCAGTAAATTCTGAAATAAATTAATAGTTTTACTATTTCTTATTTTACTGAATCTATATATTAATACGTGAAGCAAAAACTTTGTATCCCATTTTACGAAAATTGCGCGGACGGAGGAGTATGAAATTTTCCACACTTATAGAGAATATAGAGAAGAAGTACACAATGCTAATTTTTTTTTTAAATAATGCATAAAAGATACATTAAATCAATAAAGATAACATTACACAACCAACATGTATTTGACGCACACACGCATGCATACTATTTATTTATTGTCAAACTTTTGTTCTTGACGTCTGTGGTCAAATTGAGAATAGAATAAATATTGTTTGTCTTTATTAATATTTTTCTATAGTGTAATCGTGGCAAAATTTGTGATTATCTAATATATAAAATTCTCGTGTCACAGTTTTCGTTGCCATACTCCTTCGAAACGGCTTGACCGATTTTGATGAAATTTTTTGTGCTTATCCAGTATCTATGAGAATCGGCCAACATCTATTTTTCATCCCCCTAAATGTTAGGGGTAGTCCACCCCAAAATTTTTTTATTTATTTTTTAGACAAAATTTTTCATTTCTATATTTTTATGATACAACATACAAAAATACATACAATCCTCAATTTTCACCCCTCTACGATCAACCCTTATTTTTTATTTCCTAATTAAAAACTTTAAAATTTTTTGCGAGAATTTTGTTTGTATTTTGTCATGACTTAAAATAAAAAAAATTATATTACTCTCAATTTTCACTCTTATACGATCAACCCCTATTTTTCCATCCCGATCAATATTTTTTTTATTCTATGCACAGATCCGCAATAAGGTTGCAAGATGGCAATCAAATATTATAATTGTAGTACGATAAACTCTTATTCAGAGTTTATAATTTCAAGTTCCTTTAATTATGATTTTTTTTAATTGAATTTGATCTCCCGCCCTCGCCGGTCGACTACTGATCAACTATCAATCGATCAGCTATCCCCGCCAGGTGTCACCACTCATCCAGCAAACATCACGTAGTAGGGATGAGGACGAAGCCGGTCTCCTGTCTTACTTACTCACTATACATCATAGATTATACACTTAATATATTTGAGAGCTATACAATACTATACATTTTTCAGCCATGTTTTTTGGTTTTATTTGTGTATCATTAGTATGTTCAGTAGGTCTGACAGTCGGCTACTATCTATTTTTCATACCCCTAAGTGAAAAGGGTTGTCGACCCCAAACATTTATTTTTTATTTTAATTTTTTGGATATTTTTTTTTGTTTACAATGAGGTATTATGTGGTTAAATGAGGTTTTTTTTTCTACAGTAGAATTTCCCTAGAAATCTTATTTAAGGCAACACAACGTTTGCCGGGTCAGCTAGTAGAAGTATATAAGTCTTTGAAAATAGAATCATAATAGTGTACAAACTTATAATTTCAATTAATTATAGTCGAATTTCGACTACTGTGGGACCACTAGTATAGTATTACTTACTGACTGTTTATTAAAATCTATTAAAAAGAGGATGTATTCCACAAGCTATACACCAACGGTAAAAAAAAAACAATTTTCTGTCAGTAAAATCTAGACCATACTGAACTAGAGTTGTTTTATTCAAAGTTCGCGCCCATTCACATGGAGTTATTCCGGTATCACTCGACTTTATATCCATGACACCTGATGGGTTCTATTATAGCACTGTCCTGAACTCCGCGGACCTCGCTATCAGTGACACCTTGACACCGAGAGTCTCCGAGACCGGTGTATTGTGTCTAGTGACATTATGACCCACTTACAAACAGAGTGCGTACGTTATTGTTCTTTTGTATGGCTTCAAATTAAATGTTCGTTTAGAAATACGGAAAACTATATTTAGAAACAATTCATCAGTTCGTAGTAATCTTCTATATAATATATAAAAATGAATTGCTGTTCGTTAGTCTCGCTAAAACTCGAGAACTGCTGGACTGATTTGGCTTATTTTGGTCTTGAATTATTTGTTGAAGTCCAGAGAAGGTTTAAAAGGTAGATAAATATGAAAATATTTGGAATTAAATAAAAATAACAATTTCGTTTTTCCTTTGATGTGTCCCCCCCCCCCCCCCCGTCAGACGGATTCCTTTTGTTTGTTTTAAGTTTATTTTATACAAAAGTTTAGGTATTTTATGTATAGATAGATAGAGGCACTACAGAGTCTGCCGGGTCAGCTAGTTTTACATAAAACTTATTCAGATTAGATAGTAGTAAATTAGATGTACAACCAACTGGAGATAAGTATCTTTAATGTAGCTTATTGATATCGTAACGTAAACGCCTCCATCCGAATTCTAACACCACGTGGGAGAATAAAAATTATCTCGTCCTTAAAATCAAAACGCATTACACTTGTAATAATCACATATAAAAATTCAAGCAATAAAATCCATTAACACATCGTTAACAAAACTAAACAGTGTAATACAATCCGGTAGCCCGTACATACATAATGTCTAATTAATTTTATTTAACGTTAAGTGCGATTGTAACCGAATGCGACGTCAATCGGACGTGTCGTAAAGCTATGTCGAATGGAACCGGTAGCGCCACCCGTTGCGTTGTTTATGTCGTGCGATGCCGAGATAGCGGAGATGCGGCATTACGAAAGGTTTCGTTAGTAAGAAATCTCTGAAAATATGTGTTTTTATTTATTTATTGCTTTGATGGGTGGACGAGCTCACAGCTCAGGTGTTAAGTGATTATCGGAGCCCATATACATCTACAACGTAAATGCGCCACTCAGTTTGAGATATAAGTTCTAAGGTCTCAGTATAGTTACAACGGCTGCTCCAACCTTCAAATCGAAACGCATTACAGGGTAGAAACACGCAGGGTGGTAGTACCTACCCGTACGGACTCACAAGAGGTCCTACCACCAGTAATTACGCAAATTATAATTTTGTGAGTTTGATTTTTATTACACGATGTTTTTTTTTATTGCTTCACATTAGAAGTCAATCTTGAACATTTGTTGAGTACGTAGGTACTTCATTAGAAAAATTGGTACCCGCTTGAGATTCGAACACCGATGCATCGCTCAACACGAATGCACAGGAAGTCTTTATCCTTTAGGCATGACAACTTCTATGTCTACCGCGAAGCATTTATGTGTTTGACGTTTGTTTATAGAAAGGTTAAAAAGTGAGACAACCTTCATTTTCATTTGTAAATATAATAATTTGATTCAAAAACAAAATTAAATTAATTTTGTGTTAACACGGAGCAAGCATATATAAGGTTTATTTTTATTATTTAACTAACACCCGAGTCAGCACGTGGCAACAGTAACAAAAATCCTGCAGGATACTGTTGAAAAAAAAAGGCATTGTTACAACAACAAAACCTATTTACAAATACTCTCGCGCCCGCCCACTCAAAAGGTGTTTATTTAAAAAAACCTACACACACACAATAGTCTTGTCACATTTTTGTTACTTTTCGCGCCATTTAATGCTATTTCGTGCCATTATGAATCAGCTTTATTGCGCCAGCAACATTGCGTGCTGCAGCCTTAAATCCTGTTCGAATTTTGAATTCTATGGAATACGATTTTAAAATTTATATTTCGAAAACCAAGAGCCACGCTATGCTATGTGACCGTTTTTTTTTTTGTTGTAATTCGGACACGTGTTTGTGGATGCCGATGTCCAATTTGTGTCTATTGATGCCATACTATATTTATAAAAAAATACAATGAAGCTTTTACGTAATAGCATTATGTTTAATACAATTCTTTTCAATAATAAATGTAAAATATAAATCGTTACCTAAATGACGATAATCTTTCAAGAACAAGATAGGTAGAAGTCTTACATCCTTTTTGGGTCGGTGAAAATTACATAAATTGCTTTGATGGTTTTTTTGTTGATAAACAGACAAATTCACGATTAATCATAGCGAATCATTACGCGAATGTCACCACTCACGCTTATCCTTGAGTCCTGCCTGAGCCCATGCTCGCCCATCCAACCTGGCGAAACTCAAAACTCCTCGGGGCCTCCATAACTTCAAAAAGTATTTTTAATAAAGTCACATCTTCATTTATTAACTATAAATAATTTCTTCTTTAATTATAAGTCAGTCAATTTATAACTACAAAATTCTACTTGAAAAACTGTCAGTACCATCTCAAATATCGCGAGCATATCGACGAAACATTAACAAACACATTGCGAACAATTTTAACAACAAAATCAAGTAAGTACACATCTCGAAACGCGATAGAGCAAGGGCGTTCGAGATAGGAATCTGGTGACAAACACGGGGTCCTATTGTGGCCGCTAAATTTGTAACGTCACCGATATCTACGCTTAGATTTTATTGTAACGAACGCAAGTAGATTATAATCTAGATTTGTAGAGTGTCTCAATAATACTCTTTATTATGTTCGAACGTAGCGATTTAAAAAAAAAATGTGTTATTTCGTGTCAACATTCTATAATTGAACCCATTTCGTCGTCGCGGTTACGGATCCCGTAATGTTTGATATTAAATTAAAGAAGTTAATAATACCTTTTTACTAGTTACCTTCCTTACGATTTACCTAGTGTCAAACGGCTAATCTATGTATCCACTCTACCACAGCAATAACGTTAAACCTAGAGACGGGAAGTGATAGTGGTTTTCCAACCAAAATAGGCAGTTTGATACTCTTCCTTTTGCATGCATTTAGACGATAAAAAATATTTGATTGACAAGTTCTAAAATTAAAAATATTTTTGTAAACATATTAAATATTATATAAAAAATTATCTAATACCTTCATATTGAATGCGTTTAAGCGTCGCTTATAATAAGATTCGGGTCTGCAAAGAGCCATTATGTGTATTCGTTCTTTGTACGGTTTAAGTCGGATCATTCTATCGAGATACGTTTGCCGACATCAATGAAATGTAAACATCTGTCGTACGCCTACTTTCTACGTCATATTTGTTGGCTTTAAAAGATAGGTTATTTTGGAAAACACGTTTTTAAAACAGATATAATATATAAATTTATCTACATGTATATCTACATTTTATTTTAAAATATTTTATGGCACAAACTTCTACCCCGTCAAATAACATAAAATATGAACTCAAGTCGCCTATGGACAGTAATCTAAAACGAAGATTTGTAATAGTCAAAAGGACTTTTTTTTATTGCATAGATGTGTGGACGAGCTCACAGCCCACCTGGCGCTAAGTGGTTACCGGTGACCATAGACTTTGTAGTCGTCGTGGCCTAACAGATAAGACGTCCGGTGCATTCGTGCTGAGCGATGCACCGGTGTTCGAATCCCGCAGGCGGGTACCAATTTTTCAAATGAAATACGTACTCAACAAATGCTCACGATTGACTTCCACGGTGAAGGAATAACATCGTGTAATAAAAATGAAACCCGCAAAATTATAATTTGCGTAATTACTGGTGGTAGTACCTCTTATGAGTCCGCGCGGGTGGGTACCATCACCCTGCCTATTTCTGCCGTGAAGCAGTAATGCGTTTCGGTTTGAAGGGTGGGGCAGCCGTCGTTACTATACTTGAGACCTTAGAACTTGTATCTCAAGGTGGGTGGCGCATTTACGTTGTGGATGTCTATGGGCTCCAGTAACCACTTCACATCAGGTGGGCTGTGAGCTCGTCCACCCATCTAAGCAATAAAAAAAAATAAAAATAAAAAAAAATATATATATATAGACATATACAACATAAATGCCGCCACCCACCTTGAGATATGAGTTCTAAGGTCTCAGTAAAGTTACAACGGCTGCCCCACCCTTCAAACCGAAACGCATTACTGCTTCACGGCAGAAATAGGAAGGGTGGCGGTACCTACCCGTGTGAACTCACAAGAGGTCCTACCACCAGTAAACTACCACAGTACTATACTACTATAGTAGTACAGTAAATTCTACTCTTGACAGAATACTAAAAGAAAACGGCGCCAAATTTAGATTAAGCGCAAATTTAACACATTCGTCCACTAGCTACTTTCTATTGCGAATTCGCGAACTAAAAACTTTCCAAAAGCAAACGAATCTATTTCGCCAATATGTTTTCCATTTTTATTAAGCTGTTACATATCTATCTATCTGTTACAAATCTTTCGTCTTACGAAACAGTCGCTTTATACTTTAAATTCATATTTATCGTCGCATTAACGCAACAAAAACACCCACCGAAACATTTAACACGTGCTACAAATTCCTACAAAAAAAAAAAAAACTTAAAGCATCTTAAATGACCGATGAGAATTGATTCACAAAAAAGCCATAGATCAATAAACACCCGCATACGGTGTTTATTAAGCGACAATTATTTTATTTTCGTATAATAATAAAAGCGAGGACCGAATGCGGGCAAACGATTCAACTATTTTATTTATCACCCTTTACTTTGGATTGATTAAATGGGATAGGATTGGTCATGGTTCTGTCTTCGACATTGCTCGCTTTGTGAGTCCAATGTTTAAAAACATTCGATTGAGCCCTAATAAATTACTTAGTTACTTTGGGTATGATTTCATGATTGCCTTTTAACAGATTCCCGAAATGAAATAGTCCTATTTAGGTTAAACTTTGGATTGATTAAATGGGATAGGATTGGTCATGGTTCTGTCTTCGACATTGCTCGCTTTGTGAGTCCAATGTTTAAAAACATTCGATTGAGCTCTAATAGAAATTACTTAGTTACATTCGGTATGATTTCATGATTGCCTTTTAACAGATTCCCGAAATGAAATAGTCCTATTTAGGTTCAACTTTGACTTCACGTATCAAGTCGGGCAGATCATCGACTTATTTACCAGAAACAAAACTGGTGAAATATTTAAAGTATCTGCACGCTAATATGCTTTTTTTCTACGTTTTTCGCTAGTTGCATCGAGGTATGTTCATCTATGTATCGGAAGTTTCCAAACTAATATTCGCTAATTTCCAGATCTCCGATTAACTTCAAAATTTTTACAAACTTATCAAAGACCAATAATAATACAATAACCGTACTCGTTTGTCCTAATGTGACCAGGATCACTAGAATAATAATAAAATAGTTCGGGTTGTTTGTTAGTCAATCATGATTCTTTAGTTAGTTCAATTTTTTTTTAATTGGTTACATTTAGCATTGATATGAAACTGACGATATAGACGTTGGTTCAGTGGCGCCGTCCACGGGCCGCGACCGTTCATTACACTGATGGAACATTGATTCAGGAGGTCAAATCTGTTGACACCGATACTATTCAACTTCCAGCGAACGCGTGCTGACTATAATATTGGGTGAAGTGTTTTTGATTGGGCGTTTACGAGGTACGCTGTGTTCATTTCAAAACGTATATATTCCAATGTATGTGGAATCTCATCATCATGTCTTAAGGCAGACCGCAATGGACTACGTCATGCTATGTGCTCGTCGTAAACCATTAATAGTAATTTGTTACTAATTTATTTATTTAGTTGCGCCAACAAAGTGATCATCAATACAAAACATTGACAAATTGACAGTAAGTATAGTTGCAATCGACAGTGCAATAGTTGGCAACATCATGACATTAGAAAAGTAAAAATACAATGATTAATTTCAAGAAATATGAAATCCGGAATAATGTTATGTCAATAACGCTGTCCAAAACCGGGAACAGTAGGCCTATATAATATTTATTTGGAGCCGAAGTCAGTTTCCTGGTCTCTTAGGAACAAAAAATACTGGACTCCCTTTAAACATTTAGAACATTTTTTCTAATGAAATACGTACTCAACAAATGTTCACGATTGATTTCCACGGTGAAGGAATAACATCGTGTAATAAAAATGAAACCCGCAAAATTATAATTTGCGTAATTACTGGTGGTAGGACCTCTTGTGAGTCCGCGCGGGTGGGTACCACCACCCTGCCTATTTTCTGTCGTGAAGCAGTAATGCGTTTCGGTTCGGAGGGTGGGGCAGCCGTTGTAACTATACTCGAGACCTTAAAACTTATATCTCAAGGTGGGTGGCGCATTTACGTTGTAGATGTCTATGGGCTCCAGTAACCACTTAACGCCAGGTGGGCTGTGAGGTCGTCCACTCATCTAAGCAATAAAAAAAATATTTACAATTCAACTGACGATTAAAACTTCGCTCCGGTCGAATTTGATTTGTTTTTAAGTGCGCGTTCATCGTGTATCGTTCACGAGACCTCATCGTTGCGGTCCGTTCAATTGTACGCGCCCGGTCCATTGTTTACCGTCGGGGTCGTATCAATTAAAATATATTACATTGTTACTGTTTACAGGGTTAACTCGTACCTATATCGGTTCAAGCTTCGATTTTGTAGCTCCAAATATTTAATACTGACGACCCGCTCTCGCTTCGGTGAGGGAACTGTAATTTACTATTGATTATGAAAATAAAATTGCAGATTTTTTTTTCTACTTACTTAACACCTATCGTTATATTTTGGATGATTCACACTATATCCTTATAAATTATAAAGCCTATGTCTGATTCTGATGTGTAGGCTATATTATTGTATGGTTTCATCAAAATAGCGGTAGGCAGCGGCTTGGCTCTGCCCCTGGCATTGCTGAATTCCATGGGCGACGGTAACAACTCACCACCAGGTGGGCCGTATACTCGTCTGCCTACAAGGGCAATAAAAAAAAATCATTCAGTACTTTTTGCGTGAAAGTGTAACATATATTCTTCCATACATTCTTACAAACTTTCGCGTTTATAATATTATATAGTAGGAATGAATAAATTCTGCGATACAACCTGTCGTTAGCGCATCCCTGAGAAAACGTATAAATCATGCTTTATTCAATTCAATTAACATTAATTTTATTGAAGAATGTTCATATCTACGAATCGTATAAAGATCAACTTTTGAAATGAATCTATAGAACACATAGGTTAGTAGATGATAAATTATTATTGTTATCGGTAGCAATGAATCGCGGAACCACAGAACGAGCAGACTAATCCTTTCCGGTGTCTTCCCTCGTAATAAAAACGCATAAACATAATAGCCCGTGAACGGTCGCAGGCACTCTTAATGCGATTACACTCCTAGCGCATTTCGGTACATTACAAACAAACTGGGGATGTCAGATGCGAATTTATATTGGCGAATTACAAATACAAATATTTTATATACACATTTAACGAAACCTTTCAATTTTTTGATTTACTTTTTAAAGTAACTGATTTTTTTCTGTTTCTCAATGCTTATTTTCACTTTAGATCCGTTAATTGATATAAAATCATAGTGAAAACTGTTAACCCCTATATAGAATAGGGAAATAATGATAGGACGATATGATGGTATTAATAAAAACAATTTCGCTTGGGAACATTCAATTAATTAAACAATATGGGTATAGGTAGAGGTCCCAATCGATGGTCGGACCAAATAGCGGAGGAACTGAAAATACCTGTCAGTGACGCACTCCATCAAGCTACAGAACGGGATCGATGGAGACAGCTGTTTGACGGAATCGGATGGAGTCACGATCCTCAGCAATGAGGGACCTATTGAAGAGAGAAACAATATGGAGCACTTTGAATAGTCACGACATAAACTCATATCGAAATGTGAAAGTGCTTTTCAAACATGTACACGATTTGCCGATAAAACAATACAAATAATTATCACAATCACGTCGCATCAAATGGCAACCCTGAAACTGCAATCATTATTATTTTTTCTTATATTAATGTACAAGAAATGGCGCGCAAACAAACCACTATGGCGATAGAAAGCAGACGCGTCAGATGCGCGAAATTAGCTTTGTAACTTATTCGTTATTATATTACGCTTAATTCTTATGAGACGCACTTATTTGGTTTCGTAATCACGACTCGATGTTATATCAGTGGGAACATTTAAAAGCAGTAAAGTGAATGTCGAAAATAATATCATTAATATGCCTTAACATGTTGACTGCCGTGTAGGTCAGCGGTGCCCTACGTGGGGCACTAAAGTAATTATGTCGATTTCTGTCTTCGATCTTCTTACTAAGGTGCTAGAATATCCAGTAGACTCTAGGAAAGACGAATCCGAAGATACTAAGATACATACATTAAAAACAAAAAAGACAAAGGCAATTCCGGTGCTTACTAACAGAAATCGACATAATTACTTCAGTGCGCCACGTAGGGCACCAGTGACCAACACGGCAGTCAAAGGGTTAATAGGCCTTTTTTATTTATCATAGCAAGAGCTGCGAGAGCTCTACAGAAAACCTAAAAAGAAAAAAAAAATCAATTACAAATTACCTAAACTTATTAATTGTCGAATAATTAAAAATACATACACTTTATATACTTATATGCATAAAGTTCAATGGACATTAACTGCCATTGTTTGTGGATGTGCGAATGAGATAATGAGATGCTCGTTCTCTTTCTAATATAACATTATAATATTTGTTACGTCATATTACAACTAAGCGAGAAGCTGTCACAGATCTTTTCTCTCCATTAAGGATGAATTCTACTAATTTGAAGAGTATTATGGGTGTCAAATGATACAATATTGATTGAGGCCGCGACCTCATGCCTCGAACTGAGTAGGTACCCATTCAATACCAAGTCAGGTATGAACTCGTTGACTTGTCCACAACAAATGCCAGTACTTTAGATATGCAAACAGAGCGTATTTATTAATTGAATGTACATTACGAAGCAGTTTTAATTGACACAATATCCGCAGTACTTAATTACTTTAGTGTTAAAGTCGGATTGTAGCTTGATTTTATTTTCCGAGAACTTCTACATGTTCTAAACTTTAAATTGACTGACTTCATTTTTATTGTCTTTCGGTCGCCATACAAGCCACCAGATGGTAAGTGGTTACCGTCGCTCATGGAAGTCAGCAATGCCAGGGGCACAGTCAAACCTCGAGACTTTATCTACTAGAGTTTTTTTCGAACCTATGCTGATAGTCTTGAGAGGGTATATCAGCGTTATCCTAGCGTGTAGGTGAGCTCTCGGGACTCAAACCGGATGTGTCGCTAACACTGGCCCTAGCAAGAGCAGTGCTTCGCAGAATTTACCACCGGTTCGGAAACGCGCTGAGAAGATCCGGCGAGAAACTCAGTGGGCTGTGTCTGTGGGTTAATTTACTCGTCGAGCCCTTCGTCGCAAGCGACGGGTTCGACGGGGACGGTGACCATTGCTTGTGGTACCTAAAAGCACCGTTAATGGATCGGGAGGACCGTAATGACGTGTTTAGGGCGACATCGACTGTTTACCATTCTGCCCACCAGATCGAGTATGGTTCAACCAAAGTTAATATACACAGAATATATTTTTTCCGGCGAGAAACTCAGTGGGCTGACTACAAGAGTAAAACATTTTAATGAGCCATCATATCACGACCCTTCTGGTGTTAAGTGGTTACCGGAACCAGCTGACCACGTAAATCACCACGTAACCCACCACGTAAATCACCACATATATTTCGGCAGACGCAGACTGAACCTACGGTACCTACCCGCGCTACCTTTTGCAATTACGCAAATTAAAATACCAGTCAATGAAACCAAAAATTGTAAAACCGCTCAAAACATGATTATTGCTTAAAACGTGGTACGTGACATTTAAAACATTTGATTAAGGATTGTCTCGGTGGTGCGGTAGTTTGCGCTCCTAACTGTTGCGTTGAGGGTTGGGGGTTCGATTCCCACATCGGACAAACAATTTGTGATGAACAGGTTTGTTTGTTCTTTGTCTTGTTGCTTATCTATACTAATATATAAATCTACAGTGATTTTTATGGATGTTCCGTTATAATTACTGAACCATGCATCCGATTGACTTGAAACTTGGAATCCATGTTGAAAATACATGTACGTACTTAATAGGCTAATATTTATATGAGTGTTCGACCCCTTAATAATAATGACAATAAATAATAATGTTAATTTTAAATGCCCAGCGAAGAGGGCGAGTACAGCTAGTTATAGTATATACGTATATATTTATAGATATCTGTATAAGTATGTTTGTTAGTCCCATAACACAGGGAATCCTAGACTGGGACCGTGCGTAATTCGGTCAAAAAAAAAGAATCTACAATGCTCCTTCTTCATAATATCTAACAAAAAATTGACCTAGATCTACGATTGCGTCATTAATATTCGTTTAGTTACGACGTCCTAACGCACGGCTGTTTTCAAATGCTCTTAATTTCACGGTTGAGTTACATCTTAATTGGTCTTAAGTTGTAATTGTTTAATTAAAACAATGTGTTGCCGGTTTTATGGTGTTTCAAAGTGGGAGTCGCGTAGAGATGCAATAGCTTGTAATAAAACCATCGAAGACAATGGAAAACCATGTTTGATGACCATGAAACCAACAAGCTGATAAAAACGTTTTCAAAGCTTGTTAATATGTTTAGTTTCCTAATGATTTTCAACTAAAATATCTAAATATATCTCAATGTTCCGAATAAAAAATATGCATTACTTTTTTGAAACTGTAAAAAAATCTGAACTTGGATGGATTTATTGGAAATTTAACGCAAATGGATCAATATTATTTTAGCGCTAATATTGAAAGCAGCTTCTAATTCAGCGCTAGATTGAACAGGAGGTAATAGGTTGAGAGTAGCGCATTTTCTATCGCCTTTCATTCGACGTTGTTGACTTGAAAGCTAAATACCTGTTGTATACGCGAATATTATTATTATATTAAACACTGCCTCGCCTGAGAAGACGGCAGGACCCACTCCGGCGAGGTGGGCAGCAATCGGCCGGAGCGTGAAGGACTATTGGGTGAGAAACCGACGAACTATATGGGCATTGTCCAGCAAGACTGCTTTTTGCATTTGGGCCACCACCGACTTTTTGTTGAGGCCAAGCCTCTAGAGATGTTTTGAGAGGCTTTTAGGGACCAAACCATTCACCGATACAACTACTGGGATTATTTCTGTAGATACCACTCTCCACATATCGGTCACCTCGTGCGCCAGGTCCAGATATTTGGTCTTTTTATTTGCCTCGGCGCGCACAAGGTTCTTGTCGTAGGGAATGGTGATATCCACCAGAAATACCCGAGACTCCGTCCGGTCCATCAGCACGATATCAGGCTTATTCGCAAGAATAGTCCTGTCCGTGATAATGGGCCGGTCCCAGTAGAGCTTGGCGCGGTCGTTTTCGAGTACGGCGTCCGGCTGGTACTTATAATATATTAATATATTATTATTATTATATTTGGACGAGCTCACGGCCCACCTCGTTTTAAGTAGTAACCGGAGCCCATAGATATCTACGACGTAAACAAGACATGAGTTGTAAGGACTCAGTTTTTAACAGTACAACGGCTGCCCCACCCTTCAAACCGAAACGCATTACTGCTTCCAAGCAGAAATAGGCAGAGTGGTGGTACCTACCCATACGGACTCAAATAACGTCCTACCACCAGTAATTACACAAATTGTAATTTTCGCGGGTTTGATTTTTATTACACGACTAGCTGACCCGGCAGACTTCGTAGTGCCTCAATCGATAAATAAAAGACACATCAAGGGGACACATCAAAGGAAAAACAAAATTGTTTGTTTTTATATAATTCCGAGCTTTTTTATATTTTTTCACCTTTTAAACCTTCCCTGGACTTCCACGAATAATTCAAGACCAAAATTAGCCAAATCGGTCCAGCCGTTCTCGAGTTTTAGCGAGACTAACGAACAGCAATTCATTTTTATAGTATATAGAGATTAACACGTATCCATTTACCATCACAATAACCCAATCACAATACACACGGACTCGTCCGTACAGTTTCAACCTGTAAAATCCCACATTATATTATTACAAAACTCTAGATTCGAACGTTAACTGGTTCCAATGTGGCTCTGTTTATTGCACATAATCAAAGTACGGTACATAGTACAGCCATTCCATTCGTCCGTTCACATTCATATCAATTTTAATTCATAAGTAAGCTGGTTGTTGGGCCGGTGACGCAATCCAGGCCGGCTCGAGTAATTGTGATCACTTGTACTAATTGTACGGGAGTCCACTAAACGGCGACAGCTGCTTGATCAAACGTATAATTGATGCGTGCTACGATGTTTTCGAATTGGACCCAGACCGTTTTGTAGATGTTGCGTTTTTTGACAATAACAAAAAGAAAACTCGTGTGGCACTCGGGGACTGCCGCGGTAAAGCTATTGCATAGCATTTTTTATCAACCTATGCAATTATATTTGGACAATAATAATTTAATATTAAAACAATAATAAAATAAGACCACGCTATATTTATAAACATTAACAAAACATTAACTGTCCCCTTCACACTTATAAGCTAGACCGCGCGAGAGAGAGATGGGCAGACTTTTCTTGATGCGCATGCAGTACGACGACAGTGTGAGTGTGAATGTGTTGAACACTAGCTACATGGCAAGCGGAGTGGGGGGTGTTAGGTTTTATTTTCGTTACGGAATTTCTTGATTCGGTCGCTGCGCTCAAACCCCGCGATAAAAGCTATGCAATAGTTTAAAAACTAACGTACATTTAGGTACTTAGGTACATAAAGGCTTACGTAGAATGTTTTACTCGCTAAGCGTTCGCCGTGGTTTCGCTCGCATTAAATTTGTTATTAAAAAATAATGAGACGCGTACTCATATATAGCCCGGGATGAACAGTTGCTTGTATCCCTCTTTTGGTTTGATCGATTTGTAGATATGCTAGTACGTAAAATCACGAACCAGTTTGTTTAGTGCGAGTTTTTTAACGTTCTCGATAGCGTAAAAGTTAACTCATATTTGTATGGAATGGGATCGTTTTCCTACGTTTGCCGCTAGGGGCGCTGTTCCAACTGCATAAAAAATTGCGTTAACTTTTACGCTATCGAGAACGTTAAAAAACTCGCAATAAGCACAACACGGTAAACAATGTTGAAAACTGTTCAATTAAACTAATTTGTATGGGAAAGGATGTCTGTACGTACATGTTTTGTAAACCGAATGCTGAGACAGTTAATTTGTATTTCCGTTGCGGTCGTGTCGTTTATGTTACATGTCCTAACACTATCTTGGAGGGCGGGGATGGTTTTTTTTTTTTTTTTCAATTTTATTTGCCCTTTTCTTTGCTTCGATTCTCTTTGATGACAACAATTGAGTTATTACAAGACAGCGCGATTACACCAATACTCCTGTGATCTATTCTATTTTAAATTATTAATATAAAATAATTGATACTGTTTTTGCTACACCGATACTTCTGTGTTCTATTCGAGGTTACTTTTATTGGTGGTAGGACCTCTTGTGAGTCCGCGTGGTTAGGTACCACCACCCTGCCTTTTTCTGCCGTGAAGCAGTAATGCGTTTCGGTTTGAAGGGCGAGGCAGCTGTTGTAACTATACTGAGACCTTAGAACTTATATCTCAAGGTGGGTGGCAGCATTTACGTTGTAGATGTCTATAGGCTCCAGTAACCACTTAACAATAAATATATTTTTTTATTAATACGCTATAATTAAAACTTTTTTTTAAATATGTAAGTATGCAAAATATAGCTCAAAGATTTCCACCTTAACATATCATCGAATGTAAGAAACCATTTCCATACGTGATGCCGGTGATAAATGAATAAATTTGAAAGAAATTACTAAGATCATTATAGTTTTTATTATAATTTTCTGTAGTAAAGTAGTTAGCCCACTGATTAAAGAACTTAGGATCGTAGTACCAAACCCTATTACCTGGAAACATTTGTGTGATGTAAGTACATGAATATATTTGAGCCCATATAAGTATTTAATAACTACATCTGGTTTTCGTAGTCCGTGGGAACTTAGTTTGAGATTAATAGAACGAGTATGACTTAAAACAAAAAACAACTTTAAAAATACAAAAAAAAAATCTCAAACCAACAACACGAATTAATCAAGACAGTCTTGATACTGATAGAATAATAAGCAATCAAATATCAAAAACGAAACCAACCGTTTTTTATTTTTTTTTATTGCTTTCGATAGGCAGACGAGCTTACGGCTCATCTGATGGGAAATGATAACCGTCGCCCATAGACATCCAAACTACATCAGTGACTCAGATGCGCTGCCTATCCTGGCCTGGATGGGCAGCCTTATGTATGTTACACCGGCTATCCTGTCCTTCAGACCGGAACACAGTATTACTGTTTTGCGGCAGAAATAGACAGGACGGTGGTACCAACCCGGGCGGGCTTCTACACAGTACCCTACCACCATCATACGTTGTTTGGTTTACGTAATATTTCAGAAACCAATAACAAAATTTTATGTTTATTGACCATAATTCCATAAACGTTAATCAAACAAAATAAAGCCATAACTCGAGGGCTATAAAAATGCTATTCAATCGAAAACCTTCGCCAATAAAACGTGTTATTAGGACCAACACTTGACACTGAGGTGCTAATTAGCTCCTGCGGTAAAGTGCAGAACATTATGTCGACACAATGCTAGATAAAAAAAAACGTCAGCCGATTCATTTCTGATATAAAAACACTGAAAACGCTATGATCCAATTAGTTAACACATCCAAAAGAGGCTCACGAGACAATGTCAACCGCGGAAACAATCAAATTGCTTTTGAATTTTGAATACTTCGAACCTCCCGTGCTATTAAAATCGAAATTTGAAATGAAATGGTTTTTTTTTTGTTGCTTAGTTGGGTGGACGAGCTCACAGCCCACGTGGTTTTAAGTGGTTACTGGAGGCCATAGACATCCACAACGTAAATGCGCCACCCACCTTGAGATAAGCTCTAAAGTCTCAGTATAGTTACAACGACTGCCCCACCCTTCAAACCGAAACGCATTACTGCTTCACGGCAGAAATAGGTAGGGTGGTGGTACCCACCCGCGCGGACTCACCACCAGTAAGTATATTTTTTATGTATATGGACTTCGGTAATATTCATAAATCTAAGCGATACAAAAAAACGTGGAAACTATAACAAGAGTTTCAAATAATATATACAGATCGTTCAGTGTACTTATGTATGTAGATATATACACCTATAGACTCCAAAACAGCTGGATTTCGATGAAAATTTCAAGAAATCTTCACGTTGGCAAAGCGGAGTGCCAAATATTGGCCAGGAACGCGGGTTTGACAAGAAATAAATAATAAACATTTACCTGTTAAATGTAGCAAGCATTTTTTCTATAACATTAAACTGATTTTTAATGTCTTCGCTCCCATTATTACCTGTAGTTAAAAAGGGGATTTTTTTTTTATTATTGCTCTTTATGAGCTTAATGATCCTTAACAATAGCCTTTAAAAATAGATTTTAATAGAAACAAATGCCTGTATAAAATGGTTAAGATTTCCTTTTTCTTTTTCTCAGATGCGTGCGGCTTATCAGACGTGACGCACATAGAGAGCCTTCAAGAAAAATCTCAGTGCGCCCTCGAAGAATACTGCAGGACCCAGTACCCGAACCAGCCCACGAGGTTCGGGAAGCTTCTCCTCCGGCTACCCTCGTTACGGACCGTCAGCTCCCAAGTGATAGAACAGCTCTTTTTCGTGAGGCTAGTTGGAAAGACGCCCATAGAAACGCTAATCCGCGACATGCTGCTCTCCGGTAACACGTTCTCATGGCCTTACATGGCGACCATGTGACATACGATGTGGAGGCAGCTGGCGGCGGCCTGATCCACGCCCTACGGCTTTTCGCCGTACCTGCCGACCCAGAGGTTTGACCCGTTCCAGCGATACCAGCGCGAGGCTCAGCCTGAGGACGCCGTCACGTCCTCGAGCGAGTTCCAAGAGGCCGCCGAAACGGACTACTTCGCCCGCGGCAGATCAAGCGAGAGAGCCGACCCCTGCCCCACATTCGATCCCCTGTCAGCGTTCTACGCGCCCAAAACGACCGAAGAATGCTTCGAAGTGGCCACCAGCACCATCGAGACGCAGAAACAAGTCCACAAGTCGTTGACCATCGACAATCTCCTCAACACGCGAAGTCAGGACTCGTGTTCGATCCAGGAGATGAAACAGTGACTTTCAAGTGAGGGGGCATTAGCGTTAATTAGTTAAAGTTATTTTGTTCCTCTGTAAAAAAAAAAAACAAACATATATTTAGGATAGATTTAATATTTAATGAAGTGTACATAAAATGTTCTATTAATGTAAATGTTTAGGTTTTTAAGAGACGGATGTTTTTTACGAAAGATAATTTTATAAAATTTTCTCTGTTTCTCTAGATGAACTAAACAAAAAAAAAAAAGCAATCTCGAAAGTTTTAATGCCACGTAATGTGCGATCCTCGTGCAATGTGTTTATAATAGCTATAAGTTTTGTTCAATTAATGAACATTAATATTTTGGATGTACTGAAATAGATAATATTTTAAATGCAGTACATTAACGAATGCATAAAAATTACTGCGACGATGCCTTCAATGCTTCGTGTCTTCTCATATAAACCATGTTTAAATAAACTACAATCAAAATACTACATTAATGTATTCAAGAAGAAAACCTATATTTTACATATAACACGTGTTTTCTTAATTGAAAGCCAAACAAAAAAACAAGATAGCAATGTCTGTCTGTAACATGAAGAAAATGATAAAATTTTAATTTAATTTTAATTTTTGGAATACAATCAACCAATCATTGTTCGGGATTTAAACTATTATCTAATTGTATGCGTGTGTTTTATCTTTTTTTTTATTTTCACTGGTGCTCTACCTTATAGTTTTTATTAAGATTCCATAAAGCATTTATTTTATACTTTCTATACCTTTCCTTATGTACTACTATCTACAAATAGCGGTGTACGCTTTTTTTTTATTGTTGGAATTGATGCACTATGGCGCCTTTCAGTCAAAATTAGCCGCATTTCTTCAAAAACGAATGTCATGTTTTTGCAATGGAATTTCTTGACAAAGATCCTATCGACTTTGTTGAAAAGACATTAAAAAAAGGAATTGTAAGTGTAATTAATTTGTTGTAAATAATTGTGTGCAATAAGTCTTTCCTACACGTATTTCAGAAAGTAGGGAGTAAACTTAAAAAAAAAACAGTTAATATGTGTACTGCCAAAATAAAATAATAAAAAAAAAATTAAAAATACATACAAAATGTTTTTATTTAACTACTAACCATTTGTATTTATGAAATAAATAAAATGCAATATATCTTAAGTTTAACAGAATTTTTGACAGATTTAATGGTTTACGTATATAGAATTCCCGCCAATAACTTACTCATATTCAACTCTAGTATGAGAGAGACAAACAGAACCAATCTATTCATTGTTGTAGAGCGCCATCTTTGTCGTTTGATTCACGATTCATTAACAAAACGTCACACGCGCACAAACAAAAGAGATGACGCTCTACAAAATCAGCCTTTGTCTCTTTCTAAATAGCTACATTAAAATTTTCGTAATATTGTTATTTTTTATCGATACGTTATACCTTGATAAGGTAAAACTTAATATATATAAAATCCCTTCAAAGGTTGCATAATAAAAATCAATGTATTTATTCTCGGTAATAATTGATTGTACAGTTTAATGTAAAATACAATATATTAGGTGCGCGTAAGAGAACGGAATTGTGTATAAAGAATAAAAATAAATATTGACGAGCGAAATGTCTCTATGGATTTTAATTTGCGTTTGTTTCATTTAATTTAGTCTACTAAATAGTTTAGCATTGATGTCGTCGCAGCCTAAAGGCTAAGAAGGGAAGGGAAAATATAATATTACAAAAATCAAAAAGTCGTCGTGGCCTAAAGGATAAGACGTCCGGTGCATTCGTATGTAGCGATGCACCGGTGTTCGAATCCCGCAGGCGGGTACCAATTTTTCCAATGAAATACGTACTTGACAAATGTTCATGTCATGAATAAAATCGTGTAAGAAAAATCAAACCCGCAAAATTATAATTTGCGTAATTACCGGTGGTAGGGCCTCTTGTGCGTCCGTACTGTGAAGGTACCACCACCCCGCCTGTTTCTGCCGTGAAGCAGTAATGCGTTTCGGTTTGAAGGATGGGGCAGCCGTTATAACTATACCAAGACTTTAGAACTCATATCTCAGGATGGGTGGCGCATTTAGTGTGTAGATGTCTATGGGCTCCAGTAACCACTTAACACCAGGTAGGCTGTGAACTCGTCCATCAACCTAAGGGAAAAAAAACTGCAAAGCTTATAAATTGGTTGCTGGTCGTGGCATAACATGAGTTGACAGACATCTGCAATTAAATATTTGAAATTTCGATCACAGTACCTCAAGCTGAGCACGGCTGAGGATGCTGCGATATTTAAGGTATATATTAAAAACGTAACTGCTTAAAATTTTGCTGATAATAACGTCCCAATCCTGAGTGCTATGACATGTCCTTCTTCAAACGAGACTTGTGGAGAGTACTAAGGTGGGCAGCGGTTTGACTATGCCCCTGGCGTTGCTGACATCCATGGGCGACGGTAACCACTCACCATCAGGTGGACCGTATGGTTGTCTGCCTACAAGGACATAAAAAAAATTTAAAAAATAGAAAAGAATATCATCAATATAGCCTAAATCAATTAAAAATACATTTTTTGCCTACCTGGTCGATAGTTAAGCTTGGTTTTTAAAAGAGGCTATTCCAGCTACGTTCGGACGGGTAGGTGAGCTCACGGGCTCAACCTGAGAGAGTTTGCTAACACTAGCCCTAGCAAGAGCAGTGCTTGGCAGAATCTACCACTGGATCGGAATCGCGATCCACTGAGAAGATACGGCGAGAAACTCAGTGGGCTGAAGGGCAACAAATATTTCTATTCTATTCTATCAGCCCATGGATGTCCACTGCTGGACATAGGCCTCCCCCAAGCCTTGCCACAAAGACCGGTCCTGCGCTGCCTGCATCCAGCAGATCCCCGCGAACCTCGTTGGGGCCAGAAGGTTCTTGAGTGGCGACCGCGTACTGGAAGACGTAGCGTGGGTAGGCCTCCCACAAGGTGGGCAACAAATATAGCTAGCATAAATTCAGTGTGGTACATATTTTATGAGTTCGTAATACTTCGACGCATTGTTAGCGTCGTGGTCAAAGCCATACCGTCGCAGCTATAGTAAGCGATCACGTGCTTAAGGAAGTTAGACGCGAAAGTTTGAAGCAATTCGAAATATATCTGCAGACATGATAGACAATGGGTTATCCGCCCAAGCCCGGCCGAGAAACTATGGGTTAGTTCGACGAGAACGGTGACCGTGAAGTACATTATTAAATAAACCCCAAAAAGGACTGGTCTGATCTAGATACACTTTAAATGGGACCACACGAGAAATACCAGGTTCCAAACAAAAGAGATACTTAATAATTTAAATGGGTTCACCTAGAAAAAAGTTTTAGTAACACACCCAAAAATACAATCAAATCGAGAACCAACCCTTTTTGAAGTCGACTTAAAACCAGCGAACGTCGCTGCTGTCAACACGGGAAATCATTATCGTAAAGTGAATTAAGGCCACTCAGAAACCGTGTGAATAATATCGAGTCTATGAGAAAAGTCACTGTTTTATCAATAATATTGTACTAAAAAGTCCAAGTTTTATCGGTTTCAAGTAACAGATCCAATTAATATGCAGCTGTTCTGTTTTTAAATAGCTTAAATGGGCATTTTAACTTTACTGATGAATATCAACGAGAATAGTAATTATTCTTCTTGTTCTAATATCACATTATGTAAGGCCTGTTACAGCATATCTTCTTGTCATGTAGCGCAGGGATTTTAGTATTACGACTGGCGTGTACCTGACTTTTGAAGTCATCGTGGCCTAAAGGATAAAACGTCCGGTGCATTCGTATCGAGCGATGCACCTGTGTCCGAATCCCGCAGGCGGGTACCAATATTTCTAATGAAATACGGACTTTACGAATGTTCACGATTGACTTCCACGGTGAAGCAATAACATCGTGTTATAAAAATCAAATCCGCAAAATTATGATTTGCGTAATTAATTACCGGTTGTAGGATCTCTTGTGAGTCCGCACGGGTAGGTACCACCACCCTGCCTATTTCTGTCGTGAAGCAGTAATGCGTTGCGGTTTAAAGGGTGGAGCAGCCGTTTTACTGAGACTTTAGAACTCATATCTTAAGGTGGTAATTTACTTTCTAACGTTGTAGATGTCTATGGGCTCCGGTATCCACTTAACATCAGATGGGTTGTAAGCTCGTTCACCCATCAATGCAATAAAAATATCTAGGTGTTTTAGCGTCCTCTGATAACGCCCGTGGGAATACAAAATAATCTCGGCCAGAACATTGCGTGCTCTCTGTCCCCACAACAAAAACCCTGAAACAGGTGTATGCAAGCTGTGATTTTGTCCACGCGTGGGAATTTTGATTTTAATGATCACTTTGTGTGTAATATAGTTAGTATGGGCAATTTCGTTTGAAATGTAGCAGGTGGTTGCTTCGAAATCCACACCGGATAGTACCATTGTAAGTGCGATTGGCGGAAATATGATAAACAGTATTGTGGCCAATTGAATGATAATTATTACACAGCCAGAAACATTGGTTGGGTACTGGGTAAGATGGCGGGTTAATGGTGCGACTACATTTTTTTTTTATTGCCTAGATCTGTGGACGAGCTCACAGCCCACCTGGTGTTAAGTGGTTACTGGAACCCATAGACATCTACAACGTAAATGCGCCACCCACCTTGAGATATAAGTTGTAAGGTCTCAGTATAGTCACAACGGCTGCCCTACCCTTCAAACCGAAACGCATTACTGCTTCACGGCAGAAATAGGCGGGGCCGTGGTACCTACCCGTGCGGACTCACAAGAGGTCCTACCACCAGTAATTACGCAAATTATAATTTTGCGGGTTTGATTTTTATGTTGATGTTATTCCTTCACCGTGGAAGTCAATCGTGAACAAAATTGTTAAGAACGTATTTTATTAGAAAACCCAATTGGTACCCGCCTGCGGGATTCGAACACCGTTGCATCGCTATATACGAATGCACCGGAGGTCTGTCTTATCCTTGCGATGTGATGGAAGGCCGGCTATCCTCGACCCACGCTGTTTGGGGATGGAGGGCGGAAGTCCGGCGATTTCCTGCTGACAAAAAAAAAAAAAAAGAAAAAAAAAACAGTACCTAGCTCGGGTTATACCTAGTCTTGCCATAAATACTGAGACAAAGGGAAAAAAAAATCTATTGCAAATAACATTTATTACTTTTACAGTGTGTTAATTAATACATAAATATAAAACAATTTCAAGTATAACGCACTCTTTCCATGGGAAACATTTTCACTGCCAATCGTACGGATTGTTTTAGGGACTCCAAATTATCATGGCGTTTAGAGCAAGCCGTACTCTCTAAAACTGACCATAAATCATAATCCAGCGGATTAAGATCGGGACTAGACGACGGCCAGTCTTCAGCTCTGATGAAGTCCGAAACGTTCGTTTCCAACAACCAACACTGCGTAGACCGAGCTTTGTGACCTGGCGCCGAGTCTTGCTGGAAGGACCATTCTTGATTATTGAACATGGTGTTGTTAAGGGGCTTCACTACCTTCTCAAGAATGGTATCTTGATACACTTGTTTGATGTTTTGACACCTTTTTCACAAAAGTATGGCTCAGTCACTCCTTAATAGCTAATACCCCACCAAACCATCACTGAAGTCGGATAGTGCCCACGTTGCACTCTGTCGACTAATTGGGAAGCTTCCTTAGAGCTTTGAGCATAAATACTTTTTAGTTGGATTTTCTATAAAAGCGTATTTTGTTACTTTTTTTAAACTATTATTAAAATTTATTTTTCATTTTTTATTTGCATTTCAATATTTTTTGTAATATCGAATTGTCATCGACCCTTAATAAGTATACCAAATTTCGAGTTAATCCGACGTTTTGAAGGGGTTCAAAATCACGTTCAAAGATTCCGTTACATGCTAACGTACATACGTCTGAGGCTAATAAAGGCGTTTTTAAAAGAGTTTCGGAGCAGGTGCGGGCTGACGATCAGTGCGCGGGTCAGGAGTCGACAACGGTCGGTCACGCACGTCGCTTCCATTGTCCACTCACGCAAGCACCACGACCGCGGCAACCGTGGACTGCTTTCCGGCCCGTCAATCAACGTTAACACACGCGGTAAAGTTAATGGATTCTCGAGACTCTGTTAATTTTTTTTATCAAATGTCAACAGTCAATTTAGTTGTTGTGAAAGACTTAGGTTTTATTTTATTAATTAGTAGTTAATGGACGTTTTTATTACCTGACCTGTGGTCTTGTACAGTCAAAGATGTTGCGTAGATGGACGAACCCGCTGACATAACAACATCACCACTCTCGTTGAGAAAGTGAGACTGCTTCGCGGCCAAATCAAACAGGATGGTAGTACCGGCCCAGGCAGATTTACAATTTTGTTCTACCAATATATAAGTAAAAAAAATCGTTTGTATTTAGTCAACTCTTTTTTTTCCCTACCTATGCTGATAGCCTTGAGAGGCTATTTCAGTTTCACCCTAACGTGTGTAGGTGAGCTCACGGGGCTCAAACCGGAGTGTTGCTAACTGACCCTAGCAAGAGTAGTGATTCGCAGAATCTACCACCGAATCGGAAACGCGACCCACTGAGAAGATCCGGCGAGAAACTCAGTGGGCTGTGTCTATGGGTTAATTCGCTCGTCGAGCTCTTCATCGCAAGCGAAGGGTTCGACTAGGACGGTGACCGGTGCTTGTGGTACCTAAAAGCACTGTTAATGGATCGGGAGGATCCGTAATGACGTGGTGTCAACTCTCTCGATCATATTAATGAAAGCAGAACCGATGTTAGGCAAGACAAATGTAACCACAATCCATGGATACTAATGTCATAATAATAATGTCATATAAATAAATAAATAAATATCTAAAGCAGTGCCACTGTATTACTTAAGCATGGAAAAATGAAGAATGTACCTAAAATGATTTAATTTCAGATTTAAAAAATTACTATCAAAAATCACTTACGAATTTATTCGGTATAGAAATAGCTCTTACGCCGTTTACAATAAGATTCTGCAATATATATTATTATAAACGACAACGGAAGCAGCATCAAGTTTAATCCTACTTGTTTAACGTTTCAGTGAATTTCAGGCAGGGCGGTGGGCGTGCCGAGGTCGCCCAATGAGGTCGGAGGTCGCGACCTCCCGCGGGAGGTTACGTGAACCCGCGCAACTCCTTGTCGGTTCAACGGCTCAATTGATTCGCGAGTAACGTTTGACGCCCCTGACTTCTAACTTGGAAGCCTATTGGATATTATGTTTCAATTCGCATTGACAAGAAGGCAAAACAAATGAACGTATACATATCTACATACGTGAACAGTCCGCGTGTTGGGTTTTCACCAAATTGACATGAGATAAGAGAACCAATAACGAACGCAGAATTACAGATATAATATTCCGTTGAAAGATGAAAGCCGGACTTACAGAAATATGTAGTCCACTAATCGAGAAAGCTTGAGATAAGAAAGAACCAAGAAGTTAAACCATAGAAAAAGTTTCATGTGTTGCTTTTGTCGTTAATAATGTTGTTGTTAAAGATATAAACAAAAAAGCGAAAATGGCTAGACATCCAATTTTAATTATCTACAACCAGTCAATCCGGTCCGTGTTGCTGGACAATCTTTGATATGACTTTGATCATTTGATGGTAGGTACCACCACCCTGCTTATTTCTGCCTTGAAGCAGTAATGCGTTTCGGTTTGAAGGGTGGGGCAGCCGTTGTAACTATACTGACACCTTAGAAGCTATATCTCAAGGTGGGTGGCGGATTTACGTTGTTGATGTCTAAGGGCTCCAGTAACCACTTCACACCAGATGGGCTGTGAGCTCGTACACCCATCTAAGCAATAAAAAAAGGTCGCTTCATTAAGCCTATCTAAAAATTTCCTGAAACTTTCGTCGAAATATACAAAAATAATACATACATAGATCCCCTTTTATAATATATTTGTCACGTTGTCAAGAGTATGGATCATGTGGTAGTTGGTAACGAGGTAATTATGTATCACAACCCATCAGACGAGCAGACCAGGACCACTGGTCACTAAATACCAAATTTATATACCCTTCGTCACGCAAAAATATCGCGCTCTCACAATGCAACTAAAGCCCTAAAATCCTGTGACTCTTGAAGTATGTTCGCTAACAGTATTTCCTTTGATCTATTTCCAATTTCAATAGACACCGATATTCACACATATCGAATATTGTACGAAGCCTAATGGTAAGGCAAAACTGCATACAATGTATACACGTGTGTGAGAGATGAAGCAGATAAGACAAATGGATACCTAGCAAAAGGCGCTACGCATCTACCGGCCGCTTGGCGTTGAGAACAGAGCCATACGTGGAGTCGAACCTTCACTTAAAACCAAGATTTACGGCAAAATATCAGTTTGAATCAAAATAGTTTTACCATTTAATTTCTAGACCACGTATCATCGAAACTTTAACATGGTTGTTTTAATCCAATTGTGACCAAAGGCTTACGCTTGAAGCACAGTATTCATTGGTAAAATATCATTTAACATAATATTATAGTACACCAATAAAAATTGCATTAACAGAACAATTAATAGTCTCAAATCCAGCCCACTAAGTTTCTCGCCGGATCTTCTCAGTGGGTCGCGTTTCCGATCCAGTGGTATATTCTGTGAAGCACGGCTCTTGCCAGTGGACCAGTGTTAGCAACACTCCCGGTTTGAGCCCCGTGAGCCCACCTATATGTCAAGGCGAAGCTGAAATAGCCTCTCAAGGCTATCAGCATAGGTAGATCTTTGTTAAAGGCTCAGCAAGCGGAATTGTTTGTAGCTATAATTAATGTACTTCTACATAATGTATCCCACATTATGTAGGCACAAGAGCAAGAAGAAGAAGACGTGCGTAGGACATATATTTATCTAGCTTATCTTATCTTTACATAGCTTTTGTCATGCTGCATAGGGATTTGGTTATAATTAGATTAGGATTGAATTTACGACCTACTGCTGTCTTGACATCAACTGCCCTTGTGTTATAACTCCAATATGTTCATTGTACCAATCTTCTTGTATTTTGTATCTTCATCCGTTTTTGGTTCTATTTAAAACACTAATATTTGAATTCCATTATTCAATACCAATTATTAAATTCATTACCATATTTATTGTGTACTAATGCATAATAATTCGAAATTTTTATGTTGACAGTTATTGTATGTACAATTTCTAAAAAAAAAGCTTCGAGTTTTCTTGTCGATTTTTCTCTGTGATGCAAATCAATGATTAAACCACTACGATTTTAATATTTAGTAAATTAATAATTTCGAAAATAAATAAATTCAACAACGATTCCATGTCACTATTGTTTCGTTGCGCAGTGCCTAATCGTGCGGGTGGTCGAGCCTGATTGTGATTGACAGGCACACGTCACAGCTATCTCGCCAACCACTGTCAACGGATAACAACCACAACATCTCGTAATATTCCATCCATTACCAACTAACCAAAACAAATTATGTTTAGGTTGGTCTAAAACGCGCAATGTAAATCGTCACACGTAATTGGACCGCCAAAGGGTTGATCTATTAACTCCGAATGTTCTCTTTGTATGTGAAGGTGTCAGTTATGTATGACCAAACTGACAGGTAGAAAGACGATCTATGGATTGAAGAACGTTAAGATAAAATCTTTAGAATCAACATTTTACCAAAGGATTGTTAAACTATGAATTTCGTATAAATATTTTTGAGTTAAACTTCTATTCGATCTATGTGGCACGGTCCTCTATTTTTAGGTGATATTAAAAGCCTATCAGATAACTAATATTCTAGTCGACTCTTATGGTAATGCGGTCACCTCGCTGCTCGAGTGACCTTCGCACTTATACCACGAGTCCAGGCTACATTTCCGATGGGAGTACCTTTGTGAATTATATTTATTATTGGAAGTAGAAGTGACCTGTACCCCGGATATATTGCGGGATCTTTTAGAACACAATAGAAGAAAAATCTCTCCAGTGATAGTTGGATAAATATTTAGAGCTGTTTAAAGGAATTATTGGAAATCAATATACACTTCAGATAGTGTTTGCGTATTGAAAGGCTAGACAGGTGGACACCATCATGTCTTTATCTATCTAGCTGCGTTGTCTGCTACGCTTCTGACATGAAGGGTTGCATAACCAATAATTGCGACGTCTGCCTGAAAATGGAAAGTGGCATTCTCGTTTTGATGTCTATGGGCTTCGTTACTGTTTGGTACTCTTTGTCTATAGACTTTGGTGCTCTTTGAAATAAATACGTAAATATTACTGATGGCTAACAAGCTACAGAGCGCGAAAACCTGTCATCTAAATACAAAAGGTATCTCTTTGTCTGCCTCACTTAATTAAATTAAATCACTTACTGATGTTGTGCTCTGACTGGCCTGTACCGGAATGCAATGACTGAAGTGAAGATGTCCACACGGTCGCCCGGCCCAGGGAGACGTTTGTTTTTACACGATCGAGACAATTTAGTGATGGCCGGCTCCGATACACGATAACAGCATCGAAAGATAAATCTTCGGGCTTATTGAATTTTATTGTTGATATCTAGATACCAATCAAGTGAAAAGGTGTAATAAAAAATACTGGTGGTAGGACCTCTTGTGAGTCCGCGCGGTTAGGTACCACCACCCTGCCTATTTCTGCCGTGAAGCAGTAATGCGTTTCAGTTTGAAGGGTGCTGCAGCCGTTGTATACTGAGACCTTAGAACTTATATCTCAAGGTGGGTGTCGCATTTACGTTGTAGATGTCTATGGGCTCCAGTAACCACTTATCACCAGATGGGCTGTGAGCTCATTATATCATTTGAACGTATTATATTTGTAAGTATAAGTCTCTAGTTACATAGAGTCCTAGTTTGAGAACAGATGACTGTTTTTTTTATTATTCCACGGTACAATCTAATGTATCTTCAGACCAATCCCAGGATATCGATCTCATGTGCGTTCCACAGTCGTCTATTTTATTTGGATCGGCTTTTTGTCGGCGGCCCGAAGGCGGAGGCGCTTTCCGATAAATTGTCACGGCCTATGTGACGGCATTAGGATTACGTATTTTTATTGGGCTCTTAGTAAGTTACTGAGGGGACTTTTTTTTTTTTCATTTAAGAATTTGCGGAAATCCTCATCCAGAAAAACGTTAGATATTTGTTATGATAAAAAGGTAAGTCTGGTCTAGTGGAGTACAAAAAATCGGAAGTACATCAGAGATAAGAAATTCTATAGTTTTCCATACATAAATAGACTTTCTTTGGTATAATTAATCTTTTTCGCAACTTAATTTAGCTCTTTAAGGGCTGCCTAAATGCTCGACACAAGGTGCTTTAGAGTATTTTGTAATAATCATAACTTACTAAAAACAAAAACATCACTAAAAATGTTCTACAACACAAAATATTCCAAAACATCCAAACGTTCTCAATAAAGACACCTCTGAGTTTCCCAACACAATATCGCACAAAGAAACGTCAAGTTGCGACGTACAAAAAAAAAAAAAAAAAAAAAAACGGTCCAAAATGAAACAATCAAAGATCCCCACTCACTGACATCTGCCGCGCGAAAAATAAATTCAACCCAAGCTTTTAGCGTAAATTCGAAATTCCACATCCGAATTGAACCAATTTACATAGTCATAAATACATTTGTGGCCGTGCCGCATTGTCTCCGTGGGGTGGAGGGCGACCCCATGGCTTTTTTCACGTCCGAGATAAGACGTGTCGCCGGTTGACAGATGTCGTGACGTTCTTCAGAATTCGCGGGAACAAGTGATTGTCACTTGTATTTTTTACGACTTTTGTTTTATTGTGGGGCCGCAGTGTTATGAAGGAGTTTTCTTCGGCTGTACATGATCGCAAAGGAATATCGATACTAAATATTTTGTGCAGATATAAGTTTGAAACTACGTCATTTCGGATTTTTGGCTCTTCGGTAAGCAGCGGCTTGGCTCTGCCTCTGGAAATGCTGAAGTCCATGGGCGACATATGCAACAAAATTGTTTTTAAGAATTAATTTGTAAACGAATTATTTTCATGATATTTTTGTTACTGCATCGGATGTCACGGCTCGCCTAATGTTAAGGAGTTGAGACGATAGGTCCTGTACAAATGAATCCTGCTACACGGGCTAAGATATGACGTATTTATTTTACAATAAAACGGCTGTTTTACTTTTGAAAAAGTTGAGCCAAAAAGCGTTTACTTTGCGACAAAAATGGGCAGAATTGTGACTCGTGCTAGGGATACCACCGTTAATAAAAGATAACAGGCGACTCTGAACTAGCTTAAAGAAGGTTTTGTTAATAATTTTTTTGTAAAATCAACATGTAAATTCATGACGGAAACATGGCCAATTTCTACTATGTAGTTTATTTTTACTAGCTAGTATTACATAGTTTCTAATACTATGTTCCCGAATCTTATTGAAATTATTCATAAAAAGAATGCCTTCTCTTACATAATGAGCTCATTTTATCAATAAGTGTACTTGAATGAAGAGGATCATAAAATGCGTTTGTAAAGGGAAGCCCAGTTCTGTTTTAAGAACTGCACCCCTTAGAACGCAGATAGATGAAGATAACAACAATATTATAAATCATATCACTCCGTGCAGGATTTTTTTTTAGAATTGAAGGATTACTGGTGGCCCGGAGGCCTTTCCAGTTTCACCAGTTTCACCAGGACAGGTGGGTGAGCAAAGGCTCAGCCAAGAGGGGTGGGATTTGCTAACAGCTACCCGAGCGCCTCCGAAGGAGACCTAACAACTCAAAAGCTTCGCAAATGAATCTACTACCGGATCGGGAATCGCGACCCGCTGAGGAGATCCGGCGAGAAACTCGGCGAACCGATTCATGGGTTGGGTTGCACTTCAAACTCTTTGTCGATTTCGACGAGTATGATTACCGGGCTCCTTAACCCTGCTCCTAGTGTTAGAGCTGAATGCGTCGGAACAGATCTAATGATTTCGTCCTCCTGTTCGGTCACTCAAACAACACAGAAACTGTTCGCTATACCTTTAATCCTGTGGTACATCATTTCCATTTCTGTGTCTAGTTATTAGGTAATTAGTGATCTTGACTGCTCTAAGACTTACATACTCTAAATTATCTCTATATATAAAAATGAATTGCTGTTCCTTAGTCTCGCTAAAACTCGAGAACGGCTGAACCGATTTGGCTAATTTTGGTCTTGAATTATTTGTGGAAGTCCAGAGAAGGTAGATAAATATGAAAATGCTCGGAATTAAATAAAAATAGCAATTTTTGTTGATGTGTCCCTCGTCGGACCGATTCCTTTTGTTTGTTATACATAAGTTTATTTTATACAAAATTTTAGGACTTTTATTGATCGATTGAGTCAGCTAGTCAGCTAGTATGCAATATATATTTTGAGGGATGAAAAGCTAGTTCGTTTAAGCGACATTTTTGGACCTTTACAGGAGAACCATATAAAGTTTGAAAATGAAAAAATACCACAACGCAAAAAACTTCTTCAGCTATTTGAATGTGTAAACTTAATCGAAGTTCAATTAAAAAAATCGAATTGCTAATACTAATACCGATTAAAACGGGCCTTTAGTTACGAAAATAAATGTCGCGTATTAAGCGAAATGTCGCTTAATACAAGCGCTTAATACAAATTATATAGCCTTTCACATAGCCCTCGATGTATAATACAGAATCTTGACTGTCGATTATAAATCGCTATAAAGCGCATAAAAAAAGTGGGCCCAGAGTCCAGTTTTAGATGCACTCAAAAGCTAAGTTAGTTAACCCAAGCAAACAAAGGAAGAGCAAACAAGAAAATACTGGTGGTAGGAACTCTTGTGAGTCCGCACGGGTAGGTACCACCGCCCCGCCTATTTCTGCCGTGGAGCATTAATGCGTTTCGGTTTGAAGGGTGGGGCAGCCGTTGTAACTATACTGAGACCTTAGAACTTATATCTCAAGGTGGGTGGCGCATTTACGTTGTAGATGTCTATGGGCTCCAGTAACCACTTAATATCAGGTGGGCTGTGAGCTCGTTCACCAAACTAAGCAATAAAAAAAAATTGCAGTTCCAATCAGACTTTTTTAAATTGTGAAAGAGCTCACGGGCCATCTTGGAGTAAAGTGCTTACTTCACGGCAAGAATAAACAGGATGGTGACACTTACCCATGCGAGCTTACAGTACCACCCATCGCCTAGTATGGTTTTCATAGAACGCTGCTGCCGATTATAGAACCCTCCACAAAAATCTATTGAAAAATTATATAATATAACACTCGAGAAACACTGTAGAGAGGAGTTTATTCCAGAGCTGCATGGTACGTGGCAAGAAAGATCTCCAGAAACGCAATATCGATGAATATAGCGGTCTAGATATCATGGCTGTGCTCTGCTTCAATGACGGGAGGTGCGATGATGGTAGCTGGTCCTCATAAACATACCTATATCCCATCACCCATCTTGTGGTATGAGTTCGAAGTCTCAACCGAATTGTAAAGCTAGTGTCCACTTCAAACCGGACCTCACTACTGCCTCGTAACAGAAATAGTCGGCATAACGCACCTATGCGAGTGGATTCCGAATATCCTACCACCAGCAGAACTGATCTTTCTCAAGCTAAACCTCAGTACTAAATATCCCATGTCTTCTTGAACAAAAAAATAATAATACTCAAGGTGCTACCAAAACTGACGTGTATCACAGTGATTAATGAATTCAACCCTCTAACAGCCGGTCCACGGAAGCCGGTCTTAGGAAACAAATGTCAAACACTGCTAATGATACGGTTAATGGCCCAGAATAATTGTCGTTTAAAACCATTAGCGGTATCACGAATAGGAGAGAACCGTTAAAATTCGCCTTTTTGCGTTAAGAACGACCTGTTTGTTCAAGTCCGGGACGGCCAGTTGTACAAATAAGATGTCGCTACATCATTTATAACGGTTATTGTTGACCAATATTCGCACGGATATCTGCCAAGTTATTCCGAGGTTCGCCGTTAAAAAATGATCGTGCGCTCTGGACGTAGGCAATGTTATGTGAGGCCGTCGGCGCAAAAGGGGCCTAAGCTTACCATAGTTATTATGGAGCAATGAGGTTTATGTTTTCATGAATTAGAATTTGAGTACGCAAAAGAACAATACGCGCAAAAATAATGTTTACAAAGCCATCTGTTATCTATGGGTGAAGAAACTATGGATTCGGTTTGAAGGGTGGGGCAGCCGTTGTAACTATACTTGAGACCTTAGAACTTATATCTCAAGAGGGGTGGCGCATTTACGTTGTGGATGTCTATGGGCTCCAGTAACCACTTAACACCAGGTGGGCTGTGAGCTCGTCCACCCATCTAAGCAATAAAAAAAAAGGCCGGTTTTGCATCAAAATTTATTATATTTGTAAATAAATTATAAGCATGATTATGAAAAATTGCGGGTTAGGCCACTTTTGCGCTGACGGCTTCATATCAAAATGAAATAAGATATGAGGAACTTTAAATGAAAGAGATCTTTTTAGGACTTTTTGGATACCCGACTATACTAAGACCTTAGAACTTATATTTCGAGATGGGTAGCGCATTTACGTTGTAGATGTCTATGGGCTCCAGTAACCGCTTAACACCAGGCGGGCTGTGAGCTCGTCCACCCATCTAAGCAATAAATAAATAATAAAATAAGTCTATACAGATAATTTCAGAAAATATTGCTGTAAAAAATTGACTTCAACTACTGATTTCATAAACCACATATATTATCTACTGCCAGGTATTATTATATGACGACTTTAGGAAATCAATTGAATCCAGGTTAAATTTACAAAGTTCCAGTGGCAACAGACAAAAATGGTCTGTAAAAAGACAGATTTGTTTGCTCATAGTCACAATCGACAGTTCAACCGTGATCTTGACGCTTGCAATAAAGCCGAAATATCACGAACTCATGAAATGTGAGATCGTGATAACAGACGTGTCAATAATAGGGAATTCCAGAAAATAACGAATAAAACATCTTTAAAAATGATTATAGCTACGACTTCGCGGTTTTATTAATTAGCATTATATTATTTTCGTCCTTTTGAATACTGCAGTTTTCGTAGTTCAAGGACGACTAAGGTGTTATTATTCATCGACCTTTGAATATTATTCGTAACACAATATTCAAATATGTAATATACAAGCGACCCGCCCTCGCTTCGCTTCGGAAACTGTAATTTATTATTGATTTCTCCACTATTTAATGGCTGTTATTATACATATAAACCTTCCTCTTCAATCACTCTATCTATTTAAAAAAACCGCATCAAAATCCGATGCGTAGTTTTAAAGATTTAAGCATACATAGGGATATAGGGACAGAGAAAGCGACTTTGTTTTATACTATGTAGTGATAGTCAGATTAGTTCAAGGCTGATATGGTGTAAAACGCAGACATTCGAACTGGACCGCATGAGTCTTTATGGCAAAAATAGGCAGGCCTCTACCTTAGCCGTCTCACAATCTCAAGAGTAATAATGTAAAATTATAATTTTTGCGGGTTTCATAGAACACATCGCTATTTGTACATAAGAGTGTAGCAGGAGTTTGAATAAAAATATGCCCTCTTTAGTAGTCACTCTAAAGCTTACTTCAATCACTCTATCTATTAAAAAAAACCGCATCAAAATCCGTTGCGTAGTTTTAAAGATTTAAGCATACATAGGGACAGACAGATATAGGGACAGAGAAAGCGACTTTGTTTTATACTATGTAGTGATGTTCACAACTTGTGTAAAACGAAAAAAAAAGCATTTAATTATGTTTATCTTAATAATTTACACAAGCGATAAAAGATCGTTGGTTGATAAAATAAATCAATGCTTGAACTGGTGACATGACTTATGCGATTGAAAAAAAAACATATGCATTGAATGGTAATTAATATTAAATTCACTTTAGAAAGTGTTCCCGTGTATTAACCGACCTAAAATCCGACCAAATTACGCAAAATCCGTTAAGATGTATTTATCTAAGATTGACCATAATTTATGTAAGTTATAAGTTTGAACATTATTATGGTTCTATTATCATATTTCTATAACCATAATATTTATTATAATCATTGTTCTACAATCACAGCTTTCGCTAAGGCTGCACTATAGAAGTGTCATATTAAAGGCAAACAATATTAATCTATTCTCAATATAACCACAGAAATTAAATATTATACAAAAGAGTTCCATATATACTCTTTTGTATAATATTTAATTTAATAATGTGGGTGTGTGTCAAATACATAGTAGTGTGTCATGATTTTTTACTGATTTAATGTGCTTTTTAAGCATATTTAAAAAAAAATACAGCGTCTACACTCTTTCTCTATATTCTCTATAAATGTGGGTAATTTCATACTCCTCTGTCCGCGCAATTTTCGTCAAAAGGGGTCCAAAGTTTTTGCTTCACGTATTAATCTGCAATGATTTCCTCATGCTCAACGCCAAAAACGTCTTTCCCTTATCCCTTAGTCCTTAAAACGCGTCACATATGTTTGAAGCATTAAAGATCAACAAAGCATTTACCCCTTTGTAGCAAATCGCATGAAACTTCGTACACCGATGGCCGACTACACTTTAAAGTAAGCATAGCCCAGAACTTACCGCTGAAAACCAGAAATGGAAAACGAAATAACTTTTAAAAAGAGCACGCCGTCAGAAGTCGCACAGCTCGGTGGAATGATGAGAGTTGTCATCAAATACGCATCCTCGGGGGTGGAGAATCAGTTTTAAAAGCCATTAGAGGACGAGGGGGCGGGGGTCGTAATTAGACTGCGTTAATATTTAACAAGTCCGACGCCACAGAGATTAGCGTAACGCAGAGCCCAGCTGCGTCCAGGCACCTTCTGTGTACAGGCGGCCTTTTAAAAAAGCCACTCTGTCATGAGGATCATCAAAAATTAATTACTTTACGCCCTAAATTTATATTTGATTTACTGGCGGATGATTTTACGATTTCCCTCTTATAGTTTAATGGATGCCCGTTTCCCTAAAAATTATTACTGTAAATTTTTCAAGTTTTTGTGTGTAGGAAAAAGCTTCAAAGCACTAATCGAATTTCGCAATATAGGGTCTCGTGTAATCCTTACCTTAAAGCAAAGAAAAGAAAACATTTTATTTTAACAAAACGATTCCAACACACACCCGACCCAGAGGACGGCCAAATGTGTCAGGGAACTAATTAATTCCCGAAAAGGCACCAAAGTTAAAACAGCCCGATGCCTCGGGTAGGTGTAATCCTTTCACCCTTTCCGTGCAATTAGAATTATATGCGAAGATTCGAGATACCAGTGCGATGAAAATTTACTGATTTCATAGAAAATTTAATCGTTCACAGAAAACTGCAAACAAATACTAGAGTTCATCATTGAAAAAAGTCCTTATCCAATCCTTCAAAATGGCTACTAAATACTACAACATTAATACCGCTGTCTCAATTTAAGCACGAGGTCCAGGATTTCAATAGGATAAATTTTTTATGCCACCTTCAATCCTGAATGCAATGTGTCAGTAATAGAACAAGAAGTTATAAAACAACCTCTTCAATCAGAGCTGGTAACACTGAATAAGATGGTTCCAGCATCTGCGGGTTAACTAATGGCGAATGCATTATTAAAACCCCGCGGCTGGAGGGTTGGGGACAGATTATGTTATTACAGATTTAGGTTTCTCGTCTCGCGCCGATGAGATGTGCTTTTAAGTAATTTAAAATTATCAAATGTAAACAAAATGAGCTGATATTTATGTTTGGATATCCACTGCCATAAATTTATTAACTGTAAAATAAAATGTAGCCGTATATATGACCTTTAAAATACATTTTCAAGAAACTGAAATATGAGTTGCATTATAACAATATATATGTTTTACTTTACTGGTGGTAGGAATAGTGGTGGTAGTAGGTAGTAGGTAGTAGGTGGTGGTAGGTCATCTTGTGAGTCCACATGGGTAGGTACCACCCTGCCTATTTCTGCCGTGAAGCAGTAATGCGTTTCGGTTTGAAGGGTGGGGTAGTCGTTATAACTTGGGACCTTAGAACTCATATCTCAAGTTGAGTGGCGGCATTTATGTTGTAGATGTCTATGGGCTCCAGTAACTGTTTTATCGTCGCAGAAAACACACACGATAATTGTCAATACCCGCAATAGGCCCTGCCATTATGAAATATTGCCGGTTTTGTGTTATTACAAGATCGTGTTCCCTTTATCATAGAAGCACCTAGATTTTGTAGGTAGCGGCTTGGCTCTGCTCCTGGCATTGCTGAAGTCCATGGGCGACGGTAACCACTTACCATCAGGTGGGCCGTATACTCGTCTGCCTACAAGGACAATAAAAATAATGAACGTGTCAAGAGATATTTACCTAATTAAAGTTAGAACTAAATTAGTGGTTTAAATTTGCCTAAAAATGTTTTAGGCATTATCAAAATACACAAGCGCTCTTTAAATAATTATAATTTTATGGATTTTTTATCTGTACGAAATAATCAAAATGGTAATACTACACGCCTTTCAAGATAACATTAAAATATATTTGATATCGAATGTTACTGTAAGAGTATGTGTAAGTCATAAAAAATATTAGACACATCATGTTTTTTCTGCAAACAACTTTACGGATAGCATGTTTATAATTTAGAGTAGATCATATTAAACTTTAGTTATGGTCAATTTTATTCACACAAAAATCCCTTAAATCATAACTCGTACTTATGGGTACAACAGCTTTAGTCATTGAAACCAAAACACTGCCATGATCCATAAAAATCACGAGTCATCACAAGCCATTCTCACACGTTCCCTCAAATGACCACGACCCCTGAGAAACTCAAACCAATCAGTCACAGTCCACATCTTCCGGTAGATTAGCATACGCAAAAATCACAATGGCCACCTCGAGAAATTAACAGAAGGTCCATGAATAATTTCGGAGCCAACACAAAAGGGATAAACAATAATGTTAAAGATAAAAGGTATATTAATGTCATAAATGAATCATGCGCGCCCGTTAGACCGGTATTGATAACAGTACATTAAAAAGATAGTTTAGGTTTTGTTTGCACTTTTACAGTTTCGCTTTTGAGCAAGATTTATTCCGTCATACGTATTATCGATTGTTTGTTTAGTTTCCTTTAGTTTGTTGAATTAATCTTAAGGTTTTTGTACTGCCCTTATGCTATTAAAGAGCCGGTTTTACGACTTTAAATAATAATAAAATCTATGGTTTGAATTTTATTAAATTAATTAAGTACTGCATCTTTATTTATTATCTCTATCACTGTAATCTACAAGTTATTTTTTATCCGAGAGGTTGTATTAGACTTAGAGATACGCTCAAATTTATTTTCCTTAATGCCCAAACAAAATTACTTCTTACTTGCTTTTAAGTCTTACAATCTATTGGATTATTCAAATTTTATGTATCTCAATTGGCGATTGAAAAGATGTAAATAAATATTCAGTTGCTTTCCACACCAGACTTTAAATTACGTAAACAAATTCCCGGTTTACCAGTTAAGATCCCGACAGTCACCTTAGAAACGTATCAAGTATCATTATAATAGGCAATTAGTGCCTTAAAATCCCAACTACCAGTTCCAAAGGAACTGGAAGATAGAGCTCACGAAATAGTATCGTGTTCCAATATTTTCTGGTCAGGTAAAGAAGGGGATGTGGCTATTTGTTTTCTGCCGTCACCTCTTTGTAGTTAAATAAACAGCTTTTGTGCATTTCCCATAGATACTATTGTCTGTTTTGTCACCTTTTGTGTTCATTGTTGTTTCTAAGAGTCTTGGCGGTGAGGCGACCGGAATGCAAATTTCGTTGCTTCTCCATTTTTCGTTTTGCATAGTTAATGATCTAATGTAGAAAATAAATAAAATACATGTTATTGTAACGGTGTTTTAATGATTTGTTTATAGGTTTAGTTTACGTAAAATGAGCGTCTCTTCAACAAGTTGCGGAGTCCAGCCAAATTACTAAGTTAAGTAAGTAAGTAAGTACAACTGACAAATCTGACAAGAGAAAACGGGCAAACGAAGAACTATACATTCCAATGTTATCCATAACATGTACCTATTTTGAACGTGTACCTATATATACTAGTATTCTAAAATTTCCCGATACAAAATTTAAATAAATAACAATAGGAATCCTAACAATATTTCAGAAATTACAAAACCAAACCGAATTCTCAAAATTTCTCTCACAGCACATGTCATACAAACGTCAATCATATATACCACACAACTAGATGTTAGAGGTCACGATCATCTTATTCTACTGTTCCTGCATCATTGTTTTGCTGTCCATAAAGTTCAACAGCCACAGAAACAGGTCAAAGACTAATGGCATTCGAAGAAATTTTAACATCACCAACTGCACTCGTAACTTTGTATTTTCACGCAGTTACAACTCCGTTGGTTTTTTGCTTGAAGATTTTCGGGAGGCGGCAAGGTTTTTGTCAAACTAATCTTCCTATCAAACAATGAATTTGGAAAAGTAAAATAACGTAAATTAAAATTTAAAAAACTATTCAATAATACGTAAAAAAATTGGAACAATGGCTGTTTTAAAAACTTACTAAAAAAACAAACAAAAAAAACGAACAAATCTGATTTTTGAAATAGAAATAATGATAGTTGGATACCCGGATACCTGAATGCATAATAAGACACTCTGAAGTTTTCAGCAGATTTTATCAATTAACTTTGGAAACAACTATGGTGCTGATAATATTTTCATTAAACGTACTAGCTCTTCTCCTAAGCATATTTTTTACCTTTAAACATTCATGTCACTCTCTTGAGTAAACAAGACCATACAATGACGCACGGAACTATCCCTTTTTTATTAAAATCAGTGGCTGAATCCCAACAAAGGGTTTTGTTTCCATTATACGTAATCGGACTTACTCAGGTGTTGTATTGTAGTACAGGAGATAAAAGGCTTAATTATGGGGTTGTAAAATAATGAGTAATAGCATAAGCGCCTGCGACTTCCGTGACTTGTGACTTCGGAGCTATCGTGAAATAGAACAGGTTTTCAGTTCTAAAATAATTAAAAGAATCCTAGATGTCAAACGTATCGCTCGCAATTTTCAAAATCCTGATATTGTGATTTTACATGTTTGATTTGTTACAACAATCACACGTGCATTCTTGTTGGCTAAAAATACCGGTAGGGCATTATGTAGTCCACTTATAATAAACTTTTTATTACATAAGTGTTCCACTAAATACCCTAGTATGCTTTCTAATCAATTTCAAGACATAAAAACAGATCAACATTAACAAAACACACTTGTCTGCATTAGAATTTTAAAATACCACACACACATCCAAACGTCATACGTGAATATATTTAAAACTTAAATTATCGAAGAATAAAACTGTATCATATTACCATAAGCTGTATATCGTCGTCTAAAACACACATTTGAATGGAAAAACCTAATCGACACCGAATTCACACCTAAACATTGACCGCACTAAAATTATGGCCACAAATTACACAGTTTATCAGCTTAAGCTACCATTTGGTTAGAGATACGTCTGATAATTGAAAACATACGAACATTCCTGACATTGAATATGTTTGGAAGACCGTTTTACGTGCACCTTTGACACCATTTAACCCGTGATGGTGCGAAGCAGGCATAATTTGGAGCCAGGTGGAGTGCCCTATGTGTAAAGTATGAATTTTAGATATACGTTAATTTGATTGAGTGGCGTTTTATTTTGGTATCGATACGTGTAGAAGAAATGTTATTTTTTTTAGATATTAAATAAATATAAATAAATATTTACTAACAATCACGCCACGTTAACTGGTCCCGTGCTAAGTTCGTAAAGAACTTGTGTTACAAGTACCAGATAACGGAAATAAATATAATATTTCTATTATACACATACATATATTTAATATACACCCATAACCCTGGAAAGACATTTATATTTATCATACAAATATCTTCCCTTGGCGGGATTCGAACCCGCGACCCCCTTGTGACCATGTCACTTACCACTACACCAGACGGCCGTTTAGATAGATAATGAAGCGAACGCGGATACCAATGATTACCGAGAGCCTAAGAACGAGCTGCGACTGGTTTCGGTACTTGAATGTTTGAACAGAACTACCAATGTTTAGTAACGCGTAGTAAAATTAAAAACTAGGTATGTCTTTTCTTTGACCTTAAGGCATTTGTAAAGTGGTCACTAGATCCCATAAATATCACAACTACCCATGTTGATAAGGTGAAACAGATGAATAACGACTAGTATAGAATAAGAAAAGTCTAGAATAAGAACCATTACAGTAATTGTACCATTTATACTTAGACCATAGTGTCTCAAGTTCGATAGAGGAATTCATGAGGTAATATCTATGGATACCCGTATATAAATAGTAAGTCTAGAATAAGAACCATTACAGTAATTGTAACATTTAGACTTAGACCACAGTGTCTCAAATTCCTCATGGAGGAATTCACGAGGCAATGTCTAATGTCTATGGATACCCGTAAATAAGTGGCACTAGTCTAGCTTTAAACTCGTTTACCCAAATAGATACCTATAGTAGACGCCCTACAAATAGATACAATAGATGTCCTATGCACAAAAAGTTAGCAATCGATAAATTACCTTTATTCCATTGCAGCGTCACTGTCACATCTCTCAATTTGTATACTGATGGTACGGTTATGTTTCTTTTTAAATACTACAAAATGTGGTGAGTTTTTATTTATCGTTAAATAAATAATTTCGATATCAAACAAAATATCCTTACGGCACGTGTAACACACAAAAAATATATCCCTTCCATTCGACCCCTAGAATCAAAACGGATTTTGCGTTTTATTAAAAAATCTCCCTAATAATTCTGTCCCGTGTTTATCGTTACACGTAAATCGGACAAGTTCACGAATCATCCCTTATTATTAAAATAACTTTATAAAGAACGCGTGTTTGTCTCGTGTTTGGATGCTGCGATATAAAAGGTTTTGTGTGGACAGGTCATCTGAGCGATGAACTCCAGAGATGCTGCGTGTGGTCAACTTGACCCCTACAGTATTGTGATGTAGATTTTTAATAAAGCTAGTGTTAAATAACCTTTGTACCAAGTGAATTCTTCGAATCTATTTAAAAAGCAAAGTTTACATTGCGATGCGTTAATTTTAAAATTAACCCCAAATTTAACCTGAATAAAAAAAAATAGTTTTTGACTATTTGCTACGGATCCTCGATACTAAACAAAAAAGTTTATTTTCTTTGATTATTCATATTAATATCTAAATATTTTCGTGTATCGTATGTCTATGCGTTGAAATTTTATACTGTTTTATTATGTAAATTTAACATATACTGACAAACAAAACTACATATAGCAGCTAATTCCGGAATATATTATGGAAAGTATACATATAAGTTAAGTTAGTATACAAATAAGTGATGATAAAACTAAGAAAAGTTGTATTTAATGTAGTCATTTCCAAATATAAAACAGAACACGTATTATTAAAACACGTTCAGAGCTTCAGGTTTGTTTTAACCGAATTTCTAAAAGCTTTATAACCAACTAGCCATTGCGATCTAAACTATCAAATAAATCATTCACAAATATTTCAACTGACCGCTCTGACCGTAGCAGCCGATTTTATGGGAACCCGAAATTCATAATTCATAAAACGGACACAGCACCTCTGCGTTCGAGCCAAAATCGCTAAAACCCGTTTAGGGCAAATCCGTCATTAATTTGAACATGTTCTTACAAAGGGGGCAGTTTTCGTCCCTAAATCTCAAAAGACTACAGGAATAATAGTGGATAGTCTCCGCGCCGGTTTAAGAATGATAAATTACCTAAATGGAGTCGGTATGTCCATTCCCACAGATATTAAAAGTGCACACAAAAGATGTGGCCCCAAGTAGAATGGACGCCTGCTGCGGTATTGAGTGTATCGCGAATACAGAGCCATTGTTCTGGACAGCATGCAAATCCTTTAGAGGAGTTCTTTCGTTGGATATTGGAAAAGTTCTAATGGCCGAGACTTTGATCTTTCATTTTGTTTTGTGGCTAATCGCTCCGGTATTAGATGCGAGCTTAATAGTTATTCGAAGACCGACTTTTCAGTTATTGGATGAGTTATTTATAGAAATCTCTTTAAGTCACATTGGTATGAATAGAAAGATAAAATTGTTTCAATTTTATCGATCTTCCAGTGCCATACTTTAAGCTGGTGCCATAATACTGGTGCGTGGTACTGGTACCGGTACATAAGGACCTCTTGTGAATCTTGTGTGTGAGAATAGGTAGGTACCACTACCCTTCGTATTTCTGCCGTGAAGCAGTAATGCGTTTCGGTTTGAATGGTGGGGCAGCCGTTGTAACTATCCTGAGACCTTAGAACTCATATCTCAAGGTGGGTGGCGGCATTTACGTTGTAGATGTCTATGGACTCCAGTAACCACTTAACATCAGGTGGGCTGTGAGTTCGTCCACTCATATATACAAAAAAAAAAACAAAGGTTGGCGAACTGGACCACAGATCCACAGGCCTAAATGAAAAGCGAGTACTAGGAGTGGCGCAAGTTTTTTTGATGCGACTTTCTCCTGCTGCCATTTTCCTGCTCCTTTGCCATGTATCTGATTTATCCGCTAAAAAAATCAGTCCAAAATCATTCCGATTAAATTATCAAACTTGAAAATAAAAAATTTAATAATCAAATCTATAGCACGCGTTCCATTATTTTCTTATTGATTACAAAATTAAACACAGTAATTACATTAAATTAAACTTTTATAACATAAATAACTTTTCGATTGAATTTCAAAACACTTCATTGGCTGTTGAAAACAGAATTTGTTACTGTTAAGTGATAGTCGAAGTAACATCAAAACATAAGTGCCATTGCTAAGATTGAAGTCCCAATGGTACACCACACATATAGGCGTGCTATCAAAGCTCTACTAATCAAAAGTAGATTTATATCTTATACCTTTAAACGAGCAATTCTTGTATATATATATAATCTGAATCTTGGAAACGGCTTCAACGATTTTTATAAAATTTAGTATACAGGGGATATGGGGGGCGATAAATCGATCTAGCTACGATTTATTTTCAGAAAATGTTGTTTTATTCGTGTTTTCAATAATCAACTATACGACTCTTCCCGACATCTATTGGCGAATAATAATACTATTTTTCATAATTGAAAGCAACTAACTGCTTTAAAGACACAATAACACTAAAGCTATTTCAGCAGATGGCGTTGTTAAGCCACCCGAAGCCAATGAGTGTTTGGTTTAAGGTTAAGCCAAGAAAATGAATTGTTTATTTATATTATTTGTGTCTTTTTAAGTCACTTGTTCACTTAAAAATGCCTAAACGATCTTGGAATATTCATCATTTTATCAATATGTAATTTATTGAAATATAATTAAAAAACACAATTTATCAAAAAAAGAAAAAAATACCGAGCAAAGTTCGGTCATCGTCTAGTGAGTACTGAATCGCCGATGTTGAATGTGTTGTACAGTATTATTAGATTAAAGAATTTATAACCAAACCAAATGAATTTTATATTGTATGCAATGCGTATGTAACCTATCCGTGAGGTAGACGGTGTATTTATGTATTTTCTCCGAAACAATATCAAAATTATTATGTTGTATCTAGAAATTTCTAGAATTTTCTAATAGCAGAAAACCTAAGAAAGCTATCGAACCAGTATCTGAACTGTTTCTACTACGCTCAAAATCGTAACTGAACACTATGCAGAACCGAAACAGTCCTGAACTATTGAATTTTAATAATTTAAGCAAACATACCTACAGATAATTTAGCTTACAGTTAAAATCGGATGCATCCAATCAAATAAAAGCCCTGACCGCTACGCCATCAGTCTTTTGACAAATGACGCGGTTGACAACCAGTCGCCGTCTGCTAATGAAAGTATTATACAACGAACTATTATGAAACCGCTCACACTGGATTTGGATATTGTGCGCGTTTGAAAATTAACCTATCAAATTTAATATTAAACATACCTTAACAGTTCAAGTGACGCATTTTGAACTTTTGCATTGAAAATTGAAAATGTACGTATTCTTATGCTATCTTATTGCTTTATTATGCTTATATTGCTTATTGCATTTTATTTCATGACCTTTTTTTACCTATTAATCTACAGTTAACTTTTGAAGTTCTTTAGGCGCGTTATGAAAAATTGATGAGAGTAAAATTTTACGATGCGCGCGCACCGTGACACAAAATTAACAGAAATGAAGTTGCCCACTAAATCGCTCATTACAATACGACCGACGTAACTTGGCGAGTCTGAATATAGCCGCAGGTGAACTTTCCGAACCGTACCGAGAATTACCGAATTTATACGATGTCAAGAAAAGGGATGTCCAATATGCGTGTTTGAGGATGTTGTTTAATCGATTTTTTTTCAAATCGATTAAAATTGAAATGAACAAAAAAAGAAATAAATTTAATAAAAATAAAGTATAACTTCTTACGCGCGTACATAAGTACACGCACCCTTTTTTTTCTTGTTTGTTTTGTTTATTTCGTGTAATACTTGTTGTATACCGTTATCTTCCCGCTATGGTAGAAATTGTTACGAGTAAGTGTCAATATGATTAGTGTTAACAATTCGTATAAGATGTTGAATGGCCTATTATATTGCTAAGTCGTCGTGACTTAAAAGATGCAAAGCCGAGTTAATTAAACTTACTTTTACGGCTCTCAAGCATCGTCCGTGAGCACGAAAACCGTAAAGTCTCCGAAATGTCGGAAATAATATAATGTCAATAAAAAACCATAGATTAAACCGTAAAAGAGGTTTTAATTTTATTATATGTACATATACCTATCAGTGTAGTAAAAATCAAATCGTCAATTTTGTGATTTAGCGTAATTACAGACGGTAGCAAAGTATTATAACTTTGAACAGGTTAAAAGCTGAAAGCATTACCTACTGCTTCGCGGATCAAATAGGTAGGGTGATGGGTATTACTATTCAGGATCACAACGCCTCCTACCTTTTTTTTTTTGTTGCTTAGATGAGTGGACGAGCTCACAGCCCACCTGATGTTAAGTGGTTACTGGAGCCCATGGACATCTACAACGTAAATGCGCCACCCACCTTCAGATATAAGTTCTAAGATCTCAGTATAGTTACAACGGCTCCCCCACCCTTCAAACCGAAACGCATTACTGCTTCACGGCAGAAATAGGCAGGGCGGTGGTACCTAACCGCGCGGACTCACAAGAGGTCCTACCACCAGTAATTACGCAAATTATAATTTTGCGGGTTTCACTTTTATTACATGATGTTATTCCTTCACCTCCTATGATTACCTCCTATCATTATGCCAATTTTGTACCTACGGATTTGATCTTTATTACACTGTAAATTAGGTACAACCATCATGACTATTTCTATCACGAAGCAGTAACAGGTTCCGGCTCGAAGATTCGAACAACCGCTATACGATTTAATTGAGACTTCGATTACATGTGGCTGACGCGTTCTCGTTACCATATTCCCGTCGCTTGCAACGAAGGACTCGACGAGTAAATTAATCCACAGACACAGCCCACTGAGTTTCTCGCCGGATTTTCTCGGTGGGTCGCGTTTCCGATCCGGTGGTAGATTCTACGAAGCACGGCTCTTGCTAGGGTTCGTGTTAGCAACGTCGTCAGGTTTGAGCCCCGTGAGCTCACCTACTAGTTAAGGTTACGCTGAAACAGCCTCTCAATGCTATCAGCATAGGTCGGAAAATAAATTTACCATACCTACGGTAGCTATTTAAGATTTTATCGGCCATAATCTCATAAAATTATCTTAAAATATCGCAGCGTTTCCTCAGCGCCAGTGCGTAAGTACATTTATACAACGTTTACACAAGCATTCGAAGATTCCACGGAAATGATACGACGATCCATATCGACGATTCTAATGCAAAATACGAAGCGAACGAGATGCGATCGGAGCTTTACAAACATCTATTTAATGGAACTTTTATACTAAGAAGATCTTTTTTTCTCTCTTATTTTTATTTTATTTTATTAGGCTCACAATACACATCACAAGCTAAAGATACATAAAAATCACAAATAAAAAGAAACAAAATCTGGCTTGCAACATAAGTTATGTGCGCACGACAAAACAAGACATATAGTGCTGAATTTGTATAACAATATTCCTTACAATTATGACAAAACAACACAATAACAAAAACTAATCTAACGAATAATGTAAGGAAAAAAATTATTCACAATATAATACATTAAACAATTACATTAACCTACCTATTAATAAAGTGGAGGATGCCCTTGAACCTCTTTTTAAACGTAACTAACCTACAAGTAAAAATATCTAACTCACCTTGCCAGTTCTCTTACTTTGGATAGTGTATTTCTCTTAGAACTGGTGGTAGGACCTTTTGTGAGTCCGCGCGGGTAGGTACCACCGCCCTGCCTGTTTCTGCCGTGAAGCAGTAATGCGTTTCGGTTTGAAGGGTGGGGCAGCCGTTGTAACTACACTTGAGACCTTAGAACTTATATCTCAAGGTGGGTCGTAGATGTCTATGGGCTCCGGTAACCACTTAACACCAGGTGGGCTGTGAGCTCGTCCACCCAACTAAGCAATAAATAAAAAAACTACCATCATAATTTCCATTATATTAATAAACTTAAGAATTAAGGTTAAAAATAAAAATAGATTTGTGGAGAATGCCTTTTCTATTTAGATTTAATTTCATTCAAGCAAGTATAGCAACAGATAAGTAGTTATAAGAATCCTTCCTGTTTCTTTTTTTTTATCACTTAGATGGGTAGACGAGCTCACAGCCCACCTAGTGTTAAGTGGTTACTGGAGCCCATAGACATCTACAACGTAGACGCGCCACCCACCTTGAGATACAAGTTCTAAAGTCTCAGTATAGTTACAACGGCTGCCCTACGCTTCAAACCGAAACGCTTTACTGCTTCACGGCAGAAATAGGCAGGGCGATGGTACCTTTCCGCGCGGACTCACAAGTGGTCCTACCACCAGTAAAGTTTCTGCCGCGAAGCAGGCTTGAAGTATGGTATAGTTTGCAGAACGGGTGTAAATGTTATATTGAAACAATACACCTGATATCTCAAGCTTGGCTTTCACGAGTTCTATCCGCCAACCAATCGATACAAGCTCACATTAGTAAAATGAAAAATATGTCACCAAAATTTGAATTCAGATAGGTTGCTTTGCGAAACCAGAAGCTTTGCTACTAAAATCTCTCCTACGAACTAACGCAGAGATGTAGAATTTCATGTGTGCCTTGTACTACGGCAAATCGTATGAGATTTTATCAGAGGGATTATCTGGGGTTATCGCGCATCACAAAACTACTAACAAAGAACTCATATCTCAAAATGAAATCGAGTAGTTTTAGTTTCATAGCTGCTTTACTGTGAAGAAATTTACAAATCCGTAGTAGAAATGCAGCCATGCTTATTATTTAATACAAAAGTGTGTTTCTAGACGAAATCGTTGTCAATGTATACTGGCGGAGACAGTTGGTCACAGTAAAATAATGATTTAGTAGTGACAATTGCAAATTGTTAATGCACCGAACTATATTCTGTTATGCTTCTATTATTTTTGGGCTGATTTTAAATTTACTACATTTTGAATCAATAATGTAATAACCAAAAGTGTCTATAATTCCGGGTTTTATGTGTTCTAACTTAAGAATTTAATCTCATATGCCTAGTCTGATTGGATCCCTACCAAGACCCTACTCCAATTCCCATCAATGGCAAGGGCTAAGGTAAACCTCTTTTTTGAACTCTTTCCAGAACCTCGTTGGAAGGCAGATGGGTCTAGCGCTTGCCAGTAACAGTATTGGGAGTATAAACTACATTGTACATGGCAATACGTAGCCTGGCAACGCATTGAGGATATTATGTGCAACGATTCCAAGAAGTTACAAAGAATAAACATAATACAGCAGCAGCATACCGTATAATTCTTCAGAGTACTCCCCAATACTCTAACTCGAAACACATACACACACATAAACACAAACAGACACACACGCACCTACGCACGCACACACACACACATGCGTATGCACACACACATCCGCACGCACACACCCACAAAACACACACACACGCACACGCACGCACGCACACACACACGCGCGCACGCACACGCACACACATTCATTCACACACATACGCACACACACACACATACAAATACGCACGCACACACAAACACCCACACACACACACACACATGCATTATTTGAGCACACAATAAATAACACGGATAGAACCCAAACAGCTTCGAATTGTGACATTGTGATTCCAATTCATAATATAATCGTTATAATATTTAAGTTCGCATAGATTGGTCCGAACGCCTCAAAATCGCAACACTTTATATAGTTTGGCAAGATTTTTTAACATTTTCAGGACACTATAATTTATTTGATGATTCGAAAGTATTGTTATGTTTTTATTAATCAGTACAATTACATAAGGGGATTACGTGAAGGATTACCTTCGATGTCATCTCTAAAAGTAAGCAACGATATATTATAAGACGCGTAAAAAAGTTGTAAAATACATTTAATTTTTGAAACATCCATAGCCACACATAAAACAAATTGCTGGCGTGGCGACGTATACCGTGACGACTGTTTGTTAATATTAAAATGTTATTTTTCATTATACCACACGAATTTTCATTTATGCATTTATTATACCTGTACAAAATGATGTAACAGACTTTTTTTGCTGTTGTATCTCTGCTTACCGATATACTGTAATCAAAAGCGTGATCTCACCTACAAAAGGTATTTATGTAAAATCAGTACGTTCGCTATCTGCCTCCGATCAGTCCCTGATCATTGTTTGATTTTCAATACGATCCCAGTACATAGTTGAGTCAAATGTTTCTTTACTGTTACGATTGTTCTGACTATTATCTCCGCTGTTTTATTTGTGAGCAATCGTGCAGTTCTATGCGACCTATTTGATACGAAACAACTATCAATATGTTTTATATTTTTCTGAAAACAATATTTGGGGATGCTTAAACGAGAAAGGGAAGATCTTCCACCGAGCGGGTGATATTTGCTCGGTAGACCGACGGTCCAAATGTTGTATCAGCGTTGCCTTTACTAGTAGGTGAGCTCACGGGGCCCAAGCCTGACGTTGCTAACACGAACCTTAGCAAGAGCCGTGCTTCGCAGAATCTAAAACCGGATCGGTAACGCGACCCACTGAAAAGATCCGGCGAGAAACTCAGTGGGCTGTGTCTGAGGGTTAATTTACTCGTCGAGCCCTTCGTCGCAAGCGACGGGTTCGACCAGAACGATGACCAGTGCTTGAGGTACCAGGTACCTAAAATCACCGTTAGTGGATCGGGAGGATCCGAAATGACGTGTCCCAAATTTTGTTGTTCGGAACTTGTGTACATGCAAGCTTATCTTGAAAATGTCGTAAGCGAGATTCAGGCATTTGTCAAATGTCTTGCGTTGTATGATGGCTACCCGCCACAAATATGTAGTAGGTACGTGAACACTGACGGTTGACAACGGATTGCTGATGTTCATGGGCGACGATCGTTAGGTACCTTTAGCTATTCCATATGGCTATGCCATATGCCTGCAATGACAAAAAACAACTTTAATAATATAACGTTTATTGACATGTGTAACGGTTGAGCTTAGAAGTTTTATTGCTCAATTAATTATTTTTTTGTTTTAGATGGGGAGCGAACTAGCTCACGACCCCTCCCTTACTTTAAGTGGTCTCGCGAAAGTCGAACGAAATATGTATGTACTATGAATGGATAGGTTTGTAGCAATATTTATCTGGACTGTCCTTGTCAGGAATACTACCGAATCCTCTATGACAATCACAAATATTGAGACATCATTAGAACTGTAGAACTGTGAAATGGTAACGTCAATGAAGACTGCGACTGGCAGGAGGGTGGATTTGAACCCGCGCCCGTAGGCTCCACCGCGTTGCGTAGTTTTGGAGTGAAGCAGTAATGCGTTTCGGTTTGAAAGGTGGTCAGCCGTTGTACTGTAAAAACTGATGCTTAGAACTCATGTCTTAAGGTGGGTGACAGTATTTGCGTTGTTGATAACTAATAGGCTAAGATGACCACCAGATGCCTGGTGGGCCCTAAGATAATCCGTACACCTTTTTTTTTTTTTTATTGCCTTTGTAGGCAGACGAGCATACGGCCCACCTGATGGTAAGTGGTCACCGTCGCTCATGAACGTCAGCAATGCCAGGGGCAGAGCCAAGCCGCTGCCTACCATAAAGAACTCTCCGCAAGCCTCGTTTGAAGAAGGACATGTCATAGCGCTCCACCTAAGCCACCTAAGCCATAAAAAAGATCTACTGGGTACAACACCATCATCACAGCCGCCGTCGTTCCGAAAAGGAGTATGAAATTTCCCACACTTATAGAGAATATAGAGAAAGAGTGCAGAATGCAAATTTTTTTTTTATTTTTTATTATGCAATAATAAAACATTAAATAAATAAACAAAACATTACACACATTATTACCATGTATTTGACACACATACGCATGCATACTATTTGTTTATTGTCAAACTTTTCTTATTGCTTATAGTCTGTGGTCAAATTGAGAATAGATTAAATATTGTTTGTCTTATTGATGTTTGGTCTTGGCAAAATCTGTGATTAAAGAAGTATAATAATAGTCTTTGACAATAGAATCATAATAGTGTACAAACTTATAATTTCAATTAATTATAGTCGAATTTCGACTACAGGGGACCATTAGTACATATAATTACATTGTTCTTTCGTCACAACAATAACCCCTCAAGACAACAAAAGAAACGGGCCTCTTTAAAATTGTTCAAAACTTATTCGAATATCCATCAAGAGATCGAATTATAAGAAAAACTCGCAAAGCCATAAATTCAGAAAACAACTCAAAAGTTAATGGCAATTCATTGTCAGCTGATTATTTTCCGTCTGATGAAAAACCCGGGACATTCGTTGACAACATCCATCTAAATCTATTGCGGCCTCCCTAAGGTATAACCCTTTCGTCCCCTGAGGCGCAGCCCTCCGTACTCTAACCCAATTCACGAAGAATATCGACCACAGCTCGTGTGACCAAAAAATTTAAATTGAAATGTTAATTCGATATGGTAGAAGGGGCTCCTATAACATATAATTTCGTTGGGGATTTTGAAGAGTACATTTTTACGAATCAGTTCATTGACCAGATCTAATTTTTTTTTTATTGCTTACAAGGGTGGACAGCTCACAGCCCACCTGGTGTTAAGTGGTTACTGAAACCTATAGACATCTACAACGTAAATGCGCTACCCATCTTGAGATATAAGTTCTAAGGTCTCAGTATAGTTACAACGGCTGCCCCACTCTTCAAACCGGAACGCATTACGGCTTCACGGCAGAAATAGGCGGGGTGGTGGTAGGTTCTTACCTGTGCGAACTCACAAGAGTTCCTACCACCAGTAATACCACCACACCCCTGCACCATAATCTATATTTAAAAATAAATCTTGACTGACTCGAGGGTGCAGTAGCTAGCAGCCTTGACCGTTGCGCCGCGGGACATTGGTCCTATTTCCACATCGGGCAAACATTCGTGAGATGAACAGATTTGTTTGCTCTTCGTTACAAAGATTATTATCTTTTTAAATATATATTGAAACGTAATAAGTATGTATGTCAGTCTCTGCTTCCCGTGACAACGGGAATCCTGATTAGGATCAGATGACAGTGCGTGATTAATTCCACAAAATTCAATTAACCACAACCATTGCATTAAATCTAATATATAAAATTCTCGTGTCACAGTTTTCGTTGCCATACTCCTCCGAAACGGCTTGACCGATTTTGATGAATTTTTTTGTGCTTATCAGGTATCTATGAGAATCGGCCAACATCTATTTTTCATCCCCCTAAATGTTAGGGGTAGTCCACCCCTAAATTTTTTTTTTTAATTTTTAGGCAAAATTTTTAATTTCTATTTTTTTATGATACAACATACAAAAATACATACAATCCTCAATTTTCACCCCTCTACGATCAACCCTTATTTTTTATTTGATAATTAAAAACTTTAAAATTTTTTGCGAGAATTTTGTTTTTATTTTGTCATGACGTAGAATAAAAAAATTCATATTACTCTGAAATTTTCACCCCTCTACGATCAACCCCTACTTTTATTTGTTAATTATAAACTTTAATTTTTTTGGCAAGATTTTCATTTTTATTCTTATTTTGTCATGAATTAAAATAAAAAATCTGATGTTACTCTCAATTTTTCATCCCTCTATGATCAACCCCTATTTTTTATTTGTTAATTATAAACTTTAATTTTTTTGGCAAGTTTTTTATTTTGTTTTGTCTTGACTTAAAATAAAAAAAATCATATTACTCTCAATTTTCACTCTTATACGATCAACCCTTATTTTTCCATCCCGATTTTTTTTTTTATTCTATGCACAAATCCGCAATAAGGTTGCAAGATCGCAATCAAATATTATAATTGTAGTACGATAAATTCTTATTCAGATTTTATAATTTCAAGTTCCTTTAGTTATGATTTTTTAAAATTGAATTTGATCTCCCGCCCTCGCCGGTCGACTACTGATCAATTATCAATCGATCAGCTATCCCCGCCAGGTGTCACCACTCATCCACCAAACATCACGTAGTAGGGATGAGGACGAAGCCGGTCTCCTGTCTTACTCACTATACATCATAGATTATACACTATATATTTGAGAGCTATACAATACTATACATTTTTCAGACATGTTTTTTTGGTTTTATTTGTGTATCAATAGTATGTTCAGTAGGTCTGAGAATCGGCTACTATCTATTTTACCCCTAAGTGAAAAGGGTTGTCCAACCCAAACATTTATTTTTTATTTTAAATTTTTGGATGATTTTTTTTGTTTATAATGAGGTATTATGTGTTTAAATGAGGTTTTTTTTTCTACAGTAGAATTTCCCTAGAAATCCTATTTAAGGCAACACAACGTTTGCCGGGTCAGCTAGTCTATATATTAAAACGTGAAACAAAAACTTTGTATCCCTTTTTACGAAAATTGCGCGGACGGAGGAGTATGAAATTTTCCACACTTATAGAGAATATAGAGAAGAAGTGCACAATGCCAATTTTTATTTTAAATAATGCATAAAAGATAGATACATTAAATCAATAAAGAAAACATTACATTAACATACACTACATACCATGTATTTGACGCACACACGCATACATACTATTTCTTGTCAAACTTTTGTTCTTGACGTCTGTTGTCAAATTGATAATAGATTAAATATTGTTTGTCTTTGTTAATATTTTTTATAGTGTAGTCTTGGCGAAATTTGTGATTATAGAAGTATAAAATTCAATCACAATAGTGTACAAACTTACAATTCCAATTAATTATAGTCGAATTTCGACTATTGCGGGCCCTCTAGTACGAATAATTCATTAAACTCTCATATACAAGACGGATAACACGCAATACAAACTACATACATTCACTCGGCTTTGTTCGCGAAAGACATAATTTACGAGCACACAAACGAAGCGATTTGGTAAAATTGAAGCCGTCTTATCCCGACCTAATTAAATCATATTTTCAGAAAAGACTGAAGATATCTTTGAACTTACCTGCGTTCGGATTTTCGTATCGCACCGTCAAAGCAAAATAGACTGCAAATCGATTAATAGAATAGCTTTTGTTTTCATATGCTTAAAGGCTGTTTTCCAACGCAGAAACCATGTGCGAAGGTTCTTATTGCGATACCAAAGAGCCCTCCTAAGACATTAATAAGTCGAATTAAGATTAAAATGATATGAAATTTTGATATTGTGTTTTGTATTCGGATTATTTTGAAGGAAATTTTAATAATGGTCTCCTGCTTGCTCTCTTTGAGGACTCTTCGAGGATAAAGGAAATGGTTATTAAACGGATGCTACATGAAAGGTAAGGCTTTTTTGTTATACAGACCGGATGACATGCTTACGGCCCGATTGATGTTGAATTAGTATTGGGGTTTTAGACATTACGATGTGAATACTGCCAACTATTTTAAGATCGCAGCCTCCATAACGATCTTACAAAGCTTGTTTCAGGGCCCTAAAACTGCGATACTTTGAGACATATTTTTTTGTATGGCAACTAGCGACATCTTGTAGCGGATGCCCCTAAGCTTATATGTTGTTAAAGTTGAGTCAGTGAGGATACCTGGACCATCATTGATGAAAGAAGGAAACTCAAAGCAAATGGTCTTACAACACCCGCCGAAAAGGCAACGTACAGAAGTTTGTGCAAAGACATCCAAAGACTTTGTAGGAAGGACAAAAACTGCTTCTTCACGAGTATTTGTGCAGAAGTACAACAACACGCGCAAAAATATCAAACAGCGGATCTTTTTAAAAAAGTAAGACTATTAACACGACAGTTTAACGCTCAGTCGTGGGCAATTGAGAATAGAGATGGGGAAATCATCACGGAGATCGATAAAGTTGCAGAGAGATGGAGTGAATATTGCGCTGATTTGTATCATCTTGAGCACGCTATGGATGGTTCTGATCCTCTGGAAGGATGCAATATACACAACATGGAGCTGGAGCCGGATATTCTATACACAGAAGTAACTGCCGCTATTGGAAAATTGAAACCAAATAAGGCAGTCGGCATCGATAATATTACCGCCGAAGTTTTGAAGGGCCTCGGAGAGAAGGGAGTTGCGAAACTTGTAGACTTATGCAACTCAATATGGCGAAGCTGTGAATGGCCGAAGGATTGGACTCACTCTGCGATACTGCCATTACACAAAAAAGGCTCTACCAGGAGGTGTGACAACTATAGAACGATTGCCCTGATATCACACACTAGCAAAGTACTGCTGCATGTCATTAACTCAAGGCTTAGACACTTCCTAGACTGGCAAATTCCACAAGAACAAGCAGGATTTGTTAAGGGAAAGGGTACTCGCGAACAGATACTCAACGTAAGGCTTATCATAGAAAAGTGCTATGAGTATAACATCCCGGCCGTTCTATGCTTCGTCGACTACCAAAAAGCCTTTGACTGCGTTGGTTGGAAGCATTTATCGTACGTGCTTAAGGACATGGGCGTTCCCATGCATCTGATTCAGCTGATGAGAGCCCTGTACCTGTCGGGACGGGGATCGGTACGGATCGGCCCAGCACAATCAAGAGAGTTCCGATTTGAGAAAGGAGTGCGCCAGGGTTGCATCGTCTCGCCCATACTTTTTAACATCTATGGCGAATACATAATGCGCAAAACCCTAGAGGAGTGGGATGGTGGCGTCACAGTTGGGGGCGTAAAGATCTCGAACTTACGATACGCTGATGATACCACATTAGTGGCGTCATCAGAAAAGGAAATGGATGAGCTGCTGCGACGTCTGGTTATAGTTAGCGAGGAAATGGGACTAAAGATCAACCAGTCCAAAACAAAGATCATGATCGTGGATAAATACGGCACCCTTAACGAGAATAATATTCTTGGCCAATACGACATCGTCAAGACTTTCGTGTACCTCGGCTCGATTATTTCCAATAGAGGTGGATCGGAAACCGAAATAAGGCGACGCATCGGAATGGCCAAATCCGCTATGAGCCAGCTAAACAAAATATGGAGAGATCGAAACATACTCAAGAAAACGAAAGTGCAAATTGTTGAGACGCTCGTTTTCTTAATCTTTTTGTATGGGGCTGAGACCTGGATCTTGAAAGAATCTGACAGGCGACGCATAGACGCGTTTGAGATGTGGTGCTGGCGGCGCATGTTGCGCATCCCTTGGACGGCTTTCCGGACGAACGCTTCCATCCTCAACGAGCTAAAAGTTGACCAGAGGCTATCCACCAAATGTCTATATAGAGTGCTCCAATACTTTGGTCATATAGCAAGAAAACCCTCTGACAACCTGGAGAGACTCATAGTGACGGGTAAAGTGGATGGAAGACGATCCAGAGGTCGTAGCCGAAAAAGATGGAGTGACCAAGTGTCGTGAGTGTCTGGACATGAGACTGAGCCACGCACTTCATTGTGCCACAGACCGACATAAGTGGCTACAAATTACAAAAAAAGGTCACAGGCGGGCGCATCACGATGCTCAGCAATGAGCGATCGACTGAAGGAGGATAACTAAACACACAAAATAAAAAAATTATAGATCATACAAGTCTTTATTTTTATAGACAAATTCACAAAATACTTCATTAAAAATAAAATATAGGATAGGTAATATGTTACCGCCATCTATAGGAGCAATGAGAAACTAATCGAAGCGAAGCCATCTAGTGGCCGACGCCCGTAAACATTTTTGTTGAGTGCTTGAGCTGCTTATCTTTAACTAATTTATATGTATTATCTATGGCTTGCTTTAAGATGGCTATAATTACTATAGATATACATATTATATTTCTACTAGTTCTATTATAGTATAATATAAGTTGATATAATATAATATAAGTTCTATTATAGTATAATATTATAGTATAATAGAACTGGGTCTCGCTAACCCAAACTAACGAAAAACTTTTATTTCATGAAACTGAAAAATTATTCTTCAAAAGATTTCATTCGCAATTCACTGCTTATAATCAAAATCTCTATGTTTCAATACACCCCGAGCGGTCAATGTGAAAAGCCGTATCATGATAATTAAAAAGGCCGGTACAAACAAAACCCATCAATTAGAGTTTCCGACTCGATCCATCATCTCGACCATCCGAATATTTTAATTAAAGACCTTTTTTTTATTGTTTGTAAAAGTGTCTTTGTGGTTTAGTCCTTTGCTGGAACTCGGAAAATGCATGAAATCAAACGTTAATTATTAAACTACAAGCGTTGTTTAACGCACTGACTGACGCGTAGGTCACCGGTGCCCTACGCGGCGCACTGAAGTAATTATGTCGATTTCTGTTATTAAGGCGCCTGGATTACCTAAATTCACCTTCTTTTGTATGTTTTTTTTTTATTGCTTAGATGGGTGGACGAGCTCACAGCCCACCTGGTGTTAAGTGGTTACTGGAGCCCATAGACATCTACAACGTAAATGCGCCACCCACCTTGAGATACAAGTTCTAAGGTCTCAAGTATACTTACAACGGCTGCCCCACCCTTCAAACCGAAACGCATTACTGCTTCACGGCAGAAATGGGCAGGGTGGTGGTACCCACCCGCGCAGACTCACAAGAGGTCCTACCACCAGTAATTACGCAAATTATAATTTTGCGGGTTTCATTTTTATTACACGATGTTATTCCTTCACCGTGGAAGTCAATCGTGAACGTTTGTTGAGTACGTATTTCATTAGAAAAATTGGTACCCGCCTGCGGGATTCGAACACCGGTGCATCGCTTCAACACGAATGCACCGGACGTCTTATCCGTTAGGCCACGACGACTACAAAATGTCAATGTGTGTTATAGTCTTTTCGGACGCTTAGAAATAGATTCATTCTCAGTATCTTCAGATTCATCTTTCCCGGAATCTAGTAGAAATTCTGGCACCTTAGTAAGAAGATCGAAGAGAGAAATCGACATAATTACTTTAGTGCGCCGCGTAGGGCACCGATGACCTACACTTAAACTGGTGGTAGGATCTCTTGCGAGTCCGCGCGAGTAGGTACCACCGCCCTGCCTATTCCTGCCGTGAAGCAGTAATGCGTTTCGGTTTGAAGGGCGGGGCAGCCGTTGTAACTATACTGAGATCTTATAACTTATATTTCAAGGTGGGTGGCGCATTTACGTTGTAGATGTCTATGGGCTCCAGTAACCACTTAACACCAGGTGGGCTGTGAGCTCGTCCACCAACCTAAGCAATAAAAAATTAAAAAAACGTGGCAGTCAACGTGTTAAGCTGTAACAATAACGGATTTTTAAAGAAGGCTTAAAAACTAAAATATTCTATCCTACTATGTTGGCTTAGTGGTTACTGTAACACAGGATTTCGAATCCCGGCTAGAGACAATATCTTTTTGAAAAAATTCGCTAGGGAGCAGCTTGACTTTGTCTATGACATGTACACGAGCGATGGTAACGGATAAAATCAAATGGGCTGTAAGCCATCTAAGGGAACAAAAGGGTGTACATTCAACGTGTTCTTATCTCTTGGAGGTTTTTACTTATACCCTTATCAGAGAAAGTCCATGCTTAAGACAAACATGGAAGGTCAAGTTATTTTATATCTTTTTATATCTACTAAAACAACTTACTATAATATTATACTGGTGGTAGGACCTCTTGTGAGTCCGCACGGGTAGGTACCACCGCCCTGCCTATTTCTGCCGTGAAGCAGTAATGCGTTTCGGTTTGAAGGGTGGGGCAGCCGTTGTAACTACATATACTGAAACCTTGGAACTTGTATCTCAAGGTGTGTGGCGCATTTACGTTGTAGATGTCTATGGGCTCCGGTAGCCACTTGACACCGGGTGGACTGTGAGCTCGTCCACATATCTAAGCAATAAAAATAAAAAAATACTGCAACTTTTAATTCAAAGTTCAATTGTGGTTACATGAAAAGATCAAGTACCACAATGGGACAGCTCTTTTTATTATCTTTCTACGCACTATAAATGTATTCACGAAACAATTTTACATTGAATGGTATGTGCCAAGGAGCGCGCACATCTCAAGAATCTATCAATAAGTGTAACCGAGCATGGAGAGTTCATAAAAAGCCACTCTCAATAGAGCTTGATTAGCGATGATTGGACCTTCGAGACGCTATCTATAGTTGACATTACGATTGTGATTTGTTTTTAGCTTAATCGTATAAATATCAAGGCCACCAACCAAATAGAGACTTGCAATCGAAACCTGACTGTGCAACCCACGCACGGGCGTGTTTAGAATACGCCTTCGAATATTCAACAGCGTCAACAATTTTAAATATTCAGTTTAAGTTTGGAAGACGCATTTTATTTTATACCAGAACAGAATATGATAACGTCACTAATATAATTTTAATACCTAATTTATTTTTGTTCTGTAATACCCGGTAAATTTGGTACGCCGAAGTTGCTGCCCGACATTCTCATTGGCAACATGATTTGGCCGATCTTACGCATTAGAGAAACTGGTATAGCGAGAATGAAGTTTTCCCCAAAGACTAAAGTCGAGCTCTGAAAATCATTCAGCAATAATGTGTCAAGTAAATCGATCCAGCTATTCTCAAATGTTGCGCTAAGCTATAAATAGAGATTATTTTGGGACGAAGTTCCTTATGGGACGATGCGGAGGGGTACCCTAACCGGGGAAAAACGTCCGTAACGTAAGATTTTTATTAGTAATGCACACAGTGTATGAATAAACTTTCTAATAACGTACAAAAAATAACATAGTTTTAAGTAGTTAGTAAAAAATGTATACCCGAATAATTATTTTCTTTATACCTCGAATAGAACTTAAAATTAATATTTTTTTAATAAGGAAATTCGTTCCTATCCGGTGTCCCACGACACCACACATATTTTTTTTAAATGAATATTTAAATTTCATTATTAATTATACGTATTAAAATCAATTTAAAGACTTTAAATATGAACTACAGATCCGGGTGCGCCAGAGGGACGGACTGACCCTCCCATAAAATTAATTATTCAAAGTATGTCGTCCAAGACGGATGGAACTTGGGACTGTTTGCAGCTTGTTATGATGTATTGTTTGTAAGAGTTTCACACTTTTCGCGTTTCGTTTATGAAATTTTAAATAGATAAGCCATTGTAGACGTTTCTCATTTAATTCAATTACTAAAAAGTGCAAAACAACGGTTTCAAATCTCTCGCTCTTCGCTATGGAAATCAGGGTTGCTCCCCTTATTTATTATCTTCTCTTTTTTTTAAACCTTTTTTTTATTTAGCTTTATCTTCAGTTTGCTGAACTAAACTTCTTCTTCTATATCGTTCCCTCACTACTGAGGACCGCGACCACATGTGACGTTCTTCCATCTTCCACTGGGTTAGATTATGGGTGGCATGAAGTAAAAAACGCGCGTAATTATACACCATGTCGATCCACGGAGTTTCTCGCCGGATCTTCTCAATGGGTCGCGATTCTGATCCAGTAGTATATTCAGCGAAGCACCGCCTTTGCTAGGCTATGTTAACAGTTCTCTTAGGATGAGCCCGTGAGCCCTTAAGGCTACCAACGATTACGTAGGGAAGAAAATACACCATGCTAGCGTCCGACAGTGTGTTTTCTGTGTGATCACATGGCTCTCCTGCGGAATGATATTAAATCCGTTACAAACAGTACTATAATACTTTTATAATTTTTTTACTTTTGAAAATACAATTGGAACCACGCAAAATAATGTCCAGAATGAAAATTTTAGGCCAGCTAGCTATACACTGTAGGTATGTCCCTGCTTTATGTATAAACATACATATATGCCAATACAAAGATATTGAACGCATCCGAAAACTAGTCTTGCCTAGTGGATATTACAAACGTTGACTGGTAGTTACCACCACCCTGCCTATTTCTGCCGTGAAGCAATAATGCGTTTCGGCTTAAAGGACGTTGCAGCTGTTGTAAATATACTGAGACCTTAGAACTTATATCTCAAGGTGGATGGCGTATTTACGTTGTAGATGTCCATGGGCTCCAGTAACCACTTAACACCAGGTGGGCCGTGAGCTCGTCCAGCCATCTAAGCAATAAAAAAAAAGTATTTCACTAAATCCTGTACTAACTTTTTGATTTTAATAAACACTGTACCAGTCTATCCGACACTGCTTAGAACGTGCGATATTTCGACATTCATTCAGCCCATTTTATTTTTACTTTACTTTACTTTAGGTACTTTATTTTATTTCGACAAGTCGCGGTTGAACAAACAAAAAAGCCACACAGCTCGTCTGCGTTAGTACATGATCAAAACGAGAGTTATTAAAGAGCCCATCACGGGACAATACCTCGATGACAAAACTCTCACTTTGAACTCCTTCCTAATCGCGGGGAAAACTTTATTTTCTGTTCGGCGGTGATTCGCGAATATGACGTCGCATTAGACGCTTCGTGGATAAAAAAACTAAACATTCTTTGAATGAAACTAAACAAAGCATTAAAGATAATCGTCATATCAGCAGTTTTTGTAATATTTTTACTATTTAAAAAATGCTATGCGTTTGCGTATATCTTATGCGATTAAGCTTTTACTTATGGTTGACACTTAAATTATCATATAACACATACAACGAAAGCAGTAAAAAACATTCTTAAATCTAATGATAGCATCCTTGTTTGAGACTCAACTAATTAAGTCCACATGAGCAGGTCTATTTCTGCAGCAAAGCAGTCTCTTTTTCTATGTATATGACCGCCGTTAGACAATATCACAGGAATTAGACCTTAGGATAGATAAATCTGTGGTACACTAAGCAATTCATTTTAGATAACCCATCGTCTGCCTGTCTTCAGATATATTTCGAATTGTTTCAAACTTTCGCGTCTAACTTCATTATACACGTAATCACTTACTATATCTGTAACAACTGTCGTCTGTTTGCCCTTGACCATGACGCTAACAACACGTCGAAGCATTGCGAACTCATAAAATATGTACCACACTGTCTTCAGCCCACTGAGTTTCTCGCCGGATTTTCTCAGTGGGTCACGTTTCCTATTCGGTGATATATTCTGCGAAGCACCGCTCTTGGTAGGGCTAGTGTTAGCAACGTCCTCAAGTTAGAACCCCGTGAGCTCGTACCCCGTGAGAAGATACTCGCCCGGCTACGCTGGCATGACCCTCTAAGATTACCAGATTAGGTAAGAAAAAAATGTATCTTTTTCTTTCAGTATTGATTCTCGTATCCGCAACGCGAACGCATTAAGTAACTGCACAGTGCTTAGCAGACAATGGAACCGATGGTTTTGTTCGAGATCGACAAGGGTTGCAGGGGTGGGTAATGAAAAACACGGCCTCACCACCCGCGACTCGGTACCCTAGCTTGACTTTTGATTTGAATTAACCACCCGACATGATTCTTTTGTTGTAATACATTTGTAAATGTTTGAATTGCGAGTGTTGATGTGAACGTCAGATATTACCTATGAGTTAGTGCTTTTTGTTTGTGTTACCTACAAATCAGTTTCTCGATGATACACTAAATAAACCCATAGAGTAAATATAAATAAACTTAGACAGACCATTGTTCTTATATATCTCTCAGCGGTGGGAGTAGATATATATTTTACCCGGTGTGCTTCGCTTCGCTTAGGTTTCAGAGAAAATTTGGATAACTTAACCTTACTAACGTTATTTTACAAATTAAATTGAACCGGCATCTACATAAAATTGATTCGAGGACATTCTATGAACTTCAAACTAATCGATTATTATTCGTAATTTTAGCTGGTGGCGTTTCGGTTTGAAGGCTGGCGCAGCCATTGTACTGCTGAAATTGAGACCTTACAACTCGTGTTTCGAGGTAGGTGGCGGCATTTACATTGTAGATCTCTATAGGCTCCGGTAACCGCTTAACACCAGGTGGGCCGTGAGCTCGTCCACCCATCTAAGCTATAAAGAAATCTACCAACTCTTTAAATATATTAATTAATTACGAGTAAATTGTGTATCTGCAAAAATATATAACCACTTTGTGATTACTATGGGTGTTTTGTAGGATGCAAGTGTGACTGGTGGATCGTAGGTCTTTTTAGGTGGCTTAGCCAGGTCGGGTGGAACAGCTGTTCGAGCGCCTCCAGAACAATATCTGACAGGCCAGGTGTCCGCTGAGAAAATCGGACTAGAAAGTCAACGGGCTGATAATATGAGCGAGGTATAACCTCGATCCTAATCGTAGGGCTTTAGAGCCAGAAACCTTTTTTTTTCTACCAATGCTGATAGATAGCCTTGAGAGGTTATATCAGCTTCTCCCTGCCGTGTAGATGAGCTCACGGGGTTCAAGCAAGGAGTATTGCTAATACTGGCCCTAGCAAGAGCAGTGCTTCGCAGAATCTACCACCGGATCGGAAACGCGACCCACTGCGAAGATCCAGCGAGAAACTCAGTGGGCTGTGTCTATGGGTTAATTCGCTCGTCGAGCCCTTCGTCGTAAACGACGGGTTCGACGAGGACACTGACCGGAGCCAGAAGCTAAAAGCATTTCCCAATAGGGTAAATGGATGAACCCGTACAAGACCACAAGCAGAATTATAATTCGTTGTCTCTATTCGTTTCTATAACCACTTAAAACTAGTTAAGCCATGGAAAATGTCCATCCACAGCACAATAAAACTCATCTGACTTATTTCAACCAACCACCAAAGTTTACCCAAATGTACCTACCTTATTGAAGTTTTCAAACAAAGACTGTTTGTACAATAACATGTTCATCGTATATCATTGCTCTCGTGTCGTTGAAGGTGAATAATGTCACCGTCGACCCGAGTGGTGACCAGCCGGCGCTCGCGAAAAAACACCCAACCTCAACCATTTTGATACTTGCCATTTGTTCTACGTTTATTTATCCCGCACTAACCGGTATTTCGTATTGTTAATATAATTTTTAACCGTTTTCTATGTGTTTTTATGATATATTCGGTGTAGCTAATACAAGTGTGCTGACTGTAGCTTAAAACTAAAATCTCTCTCGGTATTCATGATAGCATCACTGCATCTCTTGTGTCGACAGAACCGTCTATACAAAAGATTCAGGCTACTCGATGGAAAACTAATTGGTCTTGGGTCCGCAATCTCTGGAACGAGAGAAAAGGAGGTCTAGGATTGGTGGAGAAGAATATGAAAAACTCAGCCTAGCTTCTTTGAGAAAATGGCACGACGCGAATTAAAATAATTACTAATTATGTAAATTATTCATTTTGTTTTTTTTTTGTTTTGTTGTTTATATTGAAATAATTAATGTCAAATTCTATAATTTAAATTAAAGTTTTAATGATTTAGTTAGATTAACTTCTTGATTTAACATCCTCTTCAACAGTTTCCTGTAGCAGGCCATAGGTGTTTTCAAAGATAATAATTAACAATTTTCACAATACCTCTGTATATCGTACAGATATGATTTACCGACAACATGGTCTCCGTATATTTCATCAATTAGACATCCTTGAAATAATCTAACAATTTATCAGATCAATAAATTTAGAATAAGTATCAAGACTGTTCAAACAACATCTATTGCAGTCAACTAAACAGCACATAATAAACTAACCGACATCATAGGGTCAGTACAATACTACCTATTGTACGAAAAATCGAAAACACACCACCTTCTACCGTCCCAAGTTTCTCACGAAGCCGCGAAAACAATACCGAAAGACATCGAAAATATTGACCAAAACACCAACCTCTGACCAGTCTTCGTTCAAAACATTAACACCTTATCATTATGGTGTAATGTTCAAAATCGTTTGCCCTGTAAAAATGTGTCCCCTTAAATAAGTTGGTTACAGACAAAACTGTTGTCCCTATGCATTCAAAAACAAGTTTAAACTACAAAATTAGGGTCATATTTCTTTAATTTCCTTAGACGTGGGTGACGACCGTCCTTTAAATACGTTTTAAGTATCGTGAGAAATTAGAAAATTCCTTTACGGAATCGCCAATGAATCGCGATTCGAATGTGTTCGGGTCATTTATTTCGTATTATAGTAGTGGTCCCGCATTAAGCAAAGATGCTTTGAAAGTTTTGATGGCTTTTAGTAGAGTGAAATTAATGTCGTTACATTCTGAATATTTCTATTTCGTTTGGTTAATATAATAGTATTGTTGTTTTCTTTTTGGGGAAAGAAAGAAATCGCCGGACTTCCACTTAAGCATTGACGGTTAGATCTGAACCAAAATCCCCACGAGACTCTGGACTGGCCGTCGTCCGATCACACGGCAAACAGATCGGTCAGGCCTCATATGCATCCTAGGTGTTAATCTGCTAGGTCAGAATCAAGGTGCATCAGACACCACAGCCTTCCATCCGGTTGATCTGTGGGAAAGCGCGTGAATAGCTTACACGTCGTCTTCTTGGGTATGCCTCGCCGGTCCAAGGGTGGATCCAGGGGGGGGTCATGGGGGTCATGACCCCCCCCTGAGCTGGTTCAGGACCTAGATGGACCACATATTGAACATAATGATTTTAGGACCACGGTTATGGAATATAAAAAAGCTGCCTCATTCCGGGCGTGATAGTGCTTCTCTGGATGTCTTCAAGAGAAGATGACAATATGTACGTGTATATGTACAAGTTACGCATACGTGGCATGGAATGATGCCAGGAGACGTCGGGATCCTAACATCTCAGAGGAAAGGCGGAAATATAACGCCGCTTCCAGGTCCTACAAGAAGGTTATTGCCAGAGCGAAATCGGAGCACGTTGCTAGAATTGGCGAGCGACTGAAGAGCTATCCCTCTGGGAGCCGTGCTTTTTGGTCGCTCGCCAAAGCTGCAGAAGGAAACTTTTGCAGGTCTAGTCTCCCACCACTACGCAAGTCCGATGACAGTCTGGCCCATAGTGCGAAAGAGAAGGCTGACCTTCTGGTCAAACTCTTCGCCTCGAACTCGACTGTGGACGACGGGGGTGCCACACCACCGAACATCCCCCGGTGTGATAGCTCCCTGCCGGAGATCTGCTTCACACAGTGTGCAGTCAGGCGGGAGCTCCGACTCCTGGACGTCCATAAGTCGAGTGGGCCGGACGGCATCCCTGCAGTGGTTCTGAAGAGGTGCGCCCCTGAGCTGACGCCTGCGCTAACGCGTTTGTATCGTCTTTCTTATTGCGCTAACAGGGTTCCGTCTTCATGGAAGACCGCCCACGTCCACCCTATCCCCAAGAAGGGTGACCGGTCGGACCCATCGAGCTATAGGCCTATCGCGATAACTTCCTTGCTTTCCAAGGTGATGGAGCGAATAATAAATATACAACTCCTGAAGTATCTTGAGGATCGCCAGCTGATCAGTGACTGACAGTACGGCTTCCGTCACGGTCGCTCAGCTGGCGATCTTCTTGTATACCTTACTCACAGGTGGGCTGAAGCCTTGGAAAGCAAGGGCGAGGCTCTTGCTGTGAGCCTTGATATCGCGAAGGCCTTCGACAGGGTCTGGCATAGGGCACTTCTGTCGAAGATACCATCTTACGGAATTCCCGAGGGTCTCTGCAAGTGGATCGCTAGCTTTTTGGGTGGGCGGAGCATCACGGTCGTTGTAGACGGTGACTGTTCTGATACCATGACCATTAACGCTGGCGTTCCACAAGGTTCGGTGCTCTTCCCCACGCTTTTCATCCTGTATATCAATGACATGCTGTCTATTGATAGCATGCATTGCTATGCGGATGACGGCACGGGGGAGGCGCGATATATCGGCCATCAGAGTCTCTCTCGGAGCGTGGTGCAAGAGAGACGATCAAAACTTGTGTCTGAAGTGGAGAACTCTCTGGGGCGAGTCTCCAACCCGTTAAAGACACAAGTTTGCGCGTTCACTGCCAAGAAGGACCCCTTTGTCATGGCGCCGCAATTCCAAGGAGTATCCCTGCAACCTTCCAAGAGTATCGGGATACTTGGGGTCGACATTTCGAGCGACGTCCAGTTTTGGAGTCATTTGGAAGGCAAAGCCAAGTTGGCGTCCAAAATTCTGGGAGTCCTCAACAGAGCGAAGCGGTACTTCACGCCTGGACAAAGGCTTTTGCTTTATAAAGCACAAGTCCGGCCTCGCTTGGAGTACTGCTCCCATCTCAGGGCCGGGGCTCCCAAATACCAGCTTCTTCCATTTGACTCCCTACAGAAGAGGGCCGTTCGGATTGTCGATAATCCCATTCTCTCGGATCGTTTGGAATCTCTGGGTCTGCGGAGGGACTTCGGTTCCCTCTGTATTTTGTACCGAATGTTCCATGGGGAGTGCTCTGAGGAATTATTCCAGATGATACTGGCATCTCGTTTTTACCACCGCACCGCCCGCCATCGGAGTAGAGTTCATCCATACTACCTGGAGCCACTGCGGTCATCCACAGTGCGCTTCCAGAGATCTTTTTTGCCACGCACCATCCGGCTATGGAATGAGCTCCCCTCCACGGTGTTTCCCGAGCGCTATGACATGTCCTTCTTCAAACGACGCTTATGGAGAGTATTAAGCGGTAGGCAGCGGCTTGGCTCTGCCCCTGGCATTGCTGAAGTCCATGAGCGACGGTAACCACTCACCATCAGGTGGGCCGTATGCACGTCTGCCTACAAGGGCAATAAAATAAAAAAATAAAGTTATTATGTGTTAAGTTTTTCAAGTGTACAATAAAGAATAAATATTTTTAAGTACAGTACTTACGTACAATAAAATACCTACTTTTTACTTGTATCTATTGTTATCAAAATTAAATTATAAGTTCTTGACTTGACCATGACTATGTGACCCCCTCCTGGCACCAAAACTGGATCCGCCCTTGCGCCGGTCCCTAAACCGATCTATAGGTATAGTGGACCCTAAACACTAAGGGAACTAAGACAAGGACTCTATCCATCTCCATGTCGTCTGGTGGACGAGCTTAAGGCCCCAGGGCGGTTACTGGAGCCTATAGACAGCAACAATGTAATTTTAGCGACATCAGTTCTCAGCTTCAGTTTTTCAATACAAGGACTGCCTCACCCTTCAAAACAAAGCGCATTACTGCTTCATGGGTACTTACCCCAGCGGTCTCACTGGATGCCCCACTTTTTGACGGAAAAGACGAGTAAAATTTTGTTGATTGTTTCATATTGCTAATTCGGTTTCTACTTTTGTTAGCGTAATAATAAAAAGTCGAGTATACCTCACACCCCGGAAAGAGGATCACACAAAAACAAAAACTATGAACACAGGAGAACTTGGTACCGAACAGTTTGGACTATACCTATAACTATATAGTTTATAGACAGTTTGGTAGGAAATTGTTTCAAAACATTGTTACGGTAAATTGAACTGTATTTGGAACTAACCGTTACGCCATACGTCATTACTGGCATATATTATATGGCTTATATTATGGCTTCTATTATATGGTACCAAGTTGTTTTTTTTTTATTGCTTAGATGGGTGGACGAGCTCACAGCCCACCTGGTGTTAAGTGGTTACTGGAGCCCATGGACATCTACAACGTAAATGCGTCACCCACCTTGAGATATAAGTTCTAAGGTCTCAGTATAGTTACAACGGCTGCCCCAGCCTTCAAACCGTAACGCATTACTGCTTCACGGCAGAAATAGGCAGGACGGTGGTACCTACCCGCGCGGACTCACAACAGGTCCTACCACCAAGTTCTGTAATGCTGACATCTTTTGCTTGTCACTTGTAGCATATAGAGAAGCTATTTTAGAATATTTGTAAGGTTTTTTAGTCCGATGAGTATTATTTAGTTTCATAGTGTAAGTTTATTAGTGTACATATTAATAATATATGCGTATTGTGTTGCTTTTGTTTTTTTGTGTAAACTTAAACTTCTAAATTTCTCTAATCTGTTCACTTTCTACTTATATGTGATTTTAATGGTGGAAACATGTTTGGTTCTTGTTTTAGCTATTTTTTTAAATATTATATGTTTTTATTGTACCGTTGGTTTCCCAAATAAATAAATACCAAAAATCTGATACCGCCGTCTATGGAACATTGTTCTTAGAAAAATTCAATTGAATAACAATTTCATCGTATTCAGAATTCAGTCAGCGGAATTTCGAAGCGCTCTCAGAACTATCGCACGAGGGGAGGGTCTGAAAAAAAAATTGATATTTTATTGCGTCCGGGGTCCACTTTTCCGTCATATTTTATTCTCTTTACGTAGTTCACTGTGGCTTTCTTTACCATTAACCGGCGTAAAATTACTAACGAAAAAATCAACGGTTCTTAAATTCGAACTGTATTTCGTGGTAATAGAAGCGTTCGTGATAGTTCTTTTGCGTTTTCAAGCGTTGATGTAAGTTGGTTTTATGCATACGCGTCGTCACACGCACGGATTGGTAGTATATCATTTTCTTTGAACAAATGGGCATCAGTATCTGTTGTAACGGGCAAATCTACTAAGAAAATAAACAAAAGAACCCTCTCGCGTGTCTGTGTGGGGGAAGAGTTGGAATTTGCGAGTTTATGACAATTTACTTTAGCGGAGTTATTTTGTTGTAGGTCTGATTTAGTAAGATCTTGTAGTACTTGTCTTTGAGTCCTAGTTTATCTATGCCACTACTTCTTGGACTTCTGCAGCTCGCTTCTTCACATCTATCGCAGCAGTTGAGGGTACTTTTTGTTTGGAAGTGCAAAGAAACTGTTACCAATGGCCAAACGGCAATAGATTTGTACCGTGACGTTAAAAAAGGTAATGCTCATGTATCTAGCGCATTCAACATTTTATTTATTTAACTTCAATTAATTCATTTTTACGTATTTCATCTAACCTCAATTATAATTATGTTTCTAAAGAATTAATTTAATTCAAAGCTACATTCAAGTATATTCAATTGTTAAATTAACTAACTCATCATGAATAATAAAAGGAAAAAATTACACAATCCTAAACCTCATGTAAATTATATTAACAATAATAAACATTAAAAGCTATTAAAAAGATTGAATACATATTTCGTGGTTGTAATTCTCAAACGAAACATCTGAAAAAAGTTTTTTTTTTGTTTTTTTTTCGAGTCAGTCAAAAATTTAATCACGCTGACGAATACAAAAATCAGCAATAATTCAATTAGAACGAGCCTTAATCGAATCTGAGACGTCGTAAATCACAAAGCCACTAATGTCGTGGAACTAAGAGCGAATTTCACGCTCCGATACAGTTGTTAATGTTGCCGAACTTATGTCTGGTTCTCGATGTAATACTGTTTGTAGTTTTCTTATTGGAATTCGGCTATAAATGAGAACGGACGAAATTAGTCTTGAGATTAAACGTTGTGTGAATTCCTAAGGAAGCAAACAAACATTGAATTTTTAGGTTAACTAAAAATAATTCACGATAATTCGTAAATACTATGACAAGGCCTTCTGTTGTGGCGGTAGCCATCATACAACGCAAGATAATTGACAGATGCCTGAATCTCGCTTACGACATTTTCAAGATGGGCTTGCATATATACAAGATCCGAACAACAACATTCGGCACGTCGGTCTACCGAGCAATATCACCCGCTCGGTGGAAGATCTTCCCTTTGTCGTCTAATCCTTCCCAAACTGTTATTCTTCAAATGAGATTCGGAAGCTTTCGGTATGTGCGGAAGCGTGCTTCACGTCTGCAAATAAAAAGAGTTCACTGTGAGATGAGCCGTAAATTTTTCTGACGTTAAAGGCAAGATGTAAGTAAATGAAGTCGTGTAATAAAAATCAAACCCGCAAAATTATAATTTGCGTAATTACTGGCAGTAGGACCTCGTGTGAGTCCGGACGGGTAGGTACCACCGCCTTGCCTATTTCTGCCGTGAAGCAGTAATGCGTTTCGGTTTGAAGGGTGGGGGCAGCCGTTGTAACTATAGTGAGTCCTTAGAACTTATATATCAAGGTGGGTGGCGCATTTACGTTGTAGATGTCTATGGGCTCCGGTAACCACTTAACATCAGGTGGGCTGTGAGCTCGTCCAACCATCTAAGCAATAAAAAAATAAAAAGTTGTACCACTCAATTTTGTATCTCAAAGCGGACAATATCACTCTCATACTACAAGATCTAGTCACTTTGATAGCACGTTTAAAATCACATGGTGATGACTATGAACTCGTAACCGCCTAAAACCAGTCGGGTCGTGAGCATATCTGCCCGTCAAGAACAAAAACAAAACGTTTTTTTTTAATGACTTTGTGGTTTTTCTCATTTGTGACTGACAAGCTCAGTTCAATGAACTTAAACAGGTGTAATGTCATCTAGAACAAAAAGAGGAATGCATATTTGATAGAGCATCCCACAGCCGCCGGCAAAGTCACGTCGGCTTTATACGTTTAGAACCAGTAACATAACATCTCACCCGAGATCATTCACCCCTGACCTCTAACTGGCGTTGGTCATCGCGAGACGTCTCGTATCTCGTTCTCGTTGATTTGTTTGTGTATAAGTGCATCCTTGTCTTTGGGTGCACGATCCGATCCGTGTGGATCCGGGTATCCTCAGAGAATTGCACTTTATTGCACGGTTCAAAAAATATGTTCTTTTTTTTAAGAATATTGTTAATTTTTTTAATGAACTGATGGTTCGTTCAAAAATCGTTTTTTTCTTAATTGTATTTAAAAGATGCGAAAATGAATTCAAATATCATAACTTTTATAAAATCTATTTATAATTATTTAATAACGTGAAAATGTCCGATCTTTCACCGTCAAAACTTAAAAAAAAATCCATTGTATACCTAAGCAGGCAGCAGTTCGCCTGTGTCTCTGGCATTTCGGACGTCCATGTGCCCAAAATGCACTACTTAAATCAGACTTAATACCTTATTGTTAAGACTGTTAAGAGACTCTTATTAACCGATTTAAAAAAAGGAGGAGATTATCGATTTCACCGTATTTTTTTATGTGTAACTTTTTTCAGGGAAACGGATATTGGTATTTCTTTACTACTACTCTTCTTAACTAACTAGCAGCTAGTTTCAAGTTATCCCATATAAAATGTATGAGGATCTGTTGGATGCTTAGGTTTATTGAATAAAACTGCCAAATCGATCTTGAGCTTGTATTTTCTTTATACAGCTTTTTTTCTTAATTTTTATGTCGCACAAGTTAGCTTGGCACGGCGATCAATTAAAGTGTAATGGTGTAGGTAAACATAAGTAAAAATTTCAATATTGCTCTTTAAAACTTAGTAGGCGTTAACAGGATCTGACCTATATTTTTGAGTTTACCCTGATAATAATACCTATTTAACTGCCTTCAGCTACGTTGATGATATAATCTTATTTTATTTTATTGAACTCAGTTTTCTTTTTCATTAAAGTTCATTATGTTTCTCTGAGAAGATCCAGCGAAGTATATCCGGTAGGTTGTGTCTATGGGGAAATATCTGTTAGTCGGAAACCAGCTAACGGATTGCTGTAAATGTTTTAATTTCTTTTATTGAATCCATAAGACGCTCGTCTACACACTGAAAATGAAAGGTACCTATAGTCCAACTTCTGTAACTCAAGAATAGCAATTACCTCTGTCTGTTATGCAACGCTCCCTAAGTTTGGTTTAAGTTTTTAAGAAGATTGATTACTTTATCCTAAGGTTTCAATTATCATAATAATACGTAAAATCAAGCAAAGCGAAATTTAACCACCATAGTTCGTTCACAAATTCAAGTACCACAAAACAAATAAAACTAAATTTAAAAAAATCCTCACTCAAATTGATTAATCAATTCATTAAATACCAAATGATTACAATTAACTTTAATGAATTAATGATTAAATTACAATTATGTTATTTTTCAGTTCCATTCTTGGCCGGATTAATTTCATATAATATTTATTAATTTCGTAGTTACTTTCAAAAGTTTTCACTATTCTTGTACCGCGCTATAAATCGGAGACGCCTGTATGTTCCGTAGAGTTGTACCTTCACATACTTTCATTACAAACTCAGTATGGTACGTATGCCTTCACAAAACTGCTAGTCAAACTATTTATGGTCGGTTTCATGGAAGATGAATGAAATGTTTGATGTGGCCATCATACAACGCAAGATATTTGACAGATGCCTGAATCTCGCTTACGACATTTTTAAGTTAAGCTCGCATATATACAAGTTCCGAACAACAACATTCGGACCGTCGGTCTACCGAGCCATATCACCCGCTCGGTGGAAGATTTTCCCTCTGTCGTTAAACATCCGAAATTCGAATAACCCTGACTTCGAAATTCAGTAACGTAAATGCGCCACACACCTTGAGATATAAGTTCTAAGGTCTCAGTATAGTTACAACGGCTACCCCACCCTTCAAACCGAACCGCATTAGTGCTTCACGGCAGAAATAGGCGGGGTGGTGGTACCTACCCGTGCAGACTCACAAGAGGTCCTACTACCAGTGATTACGCAAATTATAATTTTGCGGGTTTGATTTTTATTACACGATGTTATTCCTTCACCGTGGAAGTCAATCGTGAACATTGGTTAAGTACGTATTTCATTAGAAAAAATTGGTACCCAACCGCTTACGGGATTCGAACACCGGTGCATCGCAACAACGAATGCACCGGACGTCTTATCCTTTAGGCCACGACGACTTCTAAATGACTAAAATCATGACGCAGTTGAAGATAAAAACTAAATTAGTCCACCAATAGAATTGATATGTATTTTATTATGTGGTGCCACAACCCCCAAGTGCTTATTCGCATAGCACGCGGGCGGCGACGCGTGAAAATCAAATGGAAATCATTAAAGCGATTCTTTTGTTGTGCTTCCCTGAGCACTTATCGACAACCCCTTTGCAACGTTGCGACGTAATTATATGAATTTAAGGTCCCGCAGTAGTCGAAATTCGACTATAATTAATTGGAATTGTAAGTTTGTACACTATTATGATTGTATTTTATACTTCTATAATCACAAATTTCGCTAAGACTACACTATAAAAATATTAACAAAGACAAACAATATTTAATCTATTCTCAATTTGACAACAGACGTCAAGAACAAAAGTTTGACAATAAATAGTATGCATGCGTGTGTGCGTCAAATACATGGTATGTAGTGTGTGTAAGTTTTTCTTTATTGATTTAATGTATCTTTTATGCATTAGTTTAAAAAGATATTAGCATTGTGCACTTCTTCTCTATATTCTCTATAAGTGTGGAAAATTTTGTACTCCTCCGTCCGCGCAATTTTCGTAAAAAGGGATACAAAGTTTTTGCTTCACGTATTAATATATAGATTTAGGTCTACTTCGGTTTTTCGGTTCAATTTTTAGAATTCCGTATCAATAGAATATGAATGAGTGTGTTTATTATTTAAAAAAAAACAGTTTTATCGTGTATTTTACTGGTTGTTAATGTATTGTGAGTGGTACCAAAATTTTGCATATTTCTGCTGTGAAGTTCTCATGCGTTCCGTCTTTAAAGATGATACAGATTACATTTCGAACTCATGTCTTAAAATGGCAGTAATCACATAGATCTATAGGCTTCTGCAACCACTTAGGGGTCTTAGGGTAACATCACATGGGCCGTGAGCTCATCCACTCATGTACAGTAATAAATAAAGGAATAGGCAGAAGCCAGGCAGAAAGAGACTTTTGTCATTTCACATTGATGTTTTCAATCGATGTACACAAAACGAAAAACATATTTCAATAAACACTTCCTCGAACATCACAAAATTTAAGCGATCGTTAAGAATAATTTCCTGCAAACAAAAACTTTCCCGTTAACTGGCAACAAAGCTGTGAAATAGCAATTTTAAAATAACCCTTATTACAAATCCGAGAAAGTCGATATTATTCCGATTGAAAGCACAATGCGATTTAAATATTTCAACTACTTAATTAAAACACAGAGACTGTAAAAACATTGGCTCCGATAATCTGATGGGATGGATGCGTTTGTTTTAATTCCAAACAGCGCGTTTTTGTACACTGAAAAATTAATTGAATAAAACGCCATCTGTTGTATAATAATAGTATTAATTTGTGAATTTTCGCGCTATTTCGCAAAAACCATTTCATCATTTTCGCAATGCAATATTTTTTATCATGCTTAGTGATACATGATAAAAGAAATATGAGATTTACGAATGGATGCTTCTCGCCCTTGGGGTTACAGGAATGGTTCGTTCCACTATTAATCACTGGGGAGTTCATCACTCACTCCAAGTGGTTACGTCTGCCAAAGCTTTTAATTAATCTGATAGTGAACGGTCACCGTTGCTGATGGACATTGTCAACGCCAGGGGCAAATCATAGCCGCTGCCTTTTGATAAGCTCTCTCGTCAAATCTATTTCAAATAAGGATTGTTTACTTTCAATGATGGTTGAATTCAATTTCAGTGATTCACTCATGACGTAGGCGATAAGTTGAGTTGAATCATTTTTAAAAGAATAAAGAATATGTATTGTATTATTTCATAACATCAAGCGTCAGGGGGTGTAACTCAGTGGTAGAGTGTCTGCTTCGCATGCTGAAAGTCCTGGGTTCAAATCCCAGCACCTCCAAAGCAACTTATTTTTATGCCAAAAAAAAACTAATTTAAAGGATCTTACATTGCTAATAAATAATTTTGGCCTGTGCATGAGACAATTCCCATACGTCACCTCAGACACCGAGCAGCTGCCAATACCTTTTCTAAGCTTATAGTAATAGTGTATTTTGTCCGATTACTCATATCCTACGAGTACCTACTCATACCGACCGATGCGATTGCATAAACCAGACAAATCACGCTATGCGTGTAGCTTTTTAACCGATTTCAACAAAGTTCTCAATTCAATTGTATTTTTTTTTTGAGAAAAAAAAACGGATGATATCAAAAAAGCAATTGAAACTAATAGGTACTGAACAAAAAGAAAGAAAATAAAATCGCGTGAAAAACAGAGGAGAAATTGGTATTTAGAGCTTAAATTTTAATACACCTATGATAACGATGCTATATAATTTTTTTTAACGCTGCGGAATCCATTTACGGATACCCGGTCGAGAGGGGTAACGGACCTGGTTATGTCGGACTCCGGCGCCTCCTGAGAGGAACAAGGGGAGAAGAGTAGGACCTTCACATTCACCTTCACCTTCCTCAATTTCTCACAGGAGACTACGCTTTGAAAAAGACGCGCGAAGCACTTGCCCCGCAGAACCGGCTACCGACTAAACCCCATCGAGCTCCACCACACCGACTACACGAAACTTACGATGCTATACCTACCAAAATAAACAGAATTTAAAAAAGACAAAAATGATCGCTTTTTCGAATCAGCAGAGCGAATAGCGCACGTGCCATTACGGGAGCATGCATGCATTAAACACAAATTAATAAATAAAATGATTTCTTTGTATTTGTGTCCGGCCATTACCTATTTTGATTGATTTGCACCTGGTCAGACATTGTGGTCACACAACCGTAAATAAAATTGAAACTGCAATTTCGGGATTCAAAATAACATTGTTTAGTGCCCAGAGGGGTAAACGAGTTCACGGTCCGTCTGATGTTAAACGGTGACCAGCGTCCGTTCACATTAACAAAGTATATGCCAGCACTACACCGAATTTTATTAATAACTAGCTGACCCGACAGACTTCGTAGTGCCTCAATCGATAAAATAAAGACCTAAACTTTATTTAATTCTGAGAATTTTCGTATTTATCTACCTTTTAAACCTTCCCTAGACTTCCACAAATAATTCAAGACCAAAATTAGCCAAATCGGTCCAGCCGTTCTCGAGTTTTAGCGAGACTAACGAACAGCAATTCATTTTTATATATGTATATAGATTAATCTTACAATTAATACTCTCACCAATATTATTGTTTCGTCCACTTCACACATTATATTACATTATGTTTTTTTGCCCCGAATCACTTTAAATTGAGTCTTGAGTAATAATAACTTAAACGAAAATCTATTAAAGTCACCTGTGTGCTTAGTGTAGTGCGAGTTTTTAACTTCTCGATCGCGTAAACGTTAACTCAAATTTGTATGGAGTTGCAACAGCGCCCCTAGCGGCAAACGAAGGGAAGTTGTTCCAACTCCATACAAATTTGAGTACAATCTCGCACTAAGCACGCTGTTTCCGTTAAGTGAACGAAAACGAAAAAAAAATAGCCATAAATTCTTCTATTTATCTTTCAGCCCAGAGACATCTACTGCTGGGGATAGGCCTCCTCAAGCTTCGCCACAAAGATCAGTCCTGCGCTGCTTACATCCAATGGATCCCTGTAGATCTCAATAGATCGTAGGTTATGGGAGGCATGCCCACGCTGCGCCTTCCTTTTTTTTTCTACCTATGCTGATAGCCTTAAAAGGCTATTTCAGCTTCGCCTTGACGTGTAAGTGAGCTCACGGGGCTCAAACCCGTGTGTTGCTAACACTGGCCCTAGCAAGAGCAGTGCTTCTCAGAATCTACCACCGGATCGGAAACGCGACCCACTGGCAAGATCCGCCGAGAAACTCAGTGAGCTGAAAGGGCTGCACGACCGTGACAGGACTCGAACCTGTAATCTTCGGATCCGAAGTCCGACGCCTTTTCCATTAGGCCACACGGTCCTTAAACGCCTTCCGGTATGCGGCCGCAACTCGACAACTTTTCGGCCCCATTACATTTTCAATTCGTTATAACTGAATTAATATTCAGGATAATCAAAGAAGCATAAAAGTACAATGTGCTTTGTTAATCGAAAGGAAGCATCATTGGGAAGTCATTTACCGCGAAAGGGCAATCTGGCACAGGTGGGCATTACCAATATCCGAAATCCAAAAGGTCGGATGACATAACAAATCACCGTCTTTATACCGAAGCCGATAGAGGCGATTAATCTTCGACTTTTAAGATATGCGATCTTTTGCTTCTATACCAGCGAAATGTAAACCTAATTTGTGAGGGGCAGTCGAAATGAATGTTTGATTCAATACCAAAAATGTCAGTCTAAATGGAATATACAATGAGGAACGAAGACTGTACTGACTTCAGGTTCCTATAGAACTAGAAGATCAATATTTCATTTTGATGAGGTTCTGTTAATACGCAGGTGAATGCTTCGTAGGATCCAATTTAGACTTTGACCTTCAAGGTCTTGGAGACTTTAACCACGTCAGTGTCGCCAATATTGATATATGAATTCTATGTCTCGGTTTCTACAGTAAAACAGCTGTCCCACCCATCAAGTTGAAAAGCATTACTGCTTCACGGCAGAAATGGATAGGGTGGTGGTATCCACCCGTTTGGCCTCACTTAGTCTCCTACCACTAGTAACGCAAATAAAAAAAAAATTGGATTTGATTTTTAATACATGATCTTATCCCTTCACCGTGGAATTGTGAACATGTGCTAAGTACATATTTGATTAAAAATTTTTTTACCTGTCTGCGAGATTCGAACATCGGCACAGTCGCATCGTTCTATGCGAATGCACCGGGAGTCTTATCCTTTAGGCCACGATGACTTCTTCCATCTCTTCTTGTGTCTTAAAAAGCCACTAACGCATTCACCAGAGTAACAATAGCCATGTTATCTGACAATTCGGCACGTACTGTCTGTTACAACGCCAAGCCTGCACGGGTAGGTTCCACAATCACGACTATTTCTGCTGCAAACGAATCATGCGTTTCGGCCTAAAGGCTGGGACAGCCATTACATAATTTAATTAAGAGTTCGACCTCATGTCTTAAGGTATCGCGCCGTTCTATCTGTGGCGGTGAACCGTGAGCTCATTTATTGACTCAATTTTTTTTTAATTGCTTAGATGGATGAGCGAGCTCACAGCCCACCTGGTCTTAAGCGGTTACTGGAGCCCATAGACATCTACAACGTAAATGCGCCACCCACTTTGAGATATAAGTTCTAAGGTCTCAGTATAGTTACAACGGCTGCCCCAGCCTTCAAACCGAAACGCATTACTGCTTCACGACAGAAATAGGCAGGGCGGTGGCACCTACCCGTGCGGACTCACAAGAGGTCTTCACCAGGACTTTGGTTTTTTTTTTCATTTTCAACTAGACTTTTCTAAAAAAAGTGAAAAAAGAATCGAAGAAGCATCGGTAAACCTAAAGTATTGAACGTATGCGGAAATGAATCTGAGTTTTCATTTCCACGGCGGTAATCCGAACGGAAATCTAAAGCGACCGTATCGAATCGAACGTGTGTACAAGAAATTTTCGTGTTAAATCTTATGCGATATTATTGAATTTGAAAACATCTAACGTAATACGTGCGTAAATACGTACGTAAAGTACAAAGGCGAGACATTTAAGTGACGTTTTTTTTTGTATTCGACAACGCATTTGTGTTTTGTTTAGTGGCTATCGATAAGTTCCAATATTGTTAAAGATAATAATTGGAACTTTTTCCCATAGGAACTTTTCCCAGAAAATTTCGCGAACTAACATTTGAAATTATATAAATAAAACAAAGCTAAATTAAATAAAGTATTATTTTCTCAAAATTCTATTAATGCATACTTATTAATAACGTAATAATTTGAAACCTTTTTTTAAAATGGATTTTATGACCTGGTAACTAAGACCTTTAGGTCAAGTCTTATTTTAATTTTAATGAAAACTTTTTTTACATGAAATGAAATAAAAACGAAATGAAACGAAATGAAACGAAATGAGATGAGATGATATGGGATGAAATATAATCTCAGTAAAATGGTGGTCATTAACTGAAACTTTTCCAGTGGACTTTTTGGAGGATCCCGAGAAGTTACGTTCAGCGGCTTTGTTTCATTTTCCCACATTTTGCACTTTCACAGATACTAAACAGTTAATAAACCACCGTTGTTACACATTTAAACCTTAAGAAACACTAAATAGACAAAATAAAACAAATCACACAACTTCTGTCCTCGCTTTCCCGCCAAAAAGTCCTGTAAATCTTAAGATTAAGATAAGTATTTTACAAACACAATAATTGATTGATAAATTCAGCATATAGTCGTAAGATAATTCGCCATTTTTGCTCCACGGCTTGTCAATATCTGTAAGGAAACCATGGTTTCGGTACATTGGGGTGAGCACACCGCAAATTGCACTAGCCCATGGGAAATCACTGGTTATTAGCTGTCAATCATACCGCTTACACGCACCCTATATTATTGGGAGATTGTCACGCTGAGATTTTTATTTAATGTTGGAAAGTCGTTTTTTTGTATATATAAGCATATAGGTAGTATATAAATATACATAGTTCAATTCTATCAAAGCAAATTTGCTAACGGCACCGACATGTTAGATCAGAAACCAAACAAAAGGCCTTTATTATTATTAATACGCTTTTGTTAGCTTCAGACGTATGCATGTTGGTATGTCACGGAATCTTTGAACATGATTTTGACCGCCTTCAAAACGCCTGTTTAACTCGAAATTTGGTATACTTATTAAGGACCGATGACAATTATAATAAATAAAAATATTGTAAAAATTGAATTTCAACTAAAAAATGAAAATTAAATAATAGTTTAAAAAAACAAAAAAATACGCTTTTATAGAAAATCCAACTAAAAAATAGAAAATAAATTTTAATAAATTTGAATTAAACAGATTTTTTGTAAAAAAGGCGCTGCTCCATAAACTGCCATCCACGGCAATAATAAAACAAGAAGATTTTTATGCATATAATCAATTATTATAGAAAAAAGGTAGTTACATTCGCAAACAAGTCTTTAATAAAAAAAGTCCTATTGTCCCATAGGGTGGATGAGTCCTAAGACCGCAAGGACTGGTGCCATCGTCCGACTTCTATTGTCTTACTCTCTTTCTGCTACAATCTCACATTAAGGGGTATCACATAAAAATAAAAGTTATAGGAGCACCTCCATTGTCCAAAAAAAAGGAAATATGTATTCAGTAATCATACTTTTTTTTACAAAAGCAAACCTTTGGATCTGTAGTATAATCCTCTAATTAGTTACTGAATTTGTTTTAATTAAAGCAAAATCGCGTTGCTCTCTTTATTTATGAGTGCTCTGCGTCAGGTGTGGGAGGTGTAGCGAAGATTCACCGACAAATGACATGTGTGATAACCGTCATGAGTAGTCAATCGATACTGTTGGACTAATATGGAGTGAGACTGATTTTTAAACGAAAGCTTATAACGAAATCGAACTAAATAGCTGAATAGTAAAACGGCTGTTTACGGGTACGGATATATATTTTGTTTATTGTATGTATATATTTTCTATAATAATCTATAGTACACCGTAACATACCTGCTATATTTTTTTATATTTTCCAGAATCTCTATAAATTAAACGGTTGTCTGGAAGAGATCGCTTTTAGCGATAAGACCGCCTATTGTACAAATGTATCTGCTTTTTTTGATTGTTTTTGAATGTAATGTAAATTGTGTTTTGGTGTGCAATAAAGTGCATTCTCTCTCTCTCTCTCTCTCTATTTAAATAAACGTAACGTAGTTATGTTCACGTAAGGCTATAAAGACGCTATGTGAGTCCATGTAGTTCAGGAAAAATTGGTATCAGCTAATAAAGTTCTGTATACATTTTTTGGTAGTGGACAACGAGGATAGATTCACTTTCGTTTCTAATGCTAATGTTGTTTGTTTTTATCATGCTCTATTGCTATTGAAATTAAAAGGCTTTCCTAAAATTAATTTACACCAGATATTTTTAAAAATATATCATTCAAATTGCAGATTGTAATTGCAATAAATGATATTATATTCTTTTAAATCCCTTGGTCACCCTTTACCGCTTTCTATCTAAGACTGGGAAATCATCGTTGCAAGATACATATAATCCTCTTTACGAGTATCTTGACATTCGACTCATTGACAATAATACATTATTATCTTGAATGTATTTTTTAATCGTTTATTTTGTAAACATTTACAAATAATGTGCACGATTACCGTGATAGTAATTTTGTTCGTATGCCATCAATCAGACGGTACATTCGAATCAAGAGAGTCATTGAATGTTGGAACAGTGTTGTTTCTAAATTCAGACATCAGAAATAAGAAATGGACCACAAACGAAATTGGATTACTAAGAGCACGTGAATACTTTCAACATGCGATTCCACCTCAGAGGATCTTGTACAGGGTAGACGAACATTTTGTTGATAATTTACTAGATTATTTTAAAACTGGCTACTCAGCCATTAAGAGGGAAGCAGGAGATCCAGTGACAGACAAAACAATGACTGTAGCCCTTTCAGATGTTATAGGTGGTTACTTAAAATCTTGGGTACTACCAGTAACAAAATTCGCTTATTATGGGGGTTCAATATCCCAAGAGAATGCGCTAAATATATTCAACTTTTACAAAGAAGTTAAACGGTATTTAGGCACAGACGGAAAGTCTTGGAGCGATCCCGATCCGCAACTACTAAATTCAATCGAAGTCAATATAGAATCGCCAAAGCATGTCTTCAAAACGAGAAGTCTGGATAACCCTTGCGAATCTTTAGCTTACTTCATTAAAACACCTGTTGGTTTCGTAGTACCAACGCCGTATGTGAAATGGAATGATCAAGGTAGTACAATGTTTTTGCCGCTCAAGAACGACTCGCTAGTTGCTCTGGAATCCGAATCGGCATCGAGCGCGCTGTTCAAATATTACGATGTGGCCAAAAACTGTATAGAAACGTCCGGTCAGGGCGATCAAGATAATTTCGATGAGAGATTCCAAACATGGCTATCAGATGACATCGTGCCCCATCTAAACGATGATAAACTTTACACTGCTCTAGGAAGTGTTTTGACACTGCTCAACACTTCAAATAACGATGATGGCTACGAAGAAACTTTCAAGGACTATTTCAAAATCAATACCTGCGCGTATTTTCATAACCTTTGCAACATAGATTTTTCGTCAAAGAAAACTATTGTCATATGTCTGATAATATTTTTAGAGATAGTTTGGTGTATACCAACATTGATTTTATTGCTATGCAAGAAAAGTAAAAATGATGACACTTGCGTCGATTCATCAGATAGTAGTAAAAGAAGACGTTACATAGATGGTTTCAAAGTTCAGAAGTATGGTAAAAAAGGTAAATATGGAAGAAGTGGGAAAACTCAGACAGCTTCCAGAGTACAAATTAATACTAGCGATTATGAAGGTTTATTTATAGCTGAAGACGTTCACAACGTTGGAACCATGTGTTCATCAGTTTCGAGAAACTCAGTAGGAACATGTACGCAGTCGTTTTTTAGCTCGAAGTTTTGTTCGGCCGATCTTGCCAAAATCATATACGAAGGTCCGAGCGTGACAAATAAACGACCATTAAAACAAATTATAACACAGAAAAGCGACGCTAACGTTTTGGATGCCCGAGACATCATACTCCCCGAGATTTATCGAAAATTTTACTCAAAATCAACCCCGTTCGAAGTTGAGCAAAGCTACAGCACGAATCAGGGTTTAGAACCATCTAAGACGGTGACCCTACTCAATGGGGGCACCGTACCTGGCGTTGAGTATGACACCAAGCACAAAGCTTGTTGCTGCTCTGAACAAGTAAGCTCTATAGACACGCTGAAGAATAACAATGTAGGTGAGTGCACGTGTCAACCTTGTTTTGACAGCTCATCCAAAACTCCTATTGATTGCAGCAACAATAAAGTATCACAATCTGATGTTAATACAAACATATGTTCAACTATTGAATCGAAAAATAGGACTTCAAAATCGACAAGATTCCGAATACAAAAAGAGAAAAAACAAAACAAAATCAAAGGTATAAAATTAAGCAATACAAAGCCCTACGTTGAGATAACAATTGAGAGACCTCAAAACGAAATATCAGTAGGCATCAGTACTGTGACTAGAAATCAAGGACCAAACAGTCATAGACCAAGTAAAATACCAAAAAGATCTGTGACAGCCGCTGGTGAAGCCAAATTAACTTGTAAACCCCCTGCTTCTCCTGAAGATAGATTCCAAAGAAAGAGCTTTATACCACAGCCAAAGAAACAGGCCCTGGTAGTTGCTGATGATATCGTACTTAAAAATAGAGGTACGTCTATGAAAGAAAAAAAACTAAATGTAACTTTATAGACACTTTTTAGCTTTAACATTTATTTGAAGATGCCATTACATTATTTTCTAAGGATTGTCTTTCTTTAATTTTTTAGTACATACTTTGAAAAGAAGAGTTTAAAGTCAAGTTTATTCATTCAAGTTAAAAGTTATGCAATTGTTACGGCATATTACTGGTTTACTGGTGGTAGGACCTCTTATGAGTCCGCACGGGTAGGTACCACCACCCTGCCTATTTCCGCCGTGAAGCAGTAAATGCGTTTCGGCTTGAAGGGCGGGGCAGCCGTTGTAACTATACTGAGAACTTAGAACTAATATCTCAAGGTGGGTGGCGCATGTACGTTGTAGATGTCTATGGGCTCCAGTAACCACTTAACACTGGGTAGGCTGTGAGCTCAATCGCCCATCTAAGAAAAAAAAATGCTATCAATATATTATTATGTATAAAGTACAGCCGATTGACGTACCCAAACACGTTTCCACCACAAATGGCCAAGGTGTATAGTGAAGTCTTCAAATATTTACAATTCAATGCCTGTGTTTGTTTGTTCCCAATATATGGACTCGCAAATGTTATACCCATTGATCTGATTGATTTAAAACCTAGTACACTAATTGTTGTTAGTACATCAGGGAATGTATACAACCTTTGATGGACTGTAAAGGCGTGTAATTGATTTCAATATATCGCACCTTTAGAGTTGGAAAATTTTAAGAAAATTACTTTTGTACTTTGAACGACTTATAAACATGTACCAGATGATGACTCAGCTTTGCTCGGTTTTTTTTTGATAACGCCATCTTGTTGTGTCTTTAAAGCGGTTAGTTGCCCTCAATTAAGAAAAATAGTATTATTATTGGCCAATAGATGTCGGGAAGAGTTGATTATTGAAAACACGAATAAAACAACATTTTCTGAAAATAAATCGTAGCTAGATCGATTTATCGCCCCCGAAATCCCCTGTATACTAAATTTTATAAAAATCATTGGAGCCGTTTCCTAGATTCAGATTATATATATATGTATATTAATATACAAGATATTAACTCTGCCATTGCCGGTCCCAAGCCCGGATGAGAAAAGAGGAGGGTTGGCGTCGGTATGCCACCTACCTAGTCGTAAAAAATATAACGCCGAGCTACGGGCGGCGGTCAACTAACCCGAACTAGGGCTTCAGTAGCCCAGAGGAACTAAATCGCCTCTAAAATTCTGCTGTGGAAGGACGCGGGAACCCACCACTAGTAATTTTCCCAAGAAAACCTTTACGTATGAATGAGCTCTAATATTGATGTGAGGACGTTGGACGATCCGATTAACACCCGGCGCCAGTTGGTACCCGGGCCGACTGGTGTGAAGTATGCTACCGAAGCTTCCATTGAGGTTTCTAGCCAGGCCTCATATGGAAGGAATGCTACTGGCCAGGACCAAGCCATCATGAACAAATTACCCATTCGGAAAGAACACCTCATTGCTACGTGGAATGTTCGCGGATTGCTGCAGCCGGGGAAGTTATCCATTGTTGACGCGGAATCAAACAATCATAACATCTCTGTCCTTGGTCTTAGCGAAACTCATATGCGCGGAAACGGACATTTTACAACACCATCGGGTGGCACCTTGTATATCTCGGGAAGTGAAAATAAAAGTGCAAATGGAGTGGGAATACTACTTCCAAGAGATATTGTCAAGCATGTTCTGGGCTACAACCCCATATCTGACCGAATCATCACCATCCGGCTTAATGCTAAACCCAATATACTGAATATAGTCCAAGTGTACGCCCCCACCGAAAAAGCTAAAGAAGAAGACATTGACTGTTTTTACGAGTCTTTAGAAGCTACTTTAAACACCATATCCAACCGTGAAATCACAATAATCTTGGGTGACTGGAATGCTAAGATTGGCAATACCTGTAATGATGATCTCCCGTCGATAGTGGGCAATTTCGGACTTGGCGTCAGAAATGAACGAGGTCAGAGATTGCTTGACTACTGCATTGAAAGGAAATTCTGCATAGCAAACACATGCTTTCAGCACCATCCTAGGCGTTTATATACGTGGACATCACCCGGGGCTCGATACCGCAACCAAATTGATTATATTTTAATAAACAGCAGATGGAAATCCGCTATCAGAAACGTCAAGACATTTCCTGGAGCAGAGTGCGGTACTGACCATAACCTGTTGGTCGCAAGATTTACATTACGACTCAAAGCCGCCAGCAGTAGAACCACCAGAGGTCCACGTGCACTGGAACCGAAAGAAAGGACATACCTATGCGATGCTGTGGAGAAAAAACTAGCCCTAGAACCTCCTACAGGCGATGCTAACACCCAATGGCAAACCGTAAAATCTCATCTCTGCGAATCCCTTAAAGAAATCAAGGCTTCCCGCAGAGAGGGAAATGCAGGTCGCAAAACAAAAACGAAAGTATGGATTTCGGAGCAAACATGGAAGCTTATAAGCAAGAGGAAATACATCAAAGGGAAGGGATTACAGGATGATGACGTCAGGAAGACTTATTCTGACCTTTGCAAGGAAATTAAAAAAGCGTGCCGCCGGGATAAAAACTGTTTCATTGCAGACATTTGCACTGATATCGAAAAACACTCGCAAAAATACCAACCGTCTGATTTGTTCAAGAAAGTTCGCCTTTTGTCTCGGAAATTTAAACCAAGATCCTGGATAATTGAAGATCACAATGGCAAGCCTATCACTGATTTAAATGCCGTTGTCGAAAGGTGGCGTAAATACTGTGAAGGACTATATGATCAGCCTGAGTCAATGAGTACACAGCTCCCAGTCTGGGACGAAATAACCTTAGAACCTTCAATAATACGATCAGAAGTAACAGAAGCCATCTCTCGACTAAAGAGTAATAAAGCTCCAGGACCGGATCACATCACGGCAGAAATAATCAAATCACTGGGAGAGAGGGGTGTGAATGCAGTGCATAGTATCTGCAATTACGTATGGCAACATGGCGAGTGGCCCAATGACTGGACTAAGTCGATCATCTTGCCGCTTCATAAAAAAGGATCAACTAGGAAGTGCGACAATTACCGCACGCTGGCCCTTGTCTCCCATTGCAGCAAGGTTCTGCTGTACATTCTCAACACCCGCTTGCGCTACTTCCTAGATTGGCAAATCCCCCAGGAGCAAGCCGGTTTCGTTAAGGGGAAGGGAACGCGTGAACAAATCCTCAATATCAGGCAGCTTATCGAGAGGTCGTATGAGTTCGGCACTCCGATGATCATGTGTTTTGTTGACTACAGTAAAGCCTTTGATTGCGTCGAATGGGATCACCTGTGGAAAATACTAGCAGAATTGGGAGTACCGCAACATCTGGTCCTACTGCTACATAACCTGTACATTAATAACCAGGGAATCATTAGAGTGGAGGAAACAATCTCTGCCCCCTTTAAATTTAGAAAGGGCGTAAGGCAAGGCTGCATATTATCTCCAGTCCTTTTCAATATCTATGGAGAGTATATCATGAGACGGACTTGTGAAGGCTGGGATGGTGGAGTTACCATTGGTGGAGTAAAATTGTCCAACCTCCGATACGCCGACGACACCACTCTTCTCGCGGCTAATGAAAGCGAGATGGCTGCTCTCATGAGCAAGCTTGAAAAAATTAGCCTCGAACTTGGTCTTGCCATTAACCGATCCAAAACAAAAGTGATGGTAATAGACCGCATGAACAAACTGGAGCACACGGGGTCACTGCATCTTGAAACAACAGAAAGATTCATATACCTGGGCTCCATGATTGCGAATACTGGATCGTGCGAGCCTGAGATTCGAAGACGTATCGGGATAGCAAAAACTGCCATGTCTCAGCTTGATAGCATCTGGTCCGATAGAAACATCTCCATAAAAACCAAGCGTAAACTTGTAACAAGTCTTGTGTTTTCTATTTTCTTATATGGGGCGGAGACATGGACTCTGAAGAAGGCTGATCGAAGTCGGATCGACGCGTTTGAGATGTGGTGCTGGAGGAAAATGCTGCGGATTCCCTGGACGGCGCATCGGACAAACGCATCAATCCTGGAAGAACTAGGCGTCTCCTTAAGACTCTCCACCATTTGCCTACGTAGGATTTTAGAGTTTTTCGGTCACGTTGCGAGAAAAAAGGGTGACAATCTCGAAAGACTTCTCATCACCGGCAAAGTGGAAGGAAAGAGGCCTAGGGGGCGTAGTCCCATGCGCTGGTCCGATCAGATCAAGACGACTTTGGAATCCAGCATCAATGTCGCTATCCATTGCGCGGAGGACAGAAGTGAATGGAAGAACATAGTCCTGACAAAAGTGCTCAGTAAAGGTCACGACCCTCAGAACTGAGGAATACGACGCACGGAGGAGGAATATACAAGAATTGCTCGTTTAAAGGTATAAGATTCTATCAGTTCATAAATATAAATTTTTAAAAACCAAAAAACGCATTAAATGCTTATTAAATTAATATTTTTTCGTGGCTTTGCCACATAAACCTGACATCGTATAAAAAACGAGCAAATAAAATAATTAAGTTTCGTTTATGTCTCAATCTAAGACGCCTTTTAAAACATTCAGGTAAAAAATTGCCATTCTTCTTTATATTTTTGTCTAAAACAGGACAAAAGTACACTTACCGTTTCTTTTAAATCAGGCGCTTACTTTAAACTTTAAAGTGTGCGCCTTACGGATTAAAATATTAAAATCTAAATTGGAAAACTAAAATTCTTCAATTATATTTTCGGCGTTTACCGATAAACAATAGTTTTGGAATAGGTCACTTAAATTCTAAAGGTGCCATATCTGTTTCATACATTTAGTAATAGTCACAGAGGACCGGACTAACACTAGGGCTTCCAATCCGATGGTAGCACGAAGATCTGCTCTTGCTACGGCTATAGTTAGCAAAAAAAAATTACTAGGTCTTTGATTAACAAAGTAAAATTGTAATTTCAAACAATAGACAAATAACCTAATTAAATCAAATAAAATAATTTGATAGACATCATGATAGACCTCCCGGGGCGGAAGTCAAGTGAAAATAAAATTGAAATCTATCTTCCATTAACGTGGAAATAGTGGATCATGATTGATATATGAGTACGTATACACGTTTTAAACGAGCTCACAGCCCACCTGGTGTTAAGTGGTTACTGGAGTCCATAGACGTCTACAGCGTAAATGCGCCACCCACCTACAGATATGAGTTCTAAGGTCTCAGTATAGTTACAACGGCTACCCCACCTTTCAAACCGAAACGCATTACTTCTTCACTTCAGAAATAGGCAGGGTGGTGGCACCCACCCGCGCGTACACACAAGAGGTCCTACCACTAGTAAGTATGAATATTTCAATAGAGCTTTGCATCTAATTGTTATATGTAAAAGTCGTTTCCCTAAAACCAAACGTGCTTGCAGAAATCACCCCGTGTACGCACTAATCACAGTGACGAATTTATTGGCTGAGATCCGGGTGAATTACGTACCGGGTCGGGTGGATTGTGGTGAGTTATTGCGTGCTACGCCCGGACAACCGGCAAACTCAGGTGGCGGCAATCGTAATAATCTGTCATTTCTACGCGGCTATTAGCTGATTGAATGCAGCAACTTTCTAGTTTTATCCTTAGGTCAACTTGTAATTTAAACCCAATCTACTACTACAGACTTTATGTAACTATACTGAGACCTTAGAACTCATATCTCAAGGTGGGTGCCATTTAGCTGATACTGTTCTTAATAGCAAAATAGCTCAGTCTGAGGTGGACTCGTCTTATCTTCTATCGTTGTTATGTTTAAGGGTGCCCCCGGGATCCATAATGCGCGAGAGCCGTCAATCATCTCGTCTCGGAGTAACTCGTGGTGGTACAAATTACAGACGTAATGCATTCTTTATAAGAGCTGCTAACAGTTTCAATGCTCTAGCTGACTTCCCTGAACTGGACATTTTCAACACTTCTACTAAGAATATTAGGAGAACATTAGTCAGTCGATGGTTGAATGCAAATATTTAATTAATTATTTTCTATTTACTACGTTTTTCTGTTTTTTTTTTTCTTTCTCAAACTGTTTTATTTTTGTTTTTGTTTTACGTTTTACTTTAATTATTTAATTCTAGGCGATGCGACGCCCCAATCGTTTGTAGTTATTTAAATGCGGAGACATTTAAATGGTGTTTAGTTGTAAGTTTAGAGTTTATATAGTTTAAGTTCACTGTTTGTCTTCCTAATAAAATAAAATAAAATAAAAATAAAATTTACGTTGTAGATGTCTATGGACTCCAGTAACCTCTTAACAACAGGTGGGCTGTGAGCTCGTCCACCCATCTAAGCAATAAAAGAAACAAACAGTTTTACATATAAGTTGTTGTATACTCAATGTCCCAAGCTAATATTTTGTCCTGTATCACTACAGACCCAGCGAAAGTCAGAGTCATACAATTAGCGACTACACACTATAAAAAATCGCCACTATAAGGTCATTAGCCGCAAAACTCTTCCACCATTAGATCGAACGAATAATTTTCCCCGGGAGTTCTCCGACCAGATGTCCAGAATTTGACAACGATTGTTCACTACGGTATCTATAAATTAACTGAAAACGAGGACAATCCCCGCTAATCCCACGTCAATCGGGGATTATCCCGTACGATTGCCGGTAATACCACAACATTGGTCGGAGAGGGCTACTATTTATTGAGGGCTGGTCACCCTAGTCGATCAGTCTTAGGAAATTTTGCCGTAATTGATTCGGTCGTTTAGTGGTTTTAGTTCTGGTTGCTTGTAATTAAAGCAATTTACGTAAATTCCTTTGTGCATCAAAGTGCATGAGCACTTATGTATGCAGTTCATGATAGCATTGAAAGAATAACGTTCCTTAAATTTTATTCAGTGATTTTTGTCTGTGTTTTGCATTAAGCAATTGACGCCCGGGTTTTGGCCTAAAGGTCTAGATACCAGGACATAAACTCCAAAAAAAAAAAAAATATTTGCACCCGGAATTTATGGTTTCAATTTATACAATATACCTAAGATTATTGTGTACCTCAAGGTATAGCATCACAACTTAACAAATAATATACCGTGCCGTCGTCCAGCCATCTGTGCCATAAAAAATCTCGTATAGACTTGTTTGTTTCATTTCATATTTGTTCAATCAAAATTAATTTGAGTTAACTAAACTATTTATTACACAAATTTCGGATTTCAAATTTCAGAGATTTTTTTAATTCCAATATCACGTAAAAACGTCTTGCGACTAGCAATGGCAAAGTGATGCGGTTAATTATCGTCGCTTTTAGAATTCAAAATAAAACAATATAAGAGGACACCTCACTGGTGGTAGGACCTTTTGGGAGTCCGCACGGGTAGGTACCACCACCCCGCCTATTTCCGCCGTGAAGCAGCAATGCGTTTCGGTTCGAAGGGTGGGGTAGCCGTTGTAACTATACTTGAGACCTTAGAACTTGTATCTCGCGGTGGGTGGCGCATTTACGTTGTAGATGTCTATGGGCTCCAGTAACCACTTAACACCAGGTGGGCTGTGAGCTCGTCCATCCATCTAAGCAATAAAAAAAATTAAAAAAAGACACTTTTCACCGATAAGACAGGTCAGTTGACCGTATTTATGCAATTCAATCACAGTACAAGGAAGGAATTAATTCGTGTACTCATATATGCTTTAATCGGGGGTCAGTTGAGACCCCCATCTGGAGTTCACCGGTGATTTATACACTGCGAGCCAACGGTTTAAATTGTCTACGAAATCCCAATGATAAAGTACTCGAAATTTATAATAATTTATTAACCAACTTCGAAAGAGGAGTTCCTCAATTCGACAGTATTTTTTTTAGGTGAAACGTATTTGTGATTCTTTTTTATTCTAAAAGCTGATAGTTTGATTGACGATGGTCGAAGGCGGTCCAGGCTTTTCGAAGTCTATAGGAAACATACGCACACATCATACTTCAAAGAGATAGAGATAGAGATAGATGTGTTCAGACAGCGATTTTTTTTACCCTTCCTAAGCTGGTAACCTAGAGAGGCTATGTCAACGTAACGATAACATGTAGGTCAAACATGAGGACGTTGCTGAAACTAGCCCAAGCAAAAGCAGTGCTTCTCAAACTCTCACACCGGAACGGAAACGCGACGCACTGAGAAGATCCGGCATACAATTGGTATACAATATTAGAATTATTTCGGGTTTGATATTTATCACCTTATTCCTTCATCGTGGAAATCATTTCTGAAGTAGTATCATTATAAAAATTGGTACTTATTTTTGGGATTTGCACACCGCCCTACTTATCTTTTAGGCTACGAACAAACCAATCAATATCAAATAATTATTCATATTGTTACACCGGCAAGAGCAACGCCATCTATCGCCAAATAGCAGAAACGAATATCTTAGGAACTAGTAACATCGAGAACGCTCGAGAAATACAACGCCATCTATTGTCAGATAGCGAAAATACACATCGAAACTACTCGACTTGCCCAGAATGTTCTCGATAAATCTAGGGATGTATCGACTATAAAAGCGTTGCAGAAATGGCACGAAGGCATCCCGATCCTGCGGACAATAGAAAGCAGTCGACGTCGCCCCAAACACGTCATTTCGGATCCTCCCGATCCACTAACGGTGCTTTTAGGTACCTCAAGCACCGGTCATCGTTCTCGTCGAACCTGTCGCTTGCGACGAAGGGCTCGACGAGTAAATTAACCCTCAGACACAGCCCACTGAGTTTCTCGCCGGATCTTCTCAGTGGGTCGCGTTTCCGATCCGGTAGTAGATTCTGCGAAGCACCGCTCTTCGCTAGGGTTCGTGTTAGCAACGTCATCAAGTTTGAGCCCCGTGAGCTCACCTACTAGTTAAGGCGACGCTGATATAGCCTCTCAAGGCTATCAGCTTAGGTAGGAAAAAAAAAACACGAAGGCAGTTAGTAATCGGATCTACTGGAAGCGAAACATCGAACGGATCACCTGAAGCAAAGCAGAAGAAGTGAATTAAGAATTTTAAAGTGTTCGTTAACTGTTTTAAATGTTAATACAGTCTTAATTTGTACTTCGGCAGAATTTTTATTTATACCGATTTCCAGCGTGTAACAATATGGAAACGAAATACAATTCACTATAATGCCAAAATAAGCGATCAGTTTAGGAATTATGGACTAGGCGATGTTTTTGTGTGTGTCTTGGCGACGGTAGAGAAATTGGCTGAGCCCGTCCCCTAGTCGGCGGCTTGTAAAGCTGTAATTTAAACAATCCCTTTCCCCCTGTTTGCCGTGAAACCCAAGATTTCACCGCAGATATCCATTCGTAACCCCTTATCTTACCTCGAGTCTTCGATACGACGTATTCTGGATGCGTCTTCCTAGCGAATTAATTTAATACGATTAATAAATACTACGTTTTTTATTTAGATAAGATAAGATCAACAGATTTTTTCGATGCCTTTCCCTTCCTTATTATTTTTTTCATTGCCCATATAGGCAGACGAGCTCTTGATGGTCAGTAGTTACCGTCGCCCATGGACTTCAGCAATGCCAGGGGCAGAACCAAGTCGCTGTCTAACGTTACCAACGTCACCTAGTGATAAATGATAATAAAGGGTCATAAATATCGCAATATACGTTAAGACATGGAAGCGATGCCTTCGTTATATCAGACAAATTTTTTTGGAACTCAAAATTAAATTTAAAAATTTAGTAATACGTAACGCTGAACGTATTCCAGCTAATAACATAATTTTGTACTAAAATAACATATATTACATGTTTTGTGTGCGTTTAAACAAAATCCAATCCAGTTTCATTTGAATCAAAGACACAGCAGAATACGTACGGTGTGATTCAACAACGGTTTGCGAACGAACAAATAACTCCTCGCTAATTGTAGCGATAGGTGTACCGTATTTATGGATGTAACGAGGTCTCTTGAGACCGACCGAGGTACTAATGTAATTAAGAAACCAAAGATCTACAAGTTAAGCTGTTATTAAAATATTATCGATGTTAAATACGTTCGATGCGCCCGGTCATTCGACAACGTCGCGGCCTAAGAGATAAGACGCCCGGCTAACTTTGAACAAGCGATGCGACTGTACCGATGTTCAAATCTCGCGAGCAGGTACAATTTTTTTTAAAGAAATGCATAATTAATACGCGTTCAAGATTGACTTCTGATATAATGGAATTTAGAACGAGTAATTACTGATGGTAACTCACACGGGTATTTCACTCGCTTTTAGGGTGGAATAGCCGTTACGCATCACGTTCGAGATTCCGACCTCAAGTTTTGAGGTGAGAGAAATTTGTGAGCACGTTTTTATCTCAGCACGAATCTTCTTATTTCTGATGTAAACGTACCACGCATTACAGTCTTAAGGCCGGAACCATTATTTTTCTAATCAAACCGAATAATGATAAAATTCCTAATAACCACTGTTTAAGTATGTTTGTACGAAAATTACTGGTAATATAATGAGATTACACTGAAAATACACCAGTTTAAATACACTCGAGCGAAATAGGAAACCCAAACAATGATTTCGGAGCAAACATCTCAAGGAATCCCACTATTTATTGAGCTCGCGATGTCAACTAACCAAATAAGTGAGGAATTTTAGACGAAAAGCCGCCCATTCTTTCTGGGCCCCTCGCTTTATTCATTCTACTCCTATTACGGTGCATTATTAACGAGGTACGGGCGGCGGGGGATTCCAGGGTACAGTAGGCGATGACAAATTACACGTTAGGGGAGTTGAACAAATTAATCAGGGTCTCCAATTTAGCGGAAAACAATGCGGGGGCGAAGTATGAGAGGCACGGATACTATTTTACAACTATATTCGTAGTAGTTAATAGTGGACGAATTTCTTAAAACCTACCTATCTGCCGGTAATTTTGAAGGTTTATTCTGGCTTCACCTTGATTTGTAAGCGAGCTCACGGGGCTCATTCTGAAAGAATTCCCAGCCCTATGTCCTAGCAAGATCCGTGCTACGCAAAATCTACATCTAGATTGGAATCGCGACCCACTGAGAAGATCCGGCAACTAAATTTAACGTCAAACTTCTCGAGGCAAATACTGTCCGGTTCTTGGAATTCCTAATAACTCCGAGAAGATTCGAAATATCATATCTAAGACTACAGCGACTGTGTGTCGGTAATGTAACTTGCGCGACAGATGTTGCGATGATTATAAAGAATCTTATCGAAGAGAAAATTAAAAAAAAAACTACAAACAAACTTTGCAGTAAATACATTCATGTTAAGTAGTTATCGGAGTCCATAGATGGAAAATTCCGCCACCTTGAGACATGACTTCTAAGTCTGAGTTTAACAATACAACGGTTGCCTTACCCGTCAAACCGAAACGCATTACTGCTTCGCGGCAGAAATAGCCAGGGTCGTGACCTATTCGTGCGGCCTCACAGGACGACCTGCCACCAGTAAAAATTGCAGTTTCGGTTCTCCCTTTTATTTGAGATCGATTAAAAACCAAATTCGACACCATACTTCTTCTAATGCCGAAAAATTGTTGTAAGTAGAAATTTACTGGTGGTAGGACCTCTGGTGAGTCCGCACGGGTAGGTACCACCTCCCTGCCTATTTCAGCCGTGAAGCAGTAATGCGTTTCGGTTTGAAGGGTGGGGCAGCCGTTGTAACTATACTGAGACCTTAGAACTTATATCTCAAGGTGGGTGGCGCATTTACGTTGTAGATGTATATGGGCTCCAGTAACCACTTAACACCAGGTGGGCTGTGAGCTCGTCCACTCATCTAAGCAATAAAAATAATAATAATAATAAATGGCGTCGCACCGCGAGAGCATCGGTATCGCAGGATCCGACTGATGCATGACCACGACCACTCTGTCAAAAGTGTACGAATAGGAAGAAGAAATAATAATTACAAATTTTATATTAATAAATTTTATTAATACCTACCAATTAAATTACAAAAAAAAACATCAGAGAAGGGTGTATTTACCCTTAAATACACCGTAGATAATTATTTGGTATATACAGGGAAACGTTTCCTGCGTATTTGCTCCATATATCCCGTGGCCACAAAGGGTGGGTTCAAAGGTTACGTCGGCCAATGGCGGCCGCCGGAAGTACTGCGAGCACATCCGGCGTTTTTTTTTTAATTACGGCATTGGTTACGATTGTTCCGCCAGGTGTGCGTGTGATCAATATTTTTATCAGTTTGGTATATATTTCTTTATTGACGGAAGTTATAAATCAACTTCCTAATATTTAGTTATCTAAACGCCTTAAATTAAATAAGAGCAATTCTGTATACGTGTGGACGATATAAAATTATAAAGTGTAAATCAAAAACCAAAGTTGATTAAAGTTAAACGAATAGAAATCTTGTGCAGTTATCAGTACTTGTCTCTTTAGAAGTGCCGATTATCGTAATCTAAGAGGAAGTTCGAAAAAATATATTTAAAGAACACGTGTCCCGAAAAATAAGCTTAAAATAAAAATAAAATGATCGTAGATTACTGAAATATGCTTTCGTCTTCGAAAACTACGGTTTTATCAGAAACATCAAAGTACTTTAGTAGATCGTACAGTGCCCATAAATTTTCTCCGGCACTCTGTGTACTGATAAACAAATTAATACTGATAAGACGTGGACTGCAGCCGTCATAATATATTACTTTAGATAACAACAAAATGAACTATATAAATAAAAGTGTGCTCCGTCGTAAGTGTTCTTGTCGATGTTCTAAGCCGAAATCTATGAATGAATCGTTTGCTTTTAAGAGTTCTTTAAAAACGTAAAATGGGCGAAACGCGAGGTACCTTCCCCGAACAAAACACCCATTTCGATAAAACAATTTTATTACATATTTGCACGTGCCTTTGAATGCTAGAGCCATCCATGGTTATTTTCTAAAACCAAATTGATTATATGCACTGAAGTATAAAAGGTCTATGATTATATTATGACAATCAATTTGACAGATGTAGTTTCAACAAGATGGCCGTTATTAACTGTCAAATTTCGGAAGTCACTGTTGGAACAAAAAATTTAAGCAAACACAAAATAGTTCGGTGTGTTTTGTTTTATTTATTAGCCATTGAGAAGCTTTATTGTCCTTAATAATAGTAATGAAAAACTTTATTTCTTTTTATAATGTCAGACAAAAAAAAATAGTAAGTATACAGAGAAAATGTAATTCATAAAGCGAATTGAAATTTTGACGTCTCGTTGATTATTTTCGAATATCGTCTGCTGGACAAAATTAAATAATTGAATAACTATGTAGCAAAATTAACTAAAACACCGAACGTAATGGAAATGATCTCGGAAGCTGGTGGTTTCCCAAAACGCCAACCTAAAAATTATGAATTATTTTTTAGTACAGCGGTTCGTATGAGGTTACCGTCGCCCGTTAACATCAGCAACGCCTAGGGCACAGCCAAGTCGCTGTCTATGTCAAAGTATTTACAATTCAGTTAAGTAAGCCTAAAAACTCATGCATCATAATAGTGTTAATAGCTGGTCATTTAACTATTAATTGCAGAATCGAGATATTCCGCACAAGTAGACGATCCAATCGCGGCCAATTTGCGCTTCGCACGACCGTCGTCATGTCGCGGAAGATCAAAAAAATACTGGTCGATTTACGAAATGCCTGCGTAAGTTACTCGTAATAGGGCGATATATATTTTAACTTCACTATGCTATTCCTTCTTCGCGGAAGTCGCTCGTGAGAACACATTTAATACCTATTCACTTTAAAAAGATACGCCGGGTGCTTCGCTTATATTATAATATGGCACACCACTTACTACTAGGAGGATCAAAAAGTAGTGAGTTCATTCCCACTGTCAAACTTATCCAACAATATCTTTGAAATGTCAAATCGATTTTGTTTCTGACTGTCGGCTAACATTCTCGGCACCCATCTTGCGGAGACTTTCCTGATATTCAAAGATTGTTTTAATATGGATTGAATACTTCCATATGAAATGCCCGTTTCTTGTATAAGTATCGGATGGTAACTCTTCGATCGCTCAATACAATTTTCTCGACTTTCGCAACACTTTCTTGGGTGACTGACTGACGTCGATGGACGGCCGCAACGATGTTCGTCTTCCGTGCTCGTTCTCCCTACTCGAAATTGAGAAGCCCACCCTGCGACAGTGGTGTACGGCGTAGCAGACTCTCCTAATGTTGCCTCCACATCGCAATGAATATCTTGCATCGTTAACTTTTTTAAACAGAGGTATTTAATAACGGCTCGCACTTCGTTTTTCTCCATTTTCGAAAACCACGTTCCGACACGAAGTAAACAAATGACTACATTTCAGAAAAAAACAAAAGAGAATCGATGATTTTTTTCTTTATTAATATTACAAATATGTATCTGAGCTATGCCTGCCAGTTTTTTTCTTTCTTACTAAGCAGTATGTCGTTCTCGCTACTTTTTGATCCCTCCTCGTATTTCGTCTCGTTTCAAACTTCTCCCGTAACATTTATTACAGCAATAGCTTCGGTCCAGTGCTCGACCATAACTCAATGAACAATGGTCGAAGCATTCTAATCCAGGCCTGCCCCTGTCGGCACGAGCGTAATGAAATTCCCGGGTTACGGCCCCCGGGCAGACGGCCACGTTGTCATCACAACAAATTATGCGTTGTCCGGATTCATTACACTATACGAAATGACTCAGTTTCGACATTCACCGTAGCGTATTAGATAAAATATGTTTGAAGTATGCGTTCCGTGTTTCAGAATAAGGTTTTTGGAACGAAGTTCCTTATGGGACGATGCGGAGAGGTACCCTAACCGGGAAAAAACGTCCGTAACGTAAGATTTTTATTAGTAATGCACACAGTGTACGACTTAATTTTGTAATAACGTACAAAAAATAACATTTTTTTTTATCATTCATTGACCACGACCTCAGAGCATTCGTTTGCGCAATACACTAATGCCGGCCACTCACATGCGCGCGAATGGCATGACTCTCAGACATTCATTCGCAAACTTAGCGGCTGTGCAAATGGGTTCGGTATTCAATTTGCGAACCCGTTTGCGCTTCCTCCTGCACTTGTTTACGAATGTCTCACGAATTTCTCTTTTTTTTTAATTCGTCAATAGAACATTGAAAAGAAAAAGAGTTTTTAATTCTTTCCCAGGCGTCATTAACAGCCATTCTGTTTTTATGGGATTTCTTTTGAGGATCCCATATGGTCGATTCATTTTGCAGGAGTTCAATGAACTCCATCACCTTGGTGTTGTTCCAATCCATGATGAAGGTACGCTACACAGTAGACGTCACGAACTATGAAAATGGCGAAACGTCCGTTACCTTCGCAATCGTGGGCGCAACTGGTCACACGAATGTGTGGGAGACTGCGCGAAAATCGCGGTTCGGGCGCTTTGATGTCCGTTAAAAAACCGACACAGCTTGGAAAACCGCGAATGCAGCGAAAACTTTGCATAATCATTTGCAAATGTCGTCCTACACTTGTGGGTTTGCGTATTCATGCGAATGTAAGTGACCGGCATAACTCTTATGCAAACAACCGTGAATGAAGTGTACCACAATAAGTTCACACGTTACCGAATGACCGTGGGTTGTTGCGAAATCTCCAGTTTTATTTTCTTTATATCTCGAATAGAACTTAAAATTAATATTTTTATAATAAGGAACTTCGTTCCTATTCAGTGTCCCACGACACCACACATCTTGTTTTTTTTTTTTTTTTTTTTTTTCGTTCATGTGCGACGGGGTGACGACTCAATGGAAAGCCTTGTGGTTAAAAGCATGATTGAGGGTACAAGACCACGCCTAGCAGATTACCGTTATGACGGACAGGACCAAATAAAGGCAGATCTAAACGGTTCCATCAACGAGTGCACAAGAAGGGCAACAGTACGCGATCTGATGACCACGACCACTCTACCAAGAATGCAAACGACTAAGAAGAAGGTGTTCAAAATTGTCTAGACAGTAAAATGTATACGTATATTTTGTAACTCAGGGAAATCATGCGTTGCAATGATAGGGCCGTCGTAATTTATATATTACAATTGAGAATTTGTTTAAAAGTGTCCGAATGTCTTATAACTAGTGATACCATAATCCTAAACTCATCATCATCATTCTCCTGCCCTTCTCCCAGTCACCTGGGGTCGGCGCAACATGTTTTCTCCTTCCATACTCTTCTATCATATACCATTTCTTTGCTCACTCCCCTCTTACCCTGGATTGTCCATCCATTTCTTCTTAAGTCTACCTCTTCCTCTATATCTTTCCACATTCATAGTTAACACTCTCTTACCAACCTCATTCTCAATCCGAAACTATAATAAAATAATTTCAAAAAGCCGGTGAACTTTTACTTGCATAAAAAACTTTACGATTTTGTTTCAATGTGGGTGGCATTCACATTGTCGATAACGCAAGGGCTCTTTCTGAATCTAGATAAAAAGTGTCATCCTTAATTTGCTTGTTTTTCCTTATTCCAACGTAGCGTAACTTTTTGTACGATAAACTTAACTTCCTTTTTATCTGTGTAGCGCGAGTAATGTCAAATAAAATGGCGGTCGCGTACGCTTTAAATATTAAGTTTATTATCTATGGTGTACGGGCGGACTAATCGATTTTCTTTTTTTTAACTTCCTCAGCTACAGAGTATCCTTGAAAAAAGTCTCCATAGACGTGCCATTCATTTTAAATTGAATTTAAAAATGATATTCGTTTAAATAGTTTATTGAAAGATTTTAAATATTAAATATATCGCCTGTACTGAAAGAGCAGTGTCAAATAACATTTACACATTTGACAATGCGATACCGTACATCATTTGAATTCAACATCATATTTGAACGCGAATTCATGATATCAACGTGTCATGAATAAACAGCCAGATTACAGTTCAAACACTGTGATCACACACAAGAAACACTTACAACTCATAACAGATAATCTATCAACCTATCTCTGTCCTCCTTCTGAAATCCTAGCGAAGACAGAAAGGAAGACGCGACAGTCATTTAAAGCAGCCCGAGGTTTCTGATCGTTCGCGAAAGATTTATGCTCTTATTTGTAAATAATGAAGGCGCCACTCATTGTGATGGAAGTCCCATTGATGGGGACCTAACCACACCTTGCAGCGCAAGGCTGTCTAACTTACCTCAAACATTAAAATATATTATGTTTTGTTTTTTTTACGGGTGAAATATTTTGCCTACCCTATTAAAAGGCTTAGTGGTCCAATATAGACTAATAGAGACCAATGTATATCCAATCGCTACATTATCTATGATTTTTATTTAAGGTTGAACCTCGGATGATTTACTCAATATTTCATTGACGAAAACTCACAATAAATGTTTGAAATAAACTTCGTAACTTTGTCATGACTTCTCATCTATAAACCGCTTGTGTTTTATGTCACTATTGAAAAACATTCAGTTGTAAATGAAGCTTTAGATCAGCCCTAAACGTAGGGCCAATTACTTAGGCAGTGTGCAGTGCGAGTAAACCCAGCATTGTCCGTAGCTGAATGTATCACTTAATTCCTGGCATCCTCAAACATTACAAACTCCTCAATGCGTCTGCTGTTTTTTATACCATCACTTTGAACATTACCAAGTAATTTAGACATAGTTTTTTGTTCTGTCTATTGATTCACTCTTCGGTATTTGTCTCCGGTGTGACGGTGCTTATCTCCAAATACATATATACAGGGTGTGGGATTATAGAAAGATTTCATATTGTATTATATATAGGGTGTAATTTTTCTAGGTTGCATGTGAAAAATTACTTACACCTATTGTATAGGATCCCATTGAATATTTCATGATTATTTAATTTATTTTAATGATTTACATTTTCATGTACCTACCGATAATGTCAGTGAACTTTTTTCTACGAAAATTATCGTATTACATAAAATATTAACAAATAGTTTTTGATAACGTTATTATATCTTAAATTTAAATTTTCACTTTCTCGCTCTCTCTTTGTCTTTAATTTTACTTTTTGACACATATACCAATATTTAGTGAGTTCAAATTTTAAAGTAAATAATCTGTACCAATATCATACCTATCGTACGTTATATGCGTTCGTAAGTCATCGATCGGAGTTATATAACACTTTCTAGTTTTTTCTGGCACTTCAAGACAACGTTTTATCATAGTCCCATCAAATTAAAACGTAGTAGGCGAATAGTTTTAAGAAACCAAATGATTTTCTTAAAAACATTGATAACCACAACAGAACGTGACATCTCACATTCAGAAACTACAAACTAGAATTTTCTCCGGTGTTATGGGTAGGTACCGTAAAACATTTGTGAGACTAAAATAAGTACATCCAGACTCCGCAGCCTAATTCTATTCAACAATGACACTATTTCCGGGAACTGAACCCAGACTCCGAAGTGCATTACTCAATTACAACATCGGGAAATAACGATAGCTCCATGTAGATAAAAACCCGCGCAATACACAAAGCCCTCGATCTAAATAAATAGCGTGAATAAAACGTTTACACAAAAGATTAAGCTGATAAAGTCCCCGGTACTGTATTTAAAGAAAAAAAAACCCACAACGGTAAAGTAGTCTACGTCTTAAAACGATTACAGATGAAGACGGGGGTGCTCTGTGGCGACACGTAAATCGCATTAGATATGTTAAATCCGAGCCCACAGGGGGCCGGGAGGTGTTACCAAGATATTTTTATTCGTATCGCTTACTTTCGTGATTATTGTTCGGGCGCCATTTGCATTACACTCGGCGTGGTCGGGATTTGAAAATTTTGATACTTTCACGCTGCTGGTCTGAGTTTCTCGCCGGATTTTCTCAGTGGGTCGCGTTTCTGATTCGGTGGTAGATTCTGCGAAGCACTGCTCTTGCTAAGGTTCGTGCTAGCAACGTCATCAGGTTTGAGCCCCGTGAGCTCACCTACTAGTTAAGGTTACGTTGAAATAGCCTCTCAAGGCTATCAGCTTAGGTTTAAAAAAAGCAGACTTTTTTTATTTTCATTAATCTATTTGTGCTGTATTCGCTAATTTTTATTCTCGTGTCTTTATTTGTTACGTTTGAAGGTCATGGAATCCATTGAAGTTGCAAAACTAAGTATGAAACGTTGACGTCGCTGTGGTGACGCATTTGACATACGTCACACATTACAATGTACAATTAAAATCAAATTACGAACAAGAATTTTATATTGATTTTAAAAAACTCAATCTACTGCGTTCCTAGAGCTTTGAGTTACAGTGAAGAATTGGAAAAATTATGTAATATAATAAAGTTGTTTAGTAGGTAGCGAATTCTGAGGAAGGCCATATGCTCCTAAAAAAACATATTCTAATTTTTTGTTTCTTCATAAACAACGAATAACAGTAAATTAAAATTTATTCCGCTAGAACCGAACCGAAATTTAATTTTATGCTTCTTTATTTAAAATATGAAATTCGCACGATTCTTTTTAAAAAACACTAGAATAGTAAAAAGTAGAGGGAGTTAATAACCATTAAAAAAAATCAAGTATCAACTACGTTAAGTCACATATTAAAAGTGACATTTCATCGCATTTCCCGCCGAAATCTCGACAGGAGAAAAAACGTCAAGAAACACCGTAACGAAAACAGGAAGTGACTTTTTTATTTATTTTTATTCGGCCCGTGTTTGTACTCCTCTGCTCTGTCACTCTTCATTGTGATTTCGGTATTCTTTTACTTACGCCAATTTGACGAGCTTTTATTATGTCTTCAGTGTTGACGTTTATAAAGAGATTTGTTTTAAAAACAACTCTATTATGAACACTGTTCGCATTGATTTGTGACCGCGCGGGTAAGTACCACCACCCTGCCTATTTCTGCTGTGAAGCAGTTATGCGTTTCGACTTGAAGTGTGGGGCAGCTGTTGTACTGCTGAAACTGAGACCATATCACAAGGTGGGTGGCGCATTTAGTCTATGGGCTCCAGTAACCACTTAAAAACCAAGTGGACTGTGAGCTCGTCCACGCATTTAAGCAATAAAAAAGTCACTTTGTCTTCACGTCTCAAAGGCAGTGGCGGCAATCACATAGTGATGTCGATGACCTCCTGTGACCACTTAACACAAATTAGGCCGAAATCTCGTCCACTCATCTACGCAAGCATGATAATAAAAAGTACATTCGCCATAATTTATGTACATATTAAGTAATAATTTACGTCTTAAAGATGTCTAGAAGATAATTTATATCTATTAGCCATCACATTCGTACATGTATCATTAGAAGAATATATTGATTTGCTGCGTTTCTCTTTACTTACTCTTACATTACTAAGTTACTATCGTTGATCGAAGTTAATAATAATCTATATATTAATACGTGAAGCAAAAACTTTGTATCCCTTTTTACGAAAATTGCGCGGACGGAGGAATATGAAATTTTATATAGAGAAGAAGTGCACAATGCCAATATATTTTTTAAAATAATGCATAAAACATACATTAAATCAATAAAGAAAACATTACACACACTACATACCATGTATTTGACGCACACACGCATGCATACTATTTATTGTCAAACTTTTCTTCTTGACGTCTGTGGTCAAATTGAGAATAGATTAAATATTGTTTGTCTTTATTAATATTTTTTTATAGAGTAGCCTTGGCGAAATTTGTGATTATAGAAGTATAAAATACAATCATAATAGTGTACAAACTTACAATTCCAATTAATTATAGTCGATTTTCGGCTACTGCGGGACCTCTAAATAAAGTTAATAAAGTGGGAATGTCTGTCCAAATATTGGCAACAAATTATACGATTAAAAACATACTAATTTTGTTACGGCACAAAATTTTAACGACAACACTTTATATTTACATTTTTAACCGCCGAATTCATTGGTATCTCCCCTACGTAGGACTTATTATTTCGTATTTTCGCTTGAAGATATTCACGGACGAGTTGACGATTCTTAGAGCACCCAACCCCTTTGTGTTAAATCGGATAAGAACATAGCTCTGTCTGTATCGTGCGCTCTGTAAATTTCTTGCATCTTATTTTTATTCATCTGTTTGCTTTTGGAGAATAGAGGGAGTTGAACGCATCACCTGTGTCATTAGTCTTCCTTCGTCGGAATTAACGTTGTAGATGTCTATGAGCTCCGATACTTACTTGTGGTAAGATGTCTTGTGAGTTCGCACGGGTAGGTACCACCACCCTGCCTATTTCTGCCGTGAAGCAGTAATGCGTTTCAGTTTGAAGGGTGGGGCAGCCGTTGTAACTATACTTGAGATCTTTATTATATTTACGTTGTAGTCTGATAGCATGCATGTATGTTGATGTCTATGGGCTCCAGTAACCACTTAACACCAGGTTGGCTGTGAGCTCGTAAACCCATCTAAGCAATAAAATAAAATCCTTTGAAAAAAACCTCAATCGAGAAACGGACTAAGAAATAGACGACCGCATCCTAAATGCGTCAATAACTAATACTAAACTATCCTGAACTCTTTCTTAATTGTATGTTTGATAAATGAATAGTGTATTATAATAATTACGCTTTCGTCAGGACTGTAAGAACACAAAGATCGGTTATACTATAATTAAACTCAGCTCAGAAGTCGTGAAAATATTTTCGTTTAAGTGCAGAGGATCTAAGGTTTAATTCCTTCCTCTGTCTGTCGCAGGTGCGCGAAATTATCTGCTCACTACAATAAAAGGGTGGTTTTATTACTCTTGTACTTTGGTGTTCTCGTTTTAAAACCCTTTCAGATTTAGGGCGTCTTTGACAAAGGCAAATCAAGTAACGAATCGTCAAAAATGAATCCTGCTCTTTCGAAAGAGTTGAAACCGATCCGAAATGTCTCTAGACATTTTTTTATTTATTGCCTAGATGGTTGGATGAGCTCACAGCCCACCTGGTTGTTAAATGGTTACTGGAGCCCATAGACATCTATGACGTAAATGCGCCACCTACCTTGAGATATGCCGAAACGCATTACTGCTTCACGGTAGAAATGGGCAGGGTGGTGGTACCTACCCGCGCGGACTCACAAGAGGTCCTAACACCAGTAAATGTAAAATGTACAACGGAAGCCCTGCCAAATTCGAGTGAATCGGAAAACTAAAATGTCCTATCCTCCGGTTGCAAACAATGACCCCATTAAAATAATAAGGCACTTTTAGTGGCACAAAGACTGGATGTCTCGTGCTATTCCCGCGGGTGTGACAAAGGCAAAGAGCACGACATTTGGTTATGGGGTCGTGACCTTTGCGACGATTCAGCAAAGGGCGAAACCGCCATTAAAATACATTATCATTGAACGACATATTTTGTAAGGTAATTAGGTATCAAATATATAATCTATGAACGAAAACAACGTGAATTCCTTTTTGTGGTTTTATTGCTACGTAGGCAATTATAGCAATATACGCATTCCTTGGACAGCTATGAGAACCAATGTCTCCATCCTCGAAGAGCTGAAGCTCACCAAGCGCCTGCTGACTACGTGCCAGGAAAGGTTCCGGAGTTTCTTTGGGCACATAATGCGATCCCCATTGCACAGCCTGGAGAAATTCATCATTCTCGGACAAATGGAGGGGAAGCGCGCTAGAGGAAGAGCGCCAGCTAGATGGGTGGACCAACTCAAGGAGGTGACTGGAGGCCAGATACAGGGAGCGGTACATATGGCGCAGAACCGGACCGAGTGGAGAAGATTGACATACAGTCACGATCCTCAGCATTGAGAGAACAACCAGAAAGAAAGGAAAAGGCAAAGGATATCGAGAAGTTGAAAATTAAATGTTTTATATCAACTACTGTCTCTTTCAAAAAGAAACGCATGACTTTGCTTACTTACGTTCGACGAGCAAACTAATCCAAAGACACAGCCCACCGAGTTTCTCGCCGGATCTTCTCAGTGGATCGCGTTTCCGATCCGGTGGTAGATTCTGTGAAACACTGCTTTTGTTAGAGTTAGTATTAGCAACGTCCTCAGGTTAGAGCCCGGTTACGCCGGCGAAATCCGCTTACCAGCTTAGGCAGGATAAAAAAATCGCTACCTGAACACACCTCTCTCTATCTCTATCTCTTTGAAATATGATGTGTGTGTGTGTGTAATTTTGTTTTCTATAAACTTCGAAATTGCTAGACCGATTTCGACCATAATCAATCAAACGATCAGCTTTCAGAATAAAAAGGAATCATCAAATGCGTTTTACCTAAAAAATGCTCACGTAGCCTCTCAAGGCTCTCAGCCTAGGTAGGAAAAAAAAGCTTAACTACAAATGTCAAGGGATTGGTTGTAACACGAAATGGTTTCTTTAAAGTAGATGTCGCTCATCGACATGTCTTAAATGAGTTTTTTTTTTAAATTGCGCCTTCTGGATTTTCAGCCTGCTATCACTTTAGCTCACTTAAAATCCATAGAAAGTTCTCATACTCAAACTTCACGGTTACTTTTACAAACTTAAACAGTCAACAATAAAATGAAGCGTGTATACTTATATATTATAGCATAGCATAGTATTAGCATAGCATTTAGTATATAACATAATTAATAGGTGTAATCTCGTATGTCCCCCTGATAAGGCGGACCCAGAAACATAGGTTTCTTCATAATTGTAAACTAGAATCAAGATGATTATTAAACATGGAATACACGCAAGAAGACGTTTTCCTTTAACACCTCCCAAAGTACTACATTACAAAAATATATATAAAAAAAAATTAGAAAACACTTTTTTTCTTGTTTGTTTCTCTTAGATCTATTGAGAACCTTTTTTTTTTAGTTGGGACCGCAAAATTTCCGAAATGGATTGCGTGCAGTGCGAAATTTAAACTGTCCAATGCGTCCCCCGCTCGTATGACGAATGGGCCCCGCGAGAGTGATCAACTCTAAACAATGATACAATATTACGAAATTATTCATTCGCACCAATATAAACTTTATTCCGCAGGCATAAAAACCTCAATAACAGAACAAAAGATACCACCAAAATCATAAACAAGACGAATAACTCGTCATAAGCCGTTATAATTTATTTAGTTTTTGCTTTGCACAAATAAAACAATTACACATATTATATTGGACACTGTGAAGCGACAAACGCGAAAAGAGAATTGCAATAATTATAATCATGTTAATTGGAATAGATATGAGCTGGTATATGTGACGGAGGGTTGCCATAATTCAATAAAAGCTCATGATGGATCGCGCCCGCGAAACATGCCCGGAGTTTATGTCGGAGGACAATTTGGAAATTAATAAATATCACATAAAAACCGCCATTAGTTGTTTTTAATATTCTATTCTTTTGATTTCGTGAGCGACATAATCAAAACTACCTTTACGGTTTAATATTGGGTTTTTATTGCCATTATAATAATTCCGATTCTACAAATGCTACAGTTTTAGTGATGCTTCCACATTTGAATAATGCTACCGTAAACTGCCGTCCATTTTTCTAGAAAAAATATTTCTTTTCACGCGGAAGTATCAGAAAGTATTTGATAAATATTTTTGTTGTTTTTATTCATTAAATAGAAAACGGTCATCTTTGCCTACAAAAAACATGAATTTATTATATTCTTAATTGCAACTAGTTCGTTTTATATTGAGAACAACTAAATAAGAAAAACAAATTATAACATAGTGTTTATTCATTTTTAAAAAAAGTTCACATATATGATCATTTAGCGTTGAGTTATATATAATTAAAAAATACATAAAACATCATACATACATTATTCACACATTATTTTAGCGAAACGGTAACCGTTTCTGCAGCGCACGCAGCGGAAGCTCTCAAAAGGGAAAATAGCCCCGATTTGAAAACATTCTTTATTGGTGCTTTTATCTTAGTGTGATTTTATATAGCCTGTAGCCTTCCTAAGTAAATGGGCTATCTACACTGAAAGATTTTTTCAAATCGGACCAATAGTTTCTGATATTAGCGCGTTCAAACAAACAAATTAACTCTTCAGCTTTATAAGATTAACCTAAATTTTATTGTTATTTATTTCATATGTGTATTGAACAGGCAACGGGGTTACCATACTCTTAGTCAATTTGTTTACAACCGAATCTGTATATCTTGACATATTGTGTTCCCGCCAAAAGTGATTAAATATTTTTTTTACAGTGCAGAATAAAAAACGCGCGGCAACAATTTTTTTTTCGCTACCTATGCCGGTAGCCTTGATAGACTATTTTAGCTTCCCTTGACGTGTAGGTGAGCTCACGGGGCTCAAAACGGGAGTGTTGATAACACTGGCTCTAGCAAGAGCAGTGCTTCACAAAATCTACCACCAGATCGGAAACGCGACCCACTGAGAAGATCCGGCGAGAAACTCAGTGGGCTGTGTTTATGGGTTAATTTACTCGTCGAGCCCTTCGTCGCAAGCGACGGGTTCAATGAGGACGGTGACCGGTGCTTGTGGTACCTAAAAGCACTGTTAATGGATCGGGAGGATCCGTAATGACGTGTTTAAGGCGACGTCGACCATGTACCATTCGGTCCACAGGATCGGGTATGTAAGGCAACATTAATAATATATACTGTACTCATCCTAAAATAAACTCGATTTTTTTCATGTCTGCGCGTTGAGCGTTTCCGTAATGTCAATTTTTAAAGCGATAAAAATCCGTTGTTTGTCTGCAAATACGTGTGTTCGGCGAGGGTGTCGGTGCTCCATTGTACAGACTTCACATGACACTAAAGGGGTTTCGAAGTGTGCTTTTCAATTTGCCTCGCCGGAATAGAACAATGAATGAGTGGAATCGACTTTAATGTGCTATTATTTATTTGAATATGGACGAAAACAATATACGACGAACTGTGATCACATCGTAATAAACACGACATCTCCGGTATGTGAATGACAACTAGCCCTACTGTCAACACGTCTTGTACTACCACTAATGCCATTTAGGCATTAGAAGGTGGTGTAGGTACGAGAAATAAAATATGCATGCAGTTCACGCGATAAAAAAAATACCTGAGCACTAAAAGTTAGTAATGTTCTTCGGATTTCCCCAAACAGGCGTCACTAGATAGTCACATGTGATATTTCAATATGATCACCAGGAGTTTTAAAAAAATTGGACAATAACATAGAACTATAAAATAAAACTATAAAAGTTTTAGATCAAGGAATTGGTAAGCATTTATCTACCTAATTAATAGCCAGTTAAATTATCCAGATCATCCAACCCATAAATATATTTAAGCGCTTAAATACGATTCTCTTCTATATGGAGTAATATAGAACTCTCGAGTTTTTCCATAATTATACATTTTTATTAAAATATTAAAACAGTCACGTACTCCACAAATTTCTCTGTTCTTGGGCAAATCAAGTTCGCGTAATAGTGAAACTTTTTTTCTACAATGGTCCGTTGAAAAACCACGCTCCGTACAGAGTGCAGACGGAAATGAAACGGAACGTGTGTCGATGTAATCGCAACTATTGTCAAAACTCCATGGTCGAACGTTCCAGAAAAAAATATTCGAATCACGTACATGTGCGAAGGCTTGTTACGCAACTGCTCTGCATTTTTAAATTTCATTACAATTTGAATTGAACATGTGCATTTTGAATTAGAACGTAATCACTATTCGGTTTTTGTGTTATTTTCTAAAACTGTCCATTAACTGAAAATACGGAAGAACAATTCCGTTGAATTGTCGTTACTCCAAAAATCCAACTTTAACCCAACCAGAGCCATAAAACTATTTCAAAAATTCATAACTCATATTATAATTATAGAAATAGAAAGTTGAAAATGAGTATGAAATTTGATGATTGATTTTTTAATACAAAAATATGGTGAATAGTGATTTAGAACGAAATGCAAGTTACGACATTTCTGCTTTTCAACGTCGATACAGATTTAAAACATTTTTCATAAAACGATCTAGAAAAAGAATCCATTTAAAAACGGTACACATTTATCAAAGGCGCATTTCAACTAAGTAATTTTAATTTAAAAAATGTCCTAAGGGTTTGTCTTGCGACTAAGTTTAATGGAAAATTAGTGGAAAAAAATCGAGATATCTCCGGTCGTAAATGAAGAATTATAAAGTCGCGCCGGAACCGGAACCGCGGCCATGTTTCAACGAGAAAACGCAGCCGCACTAATTACCAGAGGCAAAAAACGAGCAACCTCTAAATATTTATGTTTCTTAAACTGATTACTTTGTTTTCAGTTAATGAGAAATGTTTTCTTATCTTCCTATTCCTTTTTTTCATTCGTTTTTTTTCTTCTTTTTAATGAGTCACACTGCGATACTCGTTGCTAATATTATTATTTTTTTCTAATTAAGTAGGTTAATAACTAAGCATGATTTGTGTATGTAACAAAATTTGCATTACACAATTGCTTTAAAGATTTAATTGTTTTAAACAGTGATTTATTCTAAAATAAGGAGAACATTCTAGTCGCGAACTCACGAACGAAATAGGTCAAAATATTTTATCTCAAAACACCACAATCATCTGCAGATATATTTTTTATTGCTTAGATGGGATGAGTTATGGCTATAGTGCTAGTAACCACTGAATCGCTTAGACCTCAGACTATACATAATACTAATAATAATTATAATTAATAATAATAATACTAATAAGCTTGCTTATGTATACTCTAAGGCTTAGACATATACAATGTAAACACCACCACCACCTTGCGACATGAGTTCTAAGGTCTCAGTTTTAACAGTACGATATATTAATTTTTAAATAAAAACCAATCTCCGTTTATTTGTGTGTGCTTTGTGCGTTTCTAAGCCACTCATTTTTTTCCTACATATGCCTATAGCCTTGAGAGGCTATTTCAGCTTCACCCTAACACTTAGGTAAGCTCACGGGACTCAAACCGGAAGTGTTGCTAACACTGGCCCTAGCAAGAGCATTGCTTCACAGAATCTCCCACCGGATCGGAAACGCGGCCCACTGAGAAGATCTGGCGAGAAACTCAGTAGGCTCTGTCTATGGGTTAATTCGCTCGTCGAGCCCTTCGTCACAAGCGACGGGTTACGTCGGTTACGGGCTCATCGACAAGGACGGTGACCGGTGCTTGTGGTACCTAAAAGCACCGTTAATAGATCAGGAGAATCCGTAATGACGTGCTTAGGGCGACGTCCACTATTTACCATTCGGTCTACAGGATCGAGTATGGACCCACTCATATTGTTCCGAAGAACCATTATAGTTGTTCTTTGCACACTGCGGAAGATCTCTGTCGTAATACCATGAATGGACGACAGGTGGCGTGCGAGTGCTTTAAAATAAAATACTCATACAATTTGCCATAGTTGCAAATTATTTATTCACCATAAATTTACCTTGAGTGTGTGTTCTAAGTGTGCAATCTCTATATAAATGTCATGAGTGCTTCGGTGACATCCGGCGACCGAGATGACACTACATACAACCCAGTTATTAGCCAGGGTTGTCACAACATAAAAAAAAAAGTTGACATAAAATATTTGCATATTAATTCAGTACCTCAAACCAATCTGGTATGGTATTAATAAATATGGTGACAAACGTTTTGCCGGATTCTGCTGCAATGGAAACGTGAGTTTCAGTTTGAAAGACCCAAACCCATCATCTTTGCAAATGAAAATTATTGGTGAATCGTAGTCACGTTAGACTTTGATTCCCGGGTAAGCCCTTGCTTGCCCACCGGCCCTGGTAAAACTGAAAAGGTTTCCAGGCCACCAGTTATCTCTCAAACATAAAACTTTGAGGTCATGGGAAACCTATCGGAACGAGTGACTTCTTAACAAAAGTTGACTAAGAGGGAGTATATTGTCTTCGATGTGTGTTATCTTTGGTTTTACAATAAAACACTGCCTAATCCATGGAGTTAATAAGTACCTACAACTGGAGTGCTGTCTAATGCCGAGAAATCGGTCTCGAAAGAGAATACTTTTTGGTCGCGGTGTCCTTGTCTAATGTGGTGACCATATATAATTTAATTATAGGACAAAATTATACACATGCATAAGTTTTGAATTTACCTTAAGTAATTCTGTGTAACCCTATGTAAATACAAAACACGTGCTTGCAACCTTTTATTTATGTAAATTCAATTCTAAACATTGCTTCGTCGTCATGGTGACTTTTTTTCGACGGTTTTTTTTGGAAATTGCTGCGTTGTCGAAAATCTAGCACTGAGTTTTATTACAAACATCATTACCTCAGTTCTATTACTTAAACTTCCTCAAACTCGTGTTTAACGTCCGAATACTCAACCGCGACTTAAATAATATATTATGTTGAACTTAATTACGCAATTCCTACTTTAATGTACTGGCTAAGTGGGCCGTGCAAATTAATATTTGACACACTGAGTGAGACACTGCAACACACATGGTCTGCGCGTATCGGGTGCTCTTTTCCTACATTCACATCTTCAATTGATTTAAAATTGTTTGTATTTTTACTTCTGTGCTATTTTAATGACACGTGTATATTAAGTCTACTAGTTACATTTTAGGAAATAAAACACAATGGGTAATAAAATGAAATGAACTGAAATTCATTTATTTGTTATATGTAGACAATTAAATAACTCTTAAATGACAAGTCAATACACATAACACGATACACATAGTACTTGATCTCTATTTACAAAATATTGGTTATACATATTATTATTATTAAGTTCAGTTAATTTTCTGTAGTCTTATAATATAACATTTCCTCTATTTTAAGTAAATTCTTTTTTTTCAACGAAATACATAATTTATTTTAATCAATATCTAAGTGGACCATGAGTATCATTAAAATTTCGCAATTTAAATTTCAATTCAATTAAAAATCGCCATTTTTCTTTAATAAATCTAAAATCGACTTTATATTTACAATCACTATTTCGCGACTTTTAAGTTTTTGTTTCAATACCTTAACATCTTGTCGTAATTTTGCTTTTCTCGGGGTATTTTTTATTTCTTGCGTTTGAGTACTTGATTCTTCTTGTTTGACCTTTATATAGGACATTTTCCAGAAATTCCAACGTCATATTTACTAGAAGATCCTACTCGTTCGCTTAACGTCAGGCAAATGATATACATGCTTCCGTGCGACGCTATTCAATACAATAAAAAAAGTTCAAAAAATACCACGTGATGGCTCTTATAATATGAAAAATACATTGCAAAATTATAGTTTTCACGATTGTTTTTTCAAATTTAGTATATGACATAGATTAAGTACAATTTACAAGACAAATGGTATTAAATATTATAATGAGAAAAAATATCTCACATTTTAAAAATATATGCTCACACTAGTAAAAATTTATCAATGAATCTGACATATGGAAGGATATTCCAAAAACTGGAGACGATTCTCGCTTAAAACCACTTACATTAAAAGTGTTCACCATGATTACACGGAAACTTTCACGATTTTCGAAAAAAAAACAAGCCACAAGCTGTATCAGTGCCATTTTAACTTCGCACTACAAACGTAAATAGACGCCATTTTTCTTTTAATCCATTCATAGCTCTTTTTCGGTGATGCCAACAATTAATCTGGCTTCCCACCAAATTCAACATGAAAACCATCAGAAATCTACGTACCTACCATTAAATTTTCCATTAAACAGAGTTCTTATTAACATAGAACAATAATTTTTTTGTTAATAAGCTTTATTAATATATGATGTTCTATTAAAAATCAATATATATCATATAATCAATACTTCTTATATAATTTATTTTAATAAATTGTCATCATCAGAAACTAATTTCACCATAACTTTGTACGTTTATTTTGAACCAATTTAATTTTTGACGTTGATGGAAATTCTAAATTCTCGCAACATTTTCTAGTTAAGTTTAAGTCACTTCGTTTAAATAATATGTATTTAGATATATTATTGTCATAAAATGTTTAAAATCCTGTAAAGTGGATTGATTTTAAACTTTTCGATAATTTTCAACAACACCCAAGCTACTAAAAAATCCACTAACCACTAAAAGCCATTTTTGATAACGAAGACGGGGTCCAAATTCCGAGATTTTATGGAAAATCCTCTAAGCTAGCAACACTGCTTTTTGTTTGTAAAATGTGCGAGAGGGACACCACCACTTAATAATCATTCTCTTTTCAGACCGTTTTTCCTTACATCTTTTGCTATTTAAAAATAAACTTTAAGCCATAGAGATAAAGTATATTTTTAGTTTTTATGTCAAACGAAGTAAGCACTCCAGTTAGAATAGTAACTCTATGGCCTAATCTGAAATAATGCAAACGACAACCCTAACACAAAGACATCATTAAAGTAATGGATGTCACGGGCTGCAACTCTCAAAGTGCTCCAGAAAGAGTATCTCTGACACTTTTCCATTTAAAAGCTCGACGATTTTGAACCTTAACTCTTAGGCAATAACAGCATAGTAAAATGAAAGTACAGGCTTGCTTTTGCTGAAACTAGATGGTGCGACCGTCGCGAGTGCGGCACATTAGCGACATCTCTTAGCGAGAGTGAGAAAATTACACAGAAATTACGATTCTGGCGGCTTCAAGTGTTGGGGCTTTCAATTCTAAGTGTGCGTTCTACTAAACATTGTCTCTATAGATTTTGAAAAGGTTATGTAACTTTTGTAGAGAATTGCCAATCAGTCGGACTGCACAACGATATATTTATAATCTAATTATTACGGCTTAGCTCTTTTTTCCTTACCTAATCGCCTAAGGGGTTATTCCAGTTGGACGGGTAGGTGAGTTCACGGGCTCAACCTGACAGTTTGTTAACAGTAACCCTCGCAAGAGCAGCTTCGAAGAATCTACCACCGGCTCGGAACTGCAACACGCTGAGAAGACCCGGCCAAAAGCTCGGTGGGCAGGAGTACCGAGCAGCAGCGGTAATAACTTACCCAAACGAAATAGTTCCCGCCTTCCAGATAAAAACAAACTTGAATATTTTTATGTTTTTCGTCGGTGGGAGTTCGAAGTTGCCTTCGTATTTTTCGTTTCCAGGACCGTATTTTTTAAGTATTTGTTTTTTTAATTGATTTTCCATACTTTTTGTAAACTGTTTTTTATTCTTATTCGAAATTTCTTTCAATACATTTATTTTTATACCTATCTCTCTTTTAGTCAAATACTGTAATACATGGACGTAACATGCGTGAGTTCCTATGACATACATTTAAAAAAAAACTTCAATAATTACACACTGCTGTGAACAATAATATACCTACTTCAATAAAAACATAACTCAAGAAACAAACAGGTTGTTATTGTGGAGAATATTAATTGGAATAAACATTCCAGTATTCATGCTCTACATTTGCTATTAGCTGTTTTAGCTTTGAATAATTAGGGCGCACCTACACTTGAATGCTAGAAACTATTAATCCATAATTAATTTTGCTTATCGCGCCTTTTGAATTGAACTGGCTTAACTAAAAATGTTAAAAAAAATGTGTTTTATACTTTGAACGTCTTGCAAACATGTAAACTGCCAGTTTATAATTTTTTTTTTTTTAATTAAAAACGAATTTTGGTATTTTAGGTAGAAAAGAACAAAGTACACTTTCCGTCAATTGGAATTCTGGCAGTCAGTAACCATCTATATAATAATATAATATGATATGGAATATATTAAATAATGGTTGAACAATAAAGACTTAATTGCGTTTTCTGTACAATATTAACAAAACAAAATTTAAAGCCTTTATTTTCGACAAATTATTATTTTACACAGTATTATTGAATTAAGTAAAACTGAACTCAACTTTTTTTCTCAATGACATAGAGTTCAGTCAATCTATATAATACTAGTGGTCGGCCGGTAGTCGAAATTCGACTATAATTAATTGAAATTATAAGTGTGTAGACTATTATGATTCTATTTTCAAAGACTATTATATGTACTTCTTTTATATAATCACAAATTTCGCCAAGACTACATACACAAGAAAAATATTAATAAAGACAAACATTATTATAATTAACTTATTCTTAATTTGACAAAAGACGTCAAGAACAAAACTTTGACAATAAATAAATAGTATGCATGCGTGTGTGCGTCAAATACATGGTAGTGTGTGTAATGTTTTCTTTTATTAATTTAATGTATCTTTTATGCCAGTGATTCTCAACCACTGTGCCGCGGCACTTTTGTGTGCCGCCAAATTTCAAAAGCGTGCCGCCAAATTTTGCAAATATATAATAATGTTAATATTATTAAATTATATCATTTAAAAAGAAAAATATTTTTAACATGAATATATATTTAAATCCACAAAAAAATTAATTATTTTATTATTTGCTTTGCAACGCGTTTTTTCTTAGTGCCAAATTATGATGAAGCGGCGTGCATAGCAATAGGAATATGTCTCAAGTGTTGTTTTAGTGATAGTTGGGATTCACAAGGTGTTGCATAGCAGTTACTGCACCTTTTCTTTCGTTAAAATTGGCAAATGTATGTGATTCGGTTTAATATTAATTTATTTGCATGTAGTGTCAATTTATAACTAGCAGCAGCAACTAGCACCAGCAACTAGCACCAGCCGCTAGCACTAGCCGCTCGCACCAGCCGCTAGCACCAGCCGCTAGCACCAGCCGCTAGCACCAGCCGCTAGCACCAGCCGCTAGCACCAGCCGCTAGCACCAGCCGCTAGCACCAGCCGCTAGCACCAGCCGCTAGCACCAGCCGCTAGCACCAGCCGCTAGCACCAGCCGCTAGCACCAGCCGCTAGCACCAGCCGCTAGCACCAGCCGCTAGCACCAGCCGCTAGCACCAGCAACTAGCACCAGCCGCTCGTACCAGCCGCTAGCACCAGCTGCTAGCACCAGCCGCTAGCACCAGCCGCTAGCACCAGCCGCTCGTAGCAGCCGCTAGCACCAGCCGCTCGTACCAGCCGCTCGTACCAGCCGCTCGCACCAGAAACTAGCACCAGCAACTAGCACCAGAAACTAGCTCCAGCCGCTTGCACCAGCCGCTAGCACCAGCCGCTAGCACCAGCCGCTAGCACCAGCCGCTAGCACCAGCCGCTCGCACCAGCCGCTAGCACCAGCCGCTAGCACCAGCCGCTAGCACCAGCCGCTCGTACCAGCCGCTAGCACCAGCCGCTAGCACCAGCCGCTAGCACCAGAAACTAGCACCAGCAACTAGCACCAGAAACTAGCTCCAGCCGCTTGCACCAGCCCCTTGCACCAGCTGCTAGCACCAGCAACTAGCACCAGCAACTAGCACCAGCAACTAGCACCAGCCGCTAACACTAGCCGCTCGTACCAGCAACTAGCACCAGCCACTCGCACCAGAAACTAGCTCCAGCCGCTTGCACCAGCCGCTAGCACCAGCCGCTAGCACCAGCCACTCGCACCAGCCGCTAGCACCAGCCGCTAGCACCAGCCGCTAGCACCAGCCGCTCGTACCAGCCGCTAGCACCAGCCGCTAGCACCAGCAACTAGCACCAGCCGCTAGCACTAGCCGCTCGTACCAGCCGCTAGTACCAGCCGCTAGCACCAGCCACTCGCACCAGCCGCTAGCACCAGCCGCTAGCACCAGCCGCTCGTACCAGCCGCTAGCACCAGCCGCTAGCACCAGCCGCTCGTACCAGCCGCTAGCACCAGCCGCTAGCACCAGCCGCTCGTACCAGCCGCTAGCACCAGCCGCTAGCACCAGCCGCTAGCACTAGCCGCTAGCACCAGCCGCTAGCACTAGCCGCTAGCACCAGCCGCTAGCACCAGCCGCTAGCACCAGCCGCTAGCACTAGCCGCTAGCACCAGCCGCTAGCACCAGCTGCTAGCACCAGCCACTAGCACTAGCCGCTCGTACCAGCCGCTAGTACCAGCTGCTAGCAGCAGCCGCTAGCACCAGCCGCAAGCACCAGCCGCTCGTACCAGCCACTCGTACCAGCCGCTCGTACCAGCCGCTCGTACCAGCCGCTCGTACCAGCCGCTCGTACCAGCCGCTCGCACCAGAAACTAGCACCAGCCGGTAGCACCAGCAACTAGCACCAGAAACTAGCTCCAGCCGCTTGCACCAACCCCTTGCACCAGCCCCTTGCACCAGCTGCTAGCACCAGCAACTAGCACCAGCAACTAGCACCAGCAACTAGCACCAGCAACTAGCACCAGCAACTAGCACCAGCAACTAGCACCAGCAACTAGCACCAGCCGCTAACACTAGCCGCTCGTACCAGCAACTAGCACCAGCCACTCGCACCAGAAACTAGCTCCAGCCGCTTGCACCAGCTCCTTGCACCAGCCGCTAGCACCAGCTGCTAGCACCAGCCGCTAGCACCAGCCGCTCGTACCAGCCGCTCGCACCAGCCGATAGCACCAGCAACCAGCACTAGCCGCTAGCACCAGCACTAGCCGCTAGCTCCAGCCGCTAGTACCAACCGCTAGTACCAACCGCAGCTACAATCGGAACAAAAGCCGTCGACTGCTGCCTACCTTGCCTACCTAGGCCTTGCCTACCTAGTCGACGGCTTTATTATTGTTCTAACCTTGCCCTAAGGCAATAATAAAGCCGTCGACTTTACTAGGTAGCGTAAATGTTCTTATATGAGCTACACCGCCTCACCGAATAGTATTCGGGAAGCGATGCGGCCGACACCGAAATATAAGCTTTGTATGAAGTCAGCATGGATGTGTTTGTGTGTGTAATGGAATCTCCTACTTATAACTGTTTTATATATTATCTTCATAAAAATTGGTAATTTTGATACATCTGGCATCGTGGAGTTATTAGTAAACTAAAGTTTAAGCACACGTACGAGAACGTTTTAGACTCGCATATGTCGAGAACATTCTCGGGGTCAATAGAAATACAATACAACTGGAACATTTGAGAGACGTTTCAAGTTGTTTCGATATCCGTTCTTGCTCTTGAACGACAGATGGCGTTACCAGTACTAGCATAAGAATATTATTATATAGACCATTATTTTCCCATAAAAGTTGAAGATGTTGTTTTTTAAGACGGACAGGAAACTGCTTCCTCGATATCGTTATCAGGAGCCACCAGGGAAGTTAACTAGTTGAGTTCGTTGTGGCCTAAAGGATAAGACGTCCGATGCATTCGTATCGAGCGATGCACCGGTGTTCGAATCCCGCTGGCGGGTACCAATTTTTCTAATGAAATACGTACTCAACAAATGTTCACGATTGACTTCCACGATAACATCGTGTAATAAAAGACAAACCCGCAAAATTATAATTTGCGTAATTACTGGTGGTAGGACCTCTTGCGAGTCCGCACGGGTAGGTACCACCGCCCCGCCTATTTCTGCCGTGAAGCAGTAATGCGTTTCGGTTTGAAGGGTGGGGCAGCCGTTGTGACTATACTGAGACCTTAGAACTATATCTCAAGGTGTGTGGCGCATTTACGTTGTAGATGTCTATGGGCTCCAGTAACCACTTAACACCAGGTGGGCTGTGAGCTCGTCCACACATCTAAGCAATAAAAAATTTAAAAAAACTTTGCAGTACACCTATCCCCCGATTTACACGGTACTTGTTTTACACGTTTTTGCTTTTACACGGTTTTCCAAATAAGTTTTTTTTTGTTTTTATCGCACTCTATTAAATGCTACTGTGATTGAACACGTGCGCTGTGTACACATCTCACGGGGAATCCCGAGCTTATGTGCTGACTTGCTGCACACGCACACTGTGTCTGTATTTCTTAGCATAAAATTTAAGTTTTATCTACGGAAAATTGTATTTGAGTGAAAGTTTCACAATTTCAGAAAGGTTTCATTTTCCATATTCATAAATTACAAGTGAGTGCATAATTTAGATTATTATAAATTCAAAGGTAATATTTGAACCATTTTTTTTAAATGTTTCGACAATATTATTTTTATTTTATCAGATCCTTCTGAAAATGGACAAATGGTTAAAAAGAAGAAAGTTTAATGATGATAATAGTGATAATGATAACGTTAGGATGATAGGATAGGATAGGAATGATAGCCAAAAAAGCTTTAAACATACATTACAATTTTCCACATCTTATTTGTGTGAATTCGGATTTTCAGAATTAACCAACATTAAAACTAAAAAAAGATCAAGATTGTTAAATGTAGAAGACGATATGAGAGTAGCATTGTCATTTTTACGACCAAATATAAATTAAATTATCAAAAAACATCAAGCTCAAACTTCTCATTAAAAATATTTTTATTATTAGCTTGTAATTAATCCCTTAATAAACGTTTAGTTATTATTGTAGTATATATTAGTTTATTTCGTATATTATTTTTTTTTGTCATAAACTATTTATGCAGTGTGTTGTAAGTAAATAATTTTTATCTTTTTCTTTGTGTGCCGCCAAATTTTGAAATCGTTAAATATGTGCCGCAACAAAAGGTCGAGAATCACTGTTTTATGCATTATCTTAAAAAAATATTAGCATTGTGCACTTCTTCTCTATATTCTCTATAAGTGCGGAAAATTTCATACTTCTCCGCGCAATTTTCGTAAAAAGGGATACAAAGTTTTTGCTTCACGTATTAATATATAGATAATTTTTTTAAAGAAACGGTTTCGAAGGTTTTACATAAAAAAAGGTTTTTATTTACACATATCATATTCAAATGCAGTCCTATTACTTCTTCGAACCCTTCGAACCGGAAAGTGTTATAAATTTCTTGGCGGCACAAATAAACAAGATGAAATCGTCGGAAGCCACGTATAAGACGCCAGATTTATCAGGTGTAAGGAATTTGTCTATTGATATCCCGTAAGCAAATACAAATTGTTCTAAGGAGATCTTGTCCACGAACGTTTTCCACGATGAAGGAACAAAATCGTGGAGTAAGTATCGAACCAGCAAAATGTGTTTAGTGTACACATACATTTAAACTGTATTATAAAAACATGCTATATATTAATAGACTAAAACTAACTAAAAATATTTTTATATTCTGTTTATCCCTCGCAAAAAATTTGGCAAAGTCATAAAAGGATTATTTTGAGGTCCTAGTGGCAAAATTTCCAAGTTAATAGATCATCTTGAAGTGGTAAAAATTTTTATATTTCAATTTTATTGAACTAAATGTCTAGACTAATAAGTAAAGGTCAAACTAATAACCAAAAACATATTTTTCTAAAACAATCACTTATGTCGTCTCAATCACTACAGATAATTACTTGTTTATCTGTAAAGTAAACAGCATTTAACAATTTTCCGTCCAAGTTTAGATTAAATTAATTCGCCTCCACGGGTAATTAACATTATTTAGATTTGTTCTCGATCTGTCTCTCGATGAATGTCAACAACTGTGGGTGGCATATTTTGGTTTATCAATAAAATTTTATTACATTTGATTTCATTACTTATACTATTATTGTTGTACCAGTTGATGTTTCATAAGACTTCATAAGAGGGACCTTGGCTAATGGTAGGGTGAAATGTGAGCTCACACGGGTAGGTATCACTATCGTTTTTTTTTTTAACGCTGGTGAATCCGTTTACTTATACGCGGTCGAGGGGGGTAACGGACTGGGTTATGTCGGACTCCGGCGCCTCCTGAGAGGAAGAAGCTGAGAAGAGAAGGGCCGAAGTCCTTCACCTCCCCCAATTTCTCACAGGAGACTACGCCTTGAAAAAGGCGCGCGAGGCACTGCGCGGCGTCAGCCACGCAAGAGCTACCCCGCAAAACCGACTACCGCTAAACCCCATCAAGCCCCACCACTCCGACTCCACGAAACCCACGGTACCGCACAATGCGCGCCCGAAGGACGTCATCTCGGGAGACACACCGTGAGCGGCGCACAGGAGCCACCTTGTACCGCTTCAACATCGGACCAACAGTCGAGTGCCGGGCGGCTCCGCACCTGGCACTCGATAGTCCCTTCGAGGGCTGAGCGGCGGCCTCTCGCACACGCTGTCTACCCCGCCTTCTGCGCTGAGGAGCCGAAAAGAGATTCCATTCCCTTTCGCGCTCCTCAGCCTCATGAAGCGCCATGACCAAGTCGCAGAACCCGGCCATGGCCTCCCACGAACTCCGGTTCTTTACCATACGGGCGACGACAGCCCGCAAAAAGAGGTCCTGTCCCAGCACCGCGACGAGGTTTCGCCGCGGGTGCTCCCACCGAGGTATCACTATCCTGCCTACTTCTGCTGCGAACCAGTCGGGCCGTTTCTTAGTTTGAACAGCCGTTAAGATTTCAATCACATATTTCAAGTCTGATTCAAACATAAAGAAATTGTGTTGAAAATTATTGAATTTCTTTTAGTAAGTATCGGCGTTTGTAATGTAGCTTAGTGTAGAATTCGTCATGGCATAAAGAATAGGACGCCCGGTGCGTTCGTATCTAGCGATGCCGATGTACCTACGTATTTCTCTGATGAAATACGTACTTAGTACTTAGGACGTCGTGGTCTAAAGGATGAGACGTCCAGTGCATTCGTATCTTGCGATGCACTAGTGTTCGAATCCCATAGGCGAGTACCTGTCTTTCTAATGAAATATTTACGTACTTAACAAATGTTCACGATTGATTTATATAATTGTAATTTGCGTAATTATTGGTGGTAAGACCTCTTGTGAGTCCGCACAGATAGGTACCACTACCCTGCCTATTTCTGCCGTGAAGCAGTAATGCGTTTCGGTTTGAAGGGTGGGGCAGCCGTTGTAACTATACTTGAGACCTTAGAACTTATATCGCAAGGTGGGTGGCGCATTTACGTTGTAGATGTCTTTGGGCTCTAGTGACCACTTAAGATCAGGAGGGCTGTGAGCGGTGGACTGTGAGCTCGTCCACGCATCTAAGCAATAAAAATAAAATAAAATAAAATGTAAATATTTGTTCGTTATCTACTCTTCAACATCCTATTAAGTACAGTTATTTTTGTCAGTTCGGGAACGATTTTCAGAATTCCATGAGCATATTATGATACGTGACGATCGAGTAGCTTAATATTTCTTTGTCATGATAATCGCCTTATCGTTGCCACCGCTAACTACTCCCCGACTCCTGATCATGCAAGAGCCAGTCACCGTCGACACGTCCTTAGGAATCCATCCGATCCAATAAACTTTGCAGTAGAACTCTTCAGCTCTAACACTAGAAGCAGGCTTAGGGACCCCGATAACCGTACTCGTCGAACTCGACAAAGAGGTCGACGTGCAACCTAACCCATGCATTAGCCTGCTGAGTTTCCTGCCGGATCTTCTCAGCAGGTTGCGATTCCGATCCGGTAGTAGATTCATTCGCGAAGCAGTTGCTCTTGAGGTGTTAGGTCTCCTTCAGAGGCGCTCAGACAGCTGTTAGCAAATCCCACCCCTCCTGGCTGAGCCTTTGCTCGCCCACCTCCTGGTGAAACTGGATAGGTCTCCGAACCACCAGTAATCTTTCAAACATAAAAAAAAATGTTTTTGCATGTCTTTAATTTAACGATAGTCATAGCGAGACATGGCCTACATCTGTGTACTATAAGATACATAGGAAAATTAACAGAATAAAAAGCAGAAAGGCAGTTTATTTAAGAATACATAGAGATTCGTCGCAAAATACATAGATTTCGGTGGTCAATGTTGGAACGGGATCGCTTAAAATTGCTTTTCATTTTCGTGTACGACCTGCGGCTTGTAATCCAGCTCGAGTACTTTGCTGAGACTGTTCACGTACATGTCCAGGCGTTGGGTCATGTAATAACAGCGTCTGTCTTTGATCTGTCTGTTCAGGTTCAAGTCTACGGCCGCGATCAACAAGCCGTCTCTGGTGCGGGACAGACCGGGGCACCTAACGCCGTCAGGGCCGCAGAAGTAGCTCGATCCGTAGAACAGGCCCAAGTCTTTGTGTGCCGGTTTCCCGTCAGCCGAAGTGAACTCGTTCGGGAACTCCTCGTAGCCGACTCGGTTGATGGCCGCTGTGAAGTAGCAGTTCGTGATAGCTGCGTTCCTAGCTTCAACGTTCCACATGTACTCGCTGCCGCCTTCTCCGGCGATCGTCGCTGACGGATTGAAGACGATCTCCGCTCCGTTCTGTCCGAACATCATCCAGTTCAAGACGTGGTGCCGTCCGAAGCAGATGTTCACCGCGATCTTGCCGTATCTGGTCGCAAATACAGGATGGCCGGTGTTACCTTCCATGTAGTAGTTGGATTCGTTAAAATCGCCGACTCTCGGAATGTGGTTCTTGCGATGTTTCCCGATCACGTTTCCGGTGTCACTAATTACAACCGCAGTGTTCCAAAGTATGTCCGAATGCTTCTCGTCCCTTTCTAATATCGAGGACACGATCACCATTGCGTACTTGATGGCGAGTTCCCGAAGGAAGGTCGTGGTCGGCCCGTCTTCAGCTGATTCGGCAAACTCGCACCACGGCTGCTTCTCCCTTGTGCAGAACGCGAAGGGCATGTTCCACAACTCTTGGAAACAGATGATGTTAACACCCTCTTGGCCGGCAACATCGATGATTTTCTTGACTTTATTGAAAATTGCTTTCTTTTGCTCGTTGACTGGACGATCGGTGGGCACCGCGATGGAATGCTGAACTATTCCTACCTTCACAATTCTCGGGGGTCGGGTCTGCTCGTCCTTGGCCGGGAAAGCGTATGCGGCGACGTCGAAGTCAGCCTCCTTAGCTGCAGCGATCGAGGATTCTTTCAGTTTGATTTCAAGGTTATTCCGCCGCCCAAAATGAATTCTGTTGAACTCTTCCAAGTCGCGCCCGGTCAAGTTGTTGTTTATTATAGATTCAAGGCTGTGAGTTTCATTCTCCATGACTGCGAGTGATGCCTAACGTTGTTTGCGTAAACTCAACTGCCGACTGAGAGCTATTGAGATCGCCAGCGCTTAAATAGCCTCGTTCAGTATTGTCGATGCATTGAATAGTATTTATCTGTGTGTTCCAAGTTATGGCCTTCGACCTAACGTGTTATCACATTTAGAGGCATAATGAGACAACAATATGATGGATGTTATCGTAAACTTGCGTACGTGACTGGGGTTGTTGTGAAGCTGTGTTTGGTTTGCTTTTGAGATAGCAGCATCCGAATGACCAACCGAAATGTACACAAACAACAAAACTTCGATTGTATTCGTGACCTTTCTATTATTATTTATTTCTGAAAATACAATTTAATCAATAAACAGTGCAATAAAATACAGACGGAGAGAACCGAAACAATTTTGCCAATTACAATAATAAAAAACACTAAGATTACTTACTACGAACAAAAATATACTTCACAATTTTTTGTTTTTGTTTTCTTTGTCTTAATTTAATATTAGTTAACGATATTTTTATCTTAAGCACAAACGCTCTTAAGCAAGATGTGTTCACACCCAAAAGGGTGAATTCTATAATGTATTATTTTATGTAAATAAGTTCAATGTTTATGTGTGCAGATTTAATCCAGTTGTGTGAACCTAATAAAAAAAAATTAAAAAAAATTAAAAAAATCCTTATCTTGGAAATCGCTTAAGAAATACAACACTAATTGTTGCTATTAGACTTTAGTTCACGCATATAAACTTCCTTACCGAGAATTAGCCTAGTCAAAACACAGTGAAATGTATGGTTTCCATAATCCAAATTATTCCAAATATGTATTCAGAAAATATAAGTTCAGAAACAATAAATTCAAAAAACCATTTCGATTCAAAATTAAAATAGAATTACCTACACCGCGGCTTCGTTCAATGAATAATTCAAAAAGAACCGCCAGCTTTGGTGGATTTAGGCTAGATATTTAGGCTAGATAGTTGGCAGAAAATAACTAAACATTATTCAACGTTTCGGAGAGTGACTATATTAGAGAGTGTAACCACACTGCTTAGCTGCCCACTGAGATTCTCGCCGGATCTTCTCAGTGGGTCGCGTTTCCGATCCGGTGGTAGATTCTGCGAAGCACGACTCTTGCTAGGGTTCGTGTTAGCAACGTCATCAGGTTTGAGCCCCGTGAGCTCACCTACTAGTTAAGGTTACGCTGATATAGCCTCTCAAGGCTCTCAGCTTAGGTAGGCAAAAAAAAAGCTGCTTAGCTGTTTTTAGACAAACTGAAAATGAAATCAACCAATGTATTCAAGCATTTCCTTTTTTTTCCACTTCTTCAACTATATGCTTTTGTATTTGTAGCGAAATTGTACCGATAATTTATTTAAATTTAATTACAGAACACATTGATATTCGAACTTTTTTAATTTTTATCACAACCAAGATAATTGCGTGTAGCGCGTTGTGTTTATCAAAACTTTAGGTTAGGAATGTAGTTAAATAAACTACATAGATGTTTCTCGGTAATTACAAAGAAACACAAAGAAGTCATACGCTATGAATAAGAATTTAACTTAAGCCTTATCTACATAAATTATTATTTAAATGTATCACTTACTCAATCAACACACGTTAGAGATACATCTTATTAATTCGTTCTTACTGTACATACGTTGATAATTATAATATTGTTGTATTATTTTCCGATTCCAATTTCCATTAATGAGTTTGCGTACTTTGAGTGCATAATAATATGCGCTATTATTAAATCTCCCTCCCTCAAACCCATTTAACAGATTTGTAAAAATAAAGACATCGATAATTGTATAGCTACTTATTGCTGATCGAAGACATAATTTAAAACTAATTGTTGTAGGATTACATAGTTACAAAAAAAACAAAGATAATGTGGTGTTCACAGGCGGTCACCCATCGAAGTACTAGCCACGCTCGATATAACTTGACTTCAGTGTGCTTAGTGCGAGTTTTTTAACGTTCTCGATAGCGTAAAAGTTAGCTCATATTTGTACGGAATGGGATCGTTTGCCTACGTTTGCCGCTAGGGGAGCTGTTCCAACTACATACAAAATTGGGCTAGCTTTTACGCTATCGAGAACTTTTAAAAACTCGCACTAAGCACACAGATAAGAGCGCGGATTCTTCACCGTTGTATGGACGTTGTTTTTTTCTAGAGCAGTGGCTCTCAACCACTATGCCGTAGTATTTTTGTGTGCTTCCAAATTCCTAGTAGGTATGCCGCCAAATTTTACATCCAAATCTATTACGCAATGTATTAAAGATAAGTTAACACCTATTCAACTTAACTTTTTCTTTGTGTACCGTAAAATTTTGAAATCGTTAAAATTATTCCGCGTAATAACAGGTTGAGAATCAATAACCTAGACTCTAGGCAGCTAACAGCGTCTAGACCCATTAGCCCTAGACGGATTTTATTAAAGGTTTTATTACTATAAGAATTTAATTTAATGCAAAAATCTAATTATCTTAAGAAATTGAAAAATTGGTCCCTGCCTGCGGAATTCGAACACCGGCACAGTCGCATCGCTAGTTATTGTTTAAGCAACGAGGACTTCAAAAAACTTCACTAAAGTCTTAAAATTGGCAGTGATCCTTTGTTCTTTTATTTTAGTTATCACCTAAAAGTCATGACTTTGGCTATAAAATACGTGTAATGGCATTAGGCACAAAGTTCCTTTTGCGTTTTGAATTGACAACACAATTTTCTACATCTGCCAAACTCGTGTCAAATCGAATGAATTGACATTTCTTGGTTTCTGTAACCTCTGTGTATGATGTTAAAGGGCCATTCAATATTTTGAGTTAATCACTTTACAGTAATTCCAAGTCAAAAAGTGCTTAAGTTTCTATATCACTAATATGGTAAATACTTTGTATTAGTTTATAATTTTTTCCTTTATTTCTATTCGAGCTACGATCACGTCATGAACATTACAAGCAAAATTTGCATTCGTTTGTTACAAGCAAATGCGGCATCTAAATTGTTTGTTATATGAAACAATACTTCTTTGAAACTATCAAATAGCAATCAGACAGATTTATGAAACCGATTTATTTTTTCCTAAACCTCAGTTTTTTTGTATGTTCACATTTATGTACTTATTTCACAGTCGATACTAGCGTATAACGGGGGTGCGGTAGTCGCCATGAAGGGCCAAGACTGTGTGGCCATCGCTACGGACAAGCGGTTTGGTATACAAGCTCAAACAGTATCAACCAACTTCCCAAAAGTATTCCAAATGGGACCCACATTGTATGTAGGCCTTCCCGGTCTCGCGACTGACACCCAAACTGTATTTCAGAGACTGAAATTTAGGTAAGTAGTTACAGTTCTTAAACTGATAATATGCATCTATAACCTAAATAAAATATTTTAAACTATTATTGTTATATTATATACTAAATCCTGTTTTTGTGTCTTTGAACAGGATAAAATTTAAAAAGAACAAAAACTGACAAGCCATCTCATACCTATTTTATGTAATCTTATTGTTGCATTTATAAACATATTTGAATCAATTAATTTTTTCAGAATGAACTTGTATGAATTAAAAGAAAACAGAATGATGCGGCCTAAAACATTCTCAGCGATGTTGTCAAACTTATTGTATGAACGACGTTTCGGCCCTTACTTTATTGAACCTGTCATAGCTGGTCTAGATCCCTATGATAACCAACCTTATGTCTGTAACATGGACTTGGTAAGATTCATAAGTAGTTTTTTTTTAAAATGAAACTTTAATATGTCGAAGTATTGATCTCCACTGTTCTGGATTGATTAATTTTCTCTATGAAATTGTGTATCACAGTTGTATTTTTAGTGATCATAAGTTAAATACTACTTTTATTCAATACGTGTTTACTCCAATGGGTATAAAAATATTATAGAAAATATTTAAAATTCTATCACTTTGCAAGCTTACAATCCCCTCCAGCATACCAAAGATTTTATTAAAGAAATTAATAATAATTATAAACAAAAGCAATATAGAAAACCAAAAGGCTCTTAAACAAAGATTTTTAAAATTAACTTTTCAATTGTATTATTTACCCAAAACATTTAATTATAAACAAAACATGCCTTTAACAGATTGGTTGCCCAAATGAACCTGAAGATTTTGTGGTATCGGGCACCTGTTCTGAACAGCTGTATGGTATGTGTGAAGCTCTCTGGGAGCCCAACTTGAAGCCAGATGAACTCTTTGAGACAATCTCACAGGTATGATCCACTTTTTTTGTTGCACAAATGGTGATTGAGCACATGGCTCACCTGGTGATGTAATTAAAGGAGCCCACAGATATCAGTGTAAATAACTCTGTCTACCTTGCAACATGAGTAATCTGTACAGTACAGTCATATTTATTTAGGTTTAAAGGTAATTACTTTGACATTTCCACCTTTTAATTAAGTTTTCTTTCAAGACCCTTAACTTTAAGCAAGTTCTTGACTATGCCCATTCAAGTCTGCTGTTTGCAATTAAAATTCAAAGCTCCTCAAGAATAAATGCTACAAAAAGATATCTATCTATACAACCATTGTCATGGCAGTGTAGCTAAATATAATAACTTAAAACTTGTGTATTATTGTACTCAGAATTTTTATTTGTAATTTCAATTCCAAAGGCTCTGGTGAATGCGGCAGATCGTGACGCCATCTCCGGTTGGGGTGCCGTTGTTTACATCATTGAAAAAGACAAGATCACTGAGAAACACGTCAAGACTAGGATGGATTAATTTATTTTAAGATTTATGTGGTATTTTGTCCAGGTTTACTAATAAAATTATTTGAAATTCATTTTGTGTTCATCTATGGCTTCGGTACTATCAGCTGTTTACTCAATTCTCTCAAAAATATTTTTTTTTTTATTGCATAGACGTGTGGACTAGCTAGCAGCAGCCCACCTGGTGATAAGTAGTTACGGGAGCCCATAGACATCTACGACGTAAATGCCGCCACCCACCTTGAGATAAGAGTTCTAAAGTCTCAGTATAGTTACAACCCTTCAAACCAAAACGCATTACTGCTTCACGGCAGAAATAGGCATAGCGGTGGTACCTATCCGTGCGGACTCATAAGAGGTCCTACCACCAGTAAAATATGATCGACTGGTTGATATCTAAAGTTCAGGAGTATGCGTATTGCTTAAGCTAAATTAATAAATGTAAAATTACTTAAAATTGACTTTACTTTGATTCACTAAATGTTAAATTGTCACTTTAGATCATAGACCTATATAGTAGGGACACGACATATTGTTCTATACGTACAATTGCTTATATAAATAGCACCCATTTTGAAGGCACACACATAAACATATATCTATCTCGTTCTTACTCAGCACTTTAACTCGCAGGAAAACAATATAACAGTATTTCAGTGCGTACATAAAATGAAATATGAATATACGTAAATGTCTCCGTCTCCGTCTAATGAGGCCGAAAATCCGCCATGTTTAGCGCGCCAAATGTCATTGTCACGTCAGTTCGGCCGTCTGTTTTGGGTTGTACATTATTTATTGACTTTGATATCGATTTAATATGATTGCATAAATAAAATTTCTAATTTTATCATGCTTAAAACATACAAAAATAATAATTAAAACATATTTTATAGGATCTCAAGAAGGTCGATGCCCCAAAACTATTATCTATATATATTTAAATTCATTATGGAGCCCTCATCCGAAACATAGATTATACACTTAATAATATATTTGAATCCGAAATATCGGACACCATTTTTCGGTCGGAATCTATTCATCATGACACTAATCATAAATACCTCTTTAAAATATGTCATCAAAACATATTTAGACATTCTGTTTAGATATTTCGGGAAAAAGGCTACCAACAAAATCTCTTCGGAACTATTTAAATAAAATAGTTTTATTCCGCAGTGAGTAAAACACTATTGTAAATTCGTTAAATATTTATTAATTATGTGATTTTAGAGAGGAAGTCACAAGGAATGACGTTTGTAATTTCATTAACGAATAAATGTTCTGTAGGTGTTTTTTTTTATCAGGCGGTCCCTTGATAAGTTTAAAATTTGCGGTGCACCTTCCTTGAGGTGCACTGCGGTAGTCTGTTACGGACTTTAGAGTCAGCAAAACAATTAAAATAGATTGTAATAGTCTAAGCGTACTCAAAATACGATAACATTCAGCATGCTAGAAATGGGCTGATGGCACTGTACTATGCCATATCTTTATGTTTTGCGGCAAACGACAACTTTATAAAATCAGTGTAGCAAATTTTAAAAATCGTCATATCGTTTACTTGGAAAATTTGAAGCACGAACTCGTCTTAGATTTCACATAATATCTAAATCACATCATCTTTGCACATAACAATATGCTTAATTCCTATTAAAGTATAAATTCTATATAATATAATATAAGTACAAATACATTCATACTCAACAATATTTAAAATAAAATAAGCCAAGAACGTATATCGATAAAACCTACTAACATTAAAATCTTCTGGTCAGCACTAAAACCGCCATGTTTTGTGGCCAGATGACGTCACAGTGGCACGAATTTTTTGTTGACGTTTCATTTCCATAGGTTTCCTACTTCAGTGCTTTAGATACATATAAGCATACATGGCCTGAGTTTTAGCAACATGACGTCATTAATTTCCAAATATGGATATATCTCCTGAATAAATTTTAACAGTTTTCAAGTGCACAAAAAATAGGGTGTTTACTGAAAAAAAACAACATATCAATGCAGAAACTTTATAACCGAATATTTAAAAAAAATTAAGTTTCATATTTTCATTCACATATTATTCGTCTTTAAAAGAGCAGTACTATTAGACTAGAGATAACATATTAACCGCTTTGAATTTCAAAATAATAATTTCGTAGCGAAGCTATTTTCTGTTTTATCATTTTTTTTACATCGTCGTTGTCAATCGAAAATACCTTTCTGAATATTAATGAACGTATTGTCAGTAGTGAACAGCTTTCAAAAACATTGACGATACAGGAATACTAGATAGTGCTTGCAATCAAAGCACAATTAAACATACAAGAATGACATTCGATAAATTACATTTAACACGCTTTATGTACTGCACTGTAATTCAATAAAAGATCGACTGATTATTCCATGTAACGAAGGACCGTAACCTACTCACTTCGCTTTAGATTGCGGCCTCACGAAATATAAGCAAAACGATGTCTTATCACTCACTTATTCGCTACTTCGGTAAAGCTAAGAATTAGTTACACCCGGATGGGAGTTAATTTGGATTTTTAACCGACAACGACGATTCTTGTATACAACCTTCACCGTTTAACAAAATATAACTAATATTAGGTTAATCTACAAATCGTATTATAATAAATCCTCATTCATAAAGTCGAAGTTTAAAAAATTGTTGAATTTAAATCGAAAATAAAAAAAATTAGGAAAACGGCCAATATTTTTGTACCTAATACATTGCTGGCTGCTGACAAGGAGCGTTCATGATTAACTCAAATTATACAGGGTTTCCCAGAAATAATGGATAATCCTGAAACACCTCATAGTAGAGCTATTGGGAACACAAAACAAAAAATTTAAAATCAAGTTCTCAAGTAGTACCCAAATTACGTATTTTAAAAAAAAGTTGAAATTTTCCATACTGTTGTGCGTTTCTGGAATATACAACAGCTACAAATAAATGAAATCCATAGGCTTTTTGGTGTTATAATATTGTACATGGACTATACTAAGGAATATGCAGGAAATCGTATAGGTAGCTAGTGTATTTTTTTATAAAAGTAAATCTGAACTTAAAATTTATATCATGAAATTTGGTATTATTTCTTTATTTTTAAATTTGAGTGCCCGTTTGCTCAACTGTGAGGTGTTTCAGGGTTATCCATTCTTTCTAGAGACACCCTGTATACGTATGATACGTGATCTCAGTCCGACGTTTTTAATACTTTTCATGGCCAAAAAAAGTTCAGTCTCAATAATTCTATTGACCCAACTCGATCATATGAGGGAGCAAAATATTAATACGATTTGCAGATTTCGCCCATCCCTAAATACCAACCTAAACAATGGCAACACATATGACATCGGACCATTACAATGACATGACTAAACACATTGTTCAGGATCATAAGAAATCATTCGAAAATGTTATATATTATTTATTAACATCGCCGCGTCGTCTTGCTAACTAACACGTGACAATTTCATTTTTTTTAAATCCCAAAAATCTATTTAAACTAATATATCAGTGATACATTATTTGTGTTTAAATCAATCTAAGGAGAGTATTAAACTCTCTCTCTCTTCGATCGGTTCCTCACTGCTGAGGATCGTGACTCCGTCCGATTTCGTCAACCAACTGTCTCCATCGATCCCGCCCTGCAGCCCGGTGGAGTGCGTCGTTGATAGGTATCCCCAGTTCCTCCGCTATTTGGTCCGACCATCGTTTGGGACCTCTACCCCTAGGCCTTTTTCCCTCTATTTTACCGGTCACCACAAGGCGTTCCAAATTGCTGGTGTCCCTACGTGCAAAATGACCAAAATACCGCAATATTCTTTGTAGGCAGATTGTGGATAGACGTTGAATCTTTTCTATTTTTAACTGCCTGAGAATAGATATGTTGGTGCGGCGAGCCGTCCATGGTATTCGTAGCATACGTCGCCAGCACCACATCTCAAAAGCGTCGATTCTCTGCCTATCTGCGGCTTTGAGTGTCCACGTCTCTGCACTATATATATAGAGTATTAAACTAATGTTTTAAAAATATTTTATTTGCAAAGAAAATATTTAATTATTTTTCCTTTTTTCAAATAAATCCACAAGAATATTAGTTTATACCGTGGTATTTAATTTTTGAGGTAGATCTCATACTTCAGTCTTCTATAAGCCAGTTAAGGCTTTATTAAAGTGAAGTATTAAAATTTATTTTTTTAGGTATACAAAGCAGGACAACATTTTTCGTTAGCAAGACGACTTCATGATTCAAGTTTAATAATATAATTATCATATCACAAATCCTCGGATTCCAAATTGTTCCGTAATTAAAATACTGATTATATGAGAACAACTTTTAAATCTAATATTACGGTAATCGACATATTTTTGTCAATCGAGAGAAACATTCAGTTTAAGAGCTAATTAAAGAGCTACCCAAATATTTGCGACAAAAAGCAGTATAACTATTTATTATTTAGAAAATTTACGTACGGAATTTCGAAAAACATCAAAGTGAATAAATACATTTTAGAGTTTTCAATCACAAGACCATCGATTGTCTTATTCAACATCATAATAAATAACAAAAACTTATTTAATACAATTACTAATTTAACACTACCCTCTAGACAGAAACTAAGCATGCTAAGGATTATTGGCAAAAGTTGCAATATTATAAATATTATCATTGACACGAAATCTTTTTTTTTTTTAAACATATTTTTATACAACTTTACATTATAAGAAGAGGTAACAGGGAAATTTGTTACATTTTTTTTTCGACCATTTCAACAACAAGACTTACAATAAAATATCTCGTTTGTCGTAAATTTAATTGATCCACGAAATAAGAAGAGTTAAAGATACAACAATATATAAATTTAATAAGGCTCGTACATAGTTCAAGTATCGATCTGCATTAATATCGATAAGTTGAAACGAACACTATTTTTTTATCGATACATCAACGTCAACTTATGTTCAAGCTAGGCGACAGCGGAACGTCATACCAAGCTGACTATTTATTAAAAACCGTCGCGATTCGCATACAATTGAAAGTTACAGTTAAATTTAACTTTTTTACGTAAACATTCTGAATTTCAAATTTGTTTACACAATAGAAAACTACGAGTTTAATAGGTAGCTTTTTTTTATCTTTCTCGACAATGTATTATTATTTTATATAGACATGAAAATTCCTCCAAATTTTTCCTCAAAAAAACGAGTATCCTTCATTCAATAGTTAGGATCACGCTTTCTCTTCGAAAGAAACTTAAGATTTGGACGAATTTTCTTTGAAGATAAATAATTTTCGAAAATCTACGTTGGAATAAACGAACCTTTTAAAAATGTCGCGTCAAAGTATTTTGCGACATTCAATTTATCGCCTCAAAGCCGAGTGAAGACTTTAGAGAACCAGAAACAGAGCTGACCGACACCGCAGCATTGAACAATTTCCATTTAACATTTTTATTTTATTCAATTACGAATCGAAATTAACTTACCATTATTTATCATAGAATACTTGTCTTTGACAATATAACATTTATAGAGATGTCCTGCGTTACTATCGACATTATGACTCAGTTTAATATATCGATAACTATCGAATTTATATGATCATTTGTAGCAACATGTTAAGAATTAGGACTAAATTTCTACATTTAAATCCAAAAACTGAAACGATCGAATGATTTCTTCTCACACAGACATCTCTTTTTTTAAAAAAAAAACAAAAAAAACGCAATGCTTCCTTCAATATCTTCGCTAATTCGTTGAATTTCTAAAAGTGGCTCTACGTTCCTTCGTACACACGACACCCTGTAAACTCCAATATGAAACTATAACTAATCGAAAAGAAAAACAATTTAAATTATACCTCAAACAATTGAATTTCCTTTCGAACAGAAAATAAAACGAAAAAGCAATATTCTATCGTTATGTACACGAGAATTCGGTATACTTATAGAAATTACAAAAAAAAAACAGTAATTACAACGAATTGAATAATCAAAATTCGATTATATTAACGAACAATCGACCATAGACAATCCGAGACCTATCTCCTACGTGCAAACCACTAATCGAGTTGAAGGAAGCATCGCCTTTGATTAGGGATCTGCGTTACGCCGCCATTACGTCCGAACGCAGGAAAATATAACAAAGGCATTACAACCATAGACGAAAACGAATTTAACGAAAAAAAAACAAAAGCAAAGGGAAACGCAAATTAACTCTATGCGATTTAAAATTGTAACCTTATAAACTAAATAAAGGAAAGAACGGATCCGGCACGTCACAGCGCGCGGATTGCGATAGTTCGTTGAGTTCCCGCCGGGGGGCGCCGCTAGTTGCCCTCGATGGCTTTGGCTACGAACTCGATGAACCTCTTCCCGTACTGCTCGGGGTCACACGTGGAGATACCATCCACGTTGCTCCCGTACTTCACCGTCTTCGCAGCTTTGGCGGCCTGCAACCAGAACGACCCATCAGTAGTTTGTCCTTTGACGTTAGCACTTAAAAATCAACCTGTGTCAGTTCTTCGTGGACCACAGCAAAAGCACTTTATTCGCGAGGTATGTGTATGTGGTTTGTTATTTGCTGTTCGTATTCGCGGGATACTTTACTCCGAACATATAAAAGTCAAACACACCATTTCAACAACAACTATATTGTGTACAATATTAAAGTATAAACCAAAAGTAAAGTAAGCAACGCTGGGCACTACAAAGTACAAAATAAAAAACTAAAATTATGTTTTTACAATCAACTTAAATCGACGCGCGCGAATCTCTTTGCATGACGTCACGGGACACCTGCGCGTTCGGGAACCCCGATCGCGTCCGATGACGCCCGAGTGCGACCGAACGTTGCACGCTACATATACATTCCGTAAATATACCCCGAAAACAGATACTGTAAATATAAAATTGTAATTTACATACATATTGTTACGCCGGTAAGAGTAACGCCATCTATCGCCGAATAGCCGAAAAGAATATCAAAGGAACTGGTAACCTCGAGAACGATCGATAAATACTACGCCATTTATTGTCAGATAGCGGAAGCACACATCGAAGCTACTCGACTTACCCAGAATGTTCTCGACAAATCTAAGAGTGCCGTATCGACTGTAAAAGCGTTGCAGAGATGGAACGAAGTGAAAGAAGTGAATTGAGAATTTTAAAACGCTCGTTAAGTGTTTTAAGTTAAATAGAGTTTTAATTTGCATTTCGGTAGATTGTATATTTACCTCGAACTTCAACGCCTAAGAATATGTAATTATAAGAGGATACATTTCTAGATGACCAAATAAAAACGTACTTTAAGCAAAGTTGTAATAAGGTCTATTTTACTTTTTTATTAGTCCATTTGACGATTACTTTTAGTTGCATACAAACAAATTGAAATCCTTATTATCAATGTGTATGTACCGATGTATCGATTAGATACACGAATAAAGAAATCTTTAGCCACGAACATAACAATTGGGTTGTTTTTTTTTAATCTGCGAATGAAGGAAGCGCGAACAAAGAGTTTTTACTGTAGTTGAAATTATTCGTTACGTTTATAAAAATGCTGAAGGGCATCCTCCGCGTTAATTAATAGTAGGTTAAGTAGTGTTTTGTTTAATTGTATATTGTGAATAAATTTATTTCCTTACATTACAAGTTAGATTAGTTTTCGTTATCGTGTTGTCTTGTCGTATAACTGTAAGGAACGTTGTGTACAAATTTAGCACTATGCCTTGTTTTATCGTGCGCACATAACTTATATTGCAAGCCAGATTTTGTTTCTTTTTACTTGTGTTTTTTGTGTGTCTTTTTAGCTTGTTATGTGTGAGCCTAATAAATAAATGAATTCTATAATCGAAATGCGAGATCAAAGTGTCGAATTGCGATGTGTAACAACCGTTCAATCCTTCAAAGTGAAACGCGTGACTGCTTCGCGGCAGAAATGCGCAGACCGGTTGTACCTATCCAAACCGGCTTACACTCTCAATGTAAGATATGTACAATAGTCGTTCGTTGGAAAAACTTGCCAATGTTTTTTTTTTTTTTTTTTTTTTTTATTGCCCTTGTAGGCAGACGAGCATACGGCCCACCTGATGGTGAGTGGTTACCGTCGCCCATGGACTTCAGCAATGCCAGGGGCAGAGCCAAGCCGCTGCCTACCGCTTAATACTCTCCACAAGCCTCGTTTGAAGAAGGACATGTCATAGCGCTCGGGAAACACCGTGGAGGGGAGCTCATTCCATAGCCGGATGGTACGTAGCAAAAAAGATCTCTGGAAACGCACTGTGGATGACCGCAGTGGCTCCAGGTAGTATGGATGAACTCTACTCCGGTGGCGGGCGGTGCGATGGTAAAAACGAGATGCCGGTATCATCTCGAACAATTCCTCAGAGCACTCCCCATGGAACATGCGGTACAGAATACAGAGGGAACCGAAGTCCCTCCGCAGACCCAGAGGCTCCAAACGATCCGTGAGAATGGGATTATCGACAATCCGAACGGCCCTCTTCTGTATGGAGTCAAATGGAAGAAGCTGGTATTTGGGAGCCCCGGCCCAGAGATGGGAGCAGTACTCCACGCGAGGCCGGACTTGTGCTTTATAAAGCAAAAGTCTTTGTCCAGGCGTGAAGTACCGCTTTGCTCTGTTGAGGACTCCCAGCATTTTGGACGCCAACTTGGCTTTGCCTTCCAAATGACTCCGAAACTGGACATCGCTCGAAATGTCGACCCCAAGTATCCCGATACTCTCGGAAGGTTGCAGGGATACTCCTTGGAATTGCGGCGCCATGACAAAGGGGTCCTTCTTCGCAGTGAACGCGCAAACTTGTGTCTTTATCGGGTTGAATTGAACTAAGTTCAATTCACCCCATTCGGAGACTCGCCCCAGAGAGTTCTCCACTTCAGACACAAGTTTTGATCGTCTCTCTTGCACCGCGCTCCGAGAGAGACTCTGATGGCCGATATATCGCGCATCCCCCGTGCTGTCATCCGCATAGCAATGCATGCCATCAATAGACAGCATGTCATTGATATACAGGATGAAAAGCGTGGGGGAGAGCACCGAACCTTGTGGAACGCCAGCGTTAATGGTCATGGTATCAGAGTAGTCACCGTCTACAACGACCGTGATGCTCCGCCCATCCAAAAAGCTAGCGATCCACTTGCAGAGTCCCTCGGGGATTCCGTAAGATGGTAGCTTCGATAGAAGTGCCCTATGCCAGACCCTGTCGAAGGCCTTCGCGATATCAAGGCTCACAGCAAGAGCCTCGCCCTTGCTCTCCAAGGCTTCAGCCCACCTGTGAGTAAGGTATACAAGAAGATCGCCAGCTGAGCGACCGTGACGGAAACCGTACTGTCGGTCACTGATCAGCTGGCGATCCTCAAGATACTTCAGGAGTTGTGTATTTATTATTCGCTCCATCACCATGGAAAGCAAGGAAGTTATCGCGATAGGCCTATAGCTCGACGGGTCCGACCGGTCACCCTTCTTGGGGATAGGGTGGACGTGGGCGGTCTTCCATGAAGACGGAACCCTGTTAGCGCAATAAGAGAGGCGATACAAACGCGTTAGCGCAGGTGTCAGCACGTTTTCAGAACCACTGCGGGGATGCCGTCTGGCCCACTCGACTTATGGACGTCCAGGAGTCGGAGCTCCCGCCTAACTGCACACTGTGTGAAGCAGATATCCGGCAGGGAGCTATCACACCGGGGGATGTTCGGTGGTGTGGCACCCCCGTCGTCCACAGTCGAGTTCGAGGCGAAGAGTTTGACCAGAAGGTCAGCCTTCTCTTTCGCGCTGTGGGCCAGAGTGTCATCGGACTTGCGCAGTGGTGGGAGACTAGACCTGCAAAAGTTTCCTTCTGCAGCTTTGGCGAGCGACCAAAAAGCACGGCTCCCGGAGGGATAGCTCTTTAATCGCTCGCCAACTCTAGCAACGTGCTCCGACTTCGCCTTGGCAATTACCTTCTTGTAGGACCTGGAAGCGGCGTTATATTTCCGCCTTTCCCCTGAGATGTTAGGATCCCGACGTCTCCTGGCATTATCCCATGCCACGTATGCGGACCGCTTGAGGTGTGCAGCATCCCTACTGGCATTGTTATACCAGGGTCTGCTGCGACCCCCAACGGGCACTTCAGAGGAGGGAATAAACAATTCCATCCCCCGGAGCACCACGTCTTTAAGACGGTCCGCACAGACGTCAGGATCAGCAGAGGAAAAGCAGAACCGCCCCCATGGGTAGGATGCGTAAAATTCACGCAATCCATCCCAATCTGCTGACATATACCGCCAAACTCTACGATACCCGGTCGTCGTTCGACGACTAGGACGAGAGAGTGGTACGGCAGCACGAATAAGGCAGTGATCAGACGATCCAAGCGGAGCGTCGACCACCACACTGTATCCGGCCGGATCCGTGGTCAACAGAAGGTCCAACAAAGAAGGTTCGTGCCCCTCGATATCTGGGACACGGGTGGGCTGTGTCACCAGCTGGGAGAAGCCGTAGGCCAAGGCGAAATCGTAGGCAGTCCGACCCGGGAGGTCAGTGGTTCTGGACCCCAACCACTCTTGATGGTGAGCGTTAAAGTCTCCAAGAACCACCACCTCCGCAGATGGGTACTGCTCAAGCACGCGGTTAGTCCCCTCTTGCACATGCTCAAACAGAGTTGAACCTGAATCACTGCTGTGGGACCTGTACAGGCACGCGTAGATTCGGATACAGCCCCCGTGATCCACGCGCAGCCACAAGAGGGACAGGTCCCGTTGTTCGAGGCCCCGAAGACGGCGACAACAGACATCCGCCCGGACGAATACGCACACCCCGGCTTTACGTAGGAAGTTGTGCTCCAATACGTAGCCGGGGTATTCAAGGTATGAGGTATCGTCCGGAGCAGATATCTGCGTCTCCGTTAAAAAAAAGCAGGGCAGGCTGCGCCGTCTCGAGGTGGTGGTGTACGGCGTCAAGGTTGCTATGTAGGCCCCTGACATTGCTGAAATCCACATTAAATGTGGAATGGGGAACCGCCTGTAAAACCCTTTTCTTTTTTTTAAACTTCATAAATTATATTTCCGGAGAGTAGGATTAGGAGAGGTAGGATGTTGGAGGTGAGATCGAGGCAACACCTGAATGAAGCGCGGATCATAGTACGTGCTCGACCACGGGTTGCGCGAGAGACTGACGCAGGGCATGGAAGGGCCCCCAGTCCACCCTGCGTACGATCGCCGGGATCCACTCCGGTCTCCGACTCCGGCACGACGACCGCACGACAGGATTTTACACCGGTTGGCGGGACAGCTTCCCGGGGCGGAGTTTAGTAGAGACACCCGGGTTCAGGTCCCCTACTGACCGGCGGGCGGCAGCGGATACCGTTTTGGTATGTATGTATAATGTATTGGAAAGAAATAATTATGTTTATAAACAACATTTTTTCATATCTAATGTTGATACTTCTATTGAAACTAACAAAAATTACTTTTTAAATTTACCTGCTTTTTGACGCCGTAGTGTGTGAGAACGTCGATGAGAGCTACAAAATATATCTCCTTTTTAGGGGCACCTAGAAAAAAAACAAAAAATATCTATATTACATGAAGCAAAAACTTTGTACCCCTTTTTACGAAAATTGCGAGGACGGAGGAGTATGAAATTTCCCACACTTACAGCACTTACAGACAATATAGAAAAGGAATGCAGAATGTTAATATTTTTTAAATTATGTATAAAAAATACATTAAATCAATAAAAAAAACATTACACACACATATATGCATATTATTTGTTTATTGTCAAATTTTTCTTATAGCTTATAGACTGGTCAAATTGAGAATAGATTAAATATTCTTTGTCTTTATTAATATTTGTCTAAAGTGTAGTCTTGGCGAAATCTGTGATTATAGAATCTATGTTTTTTTTTTTTTATTGCTTAGATATGTGGACGAGCTCACAGCCCACCTGATGTTAAGTGGTTACTGGAGCCCATAGACATCTACAACGCAAATGCGCCACCCACCTTGAGATACAGTTCTAAGGTCTCAGTATAGTTACACCGGCTGCCCCACCCTTCAAGCCGAAACGCATTACTGCTTCACGGCAGAAACAGGTAGGGCGGTGGTACCTACCCGCGCGGACTCACAAGAGGTCCTACCACCAGTAATTACGCAAATTATAATTTTGCGGGTTTGATTTTTATTACACGATGTTATTCCTTCACCGTGGAAGTCAATCGTGAACATTTGTCAAGTACGTATTTCATTAGAAAAATTGGTACCCACCTGCGGGATTCGAACACCGGTGCATCGCTACATACGAATGCACCGGACGTCTTATCCTTTAGGCCACGACGACGACTAACTGAATGGTTCAGTAAATTGTCTCTAGAGCGTACCTTCCTGGCTGGGGATGGCGTAGATGTCCAGCTCGGGGATGATGCCCTCGTACCGCAGCGAGGTCTGGCGGCCGAAACCACGAGGACTGTCCGGTGGAGTGTTGTAGCCCCATCTAAAACAATGTACACTTTACTATTCCACAAAACACAACTGCGTCTTCTCGCATTAAAACTGTACTAGTGACCCCGCAGTAGACGAAATTCTCGACTATAATTAATTGAAATTATATTGGTTCGATTGTCAAAAAATAATATATTCGATAATATAATCCACAGTATTCGTTAAAACTGCACTATAGATCAATAATAATAAAGACAAACAATATTAATCTATTTTCAATTCGACCACAGACAAACAATAACAAAAGTTTCCCAATTGACATTAAGCAAAGAGTATATTTTTATGTACATTTGACTTCATGGCTTCTTCTTACCAATTAATATACAGTTATCATACTATTTTGTTTTGTTTATTTTAAGTAAAACTTGTCGTATACCGTTATCTGCCCACTGTGGTAAAAATAGGTAATTTTTCCTACCTAGTCTGATAGGCTTGAGAGGTTATGTCAGCGTCGCCTTAGCTAGTAGGTGAGCTCACGGGGCTCAAACCGGAATGTTGCTAACACTGACCCTAGCAAGAGAGCAGTGCTTCGCAGAATCTACCACCGGATCGCGTAATTAAGAAGATCCGGCGAGAAACTCAGTGTGCTAAACGATTAGTGTTAACGTGTAGCGGCTAGTTGTCGGCGTGTCGGCGTGTCGGCACGTACCCGTCGGCGTGCCGGTTGTCGGTGTCGGAGTCGGAGTCGGTGTCGCGGTCGGTGTCGGCGTCGGGCGGGCGGGCGCGCGCCGCCTCCGCCTCCGCCTCCCCGCGCCCGCACTCGTGCACGCCCAGCAGCAGCGAGTAGTCCATTAGGTGCAGCTTCGTCAGGAACTGAACGCAATCATTATTATGAATAATTAATATATTATTATTTTGAAGTCGTCGTGGTCTAAAGACGCTTATGAATAATTAATTATATTGGTTTTTTATCAAAAAAAAATTATTATGCAAAAGTACTATTGTTGCTAAGAATATTTTTGTGGCTCTTTAAAAGCTTTGACATTTTGCAAATTGTAATTTTTGGCTCTTGCGACTGAAAAGGTTGCCGACCTCTGTAATAGATTTCTATAATCACAGATTTCACCAAGACTTGTACACTTTAGAAAAACATTAATAAAGACGAAACAGTATTTAATCTATTTTTTAAGGGATTTTATAACCTGGTAACTGAGACCTTTAAGTCATGTCTTATTTTAATTTATATTGGAAAACTAATACAGGTAGTTCGCATTATGCTCTGTAATTGGAAAACTAATACAGGTAGCTTTCCAATTACAGAGCATAATGCGACTCAGTGACGCACAATGCCGAATTATGCTGAAGCTTAGTTGAGCATTATGCTGTAAAGCGCTCTTGTGCTGTAATTGGAAAACTATGATTCATATTTTTATGAAATTGATATTATGGAGTGAAATGATATGAAGATGATTAATTTGAGCCATTAATCAACTGGGATGAAATTAAATGAAATGAAATGAGATGATATGGGATGAAATATAATCTCAGTAAAATGTTGATCATTTACTAAGATTTTTTCAGTGGACTTTTGGAGGATCCCGAGAAGTTACGTCCAGCGGTTTTGTTTCATTTTCCCACATTTGTGCACTTTCACAGATATTAAACAGTTAATAAACCACCATTATTACACATTTAACCCGAAGAAACACTAAATAGACAAAATAAAACAAATCACACAACTTCACTCCTCGCGTTCCCGCCAAAAAGTCATATTTAATCTATTTTCAATCTGACCACAGACTATAAGCAATAAAAAAAGTATGACATTAAACAAACAATATGTATGCGTGGGTGTATCAAATACACGGTAGTGTGTGTAATGTTTTTATTTATTGATTTAATGTATTTATTATGCATAATTTAAAAATATATTAACATTCTGCACTCCTTTTCTATATTCTTTATAAGTGTGGGAAATTTGATACTCCTCCGTCCGCGCAATTTTTGTAAAAAAGGGATACATAGTTTTTGCTTCACGTATTAACATAATATAGATATACTCCTTGTATTCTGTGTATTTAATACTTTTTTTATTATGCTTAGATGGGTGGACGAGGTCACAGCCCACCTGGTTTTGAAGTGGTTACTGGAGCCCATAGACATTTACAACGTAAATGCCGCCAGCCACCTTGAGACATGAGTTCTCAGTATAGTTAATATAACAAGTGGTCTTTTATCAGTCGCCTATAAATACCTCCTCAATTAAAGTCCTCCTCATAATTGGCAAGCGATTGTTTACTATCCCTATCATTTACACTCTTATCATTATCGCACTCCGAGAATCTCACTTGACTAACAGATTCTAGATAGAGATAGGTCAGTATGTAATATCGATGCGTTCACTTATCAATATTTTAACGGACCCTTCAATCAATAAATTTATTAAGACTAACACAATTAAGTAAAACATATATATAGTCGTTGTCAAACCAAAATCTGCTATGTGCACTTTTTGAGATTTTTACTTTTTGACCTTTTCGTATAGTTCACAGCCCTATCTACCGTATAAAAAAAAACTGTTATGTGTCTTAATATTTAATAAGCTTTAATATTTTATAGCTTTCATTTGATATAGTTCTTAAAAATTTACTTTCATAAAATTTGATATGAAAATATTTTTACTCGTTAATTCAAAATAGAGTTTTTGCACGTAGCAGATTTTGGTTTGACAATGACGATATGTAAAATTTTATTTTATTTTTCCCTTCGATTTTATGTCCGATATTTCCCGTACGCTGCGGCTTGGCTCTGGCCCTCGCATTGCTGATGTCCATGGGCGACGGCAACCACTTACCATGCGGTGGGCCTTATGTTCGTCTGTCTACAATGACAACTAAAAATGTTTTAAAAATGTCTCTATAAATTTTCTAATCAGATTCTATTAAACTGCATCATAGTTTTTGTACCAGATATTCTGGTTGTCGACATTCAAGGTGTGTAATTAATTCGAATACTTTTTTTATTGCTTAGATGTGTGGACGAGCTCACAGCCCACCTGGTGTTAAGTAGTTACTGGAGCCCATAGACATCTACAACGTAAACGCGCCACCCACCTTGAGATATAAATTCTAAGACCTTAGTATAGTTACAACGGCTGCCCTACCCTTCAAACCGAAACGCATTAACTGCTTCACGGCAGAAATAGGCGGGGCGGTGGTACCTATCCGCGCGGACTCACAAGAGGTCCTACCACCAGTAATTACGCAAAATTATAATTTTTTGGGTTTGATTTTTATTACACGATGTTATTCCTTCACCGTGAAAGTCAATCGTGAACATTTATTGAGTTACGTATTTTATTAGAAAAATTGGTACACGCCTGAGATTCGAACACCGGTGCATCGCTCAACACGAATGCACCGGACGTCTTATCTTTTAGGCCACGACGACTTCGAAGTTAATTGGAACACTTGCTATACCTCGACGTCAGCGGTGAGGGTCTCGAGAAGCTTCTCCTTGGCGGCCTCGCCGATGTCGATGCGCACGCCCTGCTTCAGGAAGTCGTTGTCCTTGAGCGTGGGCAGCTCCTTCTCCAGTTCCTTCTCGGAGGCCTCGCGATCCACCGTCGACCCCTTCAAATCGTACTTTCTGTAACGGAGTATGTTTTTAGTGTTACTACAACCGCATACAATCTTGGCCATTGAGTTTCTCGCCGGATCTTCTCAGATATCTATGGGCTCCAGTAACCACTTAACACCAGGTGGGCTGTGAGTTCGTCCAACCATCTAAACAATAAAAAAAAAAGTGGATCGCGTTTCCGATCCGGTGGTAGATTCTGCGAAGCAAAGCTCTTGATAGGGTCAGTGTTAGTAACGCATCTTGGTTTCCGCAACTTACCTACACGTTAGCATTACGCTGACACAGCCTTTCAAGACTATCAGCTTAGGAAGAAAAGTACAATCTTAAGCCTGATAACGAGCTCAGGGCCCACCTGCTGTTACGTGGTTACCGGAGCCGGTGGACAACAACAAATACCGATATCCCCCTTGAAACTTCGAGTTCCGTGTCTCAAGTTTATAGGTCATCGGCTGCCCCATCCTTCGCCGCGGCGATAGGCAGAGATGGTAGCAAATAACCGAGCGGATTCATTTTAAGCCATCACTATTTCGCAACGGCCTGTAGTTTTTTTTTTTTTTGCTATTGCTCTGGAACTTGTTATTTTATTTTCTATAACTAGTTTGGATGCTCGCTCGCTATGTACACTGATATGGGTTTTCTGAGTAGACATATCATTTAGGTTGCAATCCAGATCAGATTTAGATACTATCAGCTGTACCCGTCCCCTTCGCTTTGCATTTAAAATTAACATTATTATTTCTCACCCCCACAAAGATTCTCATCATTAACGCCCTCGCAACTGGTGTAGGGAGTCCAACACTCATATAATATTAGCCTGTCTATCCGTCTATCCAAGCCTATCCGTTAAGTACATGTATTTTCTACATGTATACCAAGTTTCAAGTCAATCGGATGCATGGTTCAGTAGTTATAACGGAGCATCCATAAAAACCACTGTAAATTTATATATTAGTATAGATTTAAGTATGACTTAGTTAATATGTAATGTAGTGTGATGTGTTTTGAGAACCATTAAAAAAAAAAAAAAGAAAACTACAGATTACCTGTGTATATTGAGATGGTTGGAGAACACGTTCCTGGTAGCGACCAGGTAATGCTCTATTCCGTCGACGGTCAGTCGGTACATGCCCAAGTACTGCGGGAGCAGGGTCTTGCCGTGCCTCTCCACGATGTACTGTTGCCAAAACAAAAACGTTCACGTGACTCGTTCATCCATTCATTCGTTCGATATTATCTGTGCTTATTATTTTGTTCATCACGACATATGAGTTTTTAGCGGGAACGCGAGGAGTGAAGTTGTGTGATTTGTTTTATTTTGTCTATTTAGTGTTTCTTCAGGTTTAAATGTGTACTAACGGTGGTTTATTAACTGTTTAATATCTGTGAAAATGCACAAATGTGGGAAAATGAAACAAAGCCGCTGGACGTAACTTCTCGGGATCCTCCAAAAAGTTCACTGAAAAAATCTCAGAAATGACCACCATTTTACTGATTATATTTCATCCCATATCATCTCATTTCATCCCAGTTGATTAATGTCTCAAATTAATCATCTTCATTTCATTTTATTTTACTCCATATTATCATTTTTCATAAAAATAAGAATATAAATTAAAATAAGACATGACTTAAAGGTCTTAGTTACGAGGTCATAAATCCATTTAAAAAAAACACGACATAGTGGTACTACTGCACATATAACCGCAGATTGGAAAGGACTTTTGGCGGGAACACGAGGAGCGAAGTTATGTGAATTGTTTTATTTTGTTAATTTATTCATCAAATTTATTCTGTTTATGATTAAAATAATCTAACTTTGCATAAGCGTGCTTACTGCGTGCAAGGGCTCAATTTCAAGGTCATGATTTTAGGTTTTTTTTACTAAAATCGCATTACATCTCCTATATCTAGAGATCATTTTACTTCGTACTCTTGGCAGCCCGTTAAAAGTTCTGCAAATTACAGCATTAACGAATAAATTTTGAATAACGCATCGAACATTCTTTTCGTATTTGTAATATCCGGTACTGACCTCGAAAACCAAGTTGTATTGTTGTCGAATTAAAGATTAGATATAAAATGACAATCAAAATATGTACAAACTGATAAATTCTAAAACTCATCATCATCATAATCGGTTGCTCTTGGCAGAACAGTCGTGGTCATGTGGAATTCTTGGCTCATTAAAGCCTTGACACATATTTTCCACAGTTTGCGAACCGAGGCCCGGCGCACACACTCGTTAAGTGGGGTTTCAGTAAGGTCTTTCACCTGATCAGTCCAACGCATGGGGATTCGTCTTAATTCTAAATCTAGCACTGTTCAAAAACGTAGGCGATTTTGATTAACACAAACTTTTATGTGTCGCATCATGACCCAAGTGTTACACACGTACATTTGTAATCAACGTTCTTAAGTTTAGTTCAAACGTAAAGCTGTAAGCACACGTCTATTTACCGCACTGATAGATTGGTGACAAACTTCACGGAACTGATTGGTTCTTGTAAGAAAACTGCATATATTTTGCAGACGAAACTTTCAAAAGATTCTCTGTCAAAGTCTTTTAAAATAATCGGGAATAAAGACTGCAAACGATTTGCATTTTTACCGAAACTTTTGAAAAAGGTTTGACGCTTTGGTCTTCCGAAATAAAGACCGGACGTCAATCAAGATACTCAGTGGACTTACAAATTGACGGGGACGAAAATGAAGAAACGAGACTCCGATAAAAAAAAAATCAGCTTACTGGATGATAGTGCTTCAGAAACGAATGCATCCTCTCCACCTCTTCAGAAGTCAGGGTCTTCAGGATGAACAGGCGATCGTAGCTCTGGTAGAACTTCGCACCAGACTTACCGGACGAATCGTCGGGAATCGGCTGCGACCTGCAGACAACAATCATTCGCTTAACCGACATACAAAAATATAATTTCCGCGATATTTACAAAACAGCAATCTGAAAGTATTCATTTGTAATTAATTACAAAGATAAAGATCGTTTGACGAGCAAACATAATCATGTTTTAATCAACCATTTATTCTACATGAAATTAAATTGGTATCAACAAAGCAAGATGGTGAATATTAGCTACGTACTTTCGACATGTCATACACAGATTTTTACTTGAACAACCTTTCCTCTTATATAAACTATTTAAATATATAGATATATTGATGTACATAATAATAGTTATATTACGAAAAACCACAATTCGAAAATCTTCACACGCCAAATAACTCGTACACATAAAACTTTGATGCGTTATGTATATGTAAATTTGCTTTTGTATTATTGCTTTCCTTAGCCGATTTCGGCCGCGGCGACCATTTCAACTCAGTTTCCAATTGTCACGGCGTGCTCGTGTGCGGCTGAGCTAGCCGATCTTATTCCTAAACGTTCGTGCACATTGAAGACACAGGCGAGCACACCAATAATGAGGTTTGACATATCAATGAGGCGCGTAATGTGTGAAGTCAGCTGAGCGGTTATAAAAGTTGTAGGAGGCAGCAAAAGGCGGGCGTGCTTTCTTTATTCATCGCGACCAGATTATTACTGGAGCCCATAGACATCTACAACGTAAATGCGCCACCCACCTTGAGATAAGTTCTAAGATCTCAAGTATAGTTACAACGGCTGCCCCACCCTTCAAGCCGAAACGCATTACTGGTTCACGGCAGAAATAGGCAGGCTGGTGGTACCTACCCGTGCGGACTCACAAAAGGTCCTACCACCAGTAAACAGTAAGTAGTTTTCCATTCTGGTAAACAGTAAGTAGTGATCGTATAGCGTTTTGATACGGAATCCAATCTGTTTTCTTTTCCCTGCCTATTCATTGGTAGCCTAAGAGGTTATTCCAGCAACGCCCAGACGGGTAGGTGATCTCGCAGGGTCAGCCTGAGAGAATTTGCTAACACTAGCCCTAGCAAGAGCAGTGCTTCGCAGAATCTATCACTGGGTCGGAATCGCGACCCACTGAGAAAATCCAGCGAGAAACTTAGTGAGCTAGCTAGTAAGGTTGCCCACGACTGGTTTATAAGAACAATCCAGACGCGAAAGTTATTCAGGCTGTCGATGTTGGCAAACGACTTCCAGACTTGATGAAACAGATCAGCGGTAAATCTTGTAGCGAATCATTCCTTCTTAGGGTATAAGTTGTCTTTTTTTTATGCGAGTAAAATCAGTGTACTCTGTATCAAATTCTGTTTATGTTACATGCATAACAGTAAATCTCGTTTTAAAGAGAAAGAGAGCATACTTTATTGCACAAGAAAAAATTATGAATACTGACGATATGTACAATAAAGAGATCTCTTTCAGACGACCGTTTTCATCTGGCAAAACTATTAACACATCACGTTATTTTACAAGATTGAAAATGTACGATAAAAAGATGCGTTTATCATTCAACTGCTATTTAGAATAAATTTTTCAACTTTTTAAAAATTAAACACAAACATGTTTCTTACAAAATGTTGCTCTATGTTTTGGCAAAATATTTATGGCCAGCCGCCTGCCTGACATCAGCCCTCCTTGGGAATGCTTTTGTTGACGTTGGGCTTAGGTTATATAGAGGAAGAGGTAGCCGAAGAAAAAATGGATGGATTGCGTGAAAGACGATATGTGTAAGAGCGAAGAAATGGTAGGTATTCGCGCCGACCCCAGATGACTGGGAGAAGGATAGGAGAATGATGATGTCTCTTACAAAACAGGTGCTTTTAGGTACCCCAAGCACCGGTCATCGTTTTCGTCGAACCCGTTCTCGCCAGATCTTCTCAGTGAGTCGCGTTTCCGATCCGGTGGTAGATTCTGTGAAGAACTACTCTTGCTAGGGTTAGTGTTACCAATGACATCAGGTTTGAGCCCCGTGAGCTCACCTACTAGTAAAGGCTACGCTGAAATGGCCTCTCAAGACCATCAGCTTAGGTAGGGAAAAAAAAATACAAAACACATTCCATAAGTCGTTACAACATTAGTTGTAGCTTTGAAGTAGTACTTACACAGGGTACTTTAAAGATACTGGTGATAATATAATGATAAATTTATCATCAATCTTGAGGTGTTAATACATACATATTATATATAGAAGTCTCCATCTTTTACAATAATAATACGAACCATATGCAAATTATTAATTTACATTTCTCTTTATACTTACTTTAGCATGGAGTTCAAAACAGACAGTTCATAAGTCGTGTTTAATGCGCATCAATGCTCACTTACCTACGTGCGAAACGTTCTCGTGTTAATTTAATTGTTTGTGCTTCTGTTAGTGTTTAAAATAAATAACAAAATAATGTAAATTTACAAATAAAAAAAACACAAAAATACGTTAGGTATGTATGTACGGTAGTGACTGTGAACATTCTGTTCGGATCGTAGCTATGTGCCGTGCGACGATTTTTTTTTGACATGCTGTAGTACATTTTATTTGCGGCAAACAACGTAAGTCGTGGGAGCTTGTAAGTAAAGATCAGGGTCACGTAATTAGGGATCGAGAGACACCGCCCGGACAATTAACAGGCGCCATTCGTTACGTTACCGCTGGCACCCAACAACAAATTGAATGAATTGAACACGTGACAAGAAAATTCAAAAAAAAAAAAAAAACAAGCTGTTAATCTGGAATAATGCCGACGGTCCTTGAACCAGTGTATCGGTGAGGCTGTGTCAGTACGGAAACATAACTAAATACTGTTACGTCAACGAAAAAAAAATAACTGAAAAAAAAAACAAAAACAAAAAAAAGAAAAAAGAAAAAAATCGTACACTAAACTCCGCTGACCTCAGTCGTTTGATCGTCAGACCGCGTTTGACGAAGGCGCTTGCGTCGTGGAATATGCTGTCCTGGTGGAGGTCAGCGACGCCGGTCGGCGCGGTCGCGGACCGCCGCAGCGAAGATATCGCTCTCTTCCGAGCCTTCGAGCGGAGGTAGTTATCTGGATGACTAAACCTAAGGACGGGACCGGGATGGACGCCAGAGCCAATAATACGGGACCAAAAATAAATATAAATAAATAATTCATACATAAATGATAATAAAGACATTTCGATTAGCTGTGTAAACACGCGTGCCGAATCATTTTGTCTCCTTACCTTGTCAGGGATTCTTTGTAGTCCAAATCGTCGATGGCGAATCTGTCCCTCAGATTCCTGAATACGAGCGGGCAGTACTCCTTGACCTTGAAATGAGATGGCATGTTCTCTCTGAAACAACAAAATTGACATTAACAATTTAACCCCTGGTGGCCCAGCAACACCACCAGTCTAAAACTAATAAAAATAAAATTGAAACTGACAATGACATGTTTAATCTATATTTGAATTTTGTATCTTTATTTAGAAGTACTTTGTTTATTTAAATTCGACACAATACATAGTTTAAAAGGTTTCATCACTTTATCGTATTATTGACATTAAAACTAGATTAGATTAGATTAACATTTCCATAAAAGGTAACATAGTAATTTTCATTGTCTTAAATAAGGAAGACAAAGGGATTGATGATTTTTTTTCCTTTCAACAGCTAGTGAATCACTGTAGCAACATTCGGGAAAAACCAGAGCAAAGATAGACCTAAAACCAAATGGGACATGGCATTTATCTATGAATAAAGTGCATACACTTGTGTCAGGACTACGGTATCGCTTTGTATTTTTCGTAAATTAACAATTTTCTATGACTTTACAATAATCTTACTTGTTGAACAGGTGGTTGTCGACTTTGAGCTTGGAATAAGCCCTAAAATCATCAGGCAGTAGCATAACTGGTATTGAAACATGACTCAGTTCATTAATCTGTAACAAATTTATTGAACAAATCAATTATGATTCACCTAATAGATTAATTTTATATTGATAATTTGTTTCTTTTAATGTACGTAATATATTAATGAATTTTAATTATTAAAACTTATAATATTGTTCTAAATCTTTCTTACTGTCTATTATACATTGTCGTAAAATAATATTATTTTTAACTAATTTAAAAAAGGGTAAATCTAAATTTTAAAAAATCATAAGTATTCTTCCAGAATAGCCCCAGTATATAGTAAAATGGAATATGTATGAGAGGAAAAGTGTACAATATTAAATATGATTAAAAAAATAACTGGTGGTAGGACCTCTTGGGAGTCCGCACGGGTAGGCACCACCACCCCGCCTATTTCCGCCGTGAAGCAGTAATGCGTTTCGGTTCGAAGGGTGGGGCAGCCGTTGTAACTATACTGAGATCTTAGAACTTATATCTCGAGGTGGGTGGCGCATCTACGTTGTAGATGTCTATGGGCTCCAGTAACCACTTAACACCAGGTGGGCTGTGAGCTCGTCCATTCATCTAAGCAATAAAAAAAAAAAAAAAAAAAAAAAAAAAAAAATAATGACCAAATACATTTTAATTATATGAAAAATTATTTACTTAACACAAACATATATTTTATCTGTACTATACATTTATTAAACTATATAAACATATACAAAGGTCTAGCCAAGTTATGTACTAAGAATGACACCTTTGTTAGTATAAATGCCCCTGCGTGTTTTGAGATTTGTGGGTTCAACACTTCAAGAAATGTTTAGTTTTACAGTAATTAGGAAGAAAAAGTCAAGTTGGCTTATATAATTTCGGAAGTCGTCAACAGAGCAGTGGTAGTTTAAGCCTTGACAAAAACTTAAGACAAGTAGGTGCAGAGAAAAATGAAAAAAAAAATTCATTAAAATTTAAGTACATAAACAGTGCGTATTTCATTAAGAAAACTCTTCCAATACACTTGTGATTATAGGAATAGTCATTAAAAGTGGTGAAAGAGAAAAAGTGGAAGTATAGTCTCAGGAAGATATAAGAAAAGAACATCTCCTATTGTAGAAAAGCCTCTAGAGCAGCTTGAACAATCCGGGGAGCTTTATTAGATTTTTTTAAATTAAGTTGTTTGTAGTCGTTTTTGTCTTTACAGACCAGATAATCAAAGTGCCCACCCCGACAGATAGATAAGAAAATATCGCGATCTCTCTGTGATTAACAATAACACATGTTCAAATGTCCGGAGACCGAAAACGAAGTGGAAGCATAAATTCAGTTCATGCATCTAGGTTTTTTCTTTTTTATTTCTGAGTTAACTGGGTAGTTTCCGTTGACATAAAAAGTATTTTAAGTGATGTAAATAATTTGAATTGTAATGATATTTAAAAAGCTATTGACTAGCGGAAACAACCGTATTTTAGTACTTTTATCTATTAAATCTAAAAAAAACTGTTTATTCTATTTTAAATCAATGGCAATGGGGCAGATTGCGATTATTGAAACTCTGCCAAATATACATACTAAAAAGGCGAATTCGGCAACGAAATCAGGAATTTAAATTGAATGGAAGTAGGTAGTGGAAGTAAACAGTGCGAAACCACAACAAACCTGTATTTGGAGAAATGACATAATGCGAACATGCACCAAAAATGAAATCGGATTAACAACCGATTTAATTAATGAAATGAAAAATAAATACTACCGTGTGATTAACGCCCCACATAAAAACGGACAGTAACGGTTCATTCGCACGAAACAATTTCACTTTTTGATGTTTCACACGAATATGCTTCTTTTTCAATTTACTCGGTCCAGTCGTAGGAACGGACATTTTGGATTTGTTTACAACTTAAAAGACAGTCAATACACAAGTAATACTCTAATTAAATTCGATAATGGCAAGTCAAACCATTTTGATTTCACAGCAAATTTAAAAAACTACGAAAAAATTAAAAATTTAAAGATTTTTAATAACGAAATTCAACAGCCATCTACAAAGACAACAGTTCTTTGACAGATTGATTAATCTGTAACTTATCAATCCAATGAAATGTAAGGTAGGCACTACACGCTTAAACCTTAGAGCATAGACAATCTATTTTAGCGGTATCGAAAACTACCATACTGAAAAATCGAATAAAATCAACAACGCGTCTCGTATCCCTTTTGTTAATATGAAGTTATTTAGGACTAAGCTACTGTAACAAAACTGTATTTTTCGGTAACGCCAACAGCTCACTCTTAACTTAAATTAATCAAAGAAGCCACTTTGCTTAGAACACGACGATCGCTCAAACATAAAACGAAAAATGAAATAATGCCATGCGATAATTTGTGTGATTGTGAATTATGGAGAATCTATTACACCACAGACAGAAGATAATAATATTCAGTAAGATATTTACGATAGTAAGACATGAATTGATAATGATAATAAAATCATTGATTCAACTAGAAAATTATTATTGTTTGATTTGTAATGGTATTACGTGTTACTATTTTTTGAAGTAGAATTAAGTAGATATGAGTCGACTAGTATCAAAGCCGGCAATGTGACTTTTGGACAATTACTGGTAAATCAGAAAAACGAATTATTGACTTTGTATTCCATTGGCAGTCACAAAACTCTTCTGAACGACATCTTAGATAAATAACAGGTTAAGTATTAACCTTTATTTAATGCAGGTTTTGAACCGTATTCTTTGAAGGAGACAATTATATTCAAATCAATCTGTATTGACATATCAATAACATTTTTTTGTCCAAATGCACAGATTGCCACCTTTGATAATAGACGACTCATATATCACACCTGTTAATAACGTAAAAATGTAGTTTTTCCTATCGATTTCCAAACATCAAAATTGAACATTAAAAGACTCACGAAATGTGTATCAAAAATGTCTGGATTAATGTGATTAAATTTCAAACTAAATAAAAAATTTTCAGTGAGTTTCTGTTGCTTACCCCTAACTAGCATGTAACATTCCCGTATTTCTAAAACCACGCAACATAGGCTTCTAGATTAATTTAATTTTCAATGCACTTTATAGAATGGTTAACAACACTTTTGCTTTAATAAATCTTTTTTTTTTTTGTCAGAAGGAAATCGCCGGACTCCCACCTTCCACTTGGGATGGAGGGTGGGGCATGTCGGAGTCGAACCGACTAAAACCTCCTGTCGCTCAACAACCAACGTCCAACCCTCGCATGAGACAGAACTCATGAAAAGGCAAGGGGAGGAGAGTGAAGCGTTTAGTGCGGAGCACATCTCTCCCATCACCCTCCCCCTCGCGACGCCAGGCCAGCGATCGTCGGCGCCACGACCACCAGCCCTCTCGGTCGGCAGGCTGTCCGAAGCCCGCCTAGATGGCGCCGGTTTGAATAGGTTATCCTACGAAATACCCCGCTGGGTCATTTCCCCGCGAGATCCGCCTCCCTGGCCCCCACTCGACGGCGGCGGGCTTGTGCGTCTCTCACGCGCCCCGCTGCCTCCTTCTGCGAGATGGTGCACTCGCAGAAGTCGAGCATCGCCTTCCACGACTCGTCGTTGTCGAGCATCGATGCCACAACACTCGGCAACGACAAGTCGTTTCCTATTTTTGCGACGAGGACACGGCGCCACCCCTCCCATGCAGGGCAGGCAACGAGCGTGTGCTCCGCCGTGTCCAAGTCGCAACCACAATGGTAACACTCTGCCGTCGGCTCGGCTCCGATCCGGTGCAGGAACTCATCGAAGCAACCATGCCCAGTGAGCACCTGCGTGAGCCGGAAAGTGAGGCGTCCTCTATCACGATTCACCCAATCCACAAGAATCGGGCGAATCGCCTCGACGGTCCTACGACCAGCCGAAGGATCGGTCAGCCGCCTGGACCATGACTCCAGCACGGACCGCCGAGACTGGGCCTTAATAAATCATAGCACTTGGAAGTCTCAAATTTAGGCCCTTTAAGAAAGAACCTTTACCCATTGTAAAAAAATATGTTCGTATTGTCAAATTAACGATAGATTTTCGTGAAAGCTCATCTAATAAGTAAGTAAAAATAAAGTTATCGATTGAGTAAGGAATTCTTCATGAGCTTTTTATTCAATTTCGTAATTAGCAGATTCCCATCTAGTGGGAGTGGTGAGGCGGCGCAAGGTGGCTCCTGTGCACCACTCACGGTGTATCTCCCATGCGGGACGTCCTGCGGGATCTGTCCGGGGATGGAATCCCGTCCTATTATCAGGACGGGTACCGGCGACGGCGAGCCCTTGGCGCGCACTTTGCGGTACCGTGCATTTCGTGGAGTCGGAGTGGTGGAGCTCGATGGGGCTTAGTCGGTAGTTGGTTTTCCAAGGGTAGCTCTTGCGTGGCTGAAACCATGCAGTGTCTCACGCGCCTTTCTCAAGGCGTAGTCTCCCGGAAGGAATTGGAAGAAGAGGAGGACCCCAATCTTCCTCTTCTCCCTCTTTTTCTCTGAAGGCGCCGGAGTCCAACATAACCCGGTCTGTTACCCCCCCCGACCGGGTATCCGTAAATGGATTCCCCAGCGTTAAAAAAAAGGAATATATATTTAATAAGTATGTACTATGTAACTACTACAACCAACATACAACTTACAATCCTTTCAGTTTGATTTAATTGTGAACTGTAAATATGTTTTAGTTCAAATCTAATTCATTATTTTATCCCTAAGCTGCAGTTTGTAACAAGACGTCCTATATCTTAAATATATTAAAATACTATACACTACATATCATATTTTATTAAACTATATCATCATTTACTTGCCTGTCGGTGGCTTGATTTGTAAATAACTAAGGAAAGGAAAGAGAATCGAACTTTATCTAACTACATGCCATAGATAATGCACTTAACTACGTGCTAATCTGTGGAGACTGGAATGCGATTAAAAAAGAGGACTTTTTGGCGGGAACGCGAGGAGTGAAGTTGTGTGATTTGTTTTATTTTGTCTATTTAGTGTTTCTTCAGGTTTAAATGTGTAATAATGGTGGTTTATTAACTGTTTAATATCTGTGAAAGTGCACAAATGTGGGAAAATGAAACAAAGCTGCTGGACGTAACTTCTCGGGTTTCTCCAAAAAGTCCACTGAAAAAATCTCAGTAAATGACCACCATTTTACTGCGATTATATTTCATCCCATATCATCTCATTTCATTAAATTTCATCCCAGTTGATTAATGTCTCAAATTAATCATCTTCATTTCATTTCACTCCATATTATCATTTTTCATAAAATTAAGAAAATAAAGTAAAATAAGACATGACTTAAAGGTCTTAGTTACCAGGTCATAAAATCTCTTAAAAAAAATTAAAAAAGACTTTTGGCGGGAACCCGAGTAGTGAAGTTGTGTGATTTATTTTATGTTGTCTATTTAGTGTTTCTTCAGGTTTAAATGTGTTATAACGGTGGTTTATTAGCTATTTAATATCTGTGTAAGTGCACAAATGTGGGAAAATGAAACAAAATCGCTGGACGTAACATCTCGGGATCCTCTAAAAAGCCCTTTGAAAAAATTTCAGTAAATGACCACCATTTTATTGAGATTATATTTCATCCCATATCATCACATCTCATTTAATTTCATCCCAGTTGATTAATGTCTCAAATTAATCATCTTCATTTCATTTCACTCCATATCATTTTTCATAAAAATAAGAATATAAATTAAAATAAGACATGACTTAAAGGTCTTAGTTACCAGGTCATAAAATCCCTTAAAAAACGATTGAAAAATGATGATCAATTATGTTTTATTAAGTGTATAATCTATGGTTTTTGGAATCGAATAAATACAATTATTTTTATGTATAATTGTGATCCATCAATAAATAATATAGAAAAATGGTTAAACCGAGTCCATTTGTGTATTGGGCTCAAACAGAAAGTACTATTTCACTGAAAATTGATTTGAAAAATGCATTAAAACCTGATGTGAAAGTTCTCGATAATAATGTAATATTTACCGCAAAGGGCACAGGAGCCCGGGGTGAGAGTCAATATGAGTTTAATCTGGATTTATTTTCAAATATTAAAAGTGTAAGTTACTAAAATTGCCTAAAAGAATATGTTTTCCATGAAAAAGTACAATCACTAATCAATTAATGTACATACACACCAATAAATGATTTTTACATCAAATAGCTGAACAAGTTTTTTGTCATGATATTTTTTCCGAATTTTAAACTTTAAAGGGCTGCAAAAATGTCGCTTAAACCAAATAACCTTTCACCCCTCGATAGATATGTAATTGAGCTATAAGAAAACATGACAATATGACAATTTGGTATAGAAAATGTACAAACAATATAGAAATAAATTTATGTCAATAGATGTACATAAGTCTTTGTTTTTCCATGACTAAGGTTATTCTGAATTTTATTAAATTTAAATATATGAATTTCTATAAAGTTCTACTTTCAGATTCATGCATTAATAAATCAGAATAATGAAAAACACCAAATTTCAACTCACGGGCTACAACCAGTTAACACTTTATCAACTGATAACAAAACAGCCGTTAACTATTAATTTTAGCTATCAATAGTATTCAGTTTTTATTAGTAGCCATATACTAATCTCTCCCAATGAATTATAATAATATTCGCGCATTCAACTAAGCTTGCCCTATTGAGTGGCAGCCTCAACTTAGACCAGTTGATAAAGTGGTAAAAATATGAGAATTTTAAAATAACCTTTTTAGTGTTAATATAATCATATCTTTTTTTTTATAATTATAATAATTATGTATATCGACGCTAGAAAGGCAAACGTGACTAAGCGACAATAACTGCTTTGTACATAAATGATAGGGAATAACCATATTCAATGTGCAAAAAAAATTATTTCTAGGTCTTAAAATCATTTCAATCCTACAGCTAGATTTGTTAAAATAGATTTTTTTTCAGGTATTTCTCATGTATATTTTAGATTAATTTCAACTTTTAATTGGTCTACTGTACAGTTCACGCATCGTCGCTTAGTCATGTTTGCCTTTTGCCTTTTTTATTTTTTGAGTAAACATTGAATTTAAAAATACATTAACATTTTTTCCATCAAGCTTGAGCCCGGTGGAGAACATATCACACTTCGAGTGTTCGAAAACAGAATCGAGCTGATCTTGCAAAAGGTGAAACCTGTATGGTGGCCTCGTCTCACAGCACAGCCACAAAAACCTGCCTGGTTGAAGGTACATTAATTAATTAATTATAATATGATATTTAGTTAACACTGAGTATTAAAAACAAACAAAAGACTAAGAATAAATATTCAAGATGAAATTTTCATCTTGTTTTTTACCATCACATGACATTAAACCAGAGCTTGAAGAGCCATCAAGCTCAGCAATGAAACTTCCCTCCACTTTGTTTCCTGAGCAATATGTTAAAAGAAAGACATTTCTTCTTACTGGTGGTAGGACCTCTTGTGAGTCCACGTGAGTAGGTAGCACCACCCTGCCTATTTCTGCTGTGAAGCAGTAATGTGTTTCGGTCTGAAGTGTAGGGCAGCTGTTGTAACTATGCTGAAATCTTAGAACGTATATCTCAAGGTGGGTGGCGCATTTACGTTGTAGATGTCTATGGGCTCCAGTAACCACTTGACATCTGGTAGGCTGTGAGCTCATCCACCCATGTAAGCAATAAAAAAAAGCTACATCCTCATACTGGGCGTTGTAGCATCCCAACCTATTTACTAACATATCCTTCAAGGCAATAGTAGTATTTTTAAAGATAAGTGTAACTATTTCCTGAGGCTGGATTCAAGCTCATCATAAAACTTTTTATTGCCTTTGAAGACAATATCTAATTACATTTTGGATACATGATGCTGACCTCAACTATGGAATTAAGAAAGGTCAAAGATTTGTTCTTGTGTAATGCTTACAAAATCTTTCATATAATTTGAGAACTGATATTGTGCATGGAGATAATCCATAATATTTTATCTTTTTTCATACTTATATATGTATACAGATATACGGTGTGATAAACATTTATCTCTAGATAAAATTGAATTAAGTAAAGCACATAATTAATCAAGCATACATTTTTTTTGTACCAAAGAATTTAGTTTAAAACATTTGATTCTATAAATTTTGGTACATTTAAAATTCACATAATAATATTTTTGCATAATTTCTCTAATTAAAATGATTATCTTTTAACATATAAGTTAATAAATTTTAGTCTCACTTTATTAGAGCACTTCATTTTATTTTAAGAATAAAATTATAACAAAAATTGTTTTGATTACTGTTGTTTTCAGATAAATTTTGATTTGTGGAAATCTGAAGACGGCCAGGAAAGTGACGAAGAGAAGCGTGACGTAATGAGAGACTACCCAGGAATGTATGATCAGCTACACCAAGAAGAAATGGGATATAGGAAAGGTAATTATTATATTAATAACAAAAGTTTAATTTTGCCAGGAGATGTATGTTAAATCTGTAAGAGTTGACAAATATGTCATAGATATATCCTAAAGCATAAATTTTAACATTTTTTATACTCATCATTGTAATAAATACAAAACATTATCGTAATTTTTCTTAGGAATACCTCGTGCTGTTAGCTCCTATACCCTACTGCACACTGTCAAAAAAAACAACTAGCCATTTTGACTAGACTAGACTAGGTTTGAAAACTAGACTTAATATACATATTGACTAACTACAGATACCGTTAGTTCTTTAAAACTAAATTCAAATCTATTTAAAATATATTTTTGTGAATAATTTCAATTTGACTTTTCTAGAAGACCTCAAGAAAGTTTACCTGTTTATCTACAATCTTTTCCAATTTGTTGGATACATGTATGTAATGGCGGTGATGGGAGTGCGTTATGTCAAACTTGATTATGATTCTGTGACTGATACATACGAACATGTTGGTTCGGCCATGAAATTTTTACAGTTAATGCAATATCTTGAAGTGCTACATCCTATGTTTGGTTATACGAAGGTGAGAGACTTGATTTCTCTGTTAGATATACCATATTATATATCAGAATACCCAATATTTAATTTTTAACGATTTTTTCAATGACGTTCCAATTTTTTTTGTTACTTTTCATCTTACAGCATACAGAGCTATATAGGAATTATTCCAAAAGCTGAACTAGTAATAATATATGACTGGACTAGACTGTGACATGTCTGTGTTTTTTTACTAAAAAATTAGTTTAATAGTTGGGATATTCTTAAATTTATGCAAATTGCTGATGATAAGTTCACCGTTTTCTCGAATACAAGAAAATTAATAACAAAATAATAATCTGAAAACAAAACATACATTAATAGGTAGTCTATTTTAAATTAATTTTAATATCATATTTCTAGGGTGGAGTTCTAGTACCATTCCTACAAGTTACGGGCAGAGCCTTTGTACTGTTTATAATGATAGATGCTGAACCAAGAATGCAGACAAAACCAGTTGTCTTCTATCTATTTGTTGTGTGGACATGCATTGAAATTGTTAGGTGAGTATTTGTAATCTATAAAAATAAAACATTTAACATCCAATAAATTTGTGATATAAATAGTAAAATAAATAATGCATAGGATTACTGAGCATGGCAATATTATATGAACTGAACCTATTTTTAAAAGCAGCATTCGGGTTGTTCCCCCTTTAAATATTTTACTGACGCTGTAATAAGCATTCCTAAATGCAGTTGCAGGTTTGATTTTTACATCGGACAAAATCAAAATTAGTCCAAAATTATAAAAACCTACAGGCTTCCTCTAGTTTATTTCTAAAAATAAAACTTTATATTATAAATACATAATAATATACTCTATATGATCATATGCTCTAAAACTATGACTAACATTCTTATGATTAAAAATCATTTCAGATACCCTTACTACATGTCCCAGTTGTACAAGAAGGAATTTGCCTTGTTAACATGGCTGCGATACACATTGTGGATACCGCTTTACCCAATGGGTATAGTATGTGAAGCCACAATAATACTCCGCAACATACCATACTTTGAAGAGACTCAGAAATACACAGTATCGCTGCCAAACGCCTGGAACTTCGCCTTCCACATGCCAACTTTCTTAAAATTTTATTTATTAGTCCTAACATTCCCCGGTATGTTTCTAGTAATGAAACATATGCATCGGCTTAGAAATATCAAACTTAGACCGAAAATTGTCATTAAGAAATCTAATTAGAATATTTGTTGAATTATTATATCTAGGATGCCTTAATGGAGATAATGTCGTATGTACCAATTTATTTAAAACAGAAACACTTATAAAATTGCAATCTTTTATCAAAATTCACGATAAAACTACAAGTTTGTTCAATAAAAATACAAAATAAAAAAAAAAAACCTGGAGAAAGTTTTTTTTTAGATGTTTTGTACATATGATATTATCCTTGGCGACTGGGAAACTTTGCTATTTAAATCAGCATAAGCATGGCCCATTACTATTTTAAATCTAGCATTATTAGGTTACCACTTTTAAAAATTAAAAAAGAAGATTTTTTGTTCTTGTGTTCTCTGTGTTTCTACACAGATTGTGTTAATAGTTGGTATAGTGACGGTTAGCATATCCGGGAAGGATTCTGTCGTCTCTGGAATGTACGGCAGGTGGCGCATGTGTAGTTTTATCAGCTGGGTGGTTTTCATATAATATTTAAGTGATAGTCACAGTTATCACGGTGTTGGGTTTCAAGTTAGAAATATCAACATATATAAATGTTATATTACAACATTTCACATATTATTTTAAACTCTTTGTATTCCCAAAGAACCATTTTTGTGTTTCAACATTGAATTTTTCAATGAAACCATACATTGAATGTAAAATGGAGTGAAATCTGTTGTGTTACAGTTGTATTGCTATTTAGACATTTAGCTGTAGTAATGTTTTGCAAACCAGCAGTTGTTTGAAGTCGTCGTGGCCTAATGGATAAGACGTCCGGTGCATTCGAGTTGAGCGATGCATCGGTGTTCGAATCCCGCAGGCGGGTACCAATTTTTCTAATGAAGTACGTACTCAACAAATGTTCACGATTGACTTCCACGGTGAAGGAATAACATCGTGTAATAAAAATGAAACCCGCGAAATTATAATTTGCGTAATTACTGGTGGTAGGACCTCTTGTGAGTCCGCGCGGGTAGGTACCACCACCCTGCCTATTTCTGCCGTGAAGCAGTAATGCGTTTCGGTTTGAAGGGTGGGGCAGCCGTTGTAACTATAATTGAGACCTTAGAACTTATATCTCAAGGTGGGTGGCGCATTTACGTTGTAGATGTCTATGGGCTCCAGTAACCACTTAATACCAGGTGGGCTGTGAGCTCGGCCATTCATCTAAGAAATAAAAAAAATAAAAAAAAAGTTACCAAATATTAGTTAATTTTACAAGCATTAAGCTTTTTGTTACATTTTGAATTTTACACTTTTTTTAATTTATTAATCTGTGGTGGCCCTGTACAGTAGACTTGCGCAAAACATCACTTCCCAATGTAATGTGATATGACATCACTTTTACAGACAGGTGATATTACTCGAAAACATTACACATCACTCTTAACATTACTCGGTGCGTTCAATAGATACTGTGACGACGAATACATTGTATCTATACACCCGAATCATTACCTAAGTGATGTGTATCAACACATCACTTAGGTAATGATTCGGGTGTGTCATTACAGTAGTGTATTACAATACAAAGTATGAACTTTGTATTGTAATACACTGTTATATTACTTGACAGAGATTGACTTACTTAATAATATAATAATTTTATTTTTTACTTAATATAATTTATTGTGGGATGAACGGATTTCATATGGCGACTTAGACTGCAAATTGAGCTCGACAATAATGTTAATATACGAGAGCAGTAGATGCATTGTTTCGACGCGATATCCTCAAAGTGCATCCAAGGAGGACTGTACTTTCATTTAGACGCCGTTATTTCTTTCACTTATTAAACACGCATTAAAACAAATAATTAAACTATCTTCAAACAAGTGCTTAAGTAATTCAAATCAAACCCAAAAATTAATATGAAATATTACTAAACAATTACGAGCGACTAGCGATTTTACAAAAGTTGCGAATAAAAAATTAAGTAAGTACTTGCGGGGAACTACCGGCTGGGCGCATGAAAAATATAAACACAAATACCTATATTAAAATTCAGACGTACCATAGGTATAAAAATGTACCTAGCGGCCAGGACATACGGTTCAAAATCACTAGGAATAATTCCGTGTCGCTTGCTCATTTATTTTGCGTCGATCGGTCTGTCTCGCTCGCTCTGTTCCGTTCGTGTATTAAGCAACATTACACGACAAAGAAAGAAACATGTTGGGTGATAGTGTGATGTTTGTTTCCTTCGCGTAATGTGTGATGTTGCATTACATCGTAGAGTAATATTACCCGAGTAATATCACTCGCATTACTTACACATGTCTACTGTACAGTGTAGGGCGTCCAACTCAGATTCTAAATAACGTTCCAATCTTGCGTGTGTGCTTTAATATTGTCTCGATATCTCGTCCTCGGTCAATAATATTGACATTGTAGAGCCCATAAAGATTTGTACTGAACCAAACATGTGTTGTCCCGACTGACATGTCATGTGTAGTTCTACTTAAGGTTTTTTTTTCCTACCTAAGCTGATAGCCTTGAGAGGCTATTTTAGCGTAACCTTAACTAGAAGGTGAGCTCACGGGGCTCAAACCTGATGATGTCAGGAAAATATTATTAACAATCACGTCATTAACTTTTCATCTCATGTTTGCAATAATGTATTGGTACTTTAATGTTTACATGACAAGAATTCTGTGTTCTAAGATTTTTCAACGATCACTGAAGTCCTCAAAAGCCATGCTTGCGCATCACTCTTCCAGACTTTTCGATGCGTATAGCAGCTTCTTTATCCTGGTTTACGTGGGATGAGATAACTTAACCCAACTGAATGATTTCTCATGGATATATACCACTTGACGTACTTATTCAAGTTTATCACTATTGGTCCCAATTTCGGGTCTCTAAGTTTTCATCCCAAGGTCGATCTCGAATTTACCCTTGCTCAAATACTCGAGCATTGATATTAATTAAGATGTGGGGGTGCAAAAGTTAAACACCTATCGATGTAAGGAAGGAACAAACTTTCAAATAATTTACTGAACCTTTTTATATGATTGAAGCATTACTGGTGGCCCGGAGGCCTTTCCAGTTTCACCAGGACAGGTGGGCGAGCAAAGGCTCAGCCAGGAGGGGTGGGATTTGCTAACAGCTACCCGAGCGCCTCCGAAGGAGACCTAACAGCTCAAGAGCAGCTGCTTCGCGAATGAATCTACTACCGGATCGGAATCGCGACCCGCTGAGAAGATCCGGCGAGAAACTCAGCGAGCTGATTCATGGGTTAGGTTGCACGGCGAACTCTTTGTCGAGTTCGACGAGTACGGTTACCGAGGTCCCTAAGCCTGCTCCTAGAGCTGAAGGCGTCTAGTGCGAAGGTTATTGCATCTGATGGATCCGTAAGGACGTGTCTAGGGCGTCGACGGTGACTGGCTCCTGCATGATCAGGATTCGGGGAGTAGTCAGCGGCGGCTACGATAAGGCGATTATCATGACGCATAGCCTTATCGAAGTACCGTTCCGACGCTGACTTCATGTATTTCTGTATAGATTCGAGGCCCAGGTCGTCGTGTAGGTCAACGTTCCTCACGAACCACGGAGCTCCGACGGCTAACCTGCAAAAGCGGGATTGTAGAGATTGAAGGGTGTCTATGTGCGTGCGGGCCGCGTGAGCGAACACCACACTCGCGTAAGTCATGACGGGCCTTATGCAAGTTTTGTAAAGTGTCACCTTGTTCCGAAGGGACATTTTACTCCGCTTACAAATCATGGGGTAGAGTCTACCGAGAATAAACGCGGCACGGTCACGGACTGATTTTATATGCGGGCGGAATGTCATCGATGCATCCAGGGTAACGCCCAGGTACTTGACCTTCCTGGCCCAGGGTATGGATTGACTAAAGAGAGTAATCGGGGGTGTGAAATTCCTCCTCCTAATACGGGAGGAAATCCGTGTGGAGCTTCCCCTCTGAAAGAGCACCGCAGTACTTTTCGCTGGGTTGATGTCTATGCGCCATTTTCGGAACCACTGTCCTAGGGCTAGGGCTGCGCTCTGAAGCTTCTTCGCGATTAGGGACTTGTTTCTACTGGAATAGTAAACAGTCGTGTCGTCGGCGAATAAAGCTAAATGGGTCGGCGGCGACCGGGGAATATCGTTAACGAATAAGCTAAATAGGAGGGGTGAGAGGACAGAGCCTTGCGGGACTTTACTGAACCTCTGACATGTCTATAATGAACAAGATCTGTGTTGTGTTATTATTTTTTCATGTTACGTTTAAATGTGGATTTATTTATATAGGTGTGTTGTAATTGATGATTTTTATATTTTTGGTATGGAACTGGTAATTAAAATGTTTTTGTTGTAAACTGTGTCTTATTTGACTAGGTCTACGAAATGACTGGCTGTGTAGGCTTAGAATAACACTACTGAGTCTCTTCGCGTGGGTGTCGTAATAATCGACTAAAGGAATCACCGGCATACTATGATCGTTAATCAGTATAAAAACACACTATTTCTGCAGCGTCGCTGTCATACTCATACGTTCCCTTTTGAATCATGCCCTATTCCGGAATAATTAGCGTCTAGTAATATGTTTCGCGTATCTTGTAATCCCGTAATGGTGGCAACTTTAAAGGCCGTATGTAGCTTTAAAAAGTCTGTCAATAAACATTCCCTTAGAAAAATAAAACTAATTTTATTTCTAATTTTTTTATAATTGAACTAAAAGCTCTCCAATTATTGCTTCTATACATATACCTTTTTTTACATAACAGTATTTAATAAATCTTGATAATTTATGAAAGAAGCTTGATGTTAGCACGTTTGTTCCACTCTTTGATGTCACTGTGTGCATAGTACTCTTGGAAGATTGGTTCGACCAACTGGTCGGGGGGAATAAGTTTGTAGACGCGTTCTCCGTAGTAAGTACCGACCTGTAGATATTCAAAAAAAAAATTACAACAATTTCCACATACAGATACTTCACTTGTAGTAAGTTACCAAGGCACATAGAGTTCACAATATTATTATCATTATCTATCATTATCTTGTAATAAAGAATTACTTTCAGTTGCATTGGTAGAATAGCTTTACTACTACAAATCGGAAGGCAAGTTCGTACCATTGTGCTGAAATAAATAGTGATGATACCCTGTTCTATCGTGTCTTACTTACAATACTTAGAATATTATTAGAGTAGTATAATAAAAATATTTGATATAATATGAAACAAAACTACTAATATAATGAAAGAAAAAATATCTAAGCATAAATTACTAGTAGTTTTAGAAAATTCTGTAGAATCTCCATTTTTATGCCATTTAGTCTGCTGAATGCTATACAAATTTTTCAATTGATATACACAATTCATGTACATGTCATTTCCGTAACTCATCTTGTTCATGGTAATAAATAAGAAAGGACTACCCCGTGCCATTAATAATTATTCATCAGTAGTATAAGGTCACATAACATAGTGCACGTGTCTATGTGGGTCCCAAAAGGTGGTCCAAGAACCTGTTGAAAGTTGCAGGGATCCATTAGAGACAGGCAGCGCAAGGACCATTTGTTGTAACAAGGCTAAGTCCAGCAATGGACATCTGTCAGCTGAAAGATAGTATAATGTCAATCACCTCCCACCCGGGAACGTCTCGCATCAGCTCTGCCTCAGCATCCCTGTTCCTACGGAGCTGCTTTAGGTATTCCCTATCTCTTTCTGCCAGTAGAGCAGGGTATATCGCCATTTTAGCGGATCTCATCTCAATCTCATCCTTAAGAATTCTCTTGTAAGTTATGTTATAGAGATATATAGAACCAATTGTCATTCCAATGAACCCCGCAAACATAGTATATCCTGTAAACAGTAAGCAAGAAGTATTCAATTAAAAAGCCATTTTAATAATTAGTGTTATATTTAATTGGTTCATCTTATTTACTTTATTAATTTTGTGCTTACACAACTTTGATTTAAAGAAGACTAAATCAAATTTAATTATTAAAAATTATATTGTGTGCTGCTTTGTGTAAAAATTATGACATTCTTTGGAAGCTATGCAGTGTGTAATACTCATTTCTTCGTCGCCCAGTTCTGCTGCATAGTCAAGCAGTTTCTGCTGCTGCTACACTCATTTTAGTTTAATTGATAAGACAGCTGATGATGCAACCAATGGATATTTTGACTTACACCTGATGACTTATATCACATTATAGTTTCTCTGAGTTACTCCATGCATAGTTAATATGTGTTTTAAGAATTTTATTTTTATTATAGACTGGATTGTACCATACAGGTTTAAGAAGTACTTTGTAATAAACAATTAAATTCTTGTCTATTAACAGTTCAATATTACTGTCTATTTGTGTGTACCTATGCGAGTTTAAAGCTGATTTTATTTAAGAATACTGCATAATGATAACAGCCTTCAAGTGTTCTACTCATTCTACTAAAGGGGCTAAAGGACTAAAGGGGCATTGGAATTAAGGTAGTGTATTTAAATAATGTTAAATTGATGTTGAAGACATTAAATCTCTTATCTAAGAGATTTAATGTCCGAGCACTTTATCTACGGATCTTTTGGTCATCTTCCTAGTATGTTCTCAATATATCTTCTTTTTATGTATATATATATATATATATATATTGTTTATTGAATCAAAGTTAGACTTCTGTGGTTTATACTGTATACTATGTAAACAAAACAAAACCTTAGGAAGATTTACCCTTTCTATATTTTTTTTATTTCAATGAAAGTTTAAATTAATTATTTATATGTCCTGAGGCACAATTCTAGCAGTGTTTCAATTAGTTTTCTAGCATTAACAAAACTATAACCTATATGACTAGGTTACATAATTAGTTTCCAAACAAATTATTGTGATTTTATTATTTTACTTACCGCTGAAATAAGATTTAGCGGGGATCCTTTTAAATGGAATTGGCTTGTAGCCCCCCGGAGGGGGCAAATCTTGTTTTTTAGCCACCTGAAAAGCTTCAGCCATCTTTGGCTGGATTTTGAGTTTTGACTTTTGACAACCGCTGTCAAACAAGTCCTTAAAAACTTTTTACTGTCTCTTTGGATAGGCAATGGAATTTAATTCAATAACTTTGAATTTCTGAACATGTTGGGTAGAAGATGTTGAGGAAAATGAAAATGACAACGACTTAATAAGAAAAGAGTCTAATAGGCCTATGATTAAAATGTGAGAATAGTCATTAATGCATTAGGGGTTTCTGGAATGTTGACCGACCACGTTCACGTCTTCTTTCGCGGATCGTTTCAACCTTTGGGTCTGGTCTAGAAGTGCTTTGAGGAATTGTTCGAGATGATCCCTTTTTAGCTTCACACCTCGCGTCACCGGAGAAGAGCCCATCTGTACTATATTGAAGCGCTTTATCTTTTTTGCCATATACTATCCGGCTCTGTAATTCGCTGCCCTCCACGGTGTTTTCCGAGCACTATAACAAGTTCTTGTTCAAGCGAAACTTGCTGAAAGTACTCAGCGGTAGGCAGCGACTTAGCTATGCCTCTGAGATTGCTAACGCCCATGGGCACGAGAAATCACTCACCGTCAGGTGGGTCGTATGCTATTTCGCCAACAAAAGCAATAAAAGTAACATGTCGATGTTTGATTAAACAACGCAATTCATAAGCATATTATATTTAACGTGAAATAATTAATTATTATTATTTATTTTGGCGAGCATTTTGACTGTACTAATGCATAATGTAGAGAAAGCTGCCAGTGGCTATAGATACACTTGCAATCCACCAGAGGGAATTACTTTAATAACAAATTCACCTTAAAATACACCATCACCTCTCAGCTTTAGGCCAAAGCATCCAGAAGTTTTCAATCTAAAACGAAACTATGTTTAGATATGTTATAAGTTTAAGTGTCGCGACCTACCAAGGATAAGCATAAGCATGCTGTAAAATACTTATCCGAGCCAAGGTTTCTATAGGTTCTTATTTCCAAACGCTATTACAAAACCCGAAGATTAGTTCGAGATGAGGAGCTGACCAGAGGAAACGAAACAATATATTCCTGGAATTGAAGTGTTGGGTAATTATTTGTAGCCCCTAAAAAGTAAGATGAGATATGATAGGAATAAGATACTACTACTACGGAATGTCTAACCACAGTATATCCACAGAATATATTTTTAATTATCCTGTGCATGGCATCGTTGTCTTTGTTATTAATCTCCATGGTAATTGAGTTCAGCAATATTAAAATTTAATAAAGAGTGGCACATTTTTCTAAAACCATGGAGGCTGCTACGCATGAAAGTGTTCAAGCCGATTTACCTGAACCAGAAAATGAAGATAGTGAACCTCGAATCAGACCATTGGAAAGGATTAAGCTCCACCCTAAATATCCCATAGAGCCATCTGCTTATGGAAAGGGAAAGAACTTCAGTCGACCCTGGATATTACAAGATGGACGAACAGTTCCGGGAATTGGCAGCGAAATGCGGGAAAATTATCAAATACCAAAAAGACCTCCCCATACAGAAGGTAAATAATCTTACTTGCTTAACTGTCCTCTGAAATCCTATTTAGAATTTCATTTTTCTTATAACTCTAGTTGACCAAACGAGCCCGGTGCTGAGTGGTTACTGGATATACCCGTTAAATTTGGTATGAACGTTTATAGCTCCTGACAGCTACGAAGCAATGCCGCATTATAATTTAAATAGTAGAACTTAGACTAAATATTGCATCTAAATTCGAGTTCAATACTTAGATGCGTTTCAAGTTATCGTCATGCACGCCGTGATGCCTATGGTCTATTACAGACTAAATTTAGGGCGAAAATACAGAATCCGTTTTTTTTTCCCTATCTAATCTGCTAGCCTTGAGAGGCTATTCCAGAGTAACCTTAACTGTAGGTGAGCTCACGGGGCTCAAACCGGGAGTCTTGATAACACTGGCCCTAGCAAGAGCAGTGTTTCGCAGAATCTACCACCGGATCGGAAACGCGACCCACTGAGAAGATCCGGCGAGAAACTCAGTGGGCTGTGTCTGAGGGTTAATTTACTCGTCGAGCCCTTCGTCACAAGCGATGGGTTCGACGAAAACGGTGACCGGTGCTTGAGGTACCTAAAAGCACCGTTAGTGGATCGGGAGGATCCGAGATGACGTGTTTGGGGAGACGTCGACTGCTTTCCATTCTCTCTGCAGGATCGGGAATGTAGTTACCGGCGGCCACGATGAGAGGGTTCTCGTGTCGTGCCGCTTTATCGAAGTGGATCCGTTAAGTTGACTGTTCATCTGATTTATACTGTTTAATATTCTTTTTTTTATACATTTATTATAGGTATACGTAAGCGTATGCTCACGGACTTCTTTTGGGAACAAATGCTAGATGAAGTCATCGAAGAGTTGGCTACTTCACAACCCGTTTCTGAATATTGCACGGAATACGATGCCAATTACATCAAAGATGAGTTCGAGCCTCGAAATTTGGAAGTGGCTGCAGATAAGAATGTTAACATTTTAATGACAACATCTAATTGTGCACTAATTAAATTTGATTAACATTTCGATTACCTTCAGTCGGTGGTACATTTTCCGACCTTTACTATATTACAAGGGTTCACGTGACCTTTGACCGGCTTGGGTCACGTGGTCGATCGCTGGCTAGTTATTTCCCGCGCTCATGGTACGAAATAGCAGGACAGGTCAAATTCCGGTCAAAGTTGACCTCTGCTATAAGGCTTCATGATAGATGCCACAGGTGTTTCAGTTGAGGCCATTGGTTCGATCATTCGGTGTCTGGGCGAAGTGGTTTATTTATATACGTTTCCTACCAACTTATACAGAGTGGCTGGAAAAGTGACGTCCAAAAACAAAATTTAGGCCCCTCGTGTCGTGGGGTATCCGAATCACCCCCATTCTTAAGGTTAATTTGTTTGTTAAATAACCAAAATTAACTGCAGGAAAGCTAAGATCTAAGCATTTTGAGGTAATTTTTTTTAGTTTTTGCGCGATCTGTTCTTGCGGATCTTGAGATGTAAAAACGTGGGCGCAACTTTTCCTGCGATAACAATGAGCCGAGATGAGCCCAGAGGATAAGAAACCGAATTATTCCGAAAACCGAAAATTCTCGAAAAATTTGAAAAAAAATCATAAGTAACTCGAAAACTATCAAAAATCGCGGAACATACACATAGGGGTGATTTGGATACCCCGCGACACGAGGGACATACATTTTTTTTTTGGACGTCAATGTTCCGGCCACCCTGTATATTAAATAGATACGTAACGTAATAGGAGAACATCAGGGCTTCGAACGTTTAAGTTTGAAGATTTAAAATTTATTTTTAGAAGTACGCAATGCAAGTTTACCTTATTGTGCCAAGTTAAATACAACTTTTTTAACACACGTTGCAAATGGCAGGGTTGCGAACGACACTTCGATAAAGAAAAAAATATATAATTAAACAATATTTCGTTAAGTATGCATTGTAAGAAATTTTGTTTACAGATGCACTTGAAATATCCACTTTACGGTACGGGCTCTAGCGCAATTACTTTCTATAGTGAAACTGCCAAGAAGACTGGCCCGGTTTGTTTAATCACTATTTTATGAATAAAATTAGTGTGGTAAGCCTTAGAATTACGAATAATAATCCTTTAATAATAATTCTTTCAGGGTGAAATCTTAGAAAAGTTCCGAAGATGTCAGTATTTCACTAAACCAATGGAAGAAAGACTCGACAATGGTTGGGTTTTGTAATTTTTGTTCGCATTCATTTTTGTTTTCTTTTGGAAGAGCTCTACAAATATAAACTTACTTAACTATGCATTAAAATAATTTGTGACGTATACGATTATTTTTAATGAATTCGAGTTTTTGCGTACCTACCTACCTATAAAATTGTACAGATTTACGATATTGTACAGATTTAACATTAAATTTGTCGTATGTGCATATTTTACTTTTATGTATACTATACTTTTTTTTAAATGGCTCAGCATAAAAAGCTTTTTAGCTTTCGTATTCCTCGTAATGTTTTTTATAAAAGAAATCCACATAACATATTGAAAGGGATGCAATACATAGAATTGAAGAAATAGTCAAAACAAAGATCTCGCGAGTACTCTCAAACGACATCGTGGTTCTTCACCGATCAGTCTAATCAATTGGCAACAAAGCGTATAAAGTATTTTTCTATTAATCTTATAATAATTCTCAAAGGGCGTCTTTGAAATTAAATAGAGCATTTAATTCATCTGTGACTAATCTTCAAGCGAGTTAGACAATGAAGGAGATACATCGTTTAATAAAATCAAACCGCCAAAAATATACGTATTAATTACTGATGGTGAGGCAAATAGTGAACCCATAGGGCTGTGTTGATCTCCTTTGACGCGAATCAAGGGTTCCAGACGAACGAAAGGAATAGCAACGTTCAATGCAATTATTTTTTCTTAAGGAGGCTGTGTCATTAATTCCATAATATCAGAACTCCGATAAACACTAAAAACTAGGCTTTCAGACGCTTATCACAGAGATAAATGACAAGTACGTACTCTAAATACCCATAATTGTGTTATATGTATGTACTTATAATTACTAATGGGGCGATTTCATATGTAAGTACACTAAAAAAACAATAATGAATGAACGTTATATTTTCATGTACTTACGGATCCATCAGATCCAATAACCCTTGCATTAGACGCCTTTAGCTCAGATACTAGGAGTAGGCTTAGGGACCCCTGTAACCGTACTCGTCGAACTCGGCAAAAAATTCCTAACCTAACCTAAAGAACATTTGAGTTTCTCGCCGGATATTCTCACTGAGTCGCGATTCCGACCCGGTAGTAGATTAATTCGCGAAGCAGCTACTCTTGAGTTGTTAGGTCTTCCTTGGAGGCGCTCGGGTAGCTGTTAGCAAATCCCACCCCTCCTGCAGAGCCCTTGCTCGCCCACCTGTCCTTGTGAAACTGGAAAGGCCTCCGGGCCACCAGTGAGAATCCCTCAATCATAAAAAAAAAACATATTTGTTGAAATTAATAATTATAATGCATTAAGTATTACAAGTCAATACTTATACTATTGTGCACTACGATGTTTCATTGTAATATGTGGATATGATGTCTAAAATAATAAATCATCGTCATCCCAATTATGAGGGTAGCAAATTGGCTTGCAGTCTCCAAAAGATACACTCGAAGAGGTCAACGACTGACACGGATGTAAAACGCTCATTAGAACATCCGAAGACTTTTCATAAGACAGGACCAAAGGCTTGCTATCCAATACACTGTGATCTGCAAAAATAATTATTTTTCCCTTATGATCAATCAAAACAAACTAAAGGTATGTTCACAATTACCTACTAAATTGCCATCCAACACAGATACAACATCTTCGAAATATAACCAAAAGAGGTTAAAGCTTGAAAACATATTTTTCACGTTTCGTTTAAAACTAATGCTTTGTAATACCAAATCCTACATTTAGGTATAAATCGCGTAACTATCAATTAAAGATAAGTGTGCTTAGTGCGAGTTTCTTAACGTTCTCGATAGCGTAAAAGTTAAGCCAATTTTGTATGTAGTTGGAACAACGCCCCTAGCGACAAACGTACGCAAACGATCCCATTCCATAAAAATATGAGCTAACTTTTACGCTATCGAGAACGTTAAAAAACTCGCACTAAGCACACAGATCCACTGTAATGTCACTTCGTTTGGGGAGTTGTGGCGTCACCGGTGGCTAAGGTATATTGGCATTATAGCAGGTTTCTCATCGGCGATATTACTCTACAATCATTTCTTTTCTGTGTCGTATAATATTTTTGTCATTGAAATAAAGATAAAATCTTTTAAAAAAATCTCCGACCTCGCTCGAATCTAATACTAAGAATGGGAATTTAATTAAATCTAGCATAAACGATTGGACTCACCACCGCCTTGTCGATTAATTGGTTTATGTACAGCCATTGCTTTGTTTTTTAACTTTTTAGCTTTTACCATCTTGAGTCGATGAAATTCTTCCCTCTCCTGTTGTTTTAATAGCAATAATTGTAAATCAAATATTTTTAAAATGAAAATCTTTATATCGAATTGAACTCACGCATTCGTCTATCTCGACTAGTATATAGTGTTCTGTGTTACGCAATTTAGGCATAATGACCTTTTCTATTCCATTGACTTTCCTATGAAAACGAAAATTTACTATAAAATCCATTAGGTACTACTCGTATAGCGCTGATTCAGGGAGGGGGGGGGATTTACTAAGTGATAATTAAAACAATAATTAAGAAAAAATTAACTAAATAAAACAAAACAGGTGATTAGAGTCGACAACAGATTTTTTTCTAAATGCGTCTTTAAATTGGAATTGTTTGCTTCGCTGTCTTCATCACCTCTGAAGGAACTAAAATGATTAAAAACAATTTAACAAGAAATATCCAGTTTAAGTCTGGCAGCCGAAGGTACATCACGGAAAAATAATGCGAGTTCGACGCCAAAGAGACCAAAGCATTCTGCAACATTACGCATAAAATTGTTTTCATTAAAAACTAAATAAATAAAAAGAATTCACATGAATTGTATCCATGCCGTAAATACTTTAGAATGTCAATAAACCACGGGCATTAATATGAACCGTATGATATACATATGTCGTGAGCACCATTTATGATAACTACGAGTAGTTTTAAAACAATGAGGTAATGGATGATACTTATCCAGTTGCAGTAGATAGTCGGGCGTACTTAATAGTTGTACTCTCACATCCGATGTCGGATCTCCTCCCGCGGCCAGAGCCTGGTCAGAGAAGTGGGGTTCCCGCGGTCAACACTACAACCAGACTCACGGCGCCACCCCGATGACGCCCGACCGACGGGTCGTCGAGGCGAACACTTAATAGCGACCATCGTAGCCCATTATAAAATCAATGACGTCACCTACCTTCAGTTAAGAAACCGACGCCTTAATTGTACTCTAAAGTTACCACGTATGGAGCCGATGGTTTATAGCCCATTCTAATATCTGCACAAAATAAATGCCGTTTCACCTCCAGGCGATCCTAATAGCTTCGTCCAGTAGCACGCAGGTCTTTCTCAAAGATGCCAGCTTCAATACAAGATGCACGGCCTCTCTGAATGATTTCTTTGCCTCACTGGTGCGGTGACCACCAGCGCCCAAGCCAGCGTATTGAAGAGCATTAGTCACACCTGTCTCTTCGACGGCTTCTAAGTACGTCGTCGTAACACCCGAGACATTCTCAGTGATTCGCTGAACACGTATTTGAGCCTAGTGTCAAAATTAATATGTTGCTTTTAAATAAAATTTTGGCGGGTTTATAATTAAGTCACTGGGAAAGTAGAAGGAAAACGTCCTAGAGGCCGGAGCCCCAAACGTTGGTCCGACCAGATCTCCGAGCAAACCAGCGGACCACTTAGCGCTGCACTACACCAGGCAACTGACCGGAACCGATGGAGGCTGACAGTCGACAAGCTAAAACGGAGTCACGATCCTCAGCAATGAGGGAGCGATGGAGAAGAAGAATAATTAAACATAAATGAGGATTGCCTATTCAGTTATGAATTAGAAAAATATTGTTCGAAATCGTCAATTTTTTGCTATCACATCAATGCTATTGCAACGCCCAATTACGTCGAATCTCTGCATCTATTGTATGCAATGATCATCCAGGGGTAGAGCCAAGCCGCTGCCTACCGTTAAGTAATCTTCACAAGTCTCGTTTGATGAAGGACATGTAATAGCACTCGGGAAACACCGTGGAGGGGAGCTCGTTCCAAAGCCGGATGGTACGTAGCAAAAAAGATCTCTGGAAACGCACTTTGGATGAACGCAGTGGCTTCAGGTAGTATGGATGAACTCTATTTTACTACCTACCGCGAAACAACGATGGTTTTGAATTCACAGAGCGGTTTTGAAATATGAACTGTAACTAACATATTCACACTAAGGAATCAGGGGCAGTGGCAATCGCGCAATTGCTCCTTTGGACTAGTCTGCCTATTTAAGCTAAACAAAAATAATTATCCAATCGAAAGAAGACTACACTTCGGTTTTATATAAATGCTATAATAACAAAACTACCTGCTCGACATTCTCAAGCACCAATGCATTCGATTCTCCGTTTGTAAACTTAATAGCCGCTAGTGACATGTAAGCTTCTTTCATTTTATGGCTCAACAGCCCATGAGTTGCGATAAGTTCCGAGGCCACTTGTCTACCTTTAATTCGTAGACCCTCAGCTTTTCTTTTCAAAAGCTCATAGCCCCGATCTACGTGTTCTTGTCTGCGCTTTATTTCTTTTAACATGAACAGGGAAGCCGTCACTTGATAACGATTTTCAATATTCATTTTGTTTAAGTAAAACGAGTTAAAAATGTTTTAACCGTAATTAAACTGTCACAACGACAGAACGTAAGAAAAAAAAGCAACACATTTTAAGCATAAAGTAGAAAAAAGATACAAAAAGTTTTTAAGTACTATTTATAATCTTTCTAAATTTATTTTTACATTTTATAAATGTTAATTTATGTATAAATGTTTCTTAAATCTTTTTCAATTTTATATATAATATGTAGTTAAAACAGTCTCGTTTACAATATATCTGCCTAACACTGGTCGTCTTCCAAGAATATAAAACTTTCCAAGTCTCAACTATCCGGCCAGTAGTTATAGTTGGTGGAGGGCGGTGGCACTGGCATCGGGGCTCCGTTCGGCGGGGGGCCCGCTCCCGAGCTGTACGGGGAGCCCTGGGGGGAACCATACCGGGGCCTGAACCAAGGCCTGCTCGTGTACTGGTATTGGTTACTCGCATAAGCTGCCAAATTTTGTCCCGTCGCATTCGGGTAAGGATTCTGAGGATTTTGATTTGGCGCAAAACCGACGTTCTGCATGCTCTGTAAATTCTGCCCTGGATACGATTGATTGGGTGCGGGCGTTGTTGACGGAGAAAAGTTAGATTGCGATGTTTGAGGACTCGACGTTGCGCCGGTGTAGTTTTGATTGGGCGTTGGAGGATTCGAGCCGTTCGTTTGATAGTTTGGGGGTTGCGTCGTTGACGTCTGACTGATATAGCCAGCCTGATTCCCGTTCGTAGAACCATAGCCCGGTGTACTAGCTTGTGTGACAGGAGTGTACGTCCCTTGCGTTGCGGTCGAGCCTTCGGCGGAGAAATTCTGTTGCGATCCTTGTAATGTACCAGCAGGTACCGAATATCCATTGTCTTGAGAAGAAGACGTGATGTAGGTCGTCTGATTGCCACTTCCATTTGTATTGTCAGTATCACCCACCACAGTTTGTCCATTGCCGTTATTTGCAGACGCAGGGCTTGTATTTGGAATAGTATATTGCACATTATTGTTGGGTACGGTGAGAGCTCCTGAATTTTGCATCATATATTGCTGTTGTACACTCCCATATTGCGAAGTGGGGTTAATGAAGGAGTTTTGCGGCATTATTTGCGGAATACTAGGTGCGTGACCGGCCGCTATTTGTGGATTCGTCAAAGGCGAAGACGGCGGTGCTTGAACGATAGGTATCGTTCCTGATACAGCCAAGTTAGGGTTTAATTGGTGGCCACTCAAGGCCGCATTCAACTGATGCGCCGATAGCTGATTATTTAAGCTTAAACCAGTTGGCATGTATTGTGAATTGGCGGGCATGTTCATTGGCATTATTGGAACATTATACTGTACGCCTCCGGGTACGCCTAATTGATTTGGCTGTACCACAGTAACATTCGGACTGGACTGCAAGACCTGTTGTCCAAGTAAGCCAGGCTGTAATGCTCCTTGGACTAGATTCGACTGGTTAGCGGGAATCATGTAAACTTGATTGTTTGGCTGTCCAAGCATAGTTGGCATTTGACTTATGTTCAGCGGGTTTTGCAAAACGGTCATGCCCTGTGGCACTGTAATCATTTGCACGTTCTGAGCTGTACTTTGTACTTTGGTTAGATCTTGTTTCTGATTATCTTTGCTTGATTGAATCTGTATGGAGTTTTTGTCGATTTGACGTATATACATTCCGGTGCCGTCTTGAGTTCCCGTTGCTGATACGCTGAGAAGGAAAATAAGTTTTTTGAAGGTTTTAATACCAAGTTTCGCTAACAGATAATCATACGCCACAAAAAAAATTATTGAACAAACAATCGACGTACTTAGTCTGCTGTCCTGAAGACACGTGTATGATGGTGCCGTGTGTAGGGTTGATTTTCATTCCCATGCTGACCACCGTGTTTTCTCTACCTGATGGAAGTTTAAAAATTATGCAAATTGTGTGTATTCATTCGGACGTTTTGCAACTACGCAACTACGCAATTATTATTTTCTCAATTAATAGTACATTACGCTTTCGCTCTCCGTCAAAACTTTCTACGCCAAAAGTCAAAAAGGTAAAGTTTTGGATTACCGCGCGCAGTTAAAAATTTACGCATGAAATTTACGCATATATACAAAAATAAAACTGGAAGCCATGCAACTTGAATCGTAGCCGGATTGTTTTCAATCAAAACCTTTTGGTAACCTATAAAAGAAAAGTTTTTTAAATAAATTTGGGCCCACTGCTCATAAGTTCAGCGTATTTATCAGTATTTCTTGTTGAGCTAGTAAAAAACAAAAAAAAACTGGAGAGAACTCTGTAATGTTGCAAAAACTTAAGATAATCATACAGCATTCGATGTTTTATCGGTGGGCGGTATTTAATACCGCAAAAAATATATCTAGAAGTGTCCGTCCAGCCTTCGCCGCGGTCGGTGTGAAGTCAGCCCTGTCAAGCTCCACACCAGCTATTCGGGTAGAAACATATTCTGTACGCGACTGTATTTACGCAATCTGTACCCAAAAAGTTCATGTCAAATTAACGCTCGCTCCAATCCTCTTCAAATTCCTGATGATAATACAATAAGCTACAGAAATCCTTAGTCGCAGAACGCGTCGCTGATTTACGCTTATAATACGATAAAAAATTACAGGAATAGTGGTCTCCGATGGAATGAAGAAATTTGACAATAATGAAACCTATTTAATTAATACGGTTTAATTTTACGTTCATTGTTATTAATTTTATTACTAGTGACGTTTCAAATGGTTAACTGTTTTAATACTCCCGAAAGACTAAGGCACGTCACTCGTCATTTGAAAAATAATGGTGTAACTACCGTCCAATTTTATATAAATGCAAAATTAAACCATAAACAATAGTTTTAATTATATGAAGTGGTTTTAATTACGCGAAAACATCCGAGAAAATTATTCTCCAAAATTCTTGTTTATTTTCAAAACGAAAGCCAAGAGAATTAACGGAAAAGTTTACTGCCACTCTATTTACGCCAAATCTTTGGACTTCTTTAATCGTAGTACGTGGATTTTATAGATCGCGTTTATAGCTTGTTAAATATTTCGATGCCAACAGATGAAAAAATGGGGCGGTCCTCGGAAGCATGGTTGACCTAACAGGTGCTTCTGAATATTCATCGTCAGCACAACCACGACCACTCTGACAACAGTGTCCGACTGAGAAGACAAAGAAATAAATAATAAAATAAAATATTCAATTTACGCCAGCGCAATTCGCTATTTAGTTTTTGATTCTGGATACTATACATTGTACGCTATATAGCTTAAGCGTTGTCGTCGCGTTACGGCAATATCATTAGACAAACTTGAAGGTTGTGATCTTAATGAATCTTTATAGCACTAAACAGTTCATGACGCTATCGCTTTATGGTTTAACAATTCGGTTCACTCATAACAGATGTAAGTACGCTAGGGTTTCGAAACAGTAAAATCGGGAAGAGTAGTTCTGAAATGTCTCCAGACTGGGCCGATGGGCAGGTCACGTTCAAGTCACGAATCGCCTGAGCTGGGGATGCTTTTGAAAAGGATACCTAGCTTACAACTGCTCTAGAAATAATGAGCGAAAACCGACCGTATTCGAGCGAAATAAAGATTAGTGTTGAGCTAAAACGTATCTCTGGAACTGTTCTTTTGCATCTCCTAATTGGATATCTGTGGGACGAAAGACAATAGACCTGCGTAGCAAACAAAAAATATCTCATCCGCTGATTTCATATCTGAAAAGCTGTATTCTTTCACTTTTAATCAGTGATGATGCCCGCAACTGTACGCTTCACGCAAAAATAAAACAATATATTATATATTAGCTACGCTAAACGCGTGTTGGAAGTGATCTTATACCTAATTAATTAGTAAACAGCATTAGAGATCATTTGAAATTATAATTCCAGACTTAGGTTACCTTGCAATTAAAAACTAGAAAAGCAACGTCGTTTTAATATCACGCAAGATGAATTTTGATGGACTGAAGTGTATTTGAATTGACAGGAATCTACGGACGGGAGTTTTGTGTGGCTCCTAAAACTTTTTTGCGTACATAGAATTTCTAGTGATCTCAAAGTAAAATGCGAACAATGTTAAACAGCATATCTTCAATGTAGGTACCTGCGGCCGCCGTCCACGAGCGCGTCTCTCTGGTCGTGCTCTTGTCCAGGCTTACATGCGACCTGTAGCATTATATCGGTTCAGTCACACACACAGACAGACACACACACGTCGTAAACGTAACGTAGCAGTCGAACTATAGAGAAATAATACGATGAGTTCTGTAGATGCACGTTTTAAAATTTCATTTAAATTTTATTAATCGTAATCATTTAAAATTGTTTAAAAAAAATTTAATCTCATCAAATCTTTACTTTTTTTATCATTTTTGAAATTTTAAAACATGTTTTCGAATTAAAAGCATTCCTTTTGAAGTCATCAGCGTTCCGTATATGACAAATTTCGTATAGAAACACGCCAATCGCTGGGGGGACAAAAAAATTTGTTCTGTTAACGTTACCGGAAGGGTTTTTTCCTTTGTAGTCTTGCACATTTTGTTCGCTGAAATAAACGTTTTAATTCTGTGTTTTAAGGTTTAATGTAGCTTACCCCGCTGGTGCTATAGGTCTTAATTGCAGTTGACTAGGTGTACCGTCAGATAATCGCTTCTGACCTCGGCTTTCTTGATTTCCCGCGTTTTTCGTGGGCGTTGAAGAATTCTAGAATATTGACGAAAAAAAATACATAAAGGGTATGGTTGATATTCTATGGTTTAGTTTTGCAACATTTTTTGAAAGATGATATGAAAGAATGATCTAGAAGAAAACGTTTGCACTAAAAATTATAGTTTTGAAAAAAAAATGTAACACTATACACCAACAGTGACTATTTGTGCCTGCAGTATTTGCTCGTGATCATGTGTGACATTAAGCAATACGACTGTGCCGGTGTTCAAATCACGTAGGGAGGTACCAATTTTTTTATTCTAATGTAATATCTATTAGAGGAATAGGTAGACCTAAGAAGAAATGGATGGATTGTGTGAAAGACGATATGGGTAGGAGGGGAGTGAGCGAAGAAATGGTATATGATAGAAGAGTATGGAAGGAGAAAACATGTTGCGCCGACCCCAGGTGACTGGGAGAAGGGCAGGATAATGATGAATGATGAATGTAATATCTATTAATCATTCGTTCACGAACGACTTCCGCGATCGACGATAAAATCTAACCTCAAAAATTTATATGGATAGGTAGTCGGTGCGGAAACTACCAGTCTCTGTATGTCGCGAAGCATTCTACGTGTCGTGTTTGAAGAGTGGGATAACCGTTACACAATACAATTGAGCATTCGTTATCAATATATCTCACAGTGAATAACGGAATTAACGTTGTGATCTCTATTGGCTACTAGTGACCATATAGTACTAGGTCAGCTATGAGCTCATACACCGATCAACACAACAAATAAACCGACACCATTAGTTATTGCTACATGGTGTAATTTAGCATTCTTTATAAAAAAAAAACCCAGAATAAATACTGAAAAAAATGTTGAATTAGTAATACATACATTTTGTACGAATACTTTTTATCGTAAAGCTAAATCAATAAATAATTTTAAATTAAATTAATTACTTATATTAAAGTTAGCTGGAAACGTGAATGTGACTGAAATGAACAAACATTTATTTACAGAAAACAAGCATCCCACGATATGAAGTTTTTATGAAACATTGAATCTAGATTATCGGAACAGATAAATCATTGGGGCAACCCCTAATCTACTCAATGCAGTCATGAAGATACACACTTAACTTTATTAATAAATCTGACCTTCAAGAATACTGCAACACAGTACATGACCGTTTCTGAAACTGTATTCTGATCGGTATTATAGGATCATGAGCACAATGATCATTGGTGGTAAGACCTCTTGAGAGTCCGCACGGGTAGGTACCACCACCCTGCCTATTTCGGCCGTGAAGCAGTAATGCGTTTCGGTTTGAAGGGTGGGGCAGCCGTTGTAACTATACTGAGATCTTAGAACTTATATCTCAGGGTGGATGGCGCATTTACGTTGTAGATATCTATGGGCTCCAGTAACCACTTAACACCTGGTGGGCTGTGAACTCGTCCACCAATCTAAGCAATAAAAAAAAAATTGCATAGAGCTAGTCGTTATGTAAAAAAATAATCAATCTGTGGATGTTTGTTTTCTCTAAAACCTTTTTAAACAGCAACAGAAACAGTGACACCAAAGCCAGAACTGAAAGCATTATACAGTGCGTAGGAAGACGACAACATAAACCTAATGCTCACAGAGTAGACTTGTGGTGATGACGCTTGTCCAGTCGATATTATGTTTATTAAAGATCCACTGCTCACAATCGGCTGTTGAAAATAGAATAGATATTTGCAGCAATATATAATACAAAACTACATAGTGTCTTCATGATTTAGTTAGATTTGATTGCCAATATTTGTTGATCATGAAAAGACTGTTCAATATAAATAAATAAAAATCCAATGTAATGTACTTTTGAAATATTATCAGATTGTGGTGTAGATTCACAGATAATTATATCTAGTATAACAATCAGATATATTGGGATAAAACAACTCTTATAGTTTGATTAATATTACTTTCCTAGGTTTATTTTGCAATAAATGCAAGATCGCACACAGTTTTTGGTGCATTCATGACTTAATTAAAATACAGAGTAAATTTTTTATTCATCAACTACATTTAAGAGTCTTTTTCTTTAGGTCTTAAAACCAAGCTTCAAATTAAGTTTTATGCAAAAGAGACATTATAATTTTTTTGTTGAATTGTTTGTAATTAAAACTACGCTTACAGTTTAATCTCGCATTTTGCATTATCATTATTTACGGGACTTCTACTGCATCATAAAAGTAATTTTAATTATGTATATGACACATGAAAATCTAAGAAAATACAATTTTATTATTGTAATTATCTAGCATATATTCTACAACAGATAATATCTTCTAACGTTACCATTTAAGGTGTATACGTTGTATAATTTACCTTCTGATTTAGCTGCATTATAGTTCCTGTTTGTAGTTGCTGTAATTGAGCAGCAGTTAATGGTAATGTTTGTTGAAGACCACCTGCTGGTGCGATCTGCAAATAAACGTATATAAAACGTTCTTCATTTTATTCCAAACTTAGTATTTACAATAAATATGTTTATTCGCTAATTTTGTTATTTTTTCTAAGCAGTTAAAACTTAGTGTGAAAATTATTGGCATAGTCAGATTTACATTAGGAGGTTGCCAATGAAACAGAAATTAGTGTTTTACATCATATAAGAAATCACAAAAGATAGGGTAATAGGACAAGGCTGCATAATTATTATAACAATTCAACAAAATAACTATTCAAAGCAAGCATATCTCAAAATAAAAATAACACTTTTTTATCTAGTGATCCAGGTCAAGATCAAAGCCAAAGTATTATAATTAGAGGATTATAATTGGTTGAAAGCCTGTACTTAGAAAAATAAGGGTCATGGTGATAAAACAGTATTAATAATTAGTATGTAAAATTTTCTACTCACAGAGACAAACTGTTGAGGTTGTAAATTTGATAAGCCCTGTTGACAAGAACTGAGATCTTGTAACTGTTGGTATGGTATTAGCATTGTTTGTGATCCCGGCACGGTCCATTGTACAGTATCTGTTCCTTGTATGTGATATTTTACATCTTTATCTTTATCAGAGCTGTATAGGATTTTCTGTGAGGAATTTATTCCTTGTGCTGCACATACCACGGGAGTTGCTGTTGCTGAGCTGACAGTTGTGTCTGCTGTCGATAAACTTGCTTGAGGAAACGTAAATCCATTTGGTAGTAGCATTGACATGGATGATGGTACTCCACTTAACCTCAATTGTGTCACGTTAACAGGTTGCATACTTGAAATATCAACTATTTGTGTTGCTCCATAATTTGGTTGCTGTAGTCCTAATTGTTGAGCTATGGGCAGTGATGTGAAATTAGTATTTGAAACCTGTACACCTGGCTGTACAATGGGTATTAGCTGCCCGTTTTCTTGGTTATACACATATTGCTGCTGGGGTAAAAGTTGTAGAACAGTAGGTTGTCGAACTGTCATCAGAGGAGTAGGTGCAGGAGCTACACTGACTACTGGAGGAATCACAGCAGGCACCGTAGACGTGAGAGTAGGCGGAGTGGCCAATGCGGCTGTGGGAGTTGGTGGTGGTACAGGTTGAGGAGCCGATGTTGTTGTTAATGTCGGTGGTGGAACATTCATGGCCTGCGGAGGCCCTCCAGCTTGCGCAGCGCTCCATTGTGCCAGTTCCGCTCGTATCGTCTCAATAAGATTTTGCGCCAATGACCTCGCTGCAGCTAATGCATCTGATCTAGTGTGGTGTAGCGCCAAATGTAAAGGTTCAAGTTTATCACCTTTCAATACCGCAACTACTCCAGTTTCTGATCTTATGTACTCTAAATTAGTCCCGTTCTGAAAATAATTCACGTAATTGTGTAAACGGACTAGAAATGAGAAAATCACGTTTAAAGAACTATTCAACTTACGGGACCTAATATCCTTCCTTTTATGTCAAATGCGGCAGGTGCGTTATCTAAGCCTATGTAAACTTTATCTACGAGCCCACCAGACATATTTAATGAAGAAACCTAGAGGTTTTTCACTTCATAAACAATACAATAACAAAATGCATCTTCCAAAGATTTAGTAGTTTGGAGACAAGCCGTTCTGACAGTAACAATAATGACAATAACAGTTTTTTTAAATACATAAAAACGAAGGTGTGAAATTATACATCCCAATCGACTCTAGGTATTTCTTATTAGTCTGTTCCTGATATTTCATAATATTCTGATACATAAATTTTATTTTAAAGTAACTTAAAATTATTGAGGTTTGTGATGTGAGGTAAAGCGCAATGTTTAGTTAATTTAGTTGAAATTGATTATGGGGTTAAATTAAGTGAAACTAAACAAGAATCAGGAAATTCGCACCACTATTGTGGTACATCAGCAGCAACAAGTATTAAGTGTAATAGCTATGCCAGCAGCCTTTGAAAGAATTAGAGAAGCCACGTTCTGCAAATCATTTTCTTATGATTGCATACTTTCTGGCAAAAAAACAACCTGAGGTTCTATAGATGTGGTATGTGATAACAAGTTTCGTTCAGCGAATGTTGAAGCATTTCGTACATGTCAATTTCGCTTCCTCGTTAAGTACTTTAATTTTAATTTGATTACTTATATTACTTATAGGAATATGTATTTTGTTTAGCATTTAGCATATCACGATCCTCACATGTCCGAGGTATCTATTATTTTACCTTATTGCATGGTTGACGCTGTGTCTTCGAAAGCAGACCGTGTTGCCATTCTCATGGAAAGAGGTCACTTTCGCTAAAAGCATCGGCAATGTCGTTGAATAATCAATTTTGAACCAATGTCATTCATTTACCGAACTTAGTGCGTAGGTATAGGTACATAAGGTTGTGTTTACATTGGTATGCCAAATGAATACTTAATCCAACATATACCACAATCTCATTGTTGTCATGTATGTTTGTGAGATTTTAGTGTGTGAGGTTTGTTGTGCGTTGGTTGAGTTGTCCTCCAGAAACCTCATTGGTGCGGTCTATAAAACACTACTTAATATTACATGTTTATTCGCGACAGCGACCGCGGTGGATCGCTGCACGTCATCCACTGACTAACGTATATTGCTTACAGGGTTGCCAACCCCAGCATAGAGCAAAACTGTAGATATGTTTGAAAAAAACTGCAGCGGAGAAATATTAACCAATAAGATTGCACAAAATCAAAATCATAAGATTGCAAAACCATTTTGTGCCATCTTATTGGTTAATATTTCTCCGCTTCTCCGCTCCGCTCCGGTGGACACACACCCTAAAACTGTAGGGCTGACAATAGTGATTGCTTATTACTATAACTGCATAATAAGCTAAGCGGGGCGGGGTATCATTCCCCTACATGTTCATTAAAAAAAGGAGATACTTTCTGTACTCGTTTTAAAAAAAAACCTTTTATTATTAATCATTTGTATTTCTATAAAATAAAACATGATATGCGGTATCTACCAATATTTTTTCCTGAAAAAATAAATTTTTGTCATGCATATTTTTTTAATTATAAAAATATTATCTCACAGATCATTAAAATCTATATACATGTCACTAATTAAATTAGAAACATGAATAACTTTTTGCTTTTGGCATAATTATTTTATAAGTAACAGGTATTTTGTTAGGTATGTACGTATCTAAGTATACTAGGATTACAATAAGTATAAGAATATTTTTTAACATAATATCGATCACTTTCAGCTCTCATGGGTAATAGACAAGTATTTCTCTTTAAAATATCCAAGCTCAATATCAGTGGGTTACGACATTCATGTTGTTTATTGGACTAGAATCTATTATTGAATAAATATGTATAGTATAGTATAAGCATTTAGCTCATTTTAGCTGAGAACAAAGAATGTTATTTATAATAATTCTATTCCACTGACCAGTAAAGAAAGCTAATAGTTTTTGTGACATATAGTATTGTATGTATATTTAAAGCAGAGATATTTTACTACATTAAAGAACAAAAAATATACAAAATAGTACATTGTGCACCAAGGGAGAAAAGTAGAACATTTCCTCCCGCGTGTAACATACAAACACGCGGAATGAGATGTCCTACTTTTTTCCCGCGGTGCACATACTAATTTTTCTCCTACTAGGCCGAAAGTTCGTGGAGTACCGAGCCGGGGACCAGGGGCGAAGCCCTGGCGGGGGGCACGGGGGGCGGAGCCCTCATAAAAAATCAATTTAACTGTTTTTTAATTTTGAAATAAACTACTACTAATTGAATAAGAACTGTCTGATGAACTCATCTTTGTTTAATGCAATAAAATTTAATACTTCACTATTAAATTTTATTGCCTTTTGTTTATTTCACTTTTACACTAAACACAATATTGCAAATTACCCGAGCACAACAATGGCGGAGAATTTTAGGTGCGTGAGAGCAGACGTAGACACTAACGCGCATGCGCACTTGTCAGTACCCAGGGAGGAAAAGTTACACTTTCTTCCCTGTACAGCGGGAGGAAAACCGAACTTTCGGCGTAGGTAGGAGAAAAAGAAGTATTACTTGTGTTCGTCCATACAAAATCAACTTTATGCCAGTTAAAATTTGGTTTAATTTATTTGGAACAATTTTGTGTTATCATAGTTTGTCAGTTTACAAAAAATATTCATTAAATTCCAAAAATTAATTAACTGTTTTCAAACGTACAAATTTTGTACTGAATATGAGTGGCAGCAAGCTATGAGTAGTATCACCATAAGAACATAGCCTTTTGTTAATTTTAATTTTAATTAAGATAATATATTCTTCTGTTCTCTGTGATTTATTAATCCCCATTCAACCTGGCGAAAACGAACGCAAGTGTGAGGAGACAATTATATAATTTTAATGTAATAACATAAAAGGCTTCAAGTTTACAAAATATTCATTGGACCGCAACAGATTCAACGGTGCAGTGATATTTCTCAATCTTCACACTAACCTTTTATTTATTTTCAAGACCGATTATTTAGAAGACAAATATCAATTACTAGAGATATCTGGTCTAAAGTTAAACAACTTACCTAAATCTAGGTTAATTTAAGAAAAAAAAACTAAAATACTAAATCTTAGGCAACATTGAGAAATAAGTAACTGTTCTGAAAAACATAAGGTAAACAAAATATCATGAGCGACTAAACTGAAATTGAATATAGGACGCCGATTTATACCTATATGTAGACAGTTAGATGTAGACGATGTAGACAGTTATTTTACGTCATAATACAATAGATTATTGAAAAAATTTACGACATTGCGACATTCTGGTTGTATTTAATAATGAATTTTGAATAACACAAACGTGAGATATTTAATTGTGGCAATGACTCATGAGAAATTGTAAGTTAATTTAGTTCTAACTACCAACAGTATGTAGAATATCTAAAAATACATTCGTACTTGCTTAGTCTGATACTAGCTATGGTGAACAATGAGATTACATGTAATATTGGAATAATTCTTCTTTTTTTTATAATAAATTAGTTTAACTTTAATAAACAACTGTTCTGTTATAATTTTAATAGAGTACCATATTCTCAATGTTGCATTGATTTCGTTTAAGTAACTATTATAGATTATTACAATATTAGGACTAGAATAATAAAAACATTAATCTTTTCATAAATTTTAAGCAAAACAAGGACGAAAACTTCTAAGCTCGTTTTTAATATAATTTCAATATAATAGATATGAGGATTTACGAAAATTTATATTACTGATGTTAGTGTATTCATACCCTGACACCAATTAATTTAATTATATATATATATATATAATGAATGTTTAACAAATTCTTCCATTGTGGGGGTAGTCGGGAGAAACTATAAAATATTTTGGTTCTTTTAAAAGCGCTTACCAACGTGCCTTTCATAATTTTATTTGAAATAACTTCACAAAACTAAAGCGTTCTTTTATCATTCAATGATTTATTATCAAAACCCTGACGTAAGGTATCCAATGATATATTACGACTTAATACTTTTTATATACATAAATACATACACTATATGTATACAATCATAGCTCTGTAACTCGTTTGGAATTGTCCAAAATTTACGCCCCCACATACACCTGGCACTTCATATTTTGAACACATCGATTTTTTTACAATCAAAAGTCTTTCGTTTTTTTTTCTTTCACACTTTTTAAGTTCCTTCAAAGACAAAAGGGACAAGCTCAGTAGGTAAAGTACGCGGTTCGCACAGATCACATCTGCAGTTTTATAAACGTTAAGTTAATGGTGGGTTAAAACACAAACCGTGACACGCTACGACTAAATAACAATCTAAATACTTATGATATTTATTAGTGACATAAATTAACCAAAGTTTAATTAAATGAATAACGATAAGTATAACAAACGTGCTGGCAAACAGATCTATAGTAAAGATCGGAACAGATCATAAAATTTGAGTGTAACCAACTTACGCTCAACGCAAACAATGTTGCCAGCATCGAAAAAAAAAATTCAAACGCGCTCAAATTTTAATTAATTATTAATAGACTAATTACATATATATATACTAAATACTAAGTATATTAAGCCGCTTTCAGACTACGCTAAAATATAATAGCATATTATAGTATATAGCTCATAGCACAGCAATATCGCATACCATACATTGTTATGGACACGTCTGTACTGTATTTTATATCTTATCTTATACCTTTAAACGAGTAATTCTTGTATATATATAATTTGAATCTCGGAAACGACTCCAACGATATTCATAAAATTTAGTATACAGGGAATTTCAGGGGCGATAAATCGATCTAGCTACGATTTATTTTCAGAAAATGTTGTTTTATTCGTGTTTTCAATAATCAACTCTTCCCGACATCTATTGGCGAATAATAATACTATTTTTCTTAATTGAGGGCAACTAATCGTTTTAAAGACACAAGATGGCGTTATAAAAAAAAAACCGAGCAAAGCTGGGTCATCATCTATATATATTATTGGCTAAGTATACGCTGCTATACTATATGGCACTATAGTATAGCGTAGTCTGAAAGCGGCTTGACTCTTAATCGACTAATAATAATAAGATAGTGTAGAAGTTCGGAAGCGCTCACTGCAGTTTCGCACACCTCGAGCAGTAGTCGTCGTTGGCGGGGCTGCCGTAGTAGGCGCAGAGGGGCGCGCGGCAGGGGCGCGGGGAGGGCGGGCGGTCGACGTAGAACGTTGACCGGGACAGGTAGAGCGTGCGGTCGGCGGCGGGGCGGCCCGAGCGCGCGGCGTGGCTGCGGGCCAGCTCGTGCGCCGCGCGGTCCGCCTCCGCGTAGAACTGCGACTTGCCGGTGCCGTACCGCGGCTGCCCGGGCTCGCAGGGCGACGCTTCCTTGCGGTTCTTTTCCGCGGTGTACCTGAATTAAATAAACTTTTTTTTTAAAAGAGATTTCATGACCTGGTAACTAATACCTTTAAGTCATGTCTTATTTTTAATTTATATTCTTATTTTTATGAAAAATGATAATACGGAGTGAAATTAAATGAAATGAGATGATATGGGATGATATATAATCTCAGTAAAATGGTGGTCATTTACTGCGATTTTTTCAGTCAACTTTTTGGAGGATCCCGAGAAGTTACGTCCAGCGGGTTTTGTTTCATTTTCCCACATTTGTGCACTTTCACAGATATTAAACAGTTGATAAACCACCGTTATTGCACATTTAAACCTGAAGAAACACTAAATAGACAAAATCATGGAGATCATGTCCCTATCTACAAGATGGCAAAAAGTTATCGAACAAAATGGTATCTACATACTTTAGTTAAATGTAAATAAACTATATTAAAAAATATTGTGAATTTTCTTAAAAAATGCGAAGAAACTTTTTCCCCAACCTAATAATATTCGTAAAAACTAAGTCATTTTCAATTCAACAAACTGAAATCTCTAACAACCTGATAAAAGCATTAAGACATCCCAGATATGTCCCTATTCCCACCAATCTACTGTACCGATAACAGATTTTACTAAGTTTGATCACAATGGGACCAGTGGGTTAGGAACGCATAGAGGACACACAAATAAATTTCTCTAATCTTTTCTTTTGTTTGTGCCGTGAAACAAGAATATGTAGTAAAATTGAAAAGACCCGCCTTGCGAGTAGCTAACTCACCCCGTCCATGCTTCGTTGAGATAGTTTTTGACCATTTCTTCTTGCACAGGTGCTCTTGCGGCTAGCACCCTGCAACAGAGCACCTCGCACGTCGACTGCCTCCGCACCAAGCTCTCTTCAGGATTACTTTGACTGCCGCTGCTCTTGCCAGTCAGTTTGGCCATGGACCCGAAATTCTTCTTTATCTTACTGCTCATAGACCTGCCGATGCTGCCAAACTGTTTGGCGACAGAATTTAATTGTTTCGAGCTTTTAGTCGACAGTGCGTCCAGCGATCGTCTTAGCTCTTCGGGGGGTTGATTCTGCGTTACGCATTCAACCCTCTCGAGGTCTAAATAAGCAGCCAGCATGGCGGATCTCTCGTATTCATCCGGGAGGAGGTTGTTGATAACTTTTTGATCGTGCTCCACGTCCCAGCGGAAGTCTTCGCCTGGATCTACACTGAACCTGTAACAAGATAAGCAGTGAAAACTTTTCTTCTAAATTTAAATCAGAAGTGTCTTTTTTTTTAAAGGGATTTTATGACCTGGTAAGGTTGACCTTTATTTAGGTCATGTCTTATTTTAATTTACAGTTTTATTTTTATGAAAAATTATAAAATAGAGTGAAATGAAATGTAGTCAGATGAGATGTTATGGGATGAAATATAATCTCAGTAAAATGGTGGTCGTTTACTGATTTTTTTTTCAGTGGACTTTTTGGAGGATCCCGAGAAGTTACGTCCAGGGGCTTTGTTTCATTTTCCCACATATGTGCACTTTCACAGATATTAAATAGTTAATAAACCACCGTTATTACACATTTAAACCTGAAGAAACACTTTTTTTTTATGGCTTAGATGGATGGACGAGCTCACAGCCCACATGGTGTTAAGTGGTTACTGGAACCCATAGACATCTACAACGTAAGTGCGCCATCCACCTTGAGATATAAGTTCGAAGATCTCAAGTATAGTTACAACGGCTGCCCCACCCTTCAAACCGAAACGCATTACTGTTTCACGGCAGAAATAGGCAGGGTGGTAGTACCTCCCGCGCGGACTCACAAGAGGTCCTACCACCAGTGAAAATACACAAAATAAAACAAATCATACAAATTCGCTCCTCGCGTTCCCGCCAAAAAGTCTATCAGAAGTGTCAATGAAATCGGGTGTGGTCGGGTCGCGGTACCTGATCGGCATAGGGTTGCCAGCGCTGTCTTCGAGCGGCACTCGGGCCCCGGCGGCGGGCAGGGGCTCGCAGGGGACCAGCGCGGAGAAGTGTCCCGCGTCGTAGGCCAGCAGCACGGGCGCGCGGCTGCACTGCGCCGGGTCCAGTTCCAACGGCAGATAGACGCCCCCGAACGGGATCGGCGCTATCGGGTCACCGTGGTAATCCTGGTCAATGTTGGTTGGGCCAAATAAATTGTTTGGTCTTCATTTAGTATCAGATCTTCGTTGTAAATAATTATTTAGGTTCCCTAAGCTGCTAGGTACTAGTCTCACACCAGTTATTGATTAATTGTTCAAGATTTGTTAATTGAATAAGAGCGATTTGTAGTTCTGTATCAAGATGTGGTTTTTAATACGCTTTTATTAGCTTCAGACGTATGTATGTTTGAAACGGAATCTTTGAACATGATTTGGACCCCCTTCAAAACGTCGGATTAACTTGAAATTTGGTATACTTATTAAAGACCGATGACAATTTGATATTAAAAAAATATATTGACAAAATTGAAATTAAAGTAAAAAAATTAAAAATAAATGTAATAGTTTAAAGAAACTAACAAAATACGCTTTTATAGAAAATCCAACTAAAAAATAGAAAATAAAATTTAATAAATTTGAATTAAAAATAGTGTATGAAAAAATGTTTTTATTGTAAAACCGGAAAAAATCAGACCTCACAAATTTTAATAATATTAGTAAGAAGTAGCTTCATTGTGGTGATCATGTCGTAAGTGCGTGCGCGTACGTACCCTGAGAGCGACGTCGGCGAACACGAGCACCGGGCGCCGCATGACGTGCGCGAGCGCGAGCACGTGCAGCGCGTCCAGCCCGGTGTAGTGCGGCGCGTGCTGCGGGTGCGGGGCGCGGGGGGTGGGGGCCGCCGCCGCCACCGCCTCGCGCCACTCGCGCGCCCACTCGCCCTCCGACGGGACCAGCCCCGCCGCGCACAGCGACGCGCTCTCAGACCAGCGCCAGCGACGCCGGATCGCGTCTGGAACGATACCGCGTCACCTGATCAGCGTCTCATCTTTAATTATTTCCTATCTCAAAGCTCAATTAAAATAATTAAATTTTACTGGTGGTAGGACCACCGCGGATAGGTACCACCACCCGGCCTATTTCTGCCGTGAAGCAGTAATGGGTTTCGGTTTGAAGGGTGGGGCAGCCGTTGTAACTATACTGAGACCTTAGAATTTGTGTCTTAAGGTAGGTGGCGGCATTTACGTTGTAGATGTCTATGGGCTCCGGTAACCGCTTAACCCTAGGTGGGCCAAATTCTACACCAACACCGGTATTGTGAGAAACAGTGTATTCTTTCTCAATGTCTAACTAAATACTAAATACGTATTCTAACGTACGTCACAGTCTTTAATTCAGGGGGAATCAATTCGGCTTTGGATCAACCATGATTCTTGGTTTAAAGGAGTGTGATTATAATTAAACCAATACAATAATGATAGTACGGTAGGTACCGTCATCCTAGGTCAATGGCGGGATTGATGGCTCAAAATGAGCTTATGAAACAATTTTCGTGAAAAAGAAATAACTATAACTATATCATTCCTTATTAGTTCAGAAATTGAACTATGTCTCTTACTTTTTCCCGTTCTATTTACAAATTGAAAACAACTAACTCGTTATAGTTTCGCCGTATTCCCCGGACAGTAGAGCCTGTACTTTGGTCCTCAAAGCGAGCAATCTGTCGTGGAAGCCGTAGGCCGCTAATGACGCCGCATGAGGTAAGCAGTTCCCGTCTCCTGACGTCGCTAGTGGCAGCAGTCGAGGAGCACCCGGCACCCGGCCGTGGCACCACCAGTTCAATATATTTGCCGTCTCTAATGTGACCAAAGTGGCTGTCTCTAGTAAGTCCTTCTCCAAGAATGTTCTAGAACGAATTCAATAATCTTTATTGTTTTTTTTTATGATTGAAGGATTACTGGTGGCCCGGAGCTCTTTCCAGTTTTACCAGGACAGGTGGGCGAGCAAAGGCTCAGCCAGGAGTGGTGGGATTTGCTAACAGCTACCCGAGCGCCTCCGAAGGAGACCTAACAACTCAAGAGCAGCTGCTTTGCGAATGAATCTACTACCGGATCGGAATCGCGACCCGCTGAGAAGATCCGGCGAGAAACTCAGCGAACTGATGGATGGGTTATGTTGCACGTCGAACTCTTTGTCGAGTTCGACGAGTACGGTTACCGAGGTCCCTAAGCCTGCTCTTAGTGTTAGAGCTGAAGGCGTCTAACGCAAAGGTTATTGGATCGATGGATCCGTAAGGACGTGTCTAGGGCGTCGACGGTGACTGGCTCCTGTGTGATCAGGATTCGGGGAGTAAATCTTTATTGTTAGACGTCAGCATTCGATACATTTTTCGAACGTTCCAGTTATATTACTTTTCATTTTAATTCAAAACGGATTTAGCTATATTTTTTGAATCTTTCTTGGCTCAAATCACTGCGCAAATGCAAACGACCTTATATGAACTTGTTCTGGCTGGCTGATCCCAAAGGTATCGTTAATCACCGCAAAATAATGTGTAATATCAGAATATAAAAAAAGATATTTATTGGTTTTCACACAGAAAACACTTGGATTTTACAGGTAAATAAAAATAAATAAAAGAAAACACCAAGGGAGCTACGCTTTTTTTATTTTATTTAAGCTGATCGCCTTGAGAGGCTATTTCAGCGTAACCTTAACTAGTAGGTGAGTTCACGGGGCTCAACCGGAGTGATGCTAACACTGACCCTAGCAAGAGCAGTGCTTCGCAGAATCTACCACCGGATCGGAAACGCGACCCACTGAGAAGATCCGGCGAGAAAGTCAGGGGGCTGTGTCTGTGGGTTAATTCGCTCGTCGAGCCGTCGAGGTTCGACGAGGACGGTGCTTGTGGTACCAAAAAGCACCGTTTATGGATCGGGAGGATTCGTAGAGCTACGCTAACGGTATCTGAGGTGTATGCACAGATTTTCAGTCAACTCCGATCTGATACTCTCCTACTAAATTGTCACCATCTTATCTGGTCATGCAGGCCAATCTAAGTTTAATTTGAGACGAATACCACGTATTATTTAAAAAAAAACTTGCTAAATTATATAATTTATACAGACGATCAAAAAAAACCTGTTTACTTTTACATTTTATTTATAAGCAACTGTTGTCTGCGTTTTTCAGAAAAGTTAATTCGTTTACCGACGAAAACACGTGATATCACAATTATTCGAAACGGAATAATATTCGTGTTCAGACGTAAGGTTAAAGTACGCTAAACAACACAACAGAAGGTTCAACGGCAATAGCGTAGGTAGCGTGCCGCAGACGTTGGCACGAAACCCCGAACCGCACGTGCGACTATGCACGGAAAAATATAACAAATGAGTCGACTATTATCAAAGCCGGCAATCTGATTTTTGGACAATGATGGGAAATCAGAAAAACGAATTATTGACTTTGTATTCCATTGGCAGTTACAAAACTCTTCGAAACGACATCTTAGATAAATAACAGGTTAACTATTAACCTTTATTTAATGCAGGTTTTGAACCGTATTCTTTGAAGGAGACAATTATATTCAAATCAATCTGAATTGACATATCAATAAAATTTTTTTGTCCAAATGCACAGATTGCCACCTTTGATAATAGACGACTCAAATGTTACCCCACCTACGGTGAAATTTATATTCTGAGCGAATGAGCAAGCATATAGATCGCCAAAAACGTTAAACGTTCATACTCCAACTATATTTGTAAGCGTTGTATTAAATTATTATTTTAAACTAGCCAGTCCTTATTTGTATCATTAAAACTGACAGTCTACAAACATTGCCATATCTATTAATAAAAAAAGTTGGTCTGTGTTGTCACTGTCAAATAGCATACGTTGTTTGTTGAAAGAAAACTTGTTAATATTTTTTATTGTGAGTTCTTTAAATTAATTCATTTTGTAATTAATTTGTTGTTCTCAATGATTTGTAATTGTTTCTTGGTTTGGTTTGTTTCTTTTATTTGTGTTTTTATTGTTAATCCTAGTTCATTTTCTATTTTTTTGTAAAATTAGTTTAAGCTGATGGCCATGTTGCCAATGCTTTCGAGAAAAAAGAAAAAAAAACAACCAGCAACCTCTTCGATATTTGAATTTTTTTTTCATTGAATTGAACCTTTATAAGCGCTTTTATATCGCCCTGACTTTTCTACTGATCGGAATGCTGTTTCACGACCGAGGATGATTCTGCATACTCAGCTACTTCAAATAAATATATTATATTACCCATAAAAATATTTTAGATCAGTACAGCATATTCACCGCGTTATTGGTGTTTAATAAATAAATAAAATAAAAACATCCGTGCGAGTGATGATTTATACCTGAAATCCGGCGGGTAAACCGTTATATCCGGTAGGAGCAGTATGTGATCGGAGCTTAGCGTGCTTGGCTCCGGGTCTGTGTTGTTACGTAACGCCCACACCAGGCCTTCGTTATCTGTGGCCCGGGAAATGCCACGGGACAGTTTCCGACCTTTAACAAAAATAAAATTAATATATGAATACGCATACATTGCAAATTTTATTTGTAACGAAACTTCAAACACTGTTAGAATGAAACAGTAAAGAAATAAGTAACAAGCGTTACATTAAAAAAGAATTCGTAAAATATTTGAAATATTACGAAATAATAAAAAAATTAATATATTTAATATATTTTGTATACATAGCTGTTAGAAGAAACACGACAATAAGGATACAGAGTACAAGGGCACTACTTATTTCATGTTGAAATCTCTTTCAGTTGGCCCGCAAAAGGAAAGGAGAATTAGGAACACAAACCTAGTGCATACAGTAAACATTACATATAATAATATATACATATAATAAAATTCTGTTCCGAATCAATCCAACTTTAGTCGCTTTTGATGACTACAAATGAGCGTTTAATCTGACAGTTCAGGAATGCTCAGTACTATCAGAGATTACATTTGAAAAAATATCTTTAAGCCACACTTACATTCCGGGGCTGGTGTGAGCACTAAATTTGAAGGTCCCGTGAAGGCCATGTCCAAAGTATCGACTGAACGCTCTCCCATGACGTCACCGCCCGCCCTTGCCTTCAAAGGCGCACTGTGCACTCTCTCTGAACAAAAGATGAACTCATATTAATACGACATTCGTTGATATCTTAAAATAAATTATGACTTCGCTAAAAGATGTCCGTGATATTTTAAGAGTGTTTTACATGATGCTTCGCGTGTTTTTTTGTAATAAATAGAATTCGATTTATTTATCATATCTATACTTCTATACTATCTATACTAATATTATAAAGCTGAAGAGTTTGTTTTTTTGAACGCGCTAATCTCAGGAACTACTGGCTCGATTCGAAAAATTCTTTCAGTGTTAGATAGCCCATTTATTGAGGAAGGCTATAGACTATATAACATTACGCTAAGACCAATACAAACGGAGCACCAATAAAGAATGTTTCAGCATCGGGTTTTTTTTTCTTTCCACGCAAATGAAGTCGCAGGTAAAATTTAGCGTTATGCTCAAGTAACTATTCCACGCGGACGAAGTGGCGAGCGAAAACTAGTGCAGTATAAACACGATTATGGGTTCTTATCACGATTTTAGTTTCAATCAGTTCCTGATATTTCGGCGCTGTTCCATGACGCAAGATAGGCTGCTAAGAATAGGAAATTCTGTCTACCCTCTTTCTAGTCCGCTTTTGGATCTTAATGTTGGAACTCGATGACGCGCTAAGCTATCAATAATTTTTCAGGACACTTTGAGAAAACCTTTTTTAACTAAACTCAATACTAGATTCCACCTAAAGACATAACGCGAAATGTTGGCCACTTATTAAAACAAAAAAATTGCTAAAAGTCCGTTAGTTAATAGTGTTTATAATAATTTACTGCACCGTGAAAGTTTAAAACAATTTGTATATTACGCATTTCAAGAATTGTTTGCAATGAGAAATATCAGTACAAAAGAAAATGAAAAAAAAACAAAAACTTTCGTTAATTAATGTACATGTTTTAATTTTTTAGTATTAATTTATTAATATTTACATACTTATTCTAACATTTTAATGAACAATAAAATCAGATTAAGGACATCGGAATTATTAAGGTTGCACTCTACAAATTCAACTGTTTCTGAATATAGCATTGAGATATCGAACTAATTGCCGAATAACGAAATATTTACATAGATCTATATTTACTAGAACTAGAGGTCCCGCAGTAGTCGAGATTCGACCATAATTAATTGAAATTATAAGTTTGAACATTATTATGGTTATATTGTCGAAGACTATTATACTTCTATAATCACAGATTTCGCTAAGACAAATAATATTAAAGATAAACAATATTAAACCTATTTTCAATTTGACCACAGACTTTAAGCATTAACTAAAGTTTGACAATAAACAAAGAGTATATTATATACATATGTGTGTGTGTCAAATACATGGCAGGGTGTGTAATGTTTTCTTTATTGATTTAATGTAAATTTTATGCATTATTTTTAAAAAATTTTTATCATTGTGCACTTCTTCTCTATATTCTCTATAAGTGTGAGACATTTCATACTCCACCGTCCGCGCAATTTTCGTAAAAAGGGATACAAAGTTTTTGCTTCACGTATTAATATTACTAGAATATTTTAAGGTATTCAAAACAGAATAACGTCAGTCAGTCATGCAATGTTATGAAAACGTAACAACACAATGACATCGTTGGATACGCTCCAACGACAGAGGTATTGACAATGGCCGCTATTGGTAATATTGAATAGATTTCCTGCCGATCGTATTGTATTAATCAGGCCCGTTTGTATTCTTTACTTATAAATGTAAAAAAAAGCTGTTGGACTGTTAAAAATATATTTTTGAGATTTTGACGTTAATTTGTAATATTAGGGGTTAAAGTATGAAATTGCCGATTTGTACCGAAAAACTGAAAGTAGTTTTTTTTTCTCATAACATATTTATTTAATCAAAATATGTACCATTATCATCTATACATTCCTGCCATCTAATAGGAAGGTCATTTATGCCTTTGCGATAGAACTCTGGTGATTTAGATTCTACAAACTATGTGAAAGCATTTTGTACTGCGTCCTGGGAAGAAAACTTTTTATCGCGTAGAAAATTGACCGAAACACGAAAAAGCACAAATCGGCAATTTCATACTTTAACCCATAATATTAACTAGATCACGTAAACTCGGCGTGTCATTTTGTTTTAAATATGAACATAACATGAGTTTTTTAAAGGAGTTGTTTTTCCTACCTAATACATAATTTGTTGTAGCCTCTTTTACGAAAGAAACATTCAAAGGCGAACGAGGAGATTTAAAACGTGATCAAAACATCAAACGAACAAGATCGCTTCGGTCCAGTGATTTTGTCCAGACGATTTGTCTTCGTACAATGCTATACATTAAAATGTTGCAGTTTGGTACAATGATTTATGAATTCAATTATTATATATTTCTGTAATTAAGTTTATTAATTAGGAAAAAAGAATTGGTTGCACTATTGGTTCACTGGTGCTAGGACCTCTTGGGAGTCCGCACGGGTAGGTACCACCATCCCGCCTATTTTCGCCGTGATGCGTTTCGGTTCGGGTGGGGTAGACGTTGTAACTATACTGAGACCTTAGAACTTATATCTCAAGATGGGCGGCGCATTTACGTTGTAGATGTTTATGGACTTCAGTAACCACTTAACATCAGGTGGACTGTGAGCTCGTCCATCCATCTAAGCAATAAAAATAAAAAACAATATTAAAAAACTGTGTTTTTTTAAATCGCATCACGCAGTGTATATTGCCGTAGACAAAGGTAAGGAAACGGAATAGTAAAGAAAAAGAATTTAACATTGGACGAAATTTACATCGGATAAAAGATAGGATCAGCAGGATAACAAACTATTTCTAATACAAAATACTACATTATGAAAAGGAACATAAATTAATAAAATATATCAGATAGAATATAATTAATAAAATATATCAGATAGAATACTATTTGTATACATATGTACTGGGTTTTAATAACTTACTATATTTATAGATTGGGGAACATAGCAACACTTGACCCTGAAAACACTAATCTAAAAGAATACTAAATAACTAATTTTGTAGTATTTATAAGGGCTATTAATTCGAGCAATAGTCATCCCAACCCATAGAAAATTGGCAAGAGTTGGCACCTACCTCGTTAAAATTTTAGTATAAATCCAATAATAAAATTTTCGGTTTAAAGAGCTTAAATTGGGCACTGCACTCGGAAAATAAGTATTCTAAGAATTTCTTAAGATACACTGTTATTCATAATATGGTGTCAATAGAGAATGTCTGGTCCTAACATCAAAGTGCCACTTCGCTGATCATGATTATTTATACACTAACCGTAATGATAATCAATTTTGTTTTATGTTATAATAATTATAGCGATAAGCTTGCCGATAACTCGCGAGTCGCGATAATCGTCATCGATACGCGACAATTAATATTTATTAATCAATCTCATTAGCGATTTAATTTTATTTCTTATGTTTATTTCAATGAAACAATAATAGTTTTAGTTTTCAAGTTTTATTGAAAAGTTACGAAAATCTATAAATGAGATAGATATGTTGGAAACCCAACAAATTGGTTTAAAACCTTTTTTATTGTTGTGGTTGTGGTTTTTGACATTACATTTGAATTTTGAATTTTGAATTTTGGAATGTCTTAGTTTTGTCATTCTCTTTTTTCCGTGCTATTGTACGCGATTTATAAAATTTCTAAAATATACAAATTTTATACGTACAATCCTCGCGACTTTATTTATCAAGTTCCTTGCCCATCCTAATCATACAGTCCACTACAAGATAAAATTCGCTTTAAATACTTTTGGTCGATATAATTTCCTATGACTTGTACCGAAACTTGAAGCAAAGCAGACCGGAATATTTATAGCACAACATTAACATTACATGTTTAAAATTAGGGCAACGACTCCGCGGGTTATATGGGACATTACGGGTAGCGATACACCAAAAGAAAAGAAAAAAACAATTATTTAGGTTACAGGCACCATATTGTAGCTATGATAATTATAATTCTAGTGTTCACTGAGGCGTTAATGAGAAGCTGATTTTGTAGTTAGATTTCGAAATGTTTTCCAAAGTGTATACTGGTCTCTATACTCACGAAGAATGTTGACTTTAGAAAGCATGTATTAGTTGATCGAAGGTATAGTTCTTATATACTAAAGTTCTTGTTTTTTTTAATGCCATAAAAACTACATACTAATATTCACGTTATTAAAATAACGAATGGGACAGAATTTATGATTTCTGAGAAAATAGTGCAAGAACAACATTTGCAGTGAAAATGGGTCATTAATGTAATACGCGGGTCAGTACAGGTAAACGGTAATGTGTTAAGTTTGATCTATTTTCATCTTCTAGAACATATTTTTAAATAAATGCAAATATTTCAATAATAAATTTGGCTTTACAAATTAATGTAACAGTAGCTAGTCTAGTTAAAAATGAGAGCTAACACGGGAAAATATCACGTATGGAAATATCATATTGTATTCTGCAGCTATTGGTTGGTACCTACATCAAATTTCAGCCAGATTATTCCGTAAAAAATGTACATATACGAATTCGTCTATAAAATATTTTAAGATTACCTTAAAGATTACCATCAAAATTATTATTTTTAATTAAGGAAATTCTCGTTCCAGCAAGGTTGCAAGAAAAGACGTGCTTTATCACAAAATAGTGTATATTTAACAAACTGTAAAGTGCAATATAACAAATTGAACTGTGTTACAAAGCAGTTACTAGTAGTATATGACATACTCGTAAAGTGTATTGTATCTTGAAATCAAATACCAGAACATCGAAAGCGTCATTTTGCGGAAGGGGAATAATCAGCTTTACACCTACAAGTATAAGTGTTACGTTTCTTTGAATCCCAATCACAATTACCGACCGTTTCGTTTTGAATGTTATGCAAAATGCTCGCGGACACATTGGTAAATCGTATTGAATTTGAATTCAGATTTAGGTACTATACTGCCTGTTTGACTCCTCCTCGCGTCGTTTCCTCACTGCTGAGGGTCGTGACCGTCATATTTCGACAGGATTGTACTCCTTGTAATGTCCTCTCCCTCCAACGCCTCCGATCATTGCCCACATGAAGGGCTTTGTGCAAAGGGATCTGCGGATTTAATCGATTCGTCTAGGTGAACTGCGCCCGCGTGGTCTCTTTTCCTCGATCTTCCCGGTCACAAATAGTCTCTCTAAGCTATCGGGTGTTTTCCGAGCAATATGACCGAAGTACCTATTCGAATGCGCGGCGAAGGCAAAATGTGGACAGTCTTGTCTTGATCTGCAGTTGGCCAAGAAAGACAATACTAGTCTGTTTGACTATTCTTCAACAAGGCAGTAAACGATAAGCATGTCTTTTCTAGAAAATTCCTTGATCGGTACTACTATAATTTTAGGGTCGAAATAGTATGTCCAATGTGACATCTATACTAATCTATACTAATATTATAAAGAGGAAAGATTTGTTTGTTTGTGTGTATTGAATAGGCTCCGAAACTACTGAACCGATTTAAAAAAATATTTCACTGTTGGAAAGCTACGCTATCCCCGGGTGACATAGGCTATATTTATTATATTTTCCAAAAAATTAAGGGTTCTTACTGAAACTCCAATAATGTAACCCAATGTGTAAAAAAAGTACCTAAAATTCTTTACATCGCGTGCGGTACTTCCCAAGCGAAGCCGGGGCGGGCCACTAGTAGTATAATATTTACGTTTACGACATTTTTAAATTATTTACTAAAATCCAAAACCTCATCCTAATCAATTACTTCGGAAATGGCAAATGTGAGTGAAGAGTGACCTTTGGGAGTGTTTTAATCAGCTTTCAGCAATTCGATATAGGCACCGACCACGCTAAATTGGATTCTGACGTCACACTCGATTAACCGTATCATAGACAATCGAATTCGTTTACGTGTATTCGAAATTAAGTAGGTCAAGAATTTGGATGTAAAATGTGTATTGAGAAAAGGTAATTGATGATTGATTGGACACGTAATGTTTTTACTAAATTTAATCCGGATTTTCAGATTTATTAAGCTATTGCATAGATTTTATCGCGGGCCTTGAGCCCGAAATCATGAAATTCCGTAACGAAAAAAACCTTACACGCCTCACTCCGCCTACCATGTAGCTCGCGTTCAGCACATTCACACGTTGCGCTTGTGTAGTGTTTGTGAATAAGCGCGTGGCGTGACGTCACACTGCATGTGCATCATGAAAAGTCTGCCCATCTCTCTCTCGCGCGGTCTAACTTATGAGTGTGAAGGGGACAGTTAAGGTTTTGCTTTTTTATTAACGTTTAAATAGCGTGGTCTTATTTTATTAATGGTTTAATATTAAATTATCATTGTCTAATTATAATTGCATAAATTGATAAAAAATGCAATGCAATAGCTTTACCGCGGCAGTTCCCGAGTGCTACACGTTTTTTTTTTTTTTCCTTCCCTTTGTCGTATCACTCTTGTCAGAGCAGTCGTGATCGTCATTCATGCCCGTATCTTTAGACGTTTCGTAAAATAGTCCTCCACTCTTAACTCATCCGATGATGCTCGAGCATTCCCTCGAAACTTACTCGAGTTTGGTATTTTTAGTCGACCATTACAATATTCCTCAACTGTCCTCGAGTGAGGTAATAATGATGAAAATTTGATCAAGCTAGCATCAAACCCATAGAGTTCTGTAGTCTATGGTCATTGTTTAATGTCAAAGTCAAGCTGCCGCTGTCTGTTTGACACTAGATGAACTTGTTTGATGTTTTGGTTGCTGAGTTAATCATAAATATGTGTGCGTGCGGTAAATCTGAAAGTGTATTATTTATTTTCTAACCTATTATTATTTTAGATTTCGGATCCGGCTTTGTATTTTTATTCGCCGCTTTTGTGTGATTTTGGTTGCATCGTGTTGTTGAAGTGCTTTTCCACAACCACCAGTTTATTATTATATAAATAAAACTTATAATCGCATTGACTTTATTTATCAGGTAGTAAGCAAAATATGTCTCATATGTAGGTAAATAAAATAAAGAGTTTCAAATGTCTAACCTCAAACTATTTACTTTATTAATAAATATTATCTAAATTAAATTATCAAAATATGCGGGAATCATGCACAGATCCAGGCCATTGCACAACAATATCATATATTTCTATTTGCGGTCCACATACTATTTGGACATTGATAGAAAACCAGCCTTGAGGAACGTTAAAGGTACGTCGCGACGTACCTTAACTTGACAGTTCGATCACTTCACTCCGGTTAGGAAAATTTTCCAAGGACGTTTGAGTGGAGTTTATTTTTACGACTAATCATACCAAAACGCGCGTTGGAGGTTGAGTCGAGTCGAGTTAAGCTCGTGTGAACGACTAAAGATACGGGGGTCAGTATCATTACTGTGGGCAGATGTTATGCGGCTCACGAGCAATCGCCACTTCTCTCGGTTTGTGGTGAGCCTAGTACACTCAGGCAAACAACCGCCAACTGTCGTTTTAATTTGGTCGGTACATCGCAAGGGCAACCTTTTTATTACCATTAACTTATTTCTAAAGTTAATTTATAGTCTTCGTGGTCGCAGACGACAATCACCCACCGAAAACTAGAAAGTATTATGTCACACGTAAATTCACAACTATTGCGAGTCGATAATCGTAATTATTAATAGAATAGTCGCGACCGAGATTTCCTCGGCGTGCGCTTGAGTGGTGGTCGTTTGGTAATGCATTTTTGTATGAATCCATGTTTATAATAATCTCACAAGTAATAAACTAAAGGCTCTTGTAGACTTACTTTTCAAAGATTGTTATTTTTTTAATTAGGACGAATACACAAAGATTTGGTTTTTGTAAAATTTTGAATTTTTGTAAAAATCCATGTTAATAATAATCTCAAAAGTAATAAGCTAAAAGGTAGACTAACTTTTCAAAGATCTCGCAATTGTATTTTTTTTTAAATTAAGACGAATTTACGAAGAAGCAAATAAAAATTTGATCGAAATATACGCACACAAGCAGACATACCTCTAACATTTTATTTATACAGATTTGACGGTAGATGGAAAACACCATTCCGTGGGTACATTGTTGCTAAAGTCGTTGTGATTAGCGAACCTGACTTGCGAAATTGACACATAGGGTTCGTTTGCAATTGCCGGAACGAAGTAGGAATGTGGCGATTTTTATTAAAGATATATATATATATATATATATATACATTTGGAAGCTAATCTAAGCTAATCTTTTATTCGTTTGTTTTCCATAACACCCGAAAAATTCGTCGTTTAGGGCCTTCTGTTAAATCGCTTTGAGGTACCTACCTATTTAATGATTGTATAATATCAGGTCAGAATCGCATGATAATAGTATAAGGGATTATCGATAAGAACGTGGACTTATCGAAAAACATTTACAACCCTATTTAACTTCCCGTACTCTAACACCGCACAACCATGGTTTTTTCGTGCCAAATGCAATAAGCTAGTATGTTCTTCCATCATAAGAATGCGTTTGGGTCATGTTTGCACTGCTGTTCATCTTAATAGATTAGGCATTGTATCTACTGGCATATGTGAATGTGAATCCGATAAATGTGATCTAGATCACATTTTCTTTTCATGTCCTCTATACGACCGCTCCTCATTCCTGAATGATCTAATATCTCTTAATGTTCCTTTTCCTACCTGTATATCCTGTATAATTATGTATCCATGTATATTTTATAAAATATTGTCATCTTTCATCCTTCAGAACCATATTAAAGTTTAAATATTTGATTTGTAAGTGTTTAAATGTATATTTATGAAATTGTTATTATCCGTTTCAAACTTCTTCCTACGTATCTGATCGTTTCCCGTGTTTCGTATCCTTTTTTTAACTTAGTTTCCCAATCTTTTAATTTACGTCATTGGCAAAAAGTAAACGCTATTGCCAAAAGAAGAAAAAAAAAACTACATAACTCAAGTAACGATTTAATATACGGAGAACTATGTGCTTATCAGTCCACGGAGGCTAAAAAACTAGAAAAAATATATTGAATTTCGTAATAAACGTTTATACTAGGTATAATAAGAGACATATACGCGTCTATCTTACCGTCATTTCGTTTTTCGGCTATCGGATCTGCTTCCATCACCATTACGAATTAATTAACCTGAAACAATTCAATAAGCATCGTTAATTACAGATCAAATTAAATGCATTTTGTATGACATTATGCTTGTAGTGTTTATTCACTAAAGGGGGTATTAAGTGTAGGGAAAACTTGACATTAGAACATTAGATTATATTACACTAGATATCGAACAAAGACAATAGTAATATTCTTGAAGGTAGGTACCAAAATTGTAATTTATAAATTGCAATTCTAATAGGGCAGTGGCTCTCAACCTTTTTTTACTAAGCGGCGCTTCGTTAGATCCTTGATACCATCACAGTAGCCTTACATGCATAATTATGGATTGAAGGTACGTGTAATTGGAGATGCAATTCCCCCGGCTCACTTTAGACAAAAAATATAGTCTCTGTAAATCTCGCGATACACCTGATAGGGGCTTGCGACATACCAATGTGTCGCGGTGATGTGACACTGTGATTGGAGCCCGCTTAACTGGTGCATGATATGTTATGAATTGTAACTGTCTATAAATAGAAATGCGGGAAGCCCTCAGGCTCGGTGAAGTGACGATCTATGTAGGGTGGCTGGCAAAAGTTGGATGAGAGAAACCGAAAATCGTGCTCAATTGCGTGCAATTGGAAAGGCCTATGTCCAGCGGTGTACTGCTATAGACTGCTGATGATAAGTAGAAGATATATAAGAAACCTGCACGAAAATTTGAAAGCCGTTTCTCAAAGGGCGTTTTTCAGGTGCACTTTTTCTTATTACTTACTAGCGACCCGCCCTCGCTTCGCTTCGGAAACATGAAATTTTATTGTTGATTATTTACGACATCACATTGGAAACCTCAAAAATAACAGTATTTCTACACTATTTAATGGATGTTATTATACATATAAACCTTCCTCTTCAATCACTCTATCTATTAAAAAAAAACCGCATCAAAATCCGTTGCGTAGTTTTAAAGATTTAAGCATACATAGGGACAGACAGATATAGGGACAGAGAAAGCGACTTTGTTTTATACTGTGTAGTGATTCTAAATTTGGAATAACCGTGAATGATATAAATACATATCCTTCCCAAAGATTTACATATAATCTCTAAATATGTACGTGAAAACGCAATATTCAATTACGTTGCACAAAAAGAAAACTGTTTACGCGGGACTTGCCAACATTCGCAATGACGAATTGAGATCAGGAATACTTGTATGAGCAATAATGATACGTATAAACACCCACATATCTCTTAAAACAGAAATAACATTAGAACGACCAAAATCAGCGGACCTGTGATCGTCCGCGATTTGTACACAAACCACAATAGAATTTTAGTCAAACACATAAGCAAATAAAGTTCTTGATTAGTTGGTGCATCATTTATATTTCTGGTACGTTCTTGCCGTATGCATTCGATGTGTGAACTGAATAGGGGTGCTGCTTCCTATATTTCGTTCGTACATCATTTTATATGCAACACGCAAGCGTTATAGATTATGCGAATCGTGATTGAAAATGAACCAGCTTCGTCGTCGGTGGACCACCACATATTTTGTATCTGATGAATGGTAATGGCCAAATATGGCAAGTCAGCCTAAAATTCGTCTCCATTATCCAATAAATCAGGCGTTTTTGGAGCATTTTTCGCCACAAAGTGGTTCAACCAAGCGACTCCTGCTAGGAAATGTGAAAGGTACCGGGGTTCACAGGAGGAGACCTATAGATCACTGAACTTGCGAATGTGTGGCCCACTGCCAAATGTAACCAAACGATTATAAGAGACAGAAAATAGTGGAACGCGCTGTATCCAAATAGCAAAAAAGAAGAATCTAGATTAGCTGTAGATTGATATAGCGTTTTATATTGGGTGGGTAATAGAGAGGCTCGCTGTGTCTTTCACATGACCGCATTACATGATGGCATACTCATAAAACGAAATGAATATCATTTTTAGGTTTCGACTATGTTCGTCATCAGAATGAAAAGTTTCTCAGTGTGTACCGGAAGGATATTTAATTTAAATTACCAAATTAAGCTTTAGACTCTCTATCATATAAATTTGAACATGTAGAAATTCTGAATGTACATCTCTCAGTTAGATGATAATCGTTGTGTCGCTCAACATTTTATCCGGCTGTTAATTATTACTGACAGAACGATAATAAAGTCAATTAGAACAATATTCTGTTTCATCACTAGTGAATCAATTCGCGTCAACTGCTAAGTCCGATGGATGTTCCACAGAAATAAATATAAAAACAGCAGATCAAAGTGACCAAATCGAAAGTAATTTGCATCCTTATTCTAACAATTCTATAAAACGTTAATATGTCATATTATATTAATATTAAAAATATTTATGAGTAAGTTTACTGAGTGTTATATACGTTCTTAAGCTTTTTCTACTAAAATCTGTCCGTCTTGTTGATAAAACGCAATTAATATTCCTAATTCTGGCGCAGTTGTAAATGTGGATTTATATTTTTAGCTTTATCAAATTAATTGTCAGTTGAGTTGAGTTGTATATCATTATATATAACGTTAAGAACAATATTCAATCAACCAAATTTTTACTAAAATAGTAACAGGCATGATAAAAATGGTAAGGAATGTTGACTAACACTTGACCGTTTCTAAATATTCATAGCAGAAATGAAATTTATTTTCACGTGAAAACAAGAAACAGATTACGTTAACTACCGCCTATCCAAAATATTGACATAATTTGTCGAAGTCGACAAACCAACCGTCGAACCTCGAACCTTAACCGTCCGTGGCCAGTTCGGAAATAATAATAATATGAAATTAATAAACGCGTGATAAAACCATAAAATTACCTAGTTTTTTTTTTTGTTTAAGTTTTTTAATTCATTGCTTAGATGGGTGGACGAGCTCGCAGCCCACCTAGTGTTAAGTGGTTACTGGAGCCCATAGACATCTACGACTTAAATGCGCTATAATACTTAATTGCGATATAAGTTCTAAGGTCTCAAATATAGTTAGTTACAACGACTGTCCCACCCTTCAAACCGAAACGCATTACTGCTTCACGACAGAAATAGGCAGGGTGGTGGTACCTACCTGCACGGACTCACAAGAGGTCCTACTACCAGTAAGTTTTTAGTTGATGCTCACAACTCGCAAAAATCCGACGAGAATACTAAAAATATGTCACAAATTTACGCAGTATCGTATTATGACCGCGAAAATTATATTTGCATAAAAATGTTGATATTGGTTTTTTTAAAAACAGTATGTATATTATAAATATGATCAAATTAATGTTAGGAAGTTTCATGTTATGATTATTTGACTTAATTTATCATCGGTTTGGTTGTTATAACCTCACCACTACCGATTTTAAGTGTTACTAATATACTTCGAAAATAATACATTTAAGAGATACATTGTTGTTTTTGCGAAGGAAGGATTACTGGTGACCTGAGGGCCTTTCCAGTTTCACCAGGACAGGTGGGCGAGCACGGTCTCAGCCAGGAGGGGTGAGAGGTACTAACAGTTGCCCGAGTGCCTTCGAAGGAGTCCTAACAGCTCAAGGGCAACTGCTTTGCGAATACATCTGCTAACGGTTCGGAATCGCGACCCACTGAGAAGATCCGGCGAGAAAATCAGCGGGCGAGATACATATTTTGATGCACATCAACTCTATTAATTATATCGACGAGTTCTCTCCTTATCTGTTTGTATGCGTTTTTATGAGTTACATTATCAACATATTATTTACCTCAATGTCGCATTCCACACGATCCGATAACAAAAACAGTACGAGACTGTCTCGAAACAGTATTATGATTCACGAGTAAGCAAATAACTTCAAATGGTTTTATTTGCTTGTCTTAAAACGGAAATTACGGAATACATAATGGATTCGGCCTGTTTTTGTTAGAACCACTTAATAGATATTCAAATAAATATTTTTTACATCAAAACAATGACATTTATGTCACGAGAGGCTCTGGCAATCGCAATACTAATCTCCATCTCCGCCGCGTCGGACCCATCACCGAATTTTAAGCTTTTAACAATTAATTGACTGTAACTTAGATAAATGTAAATATTTATAAGGTCCTCCATCGTGGGATGCCAGCCGTGAACATTGAACATTCGTGGACACAGTCCGCGTTCTCTATAAATGTTTGAGAAAAACTGATTGGTAATCGCTAGAATCGATGGCCTCTTTATTATTAGGAAGAAATGAAAATAATAATATAATTAGTCAGCTTGATAAGATTTCTGTAGGCAAACACACGCTATCAATAGAATAGACATCTGTTCAGATCTGATTTATTATTTAGATTACTTAGATTAGTATCTATATACCAACGGTTCCACCAGGTCCAGACTGAGTAGCGAGATAGTGTTTAAGAATGTAATCATTAACTTCTAAACACAAATATTTACCTCAAAAGGCTTCCAATACATTTGGTCTGGTACTACTCGAATAGACTACAAATAAACACTAGCAAAATTATCAGGTTTTTTTTGTAAATACCTCTGATTTGCAACTATAAATAACTGTAAATAAGGTTAAATTCTGAGAAAAAAACAAACTACACAAAAAGACAAAAGGTTACACATTGCGTTTTTAAGTATCCGAAAAATGAATTGTTTAGCAGCAGGAAGAAGAATCTTCCGCAAATCGACGATGAAAGGCCAAGACACTGAGGTCAATAACTCGACTAATGACTTAGTTAATCTAACAAATATTCTAAATTTTTGTTCGATATAAGCTCCAAACAACGTACCTACTATAAGCAAGACGGGTTGTGGGCACTTAGTCGATACGCTGTTTTTCTTTTTGGATTGAAGGATTACTGGTGGCCCGGGGGCCTTTCCAGTTTCACCAGGACAGGTGGGCACAAAGGCTCAGCCAGAAGGGGTGGAATTTGCTAACAGCTGCCCGAGCGCCTCCGAAGGAGGCCTAACAACTCAAGATCAGCTACTTCGCGAATAAATCTACTACCGAATCGGAATCGCGACCCGCTGAGAAGATCCGGCGAGAAACTTAGCGAGCCGATGCATCAGTTATGTTGCACGTCGAACTCTTTGTCGAATTCGACGAGTACGGTTACCGGAGTCCATAAACCTGCTCCCAGTGTCAGAGCTGAAGGCGTCTAATGCAAAAGTTATTGGATCTGATGGATCCGTAAGAACGTGAGTGTGTTTCTGTGAAAATCGTAGTTCCTATATTTGTATGAAACGTACGAATTTATTACCATATTGAACGCTATGACGGTCAACACATGTCCGAGAGCATACTATCCCACAGGACTGCACCAAATATGCAGTATAGTAAAAGTTATGTTTATAGCTTCAATGAGCCAGGTAAGCCGTCGGTGCGTTCACCCACTTATCCAAAAATAAAACCTCCACTCGATACGATATCAAGATAGTAATGGTACTTCATATTCTCTGCGTAATGAACAAGTTTATAGTTTGTGTCATACGGATACGTAAGCAGTGCTCTGCTTGAATGGCGATCGCCTTGAGAACTCATAACCGACGAACGACGAGTTATAACCATTGTCCTTTTACGGTTGCGACGCGACAGCCGTAGCCATTTTGCGATTCGGCGCCAAATTTAATGAAACGTCATTTAATCTGTATAATCTGTGGGATTTTGTGTCCTGCTTTCTTTAAATACACAAAGGCGATGGTTTATCTGACTGAAAGTTTTGATAAATTTTAATTAGCCTGTATACAATTTAACGTGTTTCACAAGTTAGTTAGTTTTCTAATTTTTACAAGTATTAAGTGTAAGAAATACTTTCATGAGGTTTTTATTTCGACGTTTTAATCCAGTTCCTTCGTATTTTTTTAATTTCATTATTATTAGTACCTGTATGTACTTTATGTTACAAAATATGAAAAAACCGATTTAATTCCATATATTAATATGTATGATCCGGCCACGTTGGCCGGATCTGAACTGACATCCTCGTCGAGCCCGCCGCTTGCGAAGAAGGGCTCGGCAAGTAAATTAACCCACAGACACAGCCCACTGAGTTTCTCGCCGAATCTTCTCAGTGGGTCCGATCCGGTGGTTGATTCTGCGAAGCGCTGCTCTTGCTAGGGTTAGTGTTAGCAACGTTTTCAGGTTTGAGTGCCGTGAGCTCACCTACTCGTTAGGTTAAGTTGGCATAGCCTCTTAAGGCTACCAGCTTAGGAAAAAATCAAAACACGCTCGTAAGTTTTAGCCTAAAGGGCAAGACGTCCGGAATAGTCGTATCGAGCGATAAGCCTGTGCTACCGTTCAAATCCCGTAGGCAGATACTAATATTGAAACATTAAGTACTTGATACATGTTCATGAATGATGATGACTTCCACGATCGAAATTGGAATGAAAATTGGAAATTGCTTAATTACTATACAATTACTACAACAGACCTCAAGTCTCAAGAAGGATTGCGGTTTTAACGTGGTGAAGTACTTTGCGGTAACCATTTAATATCTGAGACAGGCAGTGAGCTCCTTCCATTCATATAGTACAAAATAGAGTTATATTATTTTAAAGAGTGTTATTCACGACAATTTACGTTAAAGGAAACCCTTTAAATAAATTTAATAGTCAACAACATGACCTTTACGGAGTGCTACGCCCCGAGCACCTGCAACGTTTCGACCCTTAACCTTGTTATATTGGAAGGGTGCGCGGGGTCTAGGTCGTTAGACGCCATGGCCGGAGACAGATTAACTTTGGGCGTGAAACGTCAAAAGAGATGTACATTTATTAAAGTTTTAGAATTATCATAAAATATATAACATTTAAAATTTAATGTACTAAGATTACGCAATTCTACAAAAAAAAATTCGTTATTTGTTCTACTAGGTTTTCCCAGTTAATTATTCACAAAAACGAAAATTATCTTTTTTTGGTATAAAGTTTGCTTTTGTGATAGTTATAGTAATAATACTCATTTTTCAATTTTTTTAAAAAAATTAATTAATTTTAATACTTTCAAAAAAGCCGCGCTATGAGAGTGGGGTGTTTACGTTTACACAGTGCCACTAGATGGCACTCGAGTCATAAACAACGGTCAGGTGTTTTGTACAAGCCCAGAAAAACTTAAAATGTCACGAAAGTGTAAATACGATGCTGATTTATATGTTTCATATGTGGTCAATTTATTAAAGTTCAAAAGCAAACTGTTTCATGCCATGTATTTTTTTTCGTCTAATTACGATCTAAAATATCGAAATTCTATTATTTTTATTTTTTTGCAATCAGTCAAATTTGGCGTTGACCCGTGTTATCATCAGTTAAAAATCAATCAATCACATTTATTTTCGCTGACTAGAATTTAAATACCTAATAAACTGCTATAAAAAATCTTTAATAGCTTTTCATTAAAAGAATTTTCTTCAATTATTTTATCACTAATTAAGTCAAATATGATCACAACATGAATCAAAAGTAATGTTAATATGGTTTACCTCTGTTTGTTTATTACACATCAACACAAAATATGATAATCTGCACTACCAGAAATGCTCAATTAATATACAACTTGATTTATGTTCAACAGAAAGTGCCATTAAGTCTGTCGATGATATTCTATTCACACCATGCAGTAGTCGTTGACATTAAAAAGAGAAAGTTGTAAAATGCAATGCTTCATTGAACTTCCCGTGTCTGTTCATAATATTGGAACCATATAATTTATGAAAACATATGTTGCTTTCATTTTGATTAATTTCTGTAGGAGTATTATATTAATATTATTGGAGTAATAAATAAGCAGTACCAGACTTTAACCTTAACTAATATGTTATCTCTGCAACTGTTGATTATATGAAAAGCATCAATTTGTTGGATCTATTCATGAGCAATCTATGATATGTTGATCATGCTATATTATAGTCTATGTGATATCCTAATGTATAAAGTATGATATTGTGAAGTTTCATCAAAATCCATCTTTGCATATTCTTAGTGTAATAAATTTCGATCTACCCTCAACTTTTGTATTTATAATATTTGGTAGTAAGTAGGGTTGGTATGCTCATACGGACTAGATCAAGACCCACAACTTTTGTATTAATAATATTTGGTAGTAAGTAGGGTTGGTATGCTTATGCGGACTACATCAAGACCCACATGCTATTCAAGAAGTTGTTTAAAGTAATTTAGATTACAACAATGTGACAACAATGTGAAGTCAGTCTCATGAATTTTCAATAGCATGGCTATCCTAACTTTCTAACTGAAATGCTATGATTTCTTCATGATAGCAATAAGTAGGAGAGTGGTAATTGACCAAATCATTTAGAATTTTGTACTTTAAATTATCACATGATATTGTCCCTTCATATAGTTCTACAAGATGCTAATTAAAAAAAATTGTAGGTGCACAATTCATCAGATTTTTTTAAAGGAGAAATTGATATATCTTATATTATATACTTACACTGATGCTTCAACGTTTATAAAATATTATTTTATTTGAAATAATAATGGGATAAAGCCTGCCCAATAGATTATTTAAGAATTCAAATTCAAACATGCTTGTATGTTAATTTTATGATGAAATAGCTGACCCGGCAGACTCCGTAGTGCCTCAATCGATAAATAAAAGACAAAAACTTTTGTATAAAATAAACTTAAAACAAACAAAAGGAATTCATTCGACGGGGGACACATCAAAGGGAAAACAAAATTGTTATTTTTATTTAATTCCGAGCATTTTCATATTTATCTAAATCTTTGAAACCTTCCCTGGACTTTCACAAATAATTCAAGACCAAAATTAGCCAAATTGGTCCAGCCGTTCTCGAGTTTTAGCGAGACTAACGAACAATTCATTTTTATATATATATAATGTATTATAAGTTGTAGATACATACTGGGCAGGAGCCCCTTTATTAAGTTTTAGATTAACATACTACATACGTTACAGATTGTAATTAGGAACATTTATTATTGTTTTAGTGATATTTTAAATTATTTTTTTCTCTTATTTTTTTCTAATATTTATTGTAATGGTTTTTTTAATGGTGATGATGTTGCCTGCAATTATACTTACAATATTTGACTTATCAATTAATATACAAATAACTAAACTAAATAATAAAGTTGGGAAACATCACTCAATGCTTTATTTGTCAAAAATTTAATTGACCTTTTTACCTTTAAATTAAATTAATCATTTTCAGTATAAGAGGATTAATATCTTTTGAGAATTGAAACAAAAAAAGCATGCTATAGTTCAGCATAATTCAAGACAAAGATGAAACTTTTCATTTTATAATTAAAATAAATTTGATCAATAATACAGTGCACACACAATATTGAATGGTTGTTGTGTTTTTTTTACAAATGACTCACGGTATCATTGGCTGATTACAGTGTCTTATCATATTAGATTTGTTAAAATATATTTCCGTTTAAAGATAAAATTGACTACAACTATACTAAAATAATTATATAGCATTAAAACACAATGTATTTATTGTGAATTATCTTCCTTACAGAGAAAATACTATAAGTTTGGCTATACCATAGGTATAAATGTAGTATTAGAAAGATAGTAAGATTTAAACCTCAAACTAATAGAAATTTGAATAATAGAAAAATAGAAATTTATATAATGTGCCTATTGTAATGATATATAGCAATATATAACAACAAGTGAGGAAGGTGTTATAACTTTTAAGTGTTAATTGCTGTGTAAATATAAACCAACACATGTGTATCAAATTTCAAAAGCATTATAAATTACAGCCCTACTTAATATATATTTTGTAGTTTGATTTCGAAAAAGTTATATTAAAATCAATAATTATAATATTGAACAATTCTATCTTTGTATGCAGGCAAGGACGTAATACCAAATCAAAAGATGACATTCCATCGTTATACTCAAGGTTAGGCGAAATAGCGCAGTACTACTAGTTACAGAATAAAATCAAAACACGAAATATTCCGAAATTAAAAAAACCACGCGGCACCTAAATAACAAGCTACGAGCATCTATCTTTTATTCTTAACTGATTTAGGCAGAGAGAATAATATGTTTGATGTTGATTTTCACGACAGGTGTTTATAAAAAGCGTACAAGCGTAAACAGTAGAGATTACCTTTTCAGTAACTATAGTCGCTTTCTTGAATAACTTGATACAACAAACACAAAAAAGCCTTAAAAACTTAACATTCAATATTTTAACACAGTGTTCAGAGTTATTTATATTGAACAATATTTACAAATAATTCACTGTCCACTAATAACTGAAGTACTTTGTATACTAAAACTGTAGACAAAACAGACTTTGACAACTACTACGCTCTGAAGTGTGTATAAGATAGTGAAGCCCTGCACCATTTTATTCATCTATGGTTAGGTGGTGGTATCGATTCGAGTTATGAATTTATAGTTGTGAACTATCGAACGTCAGTTTAAAGGTACAATGATACAGTTAAACGAATTTTATTCACTTGAAAGAAAATTTAAGTAATTTATTTAAGTACCCGTGTTTGGTAAATTTTTCCTAGACTTTTGTAATATAAAGAGCACAGCCAACTGTTATCTATCGCTAAGTTCAAAACTTGTCGAAGTTCAGTCGGTACTCGATTAACAGGCGATCCTGAAGGAAATTTTGATTACCTTAAGCTGACTTTGTGTAGAAAGTTTGATCAAAGTATATTTGGCAGTGCATTTATCCGTTCTGCTTCTTAAGTTAGAGAGTACGAGTTTGACGAGATAATCTCTTAGGAACTTGATGAAAATTGACAAAATTTATATTACACCCAGGTATTAAAATATTGAACATATAATTTCACTTGAGGATTATTGACATACAAGCTCTCGGCCTCGGCTCACGACGAGGTTTGTATCCCATAGACATAACATCAATGATGCCACCTGAGATGATAAATTATTTTTTATTCGATACTTGTATAAAAAACTCTATACCACTTCACTTTGTCTATATCAATGTTTCAAGAATTAAAAAACACCAGCAAACTTAAGGGATTTTAAGAAAAAAAAAAACGAAAACTGTAGAATTCGATCATGACGTTAATTAGCATTTTTAGTTGTTAAAATTGTTCGCCTACTTTGTAAACAAGGTTGACACAAGTTATTTTATGAATGAGTTAGTTAATGTTCAGAATCACTTTTTTTTTGTTGCTCAGATGGGTGGACGAGCTCACAGCCCACCTGGTGTTAAGTAGTTTCTGGAGCCCATGGACATCTACACCGTAAATGCGCCACCCACCTTGAGATATAAGTTCTAAGATCTCAGTATAGTTATAACGGCTGCCCCACCCTTCAAACTGAAACGCATTACTGCTTCATGGCAGAAATAGGCAGGGCGGTGGTACCTACCCGCGTGGACTCACTAGAGGTCCTACCACCAGTAATTACGCAAATTATAATTTTGCGGGTTTCACTTTTATTACACACTATGCTTCACACAGCTTCACTATGTAATGTCAGCAGTAAAAAATAAGACTGCCACATTAAATTATTTATCAGAATTGAACTTCTATATGAAAAAGTAAACATCCTCTTTGTAATTTAATTTAAATTTTAGCTTGGTAAAATTTAAATAGAAGCTTGCAACATTGGGACGCATATCCGGATTCCCGCTTGTGAGGGCGCACCGGTACCGCTCAGCGGCCAGACCCAATCAAATCATTCAATTCGTGACAGCCTTCTGTGTGGGTGTTATTTATCAACAGAGACTCGCATGTACGGACAGTTGCGTGTGTGTTGTATAAAAATTGAATGAAAATCTCATGGTTTTACGAAATAGAACGTGAAAAAGCTCAAGTATTTTCTGTAATTATCCAAGACACCTAATTTAAGAGCACTGTTGGTTTTTAATTAATATTTAGTGTAAAATGACCGCGTCCACTATGATTGAACTGGAATCGTGGATAATTTACCAATGTGTCCTGAATGAATGTCATGTATCCAGCAGCTGTAAGTAAAATTTAATTATTATAAGCTTATTAAGAGTGAGAGCCTGTTCAGTCTATAGTGGGTAACAATAATAATAATAATCATTAATATGCGCGATATCGTTAAACAAACAACAAAATACGTTAATGAAACACTAATGGGTACTTAATGTACGTATCTAATTTTAGGAAAATTAATATCTTTAGAAACGTTCAAAATCTAGGAAAAAAAACATATTTATATTTTCGATATAGGTACTAATTTGGAACTATATGTAGGTACCCATAACATTAAACGCCGATTTTTATTTCGTTTTTTGAATCACGTCGTAATACCTACTTGTATCCTACTGTATCCAATTACCCATCCACTGCTATATTTTTTAGTATCAACAGTGATATTTTTAAAAGCTCTAATGTGTCTCTAGAATGATCGATTTCTTTAATTACGTATTATAGTTATTAGACGATATACGATTATATACGATTATATATCTACAACAACAATGCTTAATGTTTTAGAAGAATAATAATGAATCAACTATACCGGAATTATTAGTGTTATTAAATTTTGTATTCGAATTTGACATTGTTATTCTGTTAACAATAACACCAATAAATAAATATTGAAAGAAACAATTAATTTGTGTAAATTCAATACATTTATCATAATAACAGTGATATTATGAATCGAACGCTTGCTGTTCAAATGGATTTACAACTCTTTACAATTATGTAGATTTCAAATCACAGTTGTAATCGAAAACACGTTTAATCACCTGAAAGTCAATTGCAAAATGACAAAATTCCCACATCTAATATCACGATGAGTAAGTTTTTATTTACCGTTATTTTTATTTATCTGCTATTAACTAATGGAACCCATTAGGTGACGACGATGACGACTTCAAAGTTACTGAGAAACGAAACGCGCACGGAGTTAAGTATTTAAATATTATATGCTCAAAATTCGAGATTTCTCAAATCCGTCACAAAACGATTTCAAAAGGAGTGAACAATTTTTGAAGTTATACTTCTTTAGGCGCGTTATGAAAAATTGATGAGAGTGAAACTTTACGATGCGCGCGCACCGTGACACAAGATTAACAGAAATGAAGTTGTCCACTAAATCGCTCATTACAATACGACCCACGTAACTTGGCGAGTCTGAATATAGCCGCAGGTGAATTTTCCGAACCGTACCGAGAATTACCGAATTTATACGATGTCAAGAAAAGGGATGGAAAAGATATGCGTGTTTGAGGATGTTTTTTAATCGATTTTTTTTCAAATTGATTAAAATTTCAATTAAAAAAAAGAAATAAATTTAATAAAAATAAAGTATAATTTCTTACGCGCGTACATAAGTACACGCACCCTTTTTTTTATTCTTTTCGCATGCCGTAGCAATTGTACTCCAACATCATCAACGATATATGTATGTAAATAATAGATATAATTGGCTTGACAAACTAAATAACGTATGTATCATCATTTAAAGTTTAATATTCTGTGCACCTGTAAACTATCTACATGTAAAGTCAATTTCATTAGTTGCCGGACATCAGTCTCAAATTATTATTGATGAGTTTCGTGATCAATGGGGTGTTCGAAGCAAGGGTTGAACTTGGAAATTCGTGTTTACATACTGTATGAGTGAGTAATGGAATAGGCTTATGAATGATTCGCAATTTTAATCGGAGTCTTCTATTAGCATTTGGGCTGGTGGACTTAGAGCCCATACACACGAACCCACTGAGTTTCTCGCCGGATCTTCTCAGTGGGTCGCGATTCCGATCCGGTAGTAGAGTCAGCGAAGCCCTGCTCTTGCTAGGGCTAGTATTAGCAATGCTCTCAGGTTAAGCCCGTGAGCTCACCTACCGGTCCGCGCCAAATTGGAATAGCCCCTTAGGCTACCAACGATTGGTAGAAAAAAAACACACACACATACGAAACATAATGAACTTGAGACATGGGTTTATAAGAATAACCGCTGTCCCAATTTTAAAACAAGAAAAAAAAAACAGGAAGCAAAGAAACACCTACTTTTACATCCTAACGGCAATAGGATGTTATATTATTATGCCTCCTTGCAGTACTATATTACCGGTTATTACTCTATGATTTTTTGTAAAGTTCATAAATAAATACAATGAAAACTTTAATCTTCCGTTCACCAAATGCATTAGTTGTTCTATGCTAGGTTCGAATCACATAACATGCATCCAGACTTACACATTTCGTGCACAGTTAATTAATGTTAATAACCATCGTTATTCATAAGTGAACATGTGTCCAAGGCCTTTATGATTAGTCCAGTAATATAACAACGAAGAGCCATTTAAAATTTGAAGCTCAATCTTTTGTTCTTGACGTTGTTATTTTGTCGTATTAAATTTAATATATAGTTGTATTGTTGTATACATTAAGTGAGACGGGAAAGGAGCTCACACGGCTTTTCCATTGTCATTGGAGACCAGAATCTTCCAGATCTCAACATGAATGAAGACGTTCAGATATTTTTATGTTCTTATTTATAATACTGAATATTTATAACTGAATATTTATAATGAATTTATAAATTTACTGGTGGTAGGACCTCTTGTGAGTCCGCGCGGTTGGGTACCACCACCCTGCCTATTTCTGCCGTGAAGCAGTAATGCGTTTCGGTTTGAAGGGTGGGGCAGCCGTTGTAACTATACTTGAGACCTTAAAACTTATATCTCAAGGTGGGTGGCGCATTTACGTTATGGATGTCTATGGGCTCCAGTAACCACTTAACACCAGGTGGGCTGTGAGCTCGTCCACCCATCTAAGCAATAAAAAAAAAAACTGATCAATTATTATTTTCGTTTATGTTTACTGTAGAGTACTAGTGTTCGAGTGGATCGAAATTCCAACACATACGATTCAACATATTCCGATTGATATGCGTCACTGTTGCATGATCGTTTGCCCGTTAATTTAAAACAATCCAGAGCACAGAATAGAGACGAAGTCTTTGCTATCCCCGATCTTCATTGAGAATCGTAAGAGTTAATATAAAGAAGTATTCGCTTCAGTACTCTGAGGTGGTTGCGTTCACCACAACTGGTTTGATATACTTTGATGACATCCAGTCCTCGCCACGGTCTCACCTTGGGTAATAGGAGGTATGTGTCACGAATTTCTGCTTAAAATTTATTCAAAACAGGACCTGGCTTGATTTTGGATTATTTCCTGCTCCCGAACACATTACACTAATTTTAATGACGACAGTTAGATATGTAAATTACACAAATCATACATGCAGTTAATCAAGGCTATTGATTGAAAATACTATATATTGTGGCCGTGTTGATTGTTAAACGCTTCCTTCGTCACTCGGAATCCAATCTTATGCAGTCGCGAAGCCGTTGTCCTTGAGCTGTTAGATCTCCTTTGGAAGCGCTCCGTGAGCTGTTAGCAAATCTCACCCCTCCTGGTTGAGCCTGTACTCGCCCACCTGTCCTGGTGAAGCTGAAAAGGCCCCCGAAAGATAAGAAATCCTCCTAAAAAAATATCAAATCTTAAGGTTCCGACTGTCTTGGTGAACATTAGAATAGGCTAGCATAGTTGAAGTTATATACAACATTTCATTATATGCTACAAATTATTGAGGGGTTTCTTAGTGCAGATCGAAACGTGAATACAACCATATTATGGCAAAACTTAAACCTATTATCACTCTTGTTAAAACTCATGATTTTATTTCAGTGCCTAAATTACATTGTATACATTTTGTTTTTTGCAATTCTCCAAATCCATTGTACAATATCATCATCATCATCATCATCAGCCTTTATCTACCCACTGCTGGACATAGGCCTTTCCCAATGCCTTCCACAGAATGCGGCCCTCCGCCTTCCGCTTCCAACGACTTTTCGCCGTGCGCACTAAGTCGTCCACCTGGTTAGAGGACGCCCCACGCTCCTGGTACCCATCCGTGGCCTCCATTCGAGGACTTTTCTCCCCCACCTGGCGTCGCTGGCTCGACAGATGTGACCGGCTCATTGCCACTTTGTACAATATCATATCTTTCAAATTGTATTTACATAGTACTAAAACTAATAGTCTCCGAGCAAAACTGTTACAACACAAGGACATATGAACAGTACGAACTTATAAGGTTCCGATTCCGACACCAAGCTACGGAACCACAGAAATAAATCAAGATTGATTATTATTTCTGTATACGGAACCATTGCAAATCGACAAACCGTCTTCACCCCCCAATATCACGTGAAACAAGTAGCAATCGAAGTTCATCGTTACGGCCGTGTTATCATTCACCATCTTGTCGTCGTTATTATCGACGTAGTGTATTTCCTAGAAATTCGTACAAAATATTGAGCTAAATTGCTATTTGCTTCGACGAAGCTCACTAATTGCATTTCCTTTCCTATAATGTTGTTTTGCTAGCGACGCATAACAACATTAAAGGTAGGAAGGTAGATAGATCGATTGGACGTCGCTAAAAGAGCTGGAAACTTAGTTATAGCACGACACAAAGCTCTTACCAAGTTAATTTAACATGAGCAAGTTTTTCGTCCAGAATTCGAACAAATATATGAGTCGTCTATTATCAAAGGTGGCAATCTGTGCATTTGGACAAAAAAAAGTTATTGATATGTCAATACAGATTGATTTGAATATAACCGTCTCCTTCAAAGAATACGGTTCAAAACCTGCATTAAATAAAGGTTAATACTTAACCTGTTATTTATCTAAGATGTCGTTCAGAAGAGTTTTGTGACTGCCAATGGAATACAAAGTCAATAATTCGTCTTTCTGATTTACCAATAATTGTCCAAAAGTCACATTGCCGGCTTTGATAATAGTCGACTCATATAAGGATACAAAAGATGTAATTTTTTTAGGAAAAAAGATTAATTGTTGAATTAAAATCAGACATGTGTCCCACACATACATGTAGATGTGAACTTAATGACGGCGCGGTCTAGAAGAAAGCAGAGAAAATAAATTACCAAAAAATTAAAATTACCCCAGCAAAAGGCAATGCCAAACTATATGGTCAGTTTTTGGTTTGATTATAAATTTTAGTATATATTTATGTAAGCAGAAAATGATTTGCCAATATTCGTTTTATACGAAGAATTAAGGTTTTACTGATACAAAATATGCTTTGTTTTTTGTTGGTTTATAAACAGTTACATTTAATAACACGATGTCGGGTATAAAGGTTCCTATTTATTACTTCCACATATACATAATATGCACAGTCTTTATTTTATTGGTAATCCGTTTTAATCTCAGTTTGGTCTATTTAATAATTTGTCAAATTCATCGGAATATTAATGCAGACTTAGTCAGTTATAAGAAATATGCAAATGAAATACTTATGATTTAATTGGATCCACGGTATTGGAATCCGCTATCAGCCTGTATCTATTTCTGTACAAACAGGTCCAGAAAGTAAATCCTTCCAAATCGGCTTAAGATGCTATGGATATTTTCAATCTATACGAACAATAAGATTATATCGTAAATAAGACATTTAATAAACATATTAAAGTACCGATACTAAATGCTAAATGCTATTTTTTTCTAAGAAAAAAGAGTGCATTTTAAAACTGACACGAAAACCCTTTTAAATGAAAACACAATATTTTTCAAAGTTTTTCTGCACTAAAGTGCAAAGCTCTGTAAGCGACATGTTTTTTTACATTAGATACCAAATGCTGTTAAGAGGAAAGCTTATCTTGACAATTTTCAAACTATCTAAGAAAGATCTTTTGAGAATTCTAGGTTTGGCTTGGTAAATTAAGCTAAGACTTCAAATTGAATCTGATATGATATATTTTTGTTTCGTTGATCCAGATTGGAGGTTTATTGATGTCTGATAGATGTCTGGCGAATGATTATCAAGTGGATTGTACGCAGGTCACTGACTAATTACGTGTTCATTTAAACAAAAAGTCTTTAAGTGAATATAATTAAAAAACTATAAAAATTGCCGTAGTAAATAAAGAAATAAGAAATAGTATGTAGTGAAGAAATAATTGAAATCAGCTATTAAATTTGTGAGTTGTGATCGCCTTTTTGGAAGTTGAGAGGGTACTATTTATTCTCTGTACCTTTCCCATAATGTGAGTTTAAGTACAGAGTGTTCGTCGAGTATTTGAACATTGACTTCATTATGTAAAGTACTGATCTCCTGACCAGCATGAATTTATATTAACTTGTCCGTTTCCTTTAAAAAAGTCAGTTGGATTGCTTGCTGCAAAGCCCATTTCTTTGGGTTAAAAAACAAAAACAAAACATAGATCTTCAGTGTATGTAACTTAGGCAACCAGTAGTAGCATACGTTGGCATGATAATCCAAATACCGAATCCGCTGAAATAAATTTCACGTGCAAAGAACCATTATAATATTTCGGGTTAACTAGATTTTTCGTTCTTATCTCGTTTTTTATTCGATTATTATACTACATAAGGAAAAAAATACTCATTGCTATAAAGAATTTCCTTATTCCACGAACGGAAGGCAGACAATAACCCTGTGGACTCCTGATCGTAATGGCTCCTAGCGTCGCTCGTGGATTTTATTAATATCTAAGACGAAGAGTCTGATTTTAAATACGGAAAGCTGTCAAAACCAAAAAGTTCTATCCACAAATTTGAATACTAAAACAATTCCAAAGAGATTCAAGTATCTTCACACATGATGTTGGATAAGGATGGATGGATGGAGGATGATTAAGAAAAGGCGTAATAGGATGATCAGTAAAGTAGAGAAAGGCTCTTTAATAAAAACACACATAGTATCTTAATTTTATTTATTATAAACCGATTGATATAAATTGGCACATTAAATTTCTAAAAAATGATCTACCAGTTAACCAAGAGTGATAAAAAAACCTAGTTACTTAAAGGAAAAATAGGCAAAATAATGTACTACGTTTATAAAACAAGCATATAAATAGATAAAATATTTTGTTAATAAATACATAGAAATTTAAAATACATATTGATATAAGATATATGAATTTTATAAATATTTTTAATATATCTAATACATAATACCTTTTAGTAGGATGAAATCGGTTAAACAAACATGCTGCTGAAGATTCATAAATCAAGTTCCGAAGTATAGCTGAGTCTCTATCCTCTGTGACAAGCTAACTCTTCTTGTCAGCAATTTATGTTAGCATAGCTTGTAATCTAGTTAAAGTTGGAGTAGTTGATCCATTCGGGTCACCGTTTCGAATTTGAAACTATTTCAAACCGAATAGAGCTAAACTTGCGTCTTGCGTAACAATAATAGCTTGATTCGTGACCATCCGATCCAAATGTTAAGAAAAGTAAGAGGGAGATTCTATTCTGTCAATGCCAATTAGAAAAAAATACGATTTTTTTTTTGTTCATCTTAGAAACTTCCAGGGTTTTTGACGAAAACAAGGGGGAGTGGCAATTGTTTTCTTTGTTTTATTATCTTCGGGCTTATATGTAACAATTGTATTTTATTAACCGTTTAAGATCTACGAAATTGCACGAGCGTGCGTTAATGAAACATACGGTCGACATTGCCTCTGCAGTCTTCAAAAAAGTTCATTCAAGTCTCAGTAAATTTCAACCATTTTATGATGTCTGTAATATAAAAATTTAAAAGACCTAATTTCATCTCGTCTCGTTTTATTCAATTCCATCTCAATTTATTACAGTTGGAGATAAATATTCATTTCATTCCGTTCTATTGCATTGCTCATAAAACAAAGTATAATAGACCTGTACAAGTCATATAAGCTTGATTTTGGCAACAATGGCATCGCAGGATGTCGCATGCTGAAAGAAGAAAGATAATTCTGCATGATGATCATTATTCTTCATTAGAATATTAATATTAGTATCAGATATTAGGTTCTGCTTGCAGCGTAGAATAGAACCCCCTATTCATTTTAGCATAACCCGATAAATCATATACCGATTTATCAGTTCCCAGACGACAGTTTTCAAGCTGTATTGACTTTAAGCAGACGGTTAAAGCAAACTTCATCATGAATTCGTGTTAAGCGGGGAAAAATGAATTAATTTATTTAAATTTCTGATTGTAGGAGACGGAAGAATAATTTTTGGAATTTGGATTTTGGTCCTCTATGCCTAGTAAGTAAATTCGACATTGCTAGGGTGCAACAAGCACTCGTCCAGTTCCAACCATTTACAACGTTCGCTATTATATTCTATATCGATATTCTATTCGATTTAATTTTTACACTATACAATCTGTAAAAGTCCACCAATCACTGTGCAAGTACAAAAAATTTGCGAGTTAAATATAACAACAACACGGTATTATTCCTTCATCGCGATAGTCGTTCTCGAACACATGTTGGTTTGAATGAACCCTTGTATCTAAAGGAGCAAACCGTCATTCCCCACGTTTGATATTTCGCCTCGTAAGTCTGCCCGGTTCAGTTGGAACTCCATCCCACAGGAAGTCAAAGTTATTTACGTTATAGTTGACAGCAATATCTGCGTGTTCGTGTATCAAGTTATTCAGTTCAGTATTAGGTTTCTATTTATGCGATTTAAGATTTAAGAGATCTAAATTTACCGAAAAAATATTGAATAATAATCTGGTAATATTTTGTTCGTTCAAATAATCTTGTTACTATATAAATACACTTTACCAGGCGTTTTAATTTAATTATCTATGTACCTACATTCTTTTGTGTTGTTTTTATAGTTTCACAGTTATGAATTTATTATCGTCTTCACGTCTACTAAACTAAAATTTAAAGTAATGTAATGTAAAACATGTGCTAATAAATTTAATTAAATATGTTTCATAGAAAGAAACCCGGCTATGAGATAAATTCGTTTTTTTTTTTAAATGTTCATAATTATCGTTTGAATCGCTTCTGGTTACCTATTCTGTGGTCTTTAATGTGACCAAAATAATCTTTCATGAAAGATGACCTCGTTTTATAATGAACGCTCATCACATCCTTGTTACAGAATATATTTTTTCCCCATTTAGTGTAATCCCTAATTTTGCTTTAAAATTTTTCTTCGAACTCTTAATAGGATCTTTAGCGATCCATCTAATCGTCAAGCTAACTCAAATGAATTTTTAATTTGATTTTATCAAAAAAATCCGTTTTTCCTGGCAAATTTAAGCCAAAAGCAAATTTTATTACTGGGATTGGGTATATAAGAGTGCTTACAATTTGGGGATTATTTTAATAATAGAGGTTCCAATAATCCGGAGCTATTTCATAATACGGATTCTTGAAAGGAAAGAACGTGAGTTCAAGCAGTCCAAGGTCAGATTAATAGAAGGGCCAAAATTTCGTTGTGGTAATTTGAAAGACTAATACGGCTTCATAATTAACGTGTGTAGAATGAGTTTTAAGGCTTTATTGTTAGTCCTTTTTGTGAACGATAACTATTTTAAAATACTCTTTCGTGATCGGCACCAATAAGGTTTGTGTTCGGGATTATATATCTTTTAAACTCCTTAAATAGTTCACGAAACATTCTTCTTCTTGCTTTGGTTTCCTCAATATTGGGGGCCGTGACCACCTCCTCGCAACAAGAGTTTATTACGGATCATTCCACGCCATTTGCCTCTATCTGCCGCCGAGTGTAGAGCATCGTGAACTGTGGTATCGAGGGTAGCGCGGATCTGTTCATTCCAACGCGTCAGGCCTCTACCTCGAGGTCTTCTTCCGTTCACCTTGCCAGTCACCATTAGCTTCTCCAAGCTGCCGTGATCCTTTCTTGCAATGTGGCCAAAGTATTCCAGAACTCTATATAAAAAAACAAAAAAAAACACGAAACATTAAAAGTCGTTTATTCCTTAGTGTGTGTACTTGTTGTTCAACAATGTTATTCTGTTTCAAATTTCCCCCTATCTTTAGGGCTCAAGACGGCAGGTGTGACGACAGCTGTCGCGGGCACATGCTCGGTCGTCGTAACTCAAATACCAACGATTGAATATAGAGTTTTAGTCATTTCTTGTTGAAATCATCGACCCTACCCGATATTTTGAAATGTAGCTAATTTCTTCTTTCTTTCAGCTTCTTTCTAATTCGTAATAGGAATTACACGTACCTTCGATTTTTTTAAATTGACGAAACGTAAATCTGATGTACATTATAACAAAATGAAATTAATGCATTGTTCTTTCAATTCGTAATCCACCGAGCACCTAATGTACTAACTAACATATCAATTGTAATTAATGCGTTATCCATATGCGTCCGAACAATATACTCGCAGTACGCCTTCCCTGCATATTTTCAATGCAATGATTAATAACAACAAACAAATAAATGTACGTAACATAATATTTTTTTTATAAATATCATCGGAATTTACCCAAGCAAAACTAAATTATGCGTCGCTTGCCTTTAATAATGCCTAGATACAGATAAATGCGTTAGAGTATAAAATTTCTAGATTACTAAGTTGACCTTGAAATTTAACTGCCCTGAACTGAAGACAGACCGAACTTCCACTACAAAGACTTTCAACTTAATGCCTTTGAAAGCCAAAAGCTTACTAATGGTACAAGTGCTCTCTGACTATCTACGGATTTGTGTCACTATATTTTTACGATGTTTTTATTATTAAAGTGATTCGCAAAAATAAATAAACGCCCCCTTTAAGAATATTTAGACCGTGTCACGAATATAAATATTTTTCCGATCAAAAACCCTTCACGTAATTCGGTCGGTCTGTGTAAACCTCGTAAAAGTAATAACGTTCCGAACATTCGGATAAGTGAGATCTGAGAGACACTTCACAGCTCAATCACGATGTTCAATAAACCTTTAAAAGTGATTCGGACGTGAGACGTGATTTACTTAATATTAATTTGTGCTGTTTACCTAAAACGATAATATTCACAGGATTAGATTAGAGTTAATCTGGTTTCTTGGACTGTTATTACTATTTCTCGCAATCCGTCTTTTATAGTTTTATAGTATCGGTAATAGTCAGTCAGATCTGGGTATACAATCAGATTCTGATGAAGGGTTGAAGTCAGATACGATGAAGAAATTGAGAATGTTGTTCAATGATAACTTATGAAAATACACGAGCTTACAATGGTAAAATCAATGGATTTAGTATATTAATTTTATAAGCTGGTAAGAGGACCTTTAAGCCTTCAATTGCTTACATTTAAATAACTAATAACCGTATATAAAGTCGAAATATCGATGTTTTTATAAACCAACCTGTGAAAACTGTGCACTAGAAAGAGGACAGACAGGTCTGCTCTTAATATCATACCTGTGATACGCTTGCGCCGTAAACTCAATTAGTATAAACATATTTGCAACAACAAAAGCAGCAAAAGTTTAAAACTAAATACACAACATACATATATAGTATAATTATTCACTAAAGAGTACTTGAGTCGTCTATTATCAAAGGTGGCAATATGTGCATTTGGATAAAAAAAAATTATTGATATGTCAATACAGATTGGTTTGAATATAATCGTCTCCTTCAAAGAATACGGTTCAAAACCTGCATTAAATAAAGGTTAATACTTAACCTGTATTTTATCTAAGATGTCGTTCAGAAGAGTTTTGTGACTGCCAATGGAATACAAAGTCAATAATTCGTTTTTCTGATTTACCAATAATTGTCCGAAAGTCACATTGCCGGCTTTGATAATAGTCGACTCACTTATAGTATTTTCTTCGGTTTTGGCGTTATTGTGGTTTACATGCGGTTTTGTCTAGTGCTTTTTTATTGTTGTCATTATATTATTTCACTATCGACCGTGGGATTGAATTGTAGGTTTTAATTATGAAGTGTTATACTATCCGTTACTTTAAAATACTTTAAATGTTCTGATGCAATTACAGGCAGCCGTTGTAACAATACTTGAGACCTTAGAACTTATAAGGTGGGTGGCGAATTTACGTTGTAGATGTCTATGGGCTCCAGTAACCACTTAACACCAGGTGGGCTGTGAGCTCGTCCACCCATCTATGCAATAACAAAAAAGTTTGTCCGTTGATGGTCTGAAAGAGATGGCTGATATCTTGATTCAAAATAATACGGGTTTGTCAACTGCGCTCGCGTCCTTGGTTATAAGTTAGACCGTGGTTAGACCCCTTTATTTACTATATATAAAAACGAATTGCTGTTCGTAAGTTTCGCTAAAACTCGAGAACGGCTGGACCGATTTGGCTAATTTTGGTCTTGAATTATTTCTGGAAGTCCAGAGAAGGTTTAAAAGGTAGATAAATATGATAATACAAAAGTTTAAGTATTTTATTTATTGATCGAGGCACTACGAAGTCTGCCGGGTCAGCTAGTTTACTAATAATTACCTCCCTTCCTATCTAAGCATTAAAAAAAAGTTATGAATAATATTTAGAAGTTCCCTTTCGTTTACGCACATATTAGAGCAAAGATAACGCGATTGTGTCAGTAATAAACGAGATGTGCGCGTTAACAGTAAATAGTAACGGTAGGTGGCGATGCGTTTTTGGTTTGCGATGCGCGCGCCGTTTTTAATTGACCGTTTCACTTCTAAACGGGCATTGGTCGAATGGGCAGACAGACGGTTTCTTTCAAATTTACGGTAATAGCCGTTTTTTTTTTTTTTATTGTTTACATGGGTGGACGAGCTCACAACCCACCTGGTGTTAAGTGGTTACTGGAGCCCATAGACATCTACAACGTAAATGCGCCGCCCACCTTGAGATATGAGTTCTAAGGTCTCATTATAGTTACAACGGCTGTCCCACCCTTCAAACCGAAATGTATTACTGCTTCACGGCAGAATTAGACAGAGTGGTGGTACCTACCCGCGCGGACTCGCAAGAGGTCTTCTTCTCAGTCGTACACTCTTGTCAGAGTGTCGTGGTTGCGCTGACACTGTATTTGCAGTAGGACCTGTTAGGTCGCCCAGGCTCCCGACGACCGCCCTCCAGGCAATGCGCTTCCAGATCTAGCGGTTCGAAGCGTTTCGAGTACATTCGACCATAGTGGGCTCAGTTGCCTTCTTTATTAGGTCAGTCCAGCGGGTCGGTGGTCTTACCACCAGTAAAAGTTGGAACTAAAGTTGTGCAGCACTGAACTAACTTCCCGCCAAATAACTTGGGTTTCGTAGAACTAAAACAAGGGATGTTTCAAAAGAATTTTCAGACTAATCTGCAATGATGTTCTTCACGAACTTTCGCCGTTCTAAGATCGACTTATTCTAAGGCTCGGCTCATATGAGTTCCGTCATAAAATAGCTTTATGTAGGAACAGTTGCGAGTTCAACCCTTTCGAGATTCTCATGAAAAGCGTATTATAGGCATCATTCAACTGAACCGGAGTCGATATTACGTGGCGGCGTGAGAAACTCGATAGGACCATTGTCACCGCAAGGTTGGCCTTTGTTACGCTGAAGATTGTGTTTCAAACCTGATCACTAGAATTTAGAATAGGGATCTTTTGTGACATGAATTCAAAATTCATTTAATTTTTTTTTATGGATTGCCTAGTTGATCTATTTCAGGTCATTTAAGGACGTAAAGCTGACGTTTCAATTAAATCGGTATAACTAAAAACTGTCTTACCCTTCAAGCCAGAACAGAAAAAGGATTTTCATGTGTGCTCTGAGGAATTATTTGAAATGATACTATCATCTCGTTTTTACCATCGCACTGCCCGTCATCGGTGTAGAGTTTATCCATACTACCTGGAGTTACTGCGTTCATCCACAGTGCGTTTCCAGAGATCTTTTTGCCACGTACCATCCGGCTTTGGAATGAGCTCCCCCCTCCACGGTGTTTCCCGAGCGCTATGACATGTCCTTCTTCAAACGAGGCTTGTGGAGAGTACTTAACAGTAGGCAGCGGTTTGGCTCTGCCCCTGGTATTGTTGACGTCCATGGGCGATGGTAACCACTCACCATTATGTGGGCCGTATGTTCGTCTGCCTACAATGGCAATAAAAAAAATTAAAAATGTAAATGGTTTAACGAATTTAGGAATTATGGCCATGGCTTAATGCGCGCAGCTATTGAGTGCTTGTTACCTATTTCAAAACATCAAAACAGTTAGCCTATATTCGTAACGTTATAAACGTATAAATTTGGCGACTCTTTCTTAAATGTCTAATAAAACAAGACTAAGCCTCCCAGAGCATCGGGGCAATTTAGAATTAGCTCTTTCACGAGCATCAGTTAATAAACATATTCGTAAAATATCAATAGTTTGTTTGAATGCAATTAATATTTGAGGGCATTGAACTCTTGATGCACGCTTGCAGAAATATTTCACCGTGGCTCTTTCCTGTTGAACTCAAATGACGTCATACATTATTTGAACCGACCGTCTGCGATTTCATACGCGCATTCGTTTTTTAACGGTTTCCAATGAAATATTGTAAACGTTATTTGGAGATTATCCGAATACATCACTGGAAGCAACATCCAAATTAGTTCCGCCATTTTGGAGATTAATCTGCACAAACTCACGGACCGATAAAAAAAGTCCGTCGAGCTCTATACGTATGTATTTCGTTTCTCTGGTTTGTTTTGTTGTGAATACGGTTGTTACGGGCAGATTTTATTACATCCCAATTTTTATTTTTATTTTTTTATTGTTTAGATGTGTGGAAGAGCTCTCAGTCCACCTGGTGTTAAGTGGTTACTGGAGCCCATAGACATCTACAACGTAAATGCGCCACACACCTTGAGATATAAGTTCTAAGGTCTCAGTATAGTTACAACGGCTGCCCCGCCCTTCAAACCGAAACGCGTTACTGCTTCACGGCAGAAACAGGCAGGGTGGTGGCACCTACCCGTGAGTCCTCACAAGAGGTCCTACCACCAGTAAAATTAATTCAACAGGACGCTTCTGTTTGTCGGAAATTTCTTTAAATTGTCTTCAACGTAAAGTGTTTCCGTTTCTTTAACGACGTCCCCTTCTCCAGTGGCCCGTTGTTGTACGTAAATGAAGAAATATGAGCGGGAAATGAGAATTGTTAATTGACACTTTTCAAATGATTAAGTAATTTAATATTTTAAACAAGTCTTTTCCGGGTGATTCTTAATGTTAATGTTACGTTTTAGTTGAAAAGTTAACATAGAACATCGGCATTGTTGCAATGCTCGGTGAGAGTACAATTGGCGTCTTATCCTTCACGTCATGACAACTATACAATATGCTTTACGATTTGACTTTACGGTTTGTTTTGTTTTGCTTGTATGCCTGCTTGTATATTGCGTGGAAAGGGCAGTCTTGCACGCATTTGAAGTAAAGATAGTTTTTTATTTTATTTTTTTTATTTTATTGCTTAGCTTATTTATGGGTGGACGAGCTCACAACCCACCTAGTGCTAAGTGGCTACTGGAGCCCATAGACATCTACAACGTAAATAGGCATTAAAAACAATATAAAAAAATTGCTCCGCGTAATACATTTGCAATCGACTATAAACATCAATATATAGTTAAATACAATGTATATTTAAATAAGATTAGTAAATAAACTAACAGATTCTGTGCTAGAATCGGAGTATTCTCACACGTTCTGGGAACTAGACGCAACGCGACAGTTCACAAGTCCGGCTTATGTTTCCAATTTGTATCGAGGCACGAAATGATACATTTAGCTCGTAAATTCAAAGAGGTTTCGAACTACAGTACAGGTTTACCTTGCCTCACCGGTTTATATTACAAAAAGAGATATTGTTAATAGTTAATAGTAATTCCGTCGATTCCGATAGAGGCACCCGTCACGTGCGGACGTGCTCATCGTCCACTCGATCGCCCGGTCTTTGTTCGCCCGGCTTTTGTTAGCCCGGCCATTGTTCGCGCGGCCTGTGTTTGTGGTACATCTGCCGACTAAGTGCTCTTTCTGGAAGTTTTTATTTGTTTTGTTTCCTTTTGTTGTTTCTGTGTTTGTGGTACATCTGCCGACAAAGTGGTTTCCTGCAAGTATTTATTTGTTTTGTTTCTTTTCGTAATTTCTGTTTTGTTGTGCTTTTTCTTTGTCCTGTAGTAATCGCGCCGCATTGCCACCTGTGTTCAATAGAACCGCTCAGGTCCGAGAAGTTGGGGCCTCGCCGCAAGGCGAGTGTTTTCAAGACCCGGGGCCGCCCCACCTGGGTACTCAGCGATCATGGACGCTGTATTCGCGGAATTCCTCCGACTTCGCCACCCACAGCTCGCCTCGGAGTTTTTGGCCTTCAAGGCCAATCACACTGCGAGCCCTCTCGAGGACTCCGCCGCGCTCGCTGCTCCTGCGTCGCCTGTACCTGCGTGCAGAGCTTCTGCATTGAGCACCGCAGCCTCTGTCGTGCCTGCCGCTCCCGTGTCGCCTATACTGGCGAGAAAAGCTGCTGCGTCGTCCGCCGTGACCATCGTTTCAGCTGAGCGATCATCCGCGGCCTCCGTCGCGCCCTCTAAAACACCTACACTTGCTCGTAGGTCGCCTGCACCCGCCTCCTCGTGCTCCGACTCTGACTCGGACATGGAGGTCGACCTCGCCCCCGCCTCATCGACGGATGGATTCACCCTGGTACAGAAGGGTAAGAAGCGTGCCGCGGAGTCTCGAGCTCCCGCGGCCGCTAAAATTAGCAAAGCCGTGAACGCGTCGCGCCCCCGCCCTCAGACTCCCGTTGCGCCCCCAGCCCGTGCCACTCCGTCGCCGCGTCCGTTGGCACAAAATAAAACCCAGACCCCTCCCCCGGTTATCCTTCAGGAGAAGGCAGCTTGGGATCGAGTTTGCCTGGCCCTTAAGGCCAAAAATATAAATTTCACGAATGCCCGTAACCTCGCGAACGGCATTCAAATTAAGGTTCAAACACCCGACGACCATAGGGCCCTCTCTTCTTACCTCCGTAAGGAGCGTATAAGTTTCCATACGTATACGCTCCAGGAGGAGCGCGAACTCCGCGTTGTAATACGCGGAATCCCTAAAGAGTTAGATGTAGAGCTCGTAAAAGCCGACCTGTTAGAACAAGGCCTACCAGTGAATTCTGTGCACCGTATGCACACCGGTCGCGGTAGGGAGCCATATAATATGGTTCTAGTCGCTCTCCAGCCTACCCCCGAGGGTAAGAAAATCTTTAACACACAGACCGTCTGTAGGCTCTCTGGTATCGCTGTCGAAGCCCCCCATAAAAAAGGCACTCCTAGCCAGTGCCATAACTGTCAATTGTACGGGCACTCTTCCCGTAACTGTCACGCGCGCCCCCGATGTGTTAAGTGTTTGGGCGATCACGCCACGGCCCTCTGCGCTCGCGACCAAAAAACCGCGACGGAACCGCCTAGCTGCGTCCTGTGTCGAACACAGGGTCACCCCGCGAATTACCGTGGTTGCCCCCGAGCCCCTAAAATAAATCGCCGCGTCGCCCGCCAAAACCGCCTCCGAGCTTCCGGCCCAGACATCAAAGCCTCGGCACCCTCTGCGTCGCAGGCTAAGCCAGCGTTCGTTCCGGCGGCGGTGCCCAGTGTCTCGGCCTGGGCAAAACCGCTGCCGTACACGAACACGGCTACAACTCCCTCCTCCGCGATTCGTCCCGCCCCCGCGACTCGTCCCTCTCCCGCGACTTGCCCTCCGACCGCGTCCGACAATCTCGCTTTAGCGATCGACTTCTTTCAGTCGATCAACTTTGAGCGCGTTAACGCTTTGGGCGACGCCATTCGCGCTGCCTCCACTGCACAACACTTTATCGCCGTTGTGCAGGAATACGCCGACGTATACGCGTCATTAAATACGTACGTCCTCCCCTCACTCCGCCGGTAATCAATGGCGTATATAAGTAGAATAAAGCCCCTATCCGTAACGATAGGATTTTTTAACGCTTACGGTCTCGCAAATCAACGTGATCAGGTTTCTGACTTTTTGCGTGACCACCAAATTGATATATTTTTAGTGCAGGAGACCCTACTTAAGCCCGCGCGCCGTGACCCTAAAATCGCGAACTATAACATGGTCAGGAACGACAGGCTCTCTGCCCGTGGTGGTGGTACCGTCATTTACTATAGAAGAGCCCTGCATTGCGTCCCGCTCGATCCTCCCGCGCTCGCTAATATCGAAGCATCAGTGTGCCGAATCTCACTGACGGGACACGCGCCGATCGTTATCGCGTCCGTTTATCTTCCACCGGATAAGATCGTTCTAAGCAGTGATATCGAGGCGCTGCTCGGTATGGGGAGCTCTGTCATTCTGGCGGGCGACCTAAATTGTAAACACATCAGGTGGAACTCACACACCACAACCCCGAATGGCAGGCGGCTTGACGCGTTAGTCGATGATCTCGCCTTCGATATCGTCGCTCCGCTAACCCCGACTCACTACCCGCTAAATATCGCGCATCGCCCGGATATACTCGACATAGCGTTATTAAAAAACGTAACTCTGCGCTTACACTCGATCGAAGTAGTTTCAGAGTTAGATTCAGACCACCGTCCCGTCGTTATGAAGCTCGGTCGCGCTCCCGATTCCGTTCCCGTCACGAGGACTGTGGTGGATTGGCACACGCTGGGCATCAGCCTGGCTGAATCTGATCCACCATCGCTTCCGTTTAGTCCGGACTCTATCCCGTCTCCTCAGGATACCGCTGAAGCCATAGACATCGTAACGTCACACATCACCTCGACATTAGATAGGTCATCGAAGCAAGTTGTAGCGGAGGACTTCCTTCACCGCTTCAAATTGCCCGACGATATTAGGGAACTCCTTAGAGCTAAGAACGCCTCGATCCGTGCGTACGATAGGTATCCTACCGCGGAAAATCGTATTCGAATGCGTGCCCTACAACGCGACGTAAAGTCTCGCATCACCGAAGTCCGAGATGCCAGATGGTCTGATTTCTTAGAAGGACTCGCGCCCTCTCAAAGGTCTTACTACCGCTTAGCTCGTACTCTCAAATCGGATACGGTAGTAACTATGCCCCCCCTCGTAGGCCCCTCAGGCCGACTCGCGGCGTTCGATGATGACGAAAAAGCAGAGCTGCTGGCCGATACATTGCAAACCCAGTGCACGCCCAGCACTCAATCCGTGGACCCTGTTCATGTAGAATTAGTAGACTGTGAGGTAGAACGCAGAGCCTCCTTGCCACCCTCTGATGCGTTACCACCCGTCACCCCGATGGAAGTTAAAGACTTGATCAAAGACCTACGTCCTCGCAAGGCTCCCGGTTCCGACGGTATATCCAACCGCGTTATTAAACTTCTACCCGTCCAACTCATCGTGATGTTGGCATCTATTTTCAATGCCGCTATGGCGAACTGTATCTTTCCCGCGGTGTGGAAAGAAGCGGACGTTATCGGCATACATAAACCCGGTAAACCAAAAAATCATCCGACGAGCTACCGCCCGATTAGCCTCCTCATGTCTCTAGGCAAACTGTATGAGCGTCTGCTCTACAAACGCCTCAGAGACTTCGTCTCATCCAAGGGCATTCTTATCGATGAACAATTCGGATTCCGTACAAATCACTCATGCGTTCAACAGGTGCACCGCCTCACGGAGCACATTCTTGTGGGGCTTAATCGACCAAAACCGTTATACACGGGAGCTCTCTTCTTCGACGTCGCAAAAGCGTTCGACAAAGTCTGGCACAATGGTTTGATTTTCAAACTATTCAACATGGGCGTGCCGGATAGTCTCGTGCTCATCATACGGGACTTCTTGTCGAACCGCTCTTTCCGATATCGAGTCGAGGGAACCCGCTCCTCCCCACGACCTCTCACAGCTGGAGTCCCGCAAGGCTCTGTCCTCTCACCCCTCCTATTTAGCTTATTCGTCAACGATATTCCCCGGTCGCCGCCGACCCATTTAGCTTTATTCGCCGACGACACGACTGTTTACTATTCTAGTAGAAATAAGTCCCTAATCGCGAAGAAGCTTCAGAGCGCAGCCCTAGCCCTAGGACAGTGGTTCCGAAAATGGCGCATAGACATCAACCCAGCGAAAAGTACTGCGGTGCTATTTCAGAGGGGAAGCTCCACACGGATTTCCTCCCGGATTAGGAGGAGGAATCTCACACCCCCGATTACTCTCTTTAGACAACCCATACCCTGGGCCAGGAAGGTCAAGTACCTGGGCGTTACCCTGGATGCATCGATGACATTCCGCCCGCATATAAAATCAGTCCGTGACCGTGCCGCGTTTATTCTCGGTAGACTCTACCCCATGATCTGTAAGCGGAGTAAAATGTCCCTTCGGAACAAGGTGACACTTTACAAAACTTGCATAAGGCCCGTCATGACTTACGCGAGTGTGGTGTTCGCTCACGCGGCCCGCACACACATAGACACCCTCCAATCCCTACAATCCCGCTTTTGCAGGTTAGCTGTCGGGGCTCCGTGGTTCGTGAGGAACGTTGACCTACACGACGACCTGGGCCTCGAATCAATTCGGAAATACATGAAGTCAGCGTCGGAACGATACTTCGATAAGGCTATGCGTCATGATAATCGCCTTATCGTTGCCGCCGCTGACTACTCCCCGAATCCTGATCATGCAGGAGCCAGTCACCGTCGACGCCCTAGACACGTCCTTACGGATCCATCAGATCCAATAACCTTTGCATTAGATGCCTTCAGCTCTAATACTAGGGGCAGGCTTAGGGACCCCGGTAACCGTACTCGTCGAACTCGACAAAGAGGTCGACGTGCAACCTAACCCATGCATCAGCCCGCTGAGTTTCTCGCCGGATCTTCTCAGCGGGTCGCGATTCCGATCCGGTAGTAGATTCATTCGCGAAACAATTGCTCTTGAGTTGTTAGGTCTCCTTCGGAGGCGCTCGGGCAGTTGTTAGCAAATTCCACCCCTCTTGGCTGAGCCTTTGCTCGCCCACCTGTCCTGGTGAAACTGGAAAGGCCTTCGGGCCACCAGTAAACTTTCAATCATAAAATAAAAAAAATAAAAAAGTAATTCCGTGTTGATTTTAGATGAAATGTCTTAATATATAAATTAATTTATGTTTAGCTTGGCCGCTATCTTCGTACGTATAATCACTTCAATTACAATTTTACGCATAAATTTGACGCTTTTTTGTTATATATGGCGTTAAAGTTATCCCAATTACGGAAGGGTATCTTTTTACAAGACGGAAAGGAAGGAAAAGAGTTTTATTTTTTTAATGTACCATAGAAAATCGTCAATATGGCCACTATTTGCTATATTTAGGGGGCTAATCTTTGATACCATTGTAGAGAGACCAACATGCACCCTACCTAGTGATGAATGTTTACCGTCGCTCATGGAGGTCAGCAATGCCAGGGTCATAATTAAGTCGCTGCCTGCCGCAGAATACACTTCACAAACCACGTTCGAAGAAGAACATGTCATACCGCTTACAAAAGTACTTTGAAGAGAAATTCATTCCAGAGCCGGAAGGTACATGGCAAAAAAGATATCTGGAAATGTACTGGGGATGAACGTAGCGGTCCAGATAGCGTCGATGAGCTCTGCCCCGGTGGCTGGAGGTGTATTGGTAGAAAAAGACGGAGGGATCATTTCGAACAATTCCAAAAAGCAATCTTAGATAGATATTGAAGTCGTCGTGGCCTAACGGTTAAGACGTCCGGTCAATTCGTGTTGAGCGATGCACCGGTGTTCGAATACCAGGCGGGTACCAATTATTCTAATGAAATACGTACTCAACAAATGTTCACGATTGACTTCCACGGTGAAGGAATAACATCGTGTAATAAAAATGAAACCCGCAAAATTATAATTTGCGTAATTACTGGTGGTAGGACCTCTTGTGAGTCCTCGCGGGTGGGTACCACCGCCCTGCCCATTTCTGCCGTGAAGCAGTAATGCGTTTCGGTTTGAGGGGTGGGGCAGCCGTTCTAACTATACTTGAGACCTTAGAATTTATATCTCAAGGTGGGTGGCGTATTTACGTCGTAGATGTCTATGTGCTCCAGTAACCACTTAACACCAGGTGGACTGTGAGCTCGTCCACCCATCAAAGCAATAAAAAATAAAAAATATTTACAGTTGCAACAACAGCAAACCGTCCACTCAAAAGTAAACGTTTTTCTTTGAACAATTTTTCTCCTAACAATAACATCGCTGGGGCGAAAATGTTTCCTCGGAGCTCTCCCTATTACTATTATATACCCGAGTACTATTTTCATTCATCCCGTATTGATGTTCGTACAAACTAAAAATTTAAATTAATTAAAAAACCATTTTTTTTTGTACCACAGATCTGAAAACCTAATTTAACTAAACGCGGCAATTTCTATAATACTTTTATTGGTGCCAAAGATATTTTGTCACGCCTACGATTTTTGACGTGACAACGTCTTATAATTCCATGGAGCCGGCTGCACGCACGAAAAAACATTACTTAAGCGGCATTACCTCGCTCTGAGGCGTTCCATTTAAGGCTTGGAAGTGCAAGCGAGAGCGCGCAACGAGCGACAAAGAGGCACAATCGGCCTCTGCGTTTGGCAGCGTTCGACATCTGTCTCTCTCCTACTTGAGTAAGCGATGCGTCCGCGTGGACAGCTGCTATACAATAATACATTTACATGTTTTCGTCAAGTATGAAATTCAGTGAAAAGTGAATGTGGTGTCAATTGTCCATACAAAATATCTATCAAACTAATAAAATAAAAAAATTCTTTTGAAACATGAAACCATTCCATCCGTATTTTCTTATGACGTTCTCACGTTTAACTATCGTCAGTAAACCGACTTTACAGACAACCGATTTTTTTTAGTGAATGTAAATAAACATTTATTACAGTTTTATTACCAGCTACATTTAAATTAATAACCGGTTCCTTGTTAATTCATTTTACGAAGTTGAATAATACCGCGAGACAGTATACATGCAATGTGACCTTAAATGCATGATTAGCCGGTAGGCAGCGGCTTGGCTCTGCCCCTGGCATTGCTGATGTCCATGGGCGACGGTAACCACTCACCATCAGGTGGGCCGTATGCTCGTCTGCCTACAGAGGCAATAAAAAAAAAAAGATTAGGTTTATGAAACGTTTACAAAGAAAAGAAAGAAAAAATACTGTGTATAATGTAACCTATACAATAAGTAACTTTATTAGCATTCATTGTTCCGTTTCTCTCACGATTTTACTTGTCCCCGCGAAAGTCGGTGAATTCATTATGATTTATGCAGATGTTTGTTAGCTGATTTAATTGTTTTTTTTTATTTAATCATGTACAGCGATTATCGTTGGTTGTGCCTTTTTTTATTGCTTAGATGGGTGGACGAGCTCACAGCTGGTTGTTAAGTGGTTACTAGAGCCCATAGACATCTATAACGTAAATGCGCCACCCACCTTGAGATATAAGTTCTAAGGCCTCAGTGTAGTTATGATAATATTGTTTGTTTAGTCGAAACTTATTTGTTTGTTAATAAAACTCATTTGTCAAACTACGTGATCTCAAAAGTCCATTTGTTAGCTTGTTAATTCGCATCTTAATAAAATGCTCAATAGGTTGATGGTGTTTATCCATTAACTAAAGTTGACGAGAACGTTATAGGAAGACTGTCAAAAATAGTTCAATAAAACTATATCGAGGGGTGAAAGGATGTTTTATTTAAGCATCATTTTTGTAACTTTACAAGAGAGACATTTTAAAGTTTAAAATTTGGAAAAAATATCATACCATCGGCGGCTATTTGAACGGAGTAAACTTAATTGAAATTCAATTAAAAACATTGAATTGTTGATACTTACTAATACCAAACCACTGGTGGTAGGACCACTTGTGAGCACTGGTGGTAGGACCACTTGTGAGCACTGGTGGTAGGACCACTTGTGAGCACTGGTGGTAGGACCACTTGTGAGTCCGCGCGGATAGGTACAACCGCCCTGCCTATTTCTGCCGTGAAGCAGTAATGCGTTTCGATTTAAAGGGTGGAGTAGGCGTTGTAACTATACTGAGACTAGAACTTGTATCTCGTGGCGGGTGGCGCGTCTACGATGTAGATGTCTATGGGCTCCAGTAACCACTTAACACCAGGTGGGCTGTGAGCTCGTCCAACCATCTAAGCAATAAAAAATAAAATAAAAAAAATTAAAAAAACGGACTTTTAATTACAAAGATAAACGTCGAGTATTTAATAAGCGAAATGTTGCTTAAACCAAACAGCCTTTCACCCATAGAATAACTTAATGAATAACAATGTAAAACTGTATCCATACTGTGTTAAATAACACGAAAACGATAATTAAACGAAGAGGTTCGCTGCCGCATGCCGCTGTGAGCACTAATGTTTTAATTAAGAATGCGGCTTAATCTAGCGACTGCACCTTCAATATGTGACATCGGTACATGTGTGTACGGCGCAAACCGGAATTATTCTAGACCGATCGGAGGGATGTTCGATTTTCTCACGCTTCACTACATAGTATAAAACAAAGTCTCTTTCTCTGTCCCTACATCCCTATGTATGCTTAAATCTTTAAAACTACGCAACGGATTTTGATGCGGTTTTTTTTAATAGATAGAGCGATTGAAGAGGAAGGTTTATATGTATAATAACATACATTAAATAGTGAAGAAATCAATAATAAATTACAGTTTCCGAAGCGAAGCGAGGGCGGGTCGCTAGTCAAAAAAAAAATGTGTGCGTGTACTAGTGTACACACGTAAGAAGTGAAACTTGTTTATGGCCTTATTTTTCGAAAAATGATCTACATGCAACTTTCTAGAAATTGGTTAAATAAAGTTAAATTAGATAAAGTTTAAACAAAAGGATTTTATTATCATAGACATGAATACAAAAAAGTTAAATTAGATAAAGTTTAAACAAAAGGATTTTATTATCATAGACATGAATACAAAACAGATGGCGCGTAACGGAAAAAAGTGACGCGTAACCGAAAAATGTGACGGTAAATTTTTTTCCAACGCCGATAAGGAAGTTTCACTTCAATAAAATATGTAGATACTTAAATCGTCGCTTAGTAAACCTATAACAATACTTTGTGTGTATAAAATGTTTAATAAATAACATGATTATCATTTTGAGCGTATTCATTGTGAGTAAATAATAATAGATAAACACTTCGGATGGTAACGTTAAAATAACAAATTACATTAAGTTTGTTATAGTATTCTAATTGAGAAATGTGTAGCATTTATGTACATATACATATGTGCAGTGATATTTAAGTAGAGTAGTCCCCCAGTAGTCGAAATTCGACTATAGTAAATTGAAATTATAATTATTTATTGTCAAATATTTCACCAAGACCACACTATAAACAAAAAATATTAAAGACAAACAATATTAATCTATTCTCAATTAGACCAGAGACTGTAACAATAAGAAAAGTTTGACAATAAACAAATAATATATATTGTATATATGTGTGTCATGCGTATGTGTGTCAAATAAATGGCAGTGTGTGTAATGTTGTTTTTATTGGCTTAATCTTTTTTTACGCATAATAAAAAAAAAATAACGTTCTGCACTCCTTCTCTATATTCTTAATAAGTGTGAGAAATTTTATACTCAAATTATACGCATATTATTATACGCAAATTTTTCGTAAAAAGGAGTACAAAGTTTTTGCTTCACGTATTAATATATAGATTTGTCAAAGCTTTTTGTCTAAATAACACAACAACTATCCTTAGATTAGCTGTTCATTTATAATACTTCTGTATAGGTGTCGTTAACCAAATAGAATTCATTCGCTAAATTCTCTGAATGATTCCAACGGCAAATTCAAATTTACAAGATGGGGGGGGGAAAAAATCAAATCGTCGACTCACCGAGCTAGAACATAACCGGTAGATCTTTCTTTTATCATTTTCTATGAACTGGCAACCCCAACTTCACACCCTATATTTTATTCGGTTCACCGAACGACATGGTTTTTTTAAGGGATTTTATGACTTGGTAACTAAGACCATGTCTTAGGCATGTTGTAGGCAGCGGCTTGGCTCTGCCCCTGGCATTGCTGAAGTCCATGGGCGACGGTAACCACTCACCATCAGGTGGGCCGTATGCCCGTCTGCCTACAAAGGCAATAAAAAAAAACTTATTTAAGTCATGTCTTATTTTAATTTATATTCTTATTTTCATGAAAAATTATAGTTTGGAGTGAAATGAAATGAAATGAAGGTGATTAATTTGAGACATTAATCAACTGGAATGAAATGAAACGAGATGAGATGATATGGGATGAAATATAATCTCAGTAAAATGGTGGTTGGCAATAAAAAAATCTATTTATTTGTTATTCATGGAACGAGCTCACGGCCTGCCAGTAGCGTAGCTTAACAGGCTATTCCAGCTATTGACGGACTGGTAGGTGAGCTCAGGGACTCAATCTGAGAGAAATTGGTCTTAGCAAGAGCAGTGTTTCGCAGAATCTACGAAATCCCGATCTACTGAGATCATCCGGCGAGAAACTCGGTGGGTTGTGTCTGTGGGCTAGTTCGCATGTCGAACTCTTCGTCGTAATCGACTAGTTCGACGAGGACGGTGGCCCGTGCTTTAAGAGCTTAAAAGCTCCAAGAGCGGGTCCGAGAGATTCGACAAGACAGGTTCACGGCGGCGGCGACTTTGCGTTATTCCGTCGCCTGTGTCGGATATGTAATTAGCGGCAGTCACGTGAAAATTGTTATCGTTTAGCGTCGCTTGTTCAGAGTAGCATTCTAACGCTTCCTTGAGATACTTATGAATCGTTTTTATATTTAGGTCGTCGTGAAGATCGACATTCCTCACGTACCACGATGCTCCGATGGGTGGATATCCTGTAGATACGGGATTTCGTGACCTGAAGAGTTGTGTGTGTGCGGGCCGCGTGAGGTACCACTACAATTGCATAGGTCATGATGGAACGTATGCAAGTTTTGTTGAGTGTCACATTATTACAAAGGAACAATTTACTTCGCTTTCAAATCATGGGGTAGGCCAAGTATTAAGTGGTTATCGGAGCTTATAAAGAGAACGAAGCAAATGCCGTCATCCACCTTGAGGCATGAGGTCTAATTCCAGACCATCCCAGCCTTCAAATCGGAACACATTATTGCTTCGCAGTAGAAATAGGTACAGTGGCGATACCTATCCGGGCGGGCTCAGTGCCTACTGCATTTTTGTTGTTCTTATTCCACGTATTTTGGTCTCATGTACGTATTAAGTTTCTAATGAATACTCATCACATAAAAAAGATAATTCTATATTTCTACCAGTGCTTTTTGATTTCAGCGACTACGAATGAAGATAACGGGACTGTTTAGTATAATTTTATAACGCCTAATAGTTTATACGATTTTGATTGGCGTGAATGCACTTCAATCATATTCGAAGCGTCAAACAGTAGGCAATACGCGAACAAAAGAATCGTAAGATGAAGGTAATACGACTCGAGGGTTCATTCCGACGCGTCCTTCCGATTCCTAAGCACGTAATATGCCATTTCGAGGATTCTTCCTCTAGTTTCAGAGCGAGTTGATTTGTTTTTATTTATATTCAAACTTGCTTTGTTTTTGCAGGTCTTTAGTTATTGTTTTACACTTTATCCATGGTAATTCATTTGAAAGCAATTGAGATATTAACTTGGGCGACGGAGCTTACGTTGTGATGTCCGCGGACTCTGATCACAGCAGAAAAAATTATATGCATATTTTAACGTCATCATAATTAACGTCAAATAGATGTAACTAGAAAACATAACGTGTAAAACATTATTATGTTATCGATTACCGCTGATGATGAACTAGGGATACGGCTGCAAACATACAATCTGGGAATGTCGGTAATAGAGATGAACTCCGCGACCGTGGCGGGTATGTAATGGTAAAAGGTGATAGCGGGATAAACTCAGAGAATTTCTGGTTGCGAACTCCATTGAATTTACAGTACGCAGACAAAACCAACGTAGACTTAGGGACATATTAATACATGGATTTTTTTATTGCTTAGCTGAGTGGAAGATCTCACAGTCCACCTGGTGTTAAGTGGTTACTGGAGCCCATAGACATCTACAACGTAAATGCGCCACCCACCTTGAGATATAAGTTCTAAGATCTCAGTATAGTTACAACGGCTGCTCTACCCTTGAAACCGAAATGCATTACTGCTTCACGGTAGAAATAGGCAGGGCGATGGTACCCACCCGCGCGGACTCACAAGAGGTCCTACCACCAGTAAAAATGGCGGGATAAACTCAAACAACTTCTGGTACCGAACTCCATTTAACTTACAGTACCCAGATAGAACCAACGTAGACAGACTTAGGGACATATTAATACATATTGTACGTTTAAATAATTAATTTATTAAGCCGACCTCAATCCAAGCGGGTTGGGTAAACAACGGACAGAACATCAGCCGATACGTGAGTCAACTTGCGGTTTCATCGTTCATAACTACATACTCACTGTATTGTGTGATTTTGTACGCGCGTTATCATTTGTCCACTCGAAATTAACACTATTTACATGTTTTTAATTCAAATTTGTATTAACTTACCTCCTTTCCCTCTACATCTATATATTAATACGTGAAGCAAAAACTTTGTATCCCTTTTTACGAAAATTGCGCGGATGGAGGAGTATGAAATTTCACACACTTAAAGAGACTATACAGAAGAAGTGCACAATGCTAATATTTTTTTAAAGTAATGCATAAAAGATACATTAAATCAATAAAGAAAACATTACACACACTACATACCATGTATTTGACGCACACACAGGCATGCATACTATTTTATTGTCAAACTTTTGTTCTTGACGTCTGTTGTCAAATTGCGATTCATTATTGTGTCTTTGTTAATATTTTTTATAGTGTAGTCTTGGCGAAATTTGTGATTATAGAAGTATAAAATACAATCATAATAGTGTACAAACTTACATTTCCAATTAATTATAGTCGAATTTCGACTACTGCGGGACCTCTAGTATATACTAATATATAAATCTACAGTGGTTTTTATGTTCCGTTATAACTACTGAGCTATGCATCCGATTGACTTGAAACTTGGTATCCATGTAGAACATACATGTACTTAATGGATAGGCAAATATTTATATGAGTGTTGGACTCCCTACACCAGTTGCGGGGGCGTTAATGATAAGAATTTTTGTGGGGGTGAGAAATAATAATGTTAATTTTAAATGCCCAGCGAAGCGGACGGGTACAGCAGCTAGTAATTTATAATTTCCTACACATATGGTTATTATACACCAAGACACAGACAAGACGTCCGGTGCATTCGTGTCGAGTGATGCACCGGTGTTCGAATCCCGCAGGCGGGTACCAATTTTTCTAATGAAATACGTACTTAACAAATGTTCACGATTGACTTCCACGGTGAAGGAATAACATCGTGCAATAAAAATCAAACCCGCAAAATTATAATTTGTAGGACCTCTTGTGAGTCCGCGCGGGTAGGTACCACAGCCCCGCCTATTTTTGCCGTGAAGCAGTAATGCGTTTCGGTTTGAAGGGTGGGGCAGCCGTTGTGACTATACTGAGACCTTAGAACCATACCTCAAGGTGTGTGGCGCATTTACGTTGTAGATGTCTATGGGCTCCAGTAACCACTTAACACCAGGTGGGCTGTGAGCTCATCCACACATCTAAGCAATAAAAAAATTTAAAAAAAACAATAGTATTTTGCTAATGCCAAACACGAAAACAAAACGTGTTTGCTATAAAAGCCACCATTAAAACAATGATTGATATTGCGGTAATATTATTAAGGAAATAGCTTTAGCATTAACAATAGTTTAACTTAGCCGTAACTGTTGGTGATTCAAGGACAAAATGGGGCAAAGGCAAGGTCATTCTTTTTGTTGTAAATAAAAAATCGTGCCGCCGAATTAATCAAGCGTTCGAATTAAAAAAAGTGTTATTTTAAATATAATTATTCAAAAGTACATGTTGTCGATGTGTATTTTATTGCACATAGAAAAACAGTTGGTTGTAGATATGTGAAATTTATGCCATTATTTTTTTTCACGGGAAAAAAATTATTAAACATGTAAGATGAACATCACCGAACATACATATGTCGGCCCGAACATACTCAATAGCGCAATTTGTAAATAAACGCTACGATACTCATGGACGTTATAGATGTCTACAGATTCTGGTAATCACCACCAGAAGGGCTGTGAGCTCGTACACCAATCTAAGCAATAAAAAACAAAGATTAATGAAAAATCGTGTGGTTCAACAACAGAGCGTCATATAAAAACGCAAGGATAGGTACCCATAACCTTGCATAAATGCATGTCTGCCATGACAAGGCCAAGCGTTTCGGTTTGAAGGGAGACAGCGTTATCTAATTCGGACTTCTAAAGTTTCTAAAGCATACAGACTCTGAAACCGACTGAACAACATACGGGCTTCACTACCTTAATTCACCAATCTAAGCAATAAAAGTCTTTGTTAGCACTTTGTTGTTTGTCAATTTTATTACATTGCTATATTGTTAACGACAACGGTTGCGTTACGACATTACGGAATACAGCTAGCCAAGCTAAGCTAAGCTAATAAAACAAAGTAATTAAGTCGTTGATACGATTTTAAATGTACTCCACTGTACTTACAGTAAGTAATAGTAAAAACTAGGCGTCCCTGGCATTGCCACGTCCGTGAGCAACGGCTTCATTGAAATTATAGTGGGTACCTAAATAACGTTAAAATAAAACCTTGCGAACATATATTATATAGGCTTATCATTTAACTTTTACAATAAAACCCACTTGTTGCTACAGTCGTTTGAAAACAGAAGTATAGATAGTTTTTTTTTTGTCCTATGTCACATATGTATGTATATAAATATTTATAACTAGCTGACCCGGCAGATTTCGTAATGCTTAAATCGATAAATAAAAGACCTAAACTTTTGTATGAAATAAACTTAAAACAAACAAAAGGATTTCGTCCGACGGGGGACACATCAAAAGAAAAACAAAAATTTTATTTAATTTCGAGCAATTTTATGTTGATATCTACCTTTTAAACCTTCTCTGGGCTTCCACAAATAATTCAAAACCAAAATTAGCCAAATCGGTCCAGCCTTCTCGAGTTTTAGCGATACTAACGAACAGCAATTCATTTTTGTATATTATATAGATAAATTGGCATCAAAATATTCAATCTGTAAAGTTTAAATCATGGAAATTCGATAGTCGAGAAATTGTTTAGTTAAAACTTCGCTGGCAATTATTGTAACAGCTGAATTTATTTATCATCATTAGTTCTGGGCTATTTTTGTTCACGAACTGTAACGAGCTATGAATCATGCGTTCACGTTTTGTCATCGTTTGTTTGTTGTGTTTTAATCGTAACTGGATGATTGAATGGGTATGTAATACTAGATATATTTAACAAAGGCACTGAGTCTAACTAGGTATACGGACTGCATCCCGGAGTACACTAGTCAGGGTTGCTAATCATCAAGCCAATGAGGCTACCACTAAACGTGTGTAATTTTAATAATTTTACGTTTAAATCCTGATTTATTACGCCACATTTCCCAATCTCAAAACGATCACCTCTCGCACGCGAAACAGCCCTGCAATCATAATCACAATTGGTTATAGATAAAACTGTTTGTATACGAGGAAAAATAATACCTATACTGAAATCTTATAAAGTCAATTCCTCCCGATTCACTAACGGTGCTTTTAGGTACCTCAAGCACCGTCATCGTTCCCGTCGAACCTGTCGCTTGCGACAAAGGGCTCGACGAGAAAATTAACCCTCAGACACAGCCCACTGAGTTTCTCGCCGGATCTTCTCAGTGGGTCGCGTTTCCGATCCGGTGGTAGATTCTGCGAAGCACGGCTCTTGCTAGGGTTCGTTTTAGCAACGTCATCAGGTTTGAGCCCCGTGAGCTCACCTACTAGTTAAGGTGACGCTGATATAGCCTCTCAAGGCTATCAGCTTAGGTAGGAAAAAAAAAGTCAACTAGCTCTTGTTTAGTCCTATGTTAACTTTACAGCGTAAACGAATCACGATATTTCAATTTCAAATTTGTATTTCTAGTAAGTAACGTAATATTTGAAGGTAATTTAATGGTATATTTGAACGTCCGTGTTAGTCGAAACGAGAAGATTTTAATACGGGTTTGTTTATATACGAAGTTTTTGATGAGTTTCGAACTGCGGGGGTGTCATATTTTTTTTGGGTTTTGGATAAATCTATACATTAATATGTGAAGCAAAAACTTTGTACCCCTTTTTACGAAAATTGCGCGGACGGAGGAGTATGAAATTTCCCACACTTATAGAGAATATAGAGAAGGAGTGCAGAATGTTAATATTTTTTTAAATTATGCATATACATTAAATAAATAAATAAAACCATTACACTAGCATGTATTTGACACAAACACATGCATACTATTTGTTAATTGTCAAATTTTTCTTATTGCTTATAGTCTGTGCTTGAAATTGATAATAGATTAAATATTGTTTGTCTTTATTAATATTTGTCTAAAGTGTAGTCTTGGAGAAATCTGTGATTATAGAAGTAGTCTTTGACAATATAATCATATTGTAACTATGTACATCTATGTACATGTAACATCATTGTAACTATACTGAGACCTTAGAACTCAAGGTGGTTGGCGCATTTACGTCATAGATGTATATGGGCTCCAGTAACCACTTAACACCAGGTAGACTGTGAGCTCGTCCACCCATCTAATCAATAAATAAAAACAGATCAAAAGTGCGCGGTGTCGACGACTCTGGTTGACTGATTGACTTTCCAAGCCTCCCATTCTTACATTACGCATTCACAAAGAATGAAATAATTAAAATTAAAGTAATATGTATTCACTGTTTACCTTAGGTTATTGGTTTATTTGCGTTCTGGCTTCGAATGAGGCTCTCCTGCAGCCTATTTACGTAGTTAACATGAAATGCGTTGGAGTGGTCACGATTGATAGCATTTGAAGTTAGTGAAGTTACCCACTATTGCCGTTAATTTTTTTTTTTTTTTTTTAAATAACTCACAAATTATAAATACACATAACGTTGTTTGTTTTATAACTCACAAATTATAACTGTGCACATTTCTTATTCCTTTGTATCTTTTATTTAAGTTTTTATTTTGTTTCTTTTCAGGAGTCGGAGACGCTTTGTTACTTTTGCACTGCCAGTTTATTTTAAGTTATCTTCATGGTTTCGAGTTGTAAGTGCTTTTTTATTTTTCTTTTCTGTTTCTTTTTCTTTTTCTTTCTTTTCTTTTTCTTTTTTATTAAATTTTGATACTGTACACAAAACAGGTGAGGGAGTGGGTCGGGGTGTGAGAAGGATTAGAAAAACGGAAATTTAAAAAATTCTTTAATTTTTACTGACTTTTAATTGACATGATTAAATTGTAAAGGGAAACCGTAATTGTGTGTACCTTCGCCACTGTTATGAAAAACGAAGAAATTTTGTAATGTCTCACCTAGGATTTTGTAAATCTTCAATATAAAATATGTATATCACATCAACACGACCGGTAGGCGATAGAAATTGAATCTGACTATATTTTCCGGATATGATCCCATCGTAAATAACATCTACCTTCAATATAACAAGAATCTTAAGAAATCTGCGCTGATTGAAAAATATTTATCGGGGTATGTACATTTAGAATTGAAATGGCTTAACTAATTTTTTTTACAAAACGTGTTTTATTACTTGGAACGATTTATAAACATGTATTATATTAGTTTACAACTTTATTTATTTTACATTAAAAATGAAATTAAAATTTTGTTTTGAAAAGGACAAAGTACACTTTCCGTCACTTTTAAAATCAATCGCATACCTTAAGGTTATTACCTTAAGGCTTAAAGTATTAAAATATACCTTAAACCTTAAGGTATGCGCTTTAAGGCTTAAAGTATTAAAATCAAAACTGGAAAATTACATTTTTGGCGTTTACCAAAAAACAATAATTTTGGATTAAGCCGCTTCCATTCTGAAAATGCGATATGTCGGATAAATTCTATTCCTTTCACAGATCTAACAAGGTAAGAGTTGATTGTAAACTGTCGTAATCTATATTAAACAGAAATTGAGTCAGCATGTTCGTTACGCTGTGTAGTAATGTGTTTACAATACGTAAGTTATTTCAGATGACAGTGGACTCCATTAAGTAATAAAAAAAGTACTATATTTGCTGATTGTAAAATTTAATGGCTGTTATAAAAGGTAAAATCGCCTATTCGCATTAAAAGTGTACAATTTACACAAATATTCGAAATTGAGTTAATATGCGTAAACATTTGGTATCACCAGTATTTTTCTCATAAATACTGTCAAGTACTTAGTTTAGTTTTATTTTGTTTACCTATGTTTTGACAACTATTAACAAAATTAATATAATACATCATTTTATCTTACTTTAAAAGACAGATCATATAACTGATAAAAAATAAAAAATAAATGTTGCAGATATGATTAGTATTAAAAATATTACATGTGAAAGCTTTAAAACACTCTCCTGTAAAATTTGTAAGTTTTGAGATTATACAGTTTTAATGCGAGAAGACGAAATGTAGAACTTGTCACTCGCCGTATCATTCAATCTTTCGGCAAAAAATAATTTTAGATTCGATACTACATAAAATGATTGAAAGAAAGAATCGTTATTATGGAAGCATTTTACATTTGATTAGTTCAAAATAAAACAATTCCGGGTTCGTGAACCCCAAGTTTTTAATCTATTTGGAATCTCATCTATACTCAATTATTACATAATTTCACTTCTCCGGCCCTAAATCATTGAAATTTACTATTCTACTCATCATCATTCTCATGTCCTTCTCTCAATCACCTGGAGTCGGCGCAACATATTTTCTCCTTCCAATACTACACTATCATTTACCATTACTTCGCTCATTCCCCTCTTACAGTCTATGAGTCGCACAGTTGGGAATCGCTGTCTTCGTCTGATAAATGATATTACGCGCTAACTCTCTTTCTCTCTACCTAAAATATTTATCATCTTTAACAGCCAACAACCCTTGTTTGCGGCCGGATTTAATTAGGCAACCATATATGATTTAATAATGAATAAAAAATAGCTTTAATTTGATATATAATTTAGAGATGTACGTTATGAACATATAAATGAATCGAAATCATACCTGCTTACACCTGGCTGCGAAGAGGTGCGGCCAGTTGCGTAACGGCAACCGTGATTTTTTAGGATCTTTATATCAATTGTCGTGATGTAGACGAGCTTTTATTTAAAAAGCAAGTGAACTAAATTGATTCCCAAAAATAAAATTAAAATATTTTAATTAAATATAGTAGCGGCCAAATTTTGATAGGCAATCTGGTAGATATCTATTCCCCTAATTATAAACATAAATAAAAATTTGGATTTTAGCAAAAAAAACGATGAGCGCACTAATCCTCCAGCCGGATCATGTACTATTACACATATCGTTTTTACTAAATCAAATGAGTCGTCTATTATCAAAGGTGGCAATCTGTGCATTTGGAAAAAAAAATGTTATTGATATGTCAATACAGATTGATTTGAATATAATCGTCTCCTTCAAAGAATACGGTTCAAAACCTGCATTAAATAAAGGTTAATACTTAACCTGTTATTTATCTAAGATGTCGTTCAGAAGAGTTTTGTGACTGCCAATGGAATACAAAGTCAATAATTAGTTTTTCTGATTTACCAATAATTGTCCAAAAGTCACATTGCCGGCTTTGATAATAGTCGACTCAAATGTACTGTTCTACTGCAGACACAATAATGACTCATTGTCCGTAATACGTATAAAAGTAACGAGTCTAGGTCGTATAAATTGCAATAAGGCTCGACCTTCATACTTCCGTTCAAAAACCGGTCGCCAAGACAACGACCGTGTTCCTTACATACCGAGCAACGCGACGCTCTGATGCCGATATTAACTTCAACGCTCACTTGGCCGATCCGTTCTGTTATGGCTGGAGAATCACGATACGAACTTCTCAATAGAATAAATTAGGTTGGTTTGGTTATTCATATATCATTGGTGTTTTAGGGGATGTGGTTGTAGCCATCACAGAATACGAAGATATTTGAGAGATGCCTGAATCTTGTTTACGATATTTTCAAGATAAGCTTACGTATATACAAGTTCCGAACAACAACAATCGGACCGGTGTCAGTCTACTGGTGACCCCGACGTGATATGAACGCAACCTTCTGATCTGAACCGCATGGATAAGTACCACCAGTAATGCATTTCGGATTTAAGGGTGAGACCACCGCCGTACTAGATTTAACACTGATACTTAGAGCTCATGTCGTCCAGGGGCTCAGGTAATCATTTAAAAAAAAAAAAGTGCAGTAAAACCTCCTTATTCGTTCTTCCTTCATTCGGGTTTTCAGTATTCACGGATTAAAAAAATGCAACTCAATTCCTATATTCCCGGCTAGAGATTTCTTTATTCGCGAATTTAATCGGTACATCAGTAAATACACATTGATAAAAAAGATACCAATATGATCCAACAACCATCCATCAATATATCCAACCGAATATCTTTTGTAAACATTTTTCGATCTTCTTACTAAGTAAGGTAACAAACGGTACATCTATTAGACTCAAGAGTAGACGAATCCGAAGATACTGATAATTAATCTATTTCTAAGAGATCTAAAAGACTAAACATACATTAACAATCGAAATAAGGCAAAGTTAGGCAATCCAGGTAAAAGAGATCGACATAATTACTTCAGTGTGCCGCGGCCATGTAGGACACTAGCGGCTTACGTGGCAGTCAATGTGGACGTCACGTCACTTCCGGAACTAAGTATAATTTAGCTACCTTACTATACGTTCGGCTCTGTTCTCATCGGCGTTGAATCTAAAAATTTTACGAGCGTTCCTGAATCCTTAATCAATATGGAAATATTGTACTCAAGGTACTACGACTCTAATATGACATAACAAACAGAAATATGAAGGCCTTTTGTAATTTTCCTTTTGATTAAGACAAAGCTTTTATGTCAGTTTTGTTTCTTTGGACGCAGAAAATATTTCTTTTGAAAGAATGCTCTCGGTAATAAAGTTTCGCGTAAGAAGACATTCACTGTATGTCTTATTAGCTTTCAGCTTTATATGTCATCTCTGGAATATATTCGGTTTTTAGAAATTACGGTTATAATAGACAGTAATTGTTCACCGAAATATCAATTAGGATTTAGAATTCAAGTTTCTCTTGTAATCGTTTATCAACAAATAGACGAGGCACAAGAATAAAAATTCTCATTTTGCTTGACACGAACCTATACAGTTTACAAACACGTCATTTCGGATCCTCCCGATCGACTAACGGTGCTTTTAGGTACCTCAAGCACCGGTCATCGTTCTCGTCGAACCCGTCGTTTGCGACGAAGGTCTCGGCGAGTAAACCCACAGACACAGTCCACTGAGTTTCTCGCCGGATCTTCTCAGTGGGTCGCGTTTCCGATCCGGTGGTAGATTCTGCGAAGCACGGTGACACTGATATGGTCTCTCAAGATCATCAGATACAGTAGATTACAGTAGTTCTTAAATGCGATAATAAATCAAACTAGTACTTACAAACTAGTAACAAACTAGTACCTCCCAAAAGCTAAATATTTCAAATAACCGCCATAACGAGATTAAACTAATTAAGCTGCACGAACCGTCGGTTATGGAACTGTCCTGATTCAATTGTGAACGTAACTAATACCTTTGGGATTAAAACAGTTACTCAGACAGTTATTAGTCGTCAGTTGTACAATCACGTTAATAGTAACATAATTATGTCTGATTTTTTTTATAACAATCTAGCTGACCCGGCAGACTTCGTATGGCCTCAATGGATAAATAAAAGACCTAAACTTTTGTATAAAATAAACTTAAAACAAATAAAAGGAATCCGTCCGACGGGGGACACATCAAAGGAAAAACAAAATTGTTATTTTTATTTAATTCCGAGCATTTACATCTTTTAAACCTTCTCTGGACTTCCACAAATAATTCAAGACCAAAATTAGCCAAATCGGTCCAGCTGTTCTCGAGTTTTAGCGATACTAACGAATAGCAATTCATTTTTATATATATAGAAGAAGAAGATAGAAGATTATAATAACGCTACCTTATTTCATGAAGTAACTTAGGATTTAGCTGTTGGTTGATATTTGGTTTGGAATTGTCGATGCTCACATGATGACCAACCATTTAAATTAAGATTTTCCTGTTCTATCCGAGTATCTGGGGATGATATTAAGAAATAAAACCTTGTCACTCTCAATTGCGACGTCACGAAAACCTACGTGATAATCAAACGACATGAATGAAGAAAAATCATAAGATGAAAGGCGATTATATTATACGGCCTCGATCCCCGGAAATGAGGAAATGACGCAAGGGAAATGGCACTGTAAGGAATTCACTTCAACGCTTACTTTTCAGTACAATAACATTTTATCAAAACTAATACTATGAAAGTTTTTATGATTGGATGTTTGTTATTAAATAACAAAAAAAATATACTGAAAATACGATGAAATTTTACACAAAATACGCTGTGTAATTGTATCTACTTTAATAAATACGATAATGAATACGCTTGTTCGTGATTTTACATACAAACGGATCCACAAATCGACTGATATATCTGAATATTTAAAAAAAATCTAATATTAAAAACAAAAAAAAAGGCATGCCCGCTGAGTTTCTTGCCAATTCTTCTCAGGCCGGAGGCTAGTTCTTGTGAATTGGTGGTAGTTCTTTTGACGTTCAACAAGTATGTACTTTCATTTATGTTGAATAAAATTTTTTTGATTGATTGATTGATTCATTGACTCGTAGTTTATGGGCCAGAGAGTAAACACAAGCAACTAATTGACCCGGAAAAATGCATCATGTTTCATTCTTTCTCAATAATCATTAAAAAAACTCGATTAAGACTGCGAGTTAATGCCTCTTTTAAACAATTAACGTTTTAAAATTGAAACATTATAATAATCGATTACTTCGAATATCGAAATGTCATGTACCTAAATATAAATGCCAAAAAACCGGATTTGTTCCAGTAATATTATGCAAGTGAAGAAACGAGTTTAATTTTTTTATTCGATTCAAGTTTTATAACGAATTCGACATACGATATGTGTACATTTAGTGTGTTTAGTGCGAGTTTTTTAACGTTCTCGATAGCGTAAAAGTTAACTCATATTTGTATGGAGTTGGAATGTTTGTCTACGTTTGCCGCTAATCCAACTTTATACAATTTTTTTTTTTTTTTTTCGTGTAGGTTTCCGAATCTCCTACGAGGTCCCCGCGCAAAAGTGCATGGTGTTGTGAGCAGACCGCGGGCCCAAGGATTTTAGGGCCCACCCACTAAACGACTCCCCTGAACTCTTACACCCGACGCCCGATCCCCTCCGAGGTCAGAACCCGGACAATATGAGTTAACTTTTACGCTATCGAGAACGTTAAAAAACTCGCACTAAGCACACAGTTGCGTGTTAGGCTATCCGTACTGCAAGCTTCAAAATCGATTACCGATTTATATAATAATAAGCTACTGCTTTAATACTAATTCCATATTATAGAATTAAATAATCCAATAATTCATTGTTATAGCAGTGATAAACATAAATCGTTTGTCTATGGTAAGGTTAACGCGATCAGAGATCATTGGCATCGCATCAAAACCGGCGAGGTACCTAACTCGTGTTTCGAAAAGATCATAAATTATATTACATTGAACCCTGTGATGGGTTAAGACAATTTGTCAGAATAGTGCGAAACGTTGTGGCGTTGAGTTTATTTCATTAGCGTTCACGAAAATACGAGAAAATTCTTAGTAAATCTTAAATGTGGGCCCCGCTATATCATCAGTCTTACATTTGGAAATAAACAATAAAAGTGTCATCTTCTTTAATTAACGTGTTCATTTTTAGAACTCTGTTTTTTATTGCCGTCTAACGGCTCGAGGAGCTCACGGTCCACGGTACTAAATGGTATGGTACTAAATGGTTACCGGAGCCCATGGACATCAACAACATAAATTCCTCCACCCATCTTGAAACTTGAAACGGCCTCATCCTTAAAGTCGTAAAGCATTACTATTTCACGGCAGAAACAGGCAGGTTGGTGGTACCAATCCATGCGGGCTCACAAAACGCTCTACCCTCAGTAAAAAGTACCTATTTCGCAGAAAACTGATAAAAATTTCATGGGATTTTCAAATACTTAAGTACCCTCGCTTAGGACGCGCGTGACTCAGCGACACTCATCATTCTTCTTCTTGCTTCGGTTTCCTCAATACTGAGGGTCGTGACCACCTCCTCGCAACAAGAGTTTATTACGGACTATTCCACGCCATTTGCCTCCTATCTGCCGCCGAGTGTAGAGCATCGTAAACCGTGGTGTCGAGGGTAGTGCGGATCTGGTCAGTCCAACGTATCGGGCCTCTACCTCGTGGTCTTCTTCCGTTCACCTTGCCAGTCACCATTAGCTTCTCCAAGCTGCCGTGATCCTTTCTTGCAATGTGGCCAAAGTATTCCAGAACTCTACGTAGGCAGACGGTAGAAAGCCTAGTCTTTATCTGGAGTTCTTGGAGGATCGACACGTTGTTGCGATGTGCTGTCCAGGGAATTCCTAGCATCTTTCGCCAGCACCACATTAAATATCTGTAAAATTCAGATCAAAACCAACTTTGTAAACTTGCGTAATAATTGTTCTTCTTAGTCGTATGTCGTGGTTATTATTTCGGGTGTTGGTGCGCTTCACCAGACGACGCCATTCCTCGCGTATCGCCACCCTTCTTGTGCACTCCTTGACGGAACCGTTCAGAGCTGCTTTTATTTGATCGATCCATCGTATTTAATTGCGTAATAATAAGATGTACGCCTTTGTACATAATTTTCCTATTACTCTGTACTATGTCTTCTTTTCTATGTGTACATAAATAAATAAATAAATGTAATATTTATTACAAGATTAAGAATCAAAACGAACATACAACAAACCTTATTTAGATAATATTGTTATGTTTTTTTCTGTACGACGTTTTTTTATTTGAGAAATGCCCAGGATTGGTTGTCAACTACGAAATATCTTGTCTCGACACGAAATCCGAACACGACGGGCGTATTATATCTTTTTAGTAATGTATTTTTTTCAGTCCGTTTGAGAAAAGTAAATAATTTTTATTATGTTTTTTTATTGCTTATATGGGTGGACGAGCTCACGCCCACCTGGTGTTAAGTGGTTACTGGAGCCCATAGACATCAACAACGTTGATTCCGCCAACCTCCTTGAGACATGAGTTCTAAGTCTCAGTTTCTATGCTGCAACGGTGGTACAAGTAATACATTAACAAAATAAATCAATTTGCACAACTTCGCTCCTCGTGTACCCGCCAAAAAGTCTTTAAGATGAAAACGAGAGTCTAACCAACAGTCAGACCACAAGGTACTATCAGTTCGAACAGTATGAAAGAAACATCTAGAAATCATTTTATAGAAAAACTAGCGGCCCGCTCCGGCTCTGCTCGGGTCTTTAACAAAAATTTCAACGATATTTGATGTTGTTTTATTTTTTTAAATAAAAAACACTTATTGCGGCATACGCTGTCGCGATACTTTTTGTACATAATAATTTGTTCTACAAAGTCGTAGTACTTTATTTTATTCTATCATCAATCGTTTTCGCAGGGCACGCAATGTAAAGAATATTTTAGGTATTTTTTTTACACCTTGCGTTACATTATTTGAGTTTTAGTAAGGATCCCTAATTTTTTCCAAAAAAGATTATGTATGTCACTCGGGAATAGTGTAGCTTCCAAACAGTGAGAGAATTTTTCAAATCGGTTCAGTAGTTTCGGAGCCTATTCAATACAAACAAACAAACAAATCTTTCGTTTTTATAATATTAGTATAGATTAAGTATAGATAGGTGGTTGGCACATACAATTCAAGTGTCGACGTATTACTTACAACACGACATTATTTGTCTGTGACCACGAAAATTGTGTATTCGAATCGTGGGAAATAATATGTTATGCGATAAAAAACCGTTGGTTGATAATTAAGGCAAAACGTAACTAGACCGAGTATTACAAATTCTAGAGCTCCTTGCGCTATTGAGTGAGCTCGTTCACCAAAATTAATTTTGAAAAAAAAAAACAAAAATATCGATTTTATGAACTTGATACTGGTAGCAACGCAAGATCGCAAGAAGCCAATTCTTCTTCTTCTTCCTGTGCCTCTTCAATCCTGAAGGTTGGCCGTTAGCTTCCTGTATTCTTTTCTGTCAGCAGCCAGCTGGAACAGCTGTTCGACGGATGCAATACCGGTCCACTCCCGGATATTCCGGAGCCATGACTTTTTTCTTCGCCCAGCACGTCTCTTTCCGTCCATTTTGCCCATAATTATCAGCTGCAGCAGCATGTATCGATCGTTCCTGAGCACGTGGCCGAGATACTCTGTCTTGCGCTTTTTGATAGAAGGCAACATTTTCCGGGACATATGAACGCGCTGAAGCACGGTTTCGTTCCTGACCCTCTGCGTCCAACTAATGCGTAACATGCGACGGTAGCACCACATCTCGAATGCCTGTAGGCGTCTTGTAGTGTCCTCTTTCAGGGTCCACGTTTCGCAACCATACATGACGATAGGCCAGATATAGCACATGAGTAGCCTGACTCGGAGCTTTATATTCAGTTGAAGACAGCAAAGAACTTTCCTCATTTTATTAAAAGAGGCTTGAGCAGTTTCTATCCGGGTCTTGATTTCTTGATCAGATTCCCATGCTTCATTTACCCAAGCTCCTAAATACTTGTACTGTCGTACCCGCTCTAGTTGTTTCCCAGCTACAGATACGCTTGAACTCAAATCCGGGTTTCTTGAAACTACCATGAACTTGGTCTGAAGCCAATTACCATACTTAAAACATGAAGAAGATAAAGAAGTTCCCAGATGTTACAAAAGCGCCAACCAAAAAACGAGAGACTAAAGCGTAAAAGTAATTTTATTATTCTTTCATGACTCGCGATAACCGAAAAAAATACCATAAACCAAACCAAACTGATCGTATATTACGTAACTCGCGACAAATCATCGGACGCTTTCGCCTAAAGCCGTTATGCTAAAAAAAAACAAGCATAAAATATATTTCAACAACTGAACGCCATAGTAATATGATTTTTTATTGTATGTGTCAACGTACGCACCTGTATCCATGAAGAAGATAACAGCTGGCAATATTGAGATCGTTCAACGTTTATTGCGATACGAATGTCATTGGAAAGCAATTTGGCGACACTGATTGTCATTGGCTAGAGGTTCCCCGCTGTCAATCTTATATAACTAGTCAGGTCATAAGTATTGTCACACAGTAAAAACTTTTCTTTTAGAATGCTGGCCACAAAAAAGTTTATTGAATTCGAATTTCGAATTGTTCATGAAAATAAAAATGTATACTTTTAGAATTTTACATTAAACATGTGACAGAATTTATGACCTGACTAGGTATATAAAAGAAAGTCGTGTTAGTTACACTATTTATTACTCAAGAACGGCTGAACTGATTTGGCTGAAAATTGGTGAGGAGGTAGCTTAGAACCAGGAGAAGGACATAGGATTTACTTACTATACTTTTTATCACGTTCCCGTGGGACGTTACATAAAACATGTTAAAACAAAACGCAACTGATATGGAATAACAAAACGCAACTGACAGCTAAACGTAATATATTCTATGGTTAATTAGAGTCGAATTTTAAAGTTGACCAGTTGATGTGTTTGAAACAAACCGTGTGGCGGAACAAAGTTCGCCGGGTCCACTAGTATGAAATATAACAAACCTACACCCCGAATGGGAAAATTTATTTTGATTTAAATTTTTCTTCTTTTATTAAAAAAGTTACATCGTAACTTCTTATAAGACTCTTGTTACAGACCTTTAGTTTTAGAATGCTTAAGCGGAAACCCTAAATCTTACCAGGCTAAATTTGTTTTCGTAATGTAGAATCGGTTCTGTGGTTTTAAAGATTTTACTTTGATTACAGACAGACAATCAAAAACGAAATGCGAGTTTTGTTTTTCAAAAGTGCAACATATCGTGAGTTTTGTTTCGCCAACTTTTTTTTAGTGTAAGTTTTTTGATAAGTAACTTTACTGGTGGTAGGACCTCTTGCGAGTCCACACGGGTAGGTGCCACAATCCTGCCTATTTCTGCCGTGAAGCAGTAATGCGATTCGGTTTGAAAGGTGGGGCAGCCGTTGTAACTTTACTGAGACCTTAGAACTCATATCTCAAGGTTGGTGGCGGCATTTACATTGTAGATGTCTTTGGGTTCCAGTAACCACTTAATATATGGGTAGACGAGCTCACAGCCCACCTGATGGCTGTGAGCTCGTCCACCCATCTATGCCATAAATAAAAAGTTTGTCCGTTGATGGTTTGAAACAGACGGCTGATATCTTGACTCATAATAATACGGGTTTGTCAGCTGCACTCGCGTCCATGGTTATAAGTTACCCGTTTATTTACTAATAATTACCTCCCCCCTCCTTCCCCCATTGCTACCCTCCCCCTGCCTGAGCGACAGGGAGCTTCTGCCCAGGTTGTGGGGTTCGCTCCGAGACTCGTTCCGTGCCCCCATAAGTACAACGATCCCGTTAGTAATAATGCTAATGATTATTAGTGATTATTACCAAATTAATTACGATGAATTCTTATGGCTTCATGAAATACGAAAATCTGTTCAATAATTTTGTATGTAATTTTCAGACGAGCTTTAAAGGTCTCCTCCGTTGCCTCTCTCAATTAAAACAAACTCGGCTCAGTACGGCCCAGTATATAATGGCAAATATAAATTCAGAAAGAGTCTGAAGCTTTTGACTCTGCAAAAAAAAAAAACGGGTTGACTGAATGAGGATTTTATTAGGAAATTCGGGGAATTTTTAATGAAATAACTTGATAAGCCGTCCCAATTTATTCTCCCAAAAGAACAGTTTAATTATGTTCACTCTTCTGAATCGTATGCTACGTTTGGAACGCTAACTCAACAATGGCGGTTATTTGCTTCAAAAACAAAACCTCCCCTGTCTACTAATAGTTATGATAGAACATCCAGTCGTATCATGCTATGTTTAAACAGTCTTCAAATTTAAATATTGTTTGCATATGTGTCTTCGGTGCATTCGCATGCCATTAAATCAATTTACTTTCAAGTTATAGGTACTAGTTTAAAATATTTCTTACAAATTAACGTCAAATAAATAGTTGGCGAGTTGCTTAATAAATGTACGTTGGTCCAGTATATTTACTGCTCACTGAGTTTCTCGCTGGATCTTCTCAGTGGCTCGCGTTTCCGATGCGGTGGTAGATTCTGCGAAGCACTGCTCTTGCTAGGGTTAGTGTTAGCAACGACGTCAGGCTTAATCCCCGTGAGCTCACTTACTTGTTAGGGTTACGTGGAAATGGTCTCTCAATACCATCAGCTTAGCTGGCTGAGCCTTTGCTCACCCACCTGTCCTGGTGAAACTGGAAAGGCCTTCGAGCCACCAGTAATACTTAAATCATAAAAAAAACCATCAGCTTAGGTAGAAAAAATATATATACATATATTAATTTAAACTTCGAATGAACAACAAACAGATACATACTTCTGTTACTCTGAAAATAGTACAAAATGTTTCATTTATTATTGAACAATTTACATCTAACTAGTCTCTTTTTATTTACATAATACAAATGAGCCGTATATCACATCCTCAAAAAGTATGCCAATTAATAGTTGTTCGGGCCATAGCAGTTTCGTGCAAAAATTTCCACATATTTATTAAAGAATGTTTGCCATGGGCCCTCGCATATGGCGGCGAGGCTTGGCAGGTCACTCATGTCGCATCGTGTCAAGGATGGTTCGTTCAGCTTATTATTTATCCACGTTATTGTGTTAAGGCTAGGTGATAGTAATTACTAAGGGTTTATAGGTCGAGACAGTCAGTAAAACGAATAATAAATACAAAGTTACACTCATGAATCATGAAAATAAAATACTTTTACACTCAGTTAAACACAGTTTTTGTAATGCCTCTATATTGACACACGAGCATACGGCCCAGCTGATTGTAGGTAGTCATCGTTTATCATGGGCGTCAGCGGCTCCATATTTTTTATTTATTTTAGTATTGAAGGATTACTAGTGGCCCGGAGGCCTTTCTAGTTTCACCAGGACAGGTGGGCAAGTAAAGGATCAGCCAGGAGGGGTGGGATTTGCTAACAGCTGCCCGAGCGCCTCCTAAGGAGACCTAACATCTCAAGAGCAGCTGTATGGGCGTCAGCGGCGCCATAGGAACATTCAAGTTTTTACCTACGGCTTTGTTACGTTAAATAAATCTTCTTAAGTCACAGTATGCTTAAACTTTTAATGTCACGTAATTACACCGGTGTACTCAAAGATATTTATGGGGTTCATATTTCATACTCCTTATGCGTTAAGAGTAAGAATAAGTTAGGCTGAAGTCAAACAGGAAATACGGTAATTGGTTGACCTCTCATAATGTTTGGCTACATTACTTAATTTGTATTTAAAATACAAAAATTTAAATCTGCCTGTACGTACTAATTGCGGCGTATTAATTCGCCATATAAAAAAAAAACATTTCAAAATTAGCTTTTATTATACGACTACAAGATTCTAAAAATAGACATGAGTCAACATGAATATGAGTAATATTTGCAATATAAAGTCTAATGCCTCCGACGAGGGTTGCTCAATAAAGGCATTTATTTACATTTTGCAACCATTGCTATTTTAAAAGGGCATCTACACGTATGTTTTTTTTTTATATTTTTTACTTATTGCTTAGATGGGTGGAAGAGCCCACGGACTACCTGGTTTTGAGTAGTTACCGGAACCCATAGACAACTCCAACGTAAAAGCCGCCCCCCACCTAATACATGAGTTCTAAGGTCCCCACCCTTCAAAGCGAAATGCATTACTACTTCACGGCAGAAATAGGCGGGGTGGTGGTATCTACATGTGCGGACTCAAAAGTCGTTGTCCTACCACCAGTAATATGTACGTTATTGATTAAATTAAATAGAACTCTTCAAGCGTAGACTTTGAAATTCATTATGGAAATGGTGCGAGCTAAAGACGAATTCAAACGTTCAATTTATAGGGTTTGTTAGTAAAATGGTGTCATTCAAAAAAGTCTCAAATTAATCTCTAGTGCTAGAGTTTAAATAAAAAAATGGTTTAATTATAATTATGGCGTTTAGGGTGCTGGTGGTGCTGCCCCACTTTTGTAGCGCATCAGGAATGTTTGCAGACGCGCACATAGATTGTTTTTACGCTACCATGCGTAAGAGGTGTGCATCTCTGGTAAGCAGAGTGAGGGCCAGCTCCAACAGTATCCTGAGCATGATCGCAAGCAGGCTGGACTATGTATACATGGGTCGCTGTGGTGCCATCTCCCATGGGATGTTACGACAGTAATTCATTGTGATGTAAATATAACTACTAACATAAGTCTAAGTCTTACTAACATAAAAACATTATTATTATTATTATTATTATAAGCCGCTCAAAAATTCTAAATTTAAAATTTTATCGTTTAGTGTAGTCTCCGGCTTTCGCAAGTCGGAGACATAATTAATAATTTCTTGTAGAAATTTTGATGTTTGCGACAGAGATAACTTTCGGTGCGTAGTGTGCGACAGAGATAGCGCTCTACTGAACCGACATCAGCCGATTGTATCGTTACAAAAATCGATGTGCAATATTTATAGCCGAGTACTGTACAATAACTTTAAAGTATTCACAACTTCGGAAATAATAAAATTAATATTATAAAGAGAGCGAGATTAAATCGTAAAAATAATTTTAATTATGAGTACCTCTGCCTCTTTGTTTTTTTTTTAATACAAATTAAAAGTACTAAGAGGGAACCTTCTTAAATTGGAATTACTTCCATTTTATTACGGATACTTGCGCTGTAACCCAAAATTACTATGACTTTAATTGAAACCTTTTCTGTCCGTGCCACGGTTATCTCTTTCATTCTCTACCGGAGGGAGGAGAGAAGCAATATGAATCAATTAAAACCTCAATATTTTCTTACGTTATATTCGTAATGCTTTATTTTAGTAACATCTTGGTATACCACCATTCGTGAGTGATAAATTTGGGTATGTTTGTAACCGGTTTATGAACGTGGAAGGATTAGGCAGTAAATTTTCGTTGTTGCCGTTTTATAGATTTTAATATCATTAGCCGAGCTAATGGACTACCGAATGGCGCTGTAAAATAATTCATTTCATAAAAGACGACGCAAATCCACATTAATAAAAATTCATTCTCTTCCTAGCCATTCGCCCGATGTGATTACATTATGATTTATTGCATTGATCGTTAAAGGACCTCACAGTTTGCCTAATTTTATGTGGTTTTAGTTTATAGGCATCGAAACGCGATAGCCGTCATGAGACATGAGGTCGAACTCTCTGTTTTACAGTATAGCGACCTTCCTACCCTTCTGGAACGAATTCCTGATTCCGCGGCAGAAATTGGTAGGGTAGCGGTTCTTACATATTGGGGCTTACGGTTTTGTAAACCTACCAAAATAATAAAAAATACAACAAACTATATTAACACAACATCAACAACCCTATTCGATTTGCTCAAAAAAACTTTGATTTTTTTTTTTTTAAAGTGTCCATTTTTTTGTTTCTTTCAATGTGTTACTACAAAGAAAAACAGTGGTCAAGCAGTGTGCTTAGTGCGAGTTTTTTAACGTTCTCGATAGCGTAAAAGTTAACTCGTAACTTCTAACATTTCCTACATTTGCCGCTAGGGGCGCTGTTCCAACTGCATACAAGTTTGACTTAACTTTTACGTTATCGAGAACGTTAAAAAACTCGCACTAAGCACACTGGACGGGTGTAGCGATGTAAATGTCAGGTCCTTCGTTAACACGCAGGTGTGCCGGCCAGGCGCGGAGCGAGAGGTTCCCGTGGTAATGAGGACTGTGTTGACATGTTTGTTGTTCTTGTTGTATCGTCCGTAACTAACTTTTTTTATTATTGCTTACATGGATGGACCGGTGGGATGGGTTATTACCTTTTTTTTAATTGCTTAAATTTTTTTATAGCAAAATAGGGCGGTATGTTGGTACGCATACCGGAACTCATAGACATGTCCAACGTAAGTGCCGCCCACCGAAACGCATTACTGCTTCACGGCAGAAATAGGTAGGATGATGTTACGCTATTACATCCTACCACCATTAATTACCGGAGTCCGCTTTAATACGCAAGATAATAAAATCTGTACCGCACACATTAAATATGAATAATAATAAATGTTTGAGGAGGATATATTAAATTGCATTTTATATTATTACAGTATATTGTCGGAAGGTGATCGTTAAAATCTCATAAAAGATACTCAACGGAGATCTCGCCACTGATTTAACGATATTCATATAAAAATAACACATTAGTAATATCTCTTTGAATTTTATCAATTTATTAAGAAGTTTACGATGAGATTATTGATGATGATTAGTGATGATATTATTAGTCGAAATATTTTTTTTAATTTACGATTGGTTGTCCGGTCCCAAATTAGGAATCCCTCTGTTATAGATACCAGAGACTGACATACATACCTACTCATATTAGTTTAAATATGTACAATCATAAACACTCAACCGAAAAGCAAACAAACCTGTTCATCACACTAATGTTTAGGCCTTTTTTTTTTAAGGCTGGGGAATCCATTTACGGATACCCGGTCGAGGGGGGTAACGGACCGGGTTATGTCGGACTCCGGCGACTCCTGAGACGAAGAAGGGGAGAAGAAAAGGGCCGAGGTCCTTCACCTCCCCCAATTTGTCACAAGAGACTACGCCTTGAAAAAGGCGCGCGAAGCACTTGCCCCGCAGAACGACTACCGACTAAACCCCATCGAGCTCCACCACACCGACTAGACGAAACTTACGGTACCGCGGTGCGCGCCGAAAGTCTCGCCTTAGCCGGTACCCGTACTAATGATAAGATTATGATTATTAATAATATTATTATTATAATTAATGCAATAATGAGACTAATGTTTAGGCCTAGTTAATTAGAAAACATTTCTTCATAACTTTGCTGGATGGTTACATTATTGCTATAGGGTGATTTCATTTGAGCTTGTCAATTCATCTTCGTCAATTAATAAATAAATTTCAATGCTTATCACAAAAATATAACATTATTCGTTACAATTTAAAAAATAATATACTATTCCAGACAGCGTGTCGCCCATATAAGAACTATGGTAAACAGCCTTGAATACTGACAGTTGGTAGATCGTAGTTTGAATGTTTTATGACGACCTCGTCACATCACCTCACGTATGTAGTCGCCTCACATAAACTCAGTCCGGGACTAAAATTTAATATGTCCATGCTCCGAAGTAATTGTCTTTTATAAACAGCGGTCGAACTATTTAATTACAAAATGTTTTCAAATAATTTTGGGCTTGTGAGGTTTAATAATAATAAAAATTTCGAGAGCTTAATTGAGTACCGCCTTTAACGTGCTAACAAAAAACATCAAAGACAATCTTCCAATTAGAGAAAAGAGGGCAATAAAATTTATTAAATGTAATACAAGAATATACAAAACATGAGCTACTTACATACTAGTAGTACCTACTTATATTATACTAGCGACCCGTCCTCGCTTCGCTTCGGAAACATTAAAACACACATGAAACCAAAAAATAATAATAAAAAAAACATTAAAAAAAGTAGCCTATGTTCATCAGGGACAATGTCGGCTTCTAATGGAAAAATAATTTTTCAAATCGGTCCAGTAGTTTCGGAGCCTATTCGAAACAAACAAACAAACAAATCTTTCCTCTTTATAATATTACTAGCGACCCGCCCTCGCTTCGCTTCGGAAACATTAAAACACATGAAATCAAAAAAATAAAATAAAAAAATAAATAAAAAAAGTAGCCTATGTTCATCAGGGACAATGTCGGCTTCTAATGAAAAAATAATTTTTCAAATCGGTCCAGTATTTTCGGAGCCTATTCGAAACAAACAAACAAACAAATCTTTCCTCTTTATAATATTAGTATAGAAAAAGTATAGACATATGTAGAAAGCTATGATCTGCAAAGTAAGATAATAGAGACGGTAAAGCAAAAACTATGCATATATAGTGAACACTCAAGTAATAATTATTGAGTTTCTTGTATGAGTAATAACATGCATACAAGACTGGTCACATTCATATGAATCATCGTGACCGTAATACAATTACCGGTTCTTTAGCATTTCGGGTTAACTTATACATCTGTATCAAATTAATTACGTAAATACTCTAAATTTGCAAAATTGGGGCTTCCTGGTAATTCCTTCCAGGCTACTCTAGGAAAAGCGCCTTGAAGCCTCAAAGCAGGAAATCTGAAGATTATATATGTATATAGATGAACTTACATAATATTCACAAAAAGCTTCCAAATTCTTAAGAGAAAAATCCTCTTAACTTATTTTTAAGTTGACTTTAATAAAGAAAAAAAAAATTTTTGGAGTTTTAGATAGACTGTAATTAATCAATGTCCTTCTACTTTAGTACAAAAAACCTAAACCTGACCACATAATACTATAATAATAATAATATATTTAATAAGATTACACCTGTTGAACTTGATAAGGAGTACAAATATTATCCATGGACATGGATATATATTCTTAGATACGCTGTACACACCGTTTATTTACACAACACTGAAGAGTGCGTCAGGTTTTATTACCTATGAATCATGTTTCCACATTAATAGTATTCTCGGAAAATTGTTACTAATTCCACAATATTTTTAAAAGCAGAACAACAAAATTTTTATTAGTCTAAATGGGAAGACGACTGTTGTGTTGCAATTTCAATGGTTATATTGAATACTAGCTGACCCGGCAGACTTCGTAGTGCCTGAATCGATAAATAAAAGACCTAAACTTTTGTATAAAATAAACTTAAAACAAACAAAAGGAATCCGACGGACGAAAGGAAAAACAAAATTGTTATTTTTATTTAATTCCGAGCATTTTCATATTTATCTACCTTTTAAACCTTCTCTGGACTCCACAAATAATTTAAGACCAAAATTAGCCAAATCGTTCCAGCCGTTCTCAAGTTTTAGCGAGACTAACGAACAGCAATTCATTTTTATATATATAGTAGATAGATATTCTTAAAATGGTATACCCTGCATGGGATGCGATTCAAGAAAGAACAAAGAAAAAGCCTTTTGTCTCAATATTAAAACTGACCTATATACGAGCTTCTGGACTTCCACAAATAATTTAAGACCAAAATTAGCCAAATCGTTCCAGCCGTTCTCAAGTTTTAGCGAGACTAACGAACAGCAATTCATTTTTATATATATAGTAGATAGATATTCTTAAAATGGTATACCCTGCATGGGATGCGATTCAAGAAAGAACAAAGAAAAAGCCTTTTGTCTCAATATTAAAACTGACCTATATACGAGCTTCGTTTACGTTTTTACGATCCTCTGTTCGAATGAAAATACGTATTTCAGGTGTTTTATTGGCGAGTACTACTGCTTTTTCTAGGGCTGTCGCCGAACTTTGTTTAACGACTTTCCCTTTTTATAGGGCTTTTATGAAAAATAAGTTTCTGGGTTCCAACGACTTCAAGGATTCTTCATTGGACTGTGTAGTCACTTAATAAAATATTTTAACTGTTTGACTTAATATTTTTCTATCAAGTTTTTTAATATTGATTTTTAACCAAAGGCTAGATAACAATATATTTGTTTGTTTTTAAGAGAATAAATAGAGATACACAGAGTATATTTCGTTGCACACCAAAAATATAATTTACATTGAAAAATAGCCAATGTGAAAAATAACCGTGTATTATATGTTTTCTTTGGACTATACTTTGGTCTAACGTTCAGTTACTCGGGGTATGAGTTTAATTGCTAGTGGTAGCCAGACTCAATGTTTTGTCAGTATTTTGTTAGAGATATTTGGCATGTTTAACACTCATTATATACGAAAAAACAATCGTGAGCTCTGAATGTGTAGAACTTTAGACTATTTCGTAAGAGCATAGTTTTTCTTGTCTACCTGTTTCTAACTTCTTCTGTACATACTTGGCGACGTACCGGGGAGAGCACGTTGAGGACTGCCGGCATGACTTAGACCAGTGATTATCAAACTTATTTCTTTTACCGCCCCCTTTGAAAATCAATTATTTTTCAGCGCCCCCCATTTTTTATACACCCCTAAAACTTTAAAACCACAATTTCATTAATTTAATTAATAAATGTTGTATTTATTTTAGTAAATGTAGTACCACGTAGTACATAATATATATTTGTAGATGCTATTATTGTTTCTTCATATGTCAGTACATTGCTACAGAGCGTGTATTTACAAATTTGCAAAGTAAAAATGAATTCTTCTCATCAATATGTTTGTTTAAATTCAGAATTACTAAAATAAATTGCTAGTTCACTGTACTATTACTATGCTAATTTATTAGAACGAAACTATTTTTGTTGAATATCTTTCTCATTAATATAAGATTCTCATCATAAGATAATTAAAAATTAATATTTCGACTAGTAAATAATACTACTAACAATAATAATTTATTAACCACGAATAAGCTAAACCTGGAAGTTGTAGAGGATTTCATTTATCTGGGCTCCGTCATAGCTAGTAATGGATCCTCCGAAAAGGACCTCAGAAGGCGAATCAGTATGAGCTAAGTCCCAAATGGACCGTGTTTGGCTGGACAGAAACATCTCGAGGAATACCAAAAAGCAGCTCGTCACCTCCCTCGTCTTTTCCATTTTTCTCTACGGCGCAGAGACTTGGACCCTCAAGAAAGCCGAACGCTTACGCATCGACGCGTTTGAGATGTGGTGCTGGAGGAAAATGCTCGGGATTCGTTGGACAGAACACAGAACCAACGAATCCATTCTTACCGAGCTCAAGATTCCAATGCGCTTCAGCACTACATGCGCGCGGAGGAGTTTCGAGATCTTTGGACATATCGCCAGAAAGAGAGGTGACAATCTGGAAAAGCTGCTGGTAACAGGCAAGGTATGCGGGAGCAGGCACAGAGGCAGAAATCCAATGCGCTGGTCGGACCAAATACGCTCCACTCTCAATACCTCAGTCCACGTTGCTATCCACACAGCCGAGGACAGGCAGGAATGAGGCAAGATGATGCAGGAGAAAGTTATTAGAGGAGGCCACGACCCTCAGCACTGAGGATTATCGACGCAAAGGAAGGAAACTACGAAAAATAAATTAATATCATTTCGTATCATAGAAAAATATGGGTAATTTTTCATAGAATTTTAGTTTATAATTTAGAACTGGTTTAAATAAAAACCGCCGCCTAAGTCAGCGTTTTTATTATTTTTAATAATTAATATCTATACTATATTATAAAGAAGAAAGATTTGTTTGTTTGTTTGTATTCAATAGGCTCCGAAACTACTAAACCGATTTGAAAAATTCTTTCACTGTTTGGAAGCTTCACTATTTCCGAGTGACATAGGCTATAATCTTTTTTGAAAAAAATTAAGTATCCTTACTAAAACTCCAATAATTTAACCCAAGGTGTAAAAAAAATAACCTAAAATATTCTTTACGTCGCGTGCCCTACGAAAACTATTCATGATAGAATAAAATAATGTACTACGACTTTGTAAAAAACATTATTATTTACAAAAAGTATCGCGACAGCATAATAATATGTCCAACTATTATACGGAGCGCCGAACAAATGTGTCAATTCTCGAGGAGCTAAACGTCAAGACCCGTCTATCTACAATCTGTATGCAGCGTCTCTTCAAGTACTTCGGACACGTGGCCCGACAAAATCCTGAGAACTTGGAAAAAATAATAGTTGTAGGTCACGTGGAAGGAAAGAGAAGTCGAGGAAGATTGCCAACCAGGTGGACGGACATTATCAAGGAGGCCACAAACACCAGCGTCCCGGGCGCCATTAAGCAGGCCGAATGTAGGCAACATTGGAGGAAGCTGGTGCAAAAACTGAACCAAGGTGGTCACGACCCTCAGTAATGAGGAAACGACAAAGAAGAAGAAGAATTATTATAGTTATGCCGCAATAAGTGTTCTTTTATTTTAAAAAATTCCCCTGGTAAAACACGGAGTGCCTCCCTACCTTCGCCGACTGGTGGCTTCCTACTTGGAGGACAGATCGGTCACGTGTACTGGACACGGTGGGATCGTGCACAGGTTCCCAGTCGTGCGCGGTGTTCCACAGGGGTTGGTGATCGGCCCCCTTTTGTGGAATATCGGGTATGACTGGGTTAGCTCGCCACTGACTATCAGTGGCGGGCTAACCTTCGTGCCCGGGGCGTGGCGCGTTCCAGCCCCAGTGTGGTCAGAGCGTGGAGGGCCCAATCTCGGCGGTCCGTGCTGGAGTCATGGTCCAGGCGGCTGGCCGATCCTTCGGCTGGTCGTAGGACCGTCGAGGCGATTCGCCAGGTTCTTGTGAATTGGGTGAATCGTGACAGAGGACGCCTCACTTTCCGGTTCACGCAGGTACTCACTGGGCATGGTTGCTTCGGTGAGTTCCTGCACCGGATCGGAGCCGAGCCGACGGCAGAGTGCCACCATTGTGGTTGCGATTTGGACACGGCAGAGCATACGCTCGTCGCCTGTCCCGCATGGGAGGGGTGGCGGCGTGTCCTCGTCGCAAAAATAGGAAACGACTTGTGGTTGCCGAGTGTTCTGGCATCGATGCTCGGTAACGACGAGTCGTGGAAGGCGATGCTCGATTTCTGCAAGTGCACCATCTCGCAAAAGAAAGTGGCGGGGCGTGTGAGAGATGCACAGGCCCGCCGCCGTCGAGCGGGGTCCAGGGAGGCGGATCTCGCCCAAGCCCTGGCCTTCTAAGTGTTTCGGGTCTTCCTCACATATCGGCCTGGGGACCGGCGAAGGGGGCCTAAGAAGACGACGAGCAAGCTGCTCTGCACACGTTTTACGCATGAGCATCCGGGTGATGGAAGACCGGCTATCCTCAACCCACGCTGTTTCTGACCCAGCGGGATATTCCGTAGGATAGACCATTCTAACCGGCGCCATCCAGGCGGGCTTCGGACAGCCTGCCAACCGAGAGGGCCTGTGGTCGTGGCGCCGACGACCGCCAGTCCGGCGTCCCGAGGGGGAGGGTGATGGGAGAGATGTGCTCCGCACTAATCGCTTCACTTTCCCCCCTTTGCCTTTTCATGAGCTCTGTCTCATGCGAGGTTTGGATGCTGGTTGTTGAGTGACAGGAGGTTTTAGTCGGTTCGACTCCGACATGCCCCGCCCTCCATCCCCAGTGAAGGGCGAAAGTCCGGCGACTTCCTCCTGACAAAAAAAAAAAAACCTATGGAACTCGGGAACTGCGGCGGTAAAGCTATTGCATAGCATTTTTTATCAACTTATGACATTATAATTAGACAATGATAACTTAATATTAAAACAATAATAAAACAAGACCACGCTATATTAAACCTTAATAAAGGCAAAACCTTAACTGTTCCCTTCACACTCATAAGCTAAACCGCGCGAGAGAGAGATGGGCAGACTTTTCATGATGCGCATGCAGTGTGACGTCACGCCACGCGCTTATTTTCAAACTTTACACAAGCGCAACGTGTGAATATGTTGAACGCGAGCTGCATGGTAGGCGGAGTGAGGGATGTTAGGTTTTTTCCGTTACGTAATATCATGATTCGGTCGCCGCCGCGCTCCAGGCCCGCGATAAAAGCTATGCAATAGCTTAAAAATGTATGAACTTGTAATAAAATCTCTTTGGCTATACTATTTGTATCTGGCTGGTTTTGGTATCATTAAAAGTTTAAATTCGAAAGCAGATAATTCCAAATTAAAATTAGGAAGATGTGCGATTTTTATTTATTTTTCGTATTATCAAGATGAGTGAACCTAATGAAGACATTCGATACATTTTAAAAATTTTCTACAAAAAAGGTAAAAAAGCAACGCAAGCCGTGAAAAAAAATTGCGATGCTTATGGACCTAGTGCAGTGTCTGTGAGAGTAGCACTTTGGTTTAAGCGTTTTCAATCCGTAAATTTTGATGTCAAAAATGCACGTCGCTCTGGTCGCGCTATTTCGGATAAAATCGATGCCATTTTTGAAAAAGTGGGGCAAGATCGGCATATCAGTAGTTACGACGTAACTGAAGAACTGGGAATTGACCACAAAACAGTTATGGCGCATTTGAAAAAAACTGGGTACACAAAAAAGCTCACTGAAAGAAACCTAATGAACCGTGTACTCATTTGTGATTCTTTATTACGACGTAATGAAACCGAACCATTTTTGAAGAAGCTGATAACTGGTGATAAAAAGTGGATCACGTACGTCAAGAACGTATGAGAAAGGTTGTGGTCAAAGGCCGGTCATGCTTCACAGACTCTGGCGAAACCCGGGTTAACTCGCAACAAGGTGATGCTGTGTGTGTGGTGGGATTGGAAGGGCATTATACATTATGAGCTGTTACCACCAGGCAGGACCATCGATTCTAAACTCTACTGCGAACAACTGATGAGATTAAAGCAAGAAGTTGAGAGAAAGCGGCCGGAATTAATCAACAGAAGGGGTGTGGTTTTTCATCACGATAACGCTAGACCTCACACATATTTAGCCACTCAGCAAAAATTAAGAGAGCTTGGCTGGGAGGTGTTAATGCATCCGCCGTACAGTCCTGACTTTGCACCTTCAGATTTCTACCTGTTTCGGTCTCTTCAGAATTCTTTAGGCAGTGTCAGGTTAACATCACGAGAGGACTGCCAAAACCGATTGTCACGGTATTTTGATCAGAAGCCCCAAAATTTCTATAGCAATGGGATCATGTCCCTACCTACAAGATGGCAAAAAGTTATCGAACAAAATGGTACCGACATACTTTAGTTAAATGTGAATAAACTATATTAAAAAAAATTGTGAATTTTCTTAAAAAATGCGAAGAAACTTTTTCCCCAACCTATTATTATATAGAAATAAAATAGTAAACAATGTTTACAATAAGTGAACTGTTTAGGCTTACTATACTATTTGACATTGGACTGCAATGGTAAATTGTAAAAAATAATAATCTAAGACAATTTTTTGAACAATAATTATATACGCATTTCCATTTTATATAAAAATTATGATTCTTACATCAGTAATTTCTTATAAAATGCTAGGAAAATGCTGTAAAATGCCCTTATGTTAAAAACAAGAAAGAAAGTAAAGAAAACCTCAATTTGTGTTAGTTTACGTATGTGTAATATTTCAAAACTCTGCATGGTAGTTTTTTTTCTAATGTTTAAAATAATTTCTGGTGCAATGTAATTAAGGTAAAATTGCTCTAATTTCTTAACTATCATCGATCATGTTCCTTTATCAGCAGAAACTTGTTACAACTTGATTGCGTACGGTGTGTGAGCTATCCTACGAAATCTATGTTAATTATTTTAAGTTTTATAACATCATACAGGGTAGAAATATGAACTAATTATTCGTTATTGTGTAGTAGGTGAGTTTTAATTTTAGTGAAATTTAAAATACTATAACGTAAATGAAATTACAAATTCTACAGCGCCCCCCTAACCCACATCAACGCCCCCCATTTTTTCCTAGGCCCCTTAACGCCCCCCTCTAGGTTTCAAACGCCCCCAAGGGGGCGTTAACGCCCACTTTGAGAAAGACTGACTTAGAGTGATGTCAAGAAGCAAGCGCAAGACAGGGTCAAATGGAGACAACTTGTGAGGGCCTTATGTACCAGCGGGGTCCTAGTCCCAGTCCTAGGACTGGAAAAACAACAGCCTGTTCCTAACTATGTTCACTGCGTTTCCAGAGACTATGTACATATTTGCATATATCATATACCATTCAGACCCAAAATGTAGTCTCCTCCTTTTTGTTCTCCAAGAGTCGAGTGCGACCTTCCACAAAGGTTTGAAAACGACCCTCAATGGCTGTATTGGGCATTACTTATTTAACTTCGAGATATAGCTGCCTTGTGCTAATGATGATTCAGCTCAAAAGTGGTCGTTGCTACTTTACCTATAGCAAAAAAGGTTATAGCATAGGCATTTTGGTGAAATCTGACTATATTCATATATGCTATTGAAGTACTTAAATTTATTTTCTGACAGATTCTTATAGGGTCTAAACGGAAAATGTTCCTAGAACTTTTTCATCTATTTTTCTATGGGTAATATCTGCGCTTTTACCTAAAGATCCTCTAAAATATTTGCTTTATACAGGCCGATATATGAAACGAATCTCAAACGATAGTCCTAAGAAGGTCAATTACTATCGTCGTATCCTATCATAATAAACTAAGCCTTAATGGAAGATCTGTTGGGATAAGGTTAAATGTTGTATCGTACAAGAACGATTTTACGTAATTCTGATTCTTGGCTTGTCGAATTAAGTGTGTTTGAGCCATATGGCTATTAGTAGGCTTAAGTGATGGCAGTGAGGGTTTCAGTCTAAATATTCTAATCTTAAACTATAAAAAAATTGGAAATTTCGGAGTTGCATCATTTAAAAAAGGCTTTTGCTATATTTCCAATTAGCAGAGCCGGCCACACGTTGCTGTGGCTAAGATTTTTGTTTCCAAATAACAATTGAATTTAACAGTATTGCGTTTCATTTAACTTATTTCGGAATTTCACTTATACTTTAGCTTCAGCAACATGTGGTGTTTACTGTTTATGCTATTAAATTGTAGCTTATCTGAAATGTTGGTATTTTTAACACAGTGCCAATTATGAGATATTAATGTCAGACAGTATTACAATTATCTGTAAGCACTGATTTAAGACGCCATCTGTTTTAGACTTAAATTACAATTAATAACAATAATCAACATAATAAATCGTTTTATTGTTAATTAATAAATATTGCGACCATTAATCGAAATAAAAACCATGCTATGCCTAAGCTGGAACAAAACACATATTTAAAAAAGAAGTTAAAATCGGCTCAGTAGTTTAGGTGTCCATCGCGGACAAACAACGTGACGCGTAATTTATATATTTTAAGATGAGGATACTTGAACAAAACCAAATTTGTTATTGTGTAAATAAATCAAAATAGTTTCTTATAGAATCTTTTTAACATATACACCCGTATCTTTAGTCGTTTACACGAGCTTAACTCGACTCGACTCAACCTCCAACGCGCGTTTTGGTATGATTAGTCGTAAAAATAAACTCCACTCAAACGTCCTTGGAAAAATTTCCTAACCGGAGTGAAGTAAGCGAACTGTTAAGTCAAGGTACGTCGCGACGTACCTTGAACGTTCCTCAAGGCTGGTTTTCTATCAATGTCCAAATAGTATGTGGACCGCAAATGGAAATATATGATATTGTTGTGCAATGGCCTAGATCTGTGCATGATTCCCGCATATTTTGATAATTTAAGTTTGATAATATTTATTAATAAAGTAAATAGTTCGAGGTTAGACATTTGAAACTCTTTATTTTATTTACCTACATAAGAGACATATTTTGCTTACTACCTGATAAATAAAGTCAATGCGATTATAAGTTTTATTTATATAATAATAAACTGGTGGTTGTGGAAAAGCACTTCAACAACACGATGCAACCAAAATCACACAAAAGCGGCGAATAAAAATACAAAGCCGGATCCGAAATCTAAAATAATAATAGGTTAGAAAATAAATAATACACTTTCAGGTTTCCCGCACGCACACATATTTACGATTAACTCAGCAACCAAACAAGTTTGACATTAAACAATGACCATAGACTACAGAACTCTATGGGTTTGATGCTAGCTTGATCAAATTTTCATCATTATTACCTCACTCGAGGACTGTTGAGGAATATTGTAATGGTCGACTAAAAATACCAAACTCGAGTAAGTTTGGAGGGAATTCTCGAGCAACATCGGATGAGTTAAGAGTGGAGGACTATTTTACGAAACGTCTAAAGATACGGGCAATAGAGATTTTTGGGAGCTTGCCTTCCTACGACGAAGCAACCATGCGTTCCGATTCTAAGGTTTAGGAATAATAGTACTATAGAGTTTAATAAAGACGGTCTGTTCTATGCTTTAAAGTGGGTTGCGGAATTAACGTTGGGAAGTTTATGGGCTCTTAACACCAGGCTTGTCATAAGTCCTATGTAATTATAGTCTATATAATTAAAATAATACGTTTCCCTAGTTTGAAAGTCGGATGTATTAACAATTCACGTTGTTATGTGAGTAGTTTTACGTTTAAACTACAGTAAGTCGGAGGGCACCTAATAAAAAATAGAGACCATTTAAAAATTCTGGAGACAGGTTTATAGTAGGACCGCCGCGGGTCGATAGTGGCGTGTGTCACGCAACGTTCTAACTACACTAGGCAACGGCCAACGTTAATCAGTTTGTTGGGATTTCTAATGTACACGATTTATGGGCTCGTAACTTCAAAGTTACAAAACGATGCCACGATTGTTACTGGTGGTAGAACGTCTTGTGAGTCCGCACAGGTAGGTACCACCACCCTACCTATATCGACCGTGTAGCAGTTATGCGTTTCGGTTAGCAAGGTAGGGCAGTCACTGTTGAAACTAAAACCTTACTTTTGTGTCAAGGTGGGTCGGTATTTACGTTGTAGATGTCTATGGGCTCCGGCGGGCCGTGGGCTCGTCCACCCATTTAAGTCAGAAAAATAACCCTCGAGATAATATCGAAGTTCCAACTGTATCGTAGTAAAAACTGTTGTATCAACCTATGCGTGTCCACAGTCCGTCCGGTCACAAAACTTGTATTTTTATAATAATAATCTAACCAACTATTATTATGTACGAATATAACACAGACAAACCGTTCACACTGCAGTTTCTTATTCGTGATAAAGTCTTAGCATCGTCTAATTCATCAAAAATGTTACTGAAGTCTCGTTGGAAATCGCAGTATGTTCGTGTAATAATCGAAAACTCTGCTGCTTATTCTCCGGTTAATCCCTTAATCGCCTTTACGACACCCACTGACAAAAGTAGGCTGATGCTATTCAATGCTTCGTTAACTGTAACATGTAAAATCAGCGATTTTCGTACCAGTATTTGTTTGAAAAATATGTATTTTAATTTGATTCTATGATATATATGTGGGAGCATCAATGGAAATAGCTGTGAAATATTGGAAACGTCAGGTTAATTACCTGGATGGAATCAGAGATGGCGCTGCGATCATAATTGTTTATGGGTAGACTTGTTATTGACTCGTTCAATAGACAATGACTTATGGCAAGTGTTAGTGAATCAATGAAGTAGGAAACCTATGGAAATGAAACGTCAACCATAATTTCGTGTCACTGTGACGTCATCTGGCCACAAAACATGGCGGCTTTAGTGCTGTACAAAAGATTTCAATGTTATCAGGTTTTATCGATAAACGTTCTTGGCTCATTTTATTTTAAATATTGTTGAGTATTATTTATTTGTAGAATTTATACTTTAATGGGAAGTAAGTAGGTATATTGTTATGTGCAAATATGATATGATTTAGATGGGTGAAATCTAAGACAAGTTCGTCCTTCGAATTTGCCAAGTAAACGATATGATGATTTTTAAAAGTTGCTACACTGATTTTATAAAGTTGTCGTTTGTCGCAAAACATAAAGATATGGCGTAGTTCAAAGCCATCAGCCCATTTCTAGCATGGTAAATGTTATCGTATTTTGAGTACGTGTTTTTCTTAGACTATAACAATCTATTTTAATTGTTTTGCTGACTCTAAAGTCCGTAACATACTACCGCAGCGCACCCCAAGGAAGGTGCGCCGCACCATTTGAATCACTTTCGCTTGAGAGTGATTCAAATTTTAAACTTATCAAGGGACCGCGTGAAAAAAAAACACCTACAGAACATTTATTCATTAATTACGAACGTCATTCCTTGTGACTTCCTCTCTAAAATCACTTAATTATTAAATATTTAACAAATTTACAGTAGTGTTTTACTCACTGCGGAATAAAACTATTTTATTTAAATAGTTCCGAAGAGATTTTGTCGGTAGCCTTTTTCCCGAAATATCTAAACAGAATGTCTAAATATGTTTTGATGACATATTTTAAAGTGGTATTTATGATTAGTGTCATGATCAATAGATTCCGACCGAAAAATGGATTTTTCGGATGAGGGCTCCATAATGAATTTAAATACATATAGATAATAGTTTTAGGGCATCGACTTTCTTGAGATCCTATAAAATACGATTTAATTATTATTTTTGTATGTTTTAAGCATGATAAATTATGAAATGTTATATAATCAATCATATTAAATCGATATCAAAGTCAATAAATAATGTACAACCCAAAACAGACGGCCGAACTGACGTGACAATGACATTTGGCGCGCTAAACATGGCGGATTTTCGGCCTCATTAGACGGAGACGGAGATATTTACGTATATTCATGTTTCATTTTATGTACGCACTGAAATACTGTTATATTGTTTTCCTGCGAGTTAAAGTGCTGAGTAAGAACGAGATAGATATATGTTTATGTATGTGCCTTCAAAAGGGGTGCTATTTATATAAGCAATTGTACGTATAGAACAATATGTCGTGTTCCTACTATATAGGTCTATGTAGTGAATCTGTGGATGACATCGACGTGTGACATTTGAAAAGTTAGTCTATGACGGTGGGGTTACAAGACAGTAATTCATGACTTAAAGGTCTCAGTTACCAGGTCATAAAATCCCTTAAAAAAAAAGACAGTAATTTGAGAGAGGAGGCATTCTCTTTGCAGCACTATTGCGATCGCACGCGTCTCTGAGATCACTGCGTCCGGTCTGTTATTATTTAATAGTGTTCTTATTTAGAGTCTAACCTACAAACTACTGACCACGAGGACGCAGGTGATGATCGGGAAGAGCTCAACCCGACACATATATATCTGATCATCGCAAATATACTTGTTATTTGGCGAGAAGAAATTCAATAAAAGTAATTTGTAACGAAAAGCAGCTAAAAGTGTTAGTAGTCGAACCCGAGAATAATAAACATCTGGGGGCGAGGACGTCACGGACACAGGCCTGAATCATTCATGGCTCGACAACTCCAGTCGTTCTCAAACTTTTTCCTATTTTCTCCCTACAATTTATTTTATGCATCAATAAATTTAGTCGAGCTAGCGATCTACTTTAACCAAATTGCTAAACTTTTTTGAAATTTTTTTCAAATTCTTTTTTACCCGTGTCTTATTGTCCGTAGCCCAATGAGTAAGGCGTCTGGTATTTTTATATCGAGTGAATTTATATTGAGGTCCCAGCTTATTTATTACACGAAATTACGAACGACCCTTACGATAAATAAATAAAATTGTGCAATAAAAATCAGATAATTTAACGTAGTATCAGATAGGCAGTGAGATCGTGTCTGTAACAAGAATCGTTTAAAAAAAATTACGACTTCAAAGTAGCTATTCAAATTTAAATATTGTGAACTTTGTTTCTTTAACACTATTTTTTGCAACATAATTAGATTAAATATGTTTTGCGGATTTTAACTTTATGTCCTAACTGGTGGTAGGACCTCTGGTGAGTCTGCACGGTTAGGTACCACCGCCCTTTCTATATCTGCCGTGAAGCAGTAATTCATTTCGGTTTGAAGGGTGGGACAACCGTTGTAACTATACTTGAGACCTTAGAACTTATATCTCAAGGTGGGTGGCGCATTTACGTTGTAGATGTCTATGGGCTCCCGTAACCACTTAACACCAGGTGGGCTGTGAGCTCGTCCACCCATCTAAGCAATAAAAAAAGTCAAAGTCAGTTAAAGCAAAAATTACATTAAATCGCGATTTGACAGCCTCAACAATGCTATGAATAGCAGGAATATTTTGGAAGAGACAAAGCCTGACTGAGGCAAAAATCACCTCTGGATCTACTCTTATAACATGTTTCAGGTAGTATGAAGTCCACTTCGATAACGATACAAGGGCGGTGGTAATTCGATATTTTCTCGAAAGTTCTGCCTGTTCTAAAATAGACGTCATTGATTCGTAGGTCATAAATTATTAAAGTTCACGACCTTAATGCGATACGAGGTGTGTCTACCGCACATTTCGATAGTGAATAGATAATAAAAAGTCGTGCGCGACACGTCACAGTTTAAGAATACATTGCTTTTGCCTGACTTTCCCGTATGTAGCCGTCGTCGTATGTCATAACATCGGGTATAATACAAACGGAATGGTACCACAAGTCGAGTAGTAACTATTGATGTTCTGACTGAAATCCGAATAGGAATTGGTACTATATAGGTACGGTGCGGGTGTCCATTATTACTGTTTTTGGCAGGACATTATTTTTTTTAAGACGCTGTTCTCTTTTGTTTAGGTATAGATAAATGACCTGTTTTTTATCTATTTTTATTTGTTTTTAATGAAATTCAAATTAATATTTGAATGGAATTAAGTTAGCATAATAATAATAATAATAACTCTGGAGTCCTAACCACTGGTGGCTTGTGTCATAGACACCGCCATCAGCGGCAATCTATTTTTATATAGTTTTTTTTTTAAATTGTATTTTTAATATCTTTTTTAAAAAATATTATGTAACTAATAAGATTTAAATAAATATAAATAAATAATAATATGTTTTTATTTCAAGTAACCATGACTCATATAAATTGTTAATAAGACTTAGACCTATGTTAGTAGTTATATTTACATCACTATGAATTACTGTGGTAACATCCCATGGGAGATGACACCACAGTATATAATCGTTTAGAAAAAAAAAATCTGTGTATGTGTAACTTTGGATGAACCATACCCGATCCGGTGGACCGAATGGTAAACAGTCGACGTCGCCCTAAGCACGTCATTACGGATCCTCCCGATACATTAACGGTGCTTTTAAGCACCACTAGCACCGGTCACCGTCCTCGTCGAAACCGTCGCTTGCGATGAAGAGCTCGACGAGTAAGTTAACCCACAGACACAGCCCACTGACTTTCTCGCTGGATCTTCTCTGTGGGTCGCGTTTCCGATCCGGTGGTAGATTCTGCGAAGCACTGCTCTTGCTAGGGCCAGTGCTAGCAACAGTCCCGGTTTGAGCCCCGTGAGTTCACCTACTAGTTCGGTGAATCTAGAATAATTCCTCAAGGTAACTAAAAAAAATATTGGATGAACCTTTAGCGTGAAACACAACCTTTTTTCCGACAGAGTAAGCTAGTAGACTAGTGTAAATATCGATCTTAAATAAACTTCATTCTTCTTTCTCATTCTATAAACAAATTCTAATATTTTTTCATTAATAATATTTATTTTTAGGCCATATCAAGAAGAAAATGTTTGTTCAATGCGGAATTGCACAAGGACTAACCATTTATCCCATATTATATGGTCATTGTTTGGTTATAACCGATCTCGTTTTAATAAACTTATTGATATTTTTTTAGGTTCTGTTTGCTCTTTGTCCTATTTTTTGATACAAAAAGAATGGTCACCGTATGTATAGGAGACTAGATTATGAATATTTGTAGTTTATAGGTTGTTTATTATTTGAAGGTCGAAAACAGGTACAAACGAAGCTTACGGTAAACTGATAGTCCATATTGGAAAAGCTACTTGATTTCATTAACAACATTAATATAATAAATAAGAAAATTTGTATGTTTAGATGTTTGTTACTCGATCACGCGAAAACAGCTCAACATTTTTGGATGAAATTTCTCACGAACTTAGAACATTTTTAGATAACAAACGACACGACCGGAGCAATGCTGTGTACTTATTTGTCATAATAAATACGATAGTGTCTTTGCATGTTCCTTGCATTTTACGTAACAACTGATATATAACATGGCTGGTAGTTTACGGAATTAATCGCAGGGAAAATTCAACGTATTTATTTTTAAATCTAACGCGGGTGTAACAACAGTGCGTTTTTAATAATAAATGTAGCGTAAAAACTTAAAGAAAAACTCGCTTAAATAGTACTATAAGTCGGACTAAAAATTAAAAAAATATTGCTGATCGTTGTCAAAATACATAATAATAATATATAAGTCAAATTGTTGAATCGAACCATCTTTGATACCAAATTAAAATTAAAATTTCATAAATTAATTTTAAGTAATATTGTTTATCCGATATACCTAATTTGCATTTCGCTATAAAATAAATTCAAGGGATATCGTTAGTAATAGCAGAAACTAGCAGGCATTGGTCATACTAAACTCTAACTCTTAGTTGCATTGCAACCATTCTTGAGGCGTGTTCCTTTATTGCAAAACTTATTTTTGGCCTATTTTATGTGTGAAAACCTTATTGTGTGTATATAAAAACAAAAAATCAATTTCGTTTATCTTCCTCATCTTATCTTGAAAGAAAGGCTTTCTGTTTCGCGCCAATCGATTGAATAAGACCTTTTTCTGTTCACGAACGAGTGTTTCTCGTTTTTTCTTTTTGATTTCAACTGAAACTAGCTCTCTGTGAATAGTTAAATTTTACACTTAAGTTTTCCTTCTATTGCATTTTCAATATAACCATCTAAAACACTTTCTTTTTTTATAAATAGGCAGGATGGGGGTACCTACCCGTGCGGATTCACAAGAGGTCCTACCGCCAGTAATTACGCAAATTATAATTTTGCGGGTTTCATTTTTATTCCACGATGTTATTATTCCTTCACCGTGGAAGTCAATCGTGAACATTTGTCAAATACGTATTTCATTAGAGAAATTGGTACTACTTGCCTGCGGGAGTCGAACACCGGTGCATCGCTAGATACAAATGCACCAGACGTCTTATCCTTTTCAAACCTCTATTATCTATATACACTTAGTATTCTAGATGTAGATTCAATAATCAGCAAGCTGTAGACTACTCTTTGGTTCTGCTACAAAAATTACCATACCATTTAGCTTATTTTATACCAAAAATCTTCCGCAAATAAAAAAAATAAACTGAACATTGAAATCGAACTAAACCAGCTAAATGGTAATAGCAATTGAACCCGTTTCATCTGATTGCTCATTCCTCGGATCAGGACAGGAGTTTACTGTTATTTACTTCAATTAACAAAAGTCGCTCCTAATTGTCTTACGCAAGCCAAGGTTGTTGCCCCCGCTTCTCACACTAGTGCAATCAATTCTTCAGGGTTGTCTGAACGAAGTTAAATTTTACACACGTACCTATTGAGTAAGGGTTTTAATTTTTTATCTTTTGCATAATTTCCGTGCAATGTTGACGAAATCCAGCCACGTATTAAATATTAAATTAGATATAAGGAAAATCACAGGGTAACGGTTTTTTTAATTTAGAATAGGACATTTCACGAACTGTCGAAATACAATTACAATTTAATTTATTTAAATAGATCATTAATTCCTATCTTAACATATCACACACGCTTTGATGTTTTAGTACATTATTAATTTCCTTATTTCAGTTCCATTTTGTTGAGTCACCCCTAATATACTGGACGTTTATTAGAAGTTATCAAATTAAACTTCCAATGTAGAGCTCGCTGAAGTAACACCTACATTCTAAATTTTATATATGACTACATAAGAAATAAAATCGGAAACTTAATTTAATTGTTTTTATTAAGATGTAAACCCTAATTTTAGTAGAGATTATACTCGGAAAATTATAACCCGCACACGGGAAATCTTGTTTTAACATCCGCCCTACACAGAGACTAAGTTTAAATCACATAATTTCCGCAATGGGACGACAATTATCTTTTATTATAGCGTTACATATATGGCTATATGAGATTGGAATGCAATTACAAATATTCCAATCTAATTGAATGTTTACTTGTGTTGTTTGTCGATTAGAACAAACCTTAGTGACATTACATTGAAATTTGTCATTGAAGAACTATTGATCGGATGTCAAATTTGTTTGTTTCTGTTTTCATTTTAAATATTCTGGTGTCCCACTGTTTCTTGCGATCTAAAAGTTCAATTTAGAGATTTTTTTTTTATTCAATAAAAATCGTATAATACAAAAAAGGTATTCTAGAATATTCTAGATATTGTAACAAATGAAATGGCTCTATTTAGAATATGTTGCACTCGTAATGATGTGATTCAGTTAGAATTAAAGATTCCACCCCTTGATATTCAACTCATTACAGGGACAAAAGAAACGCAGTCTCCGTGGAATGATACGATACAATTCAGAACAAAAGTTTTTTAATTAAAGTAAAACGTTAAAAAACCGACCTTTGTCTAGGGTGTAACAGCAATTTGGGTAGATAGTGGAGTTATTATGGGGTAAATGACGCCCCTAGGGAGCAATTTCCTGAACGGACGACGAACGCCGGGCCGCGAGCCGCATAATACCCACATTCTAGTAACTAAAATTTGTAAGTAGACGAGAGAACTATTATTTACAGTGACGTGGTGGTTTTATTAAGTTTTGCTGTGGTATGTTTTTTTATTAATTGCAGTATAACTTTAGAAAATCAACTAATGCAGTTTAAGTATGTACACTATTAAGAAACTATCTGAAAATGAACATAGTCACTATGTCATACCTATATAAGTGTGGCGCGAGTTCGTTTACCAATCTATATATTTAAAAAAAATTGTTAACGTCACTTTTTTTGTCTTTAGAAATTCCCCTGACCTCTCTCAAGGTAGGTGACGGCATTTATATGGTTAATGTATCTGTGCTTGAGTAACCATCTAGCACCACGTGGGCCGTATACTAATCAACCTCTCTTAATCATAAAAAAAGAATCTCGCCCTTACGTTGAGGACGGAAAGGGATCATGTCGGAGTTGCACCGACTAAAAATCCATGGAGCTCAAGAACTCGCGTCCGCTGAACTGATCAGTGTGCTTAGTGCGAGTTTATGAACGTTCTCAATAGCGTAAAAGTTAACTGAAATTTGTATAAAGTTGGAAGAGCGCCCCTAGCGACAAACGTAGGCAAACGTTCCAACTCCATACAAATTTGAGTTAACTTTTACGCTATCGAGAACGTTAAAAAACTCGCACTAAGCATACTGAGCCAGATTTGGGGACAAGGCATTTCGAACGGAGAGCAAATCTCTACGCCACCCCGAACGTCACTACTTAGCATTTAAGTGTTTTATTAATAAAAAAGCTAAAAAAACTATCAGAAAACACAAGGTTGGCGAATTTACCTCCTAAAGCGATATCCATCCACAATGCGAAAAACATAATATGGAAATTTAAACTTAACAAAAATATGCTTGTTTGTTTGGCTACTGGATTATAAAATATTATAAAAACATTACGATAAACGGTATTAAATAAAGACCGGTGCGCCGTTTGTAAATATTTCTTTAGGGTAGTTTGTGTTGTTAAAGTTTTATTTGTTTGATTTCTATCGTCCTAAATTCGGGGAAGCGAAACCATTTCAACAGAGAAATAGTGGCCTGCCTAAAGCGACCTTAGTCACACTTGCTCATTAAAATAAATGTTTTATTACTATGGAATGAAAACTAACTTTCGGTCCATAATAATGAGGAATGTCGAATATAAAGACATTTTTTTAAACCACGTTTGAAGATGAACTGAGACATCCAAACCTTAGGAAAAATCCGTAGAAAAGAGAAGGAATTTTATTGGGCACACGATCATACGCCGCATTGACGGTAAGTCATCACCATCGCTCATGGACATCAGCAATGCCAGGGGCACACTGCATGATGAAGTCCAGGCAACTTGATCTATCTAACGGTATTTAAATCTACGAAGTTGTTGACATTTCTGAAGGTCTTTCTAGTTTTGCTCTCTAAATGTTTTTTTTCTCTGAGCTATTTGTATACAGGTATACAATATTAATAATTTTCTTATGTAAGTATGTTTTAGGCCTTTTTTTAAAGCATAATGCTAACATTTTTAAATATAGAAATTTTATCCTATGAGGATAAAAAGAATTTATTTGTTTTTGTTTAATTAAAAATAATCGCCCATCGCCCCGCCCGCCACCGGAGTAGAGTTCATCCATACTACCTGGAGCCACTGCGGTCATCCACAGTGCGTTTCCAGAGATCTTTTTTGCCACGTACCATCCGGCTATGGAATGAGCTCCCCTCCACGGTGTTTCCCGAGCGCTATGACATGTCCTTCTTCAAACGAGGCTTATGGAGAGTATTAAGCGGTAGGCAGCGGCTTGGCTCTGCCCCTGGCATTGCTGAAGTCCATGGGCGACGGTAACCACTCACCATCAGGTGGGCCGTATGCCCGTCTGCCTACAAAGGCAATAAAAAAATAATAATAATAATTGTTCATTGTATTAATAAAAAAGGATTTTGTTAGCCTATCTGTATGTTTTTTTATTTTATTTTATTCAACATAGTTCAAATCCCGGAACTTTTTCCGGTACTTCCCGCACATTATGTATAAAATGGCATGTCCATATTATAATATCTTGACGCAAGTATATAAAATCAATCTACCTACTCTGACCACTAGTAATAATATAACTCGGTAGACATCCGACGTTGATTCTTTGCACAAGTTCACTTTGCTAATGAGAATTCCCGCATCATTATTGCAAATTGAGATTGTACAGGAACGGTCTCATTAACCGATTCACAATTACCATAGTATTTTCTTACATTTTCGCGAATAGTGGACATAATTAAACCTATTTTTACGTCTAACGACCTCGTACCACGTGGACGACGTGGACACGTCTTAAATTAACTTACACACTTTAGGTAAACTATTCCGTAAAGAAAGCCGTAAAGTATTCGGAAATTCGGAAATAATAAAACGACAATAAAAACGTAGTATTAAATCGTAAAAGTGTTTTTAATTGTACATACATATTTAAAACACAAATGATTAACGTATATGTTATGTTTCCTTATAATCTATGAATAATATCAAATTTTGCCACAAAAATTAACAGTTTTTTTTGTACAAAGGGCTCATCGAAGTTTCATTTCCTTAATATGTGTGATCCTTGTCTAGTTAGTGTAGGTCGATTAATGTGTTTTATGTTCCGCTCTCGTGGAGGATTGTGTGTTAATCGCACTAAAAATAATTACAGAGATGATAATGAAAAACGAAAGTTCACAATGAACTTTCACTCAAACGCTCCGTGTAACTTATTAGTCTATACCATTTTAATAATGTGAGCTCGTCCACCAATCTAAAGCAATAAAAAAAAAAATCCAAGCAATAAAAAAAAATAAAAAAAAAATGCAGATACACCTGATTTTAAACTATCGTTGTATAGACACTTGTTAAATACAGTACATCGATTTATTATCTACATCGCCAATAACGATGCCGTCTAGAAAGAGTAAATTAAAAATTTTATTTGAAAGAACACTTAACTGAATAGAATATTTTTAGACTTATTAAGATTTTCATTAAGGATTTTTATTGTATACGTAGCAACGTAGATTCAGATTTATTTGATCGTAGCTTTCGTCTGGTCGGTGGTATACTGAATACTGTACCACAGGGTTTGGGTAGGCTCTATATCCAAACTATCTATCTCTATCTAACTCTATATCCAAAAATATTTAGCGGTAGGCAGCGGCTTGGCTCTGCCCCTGGCATTGCTGAAGTCCATGGGCGACGGTAACCACTCACCATCAGGTGGACCGTGTGCTCGTCTGTCTACAAGGGCAATAAAAAAGGGCTCTATATCCAAACGGATTCCATATTACGGGAAAAATTCTATCTTGAGCGCGCTTACTGTTGATAATAAATTGGGACAGTTCAACATCTTTGAAATGATCTATAAAAGAGCCTCAGACTGTTCTACACGCCCTGCGAGTATCCAGACAGCCGATATTTTGTCACGTACCTATGTAATCATACCGGAAAGTTATGAGCCGAGGGTAAAGTGTTTCGGCGGATGCCTCACTTGAATCTCTAGCTTAAAGTTTTCAAACTCACGTCTGAAGGTTTCTAAAGGCATTGCATTAATAAATAAGTACTCGAAAGAATCTCAAAGACAACAAAAGGCATTAACAACGAAATGTAGCTAATCTATTTTTGTTACAAAGTTTTCTTTAACCGTTTCAACGAGGGAACTTTCTTAATTATTTCATCTCTTAAGTTAACGTAATTAATGAAAGTTGGCGAGTTTTATAGCAGCGGATAATGAATACACTAAATTTGAAAGAAATTAAAGGAAAGTAGAAGTAGAAGTAGAAGACGAATGCACGATTCCTCCAATATTAAGCGGCTATTGGAAATAAGAATAAAATATCTGAACGTAATATCTGAATCAGCTTTTTTTATTGCTTATATGTGTGGACGAGCTCACAGCCCACCTGGTGTTAAGTGGTTACTGGAGCCCATAGACATCTACAACGTAAATGCGCCACACACCTTGAGATATAGTTCTAAGGTCTCAGTATAGTCACAACGGCTGCCACACCCTTCAAACCGAAACGCATTACTTCTTGCATCTATGCCCGAAATTATTGGCCATTTCACAGGTTTAGGTATATTACGTAATAACAATGGCTTTCTTGAAATGAAAACAATTTGGGCCATTGTTGATTTATCGAAATCTAAATCCAAGATCATTGACACGACCCTAGGAACTTGACATTGCGCCCCTAGCTCCGAGGCCGCTTTGGTACAATTTGGCGTCCTTCCAAACTTCAAGGCAGCACGCTACACGGTAATACGCCGTTATCTCATTCCGGCCAAACTTGATATATTAGCTGACGTTGTATGTAAATTGATGCTCTGACTCATACAGGTTAATGATAATGATTGTTTTAAAATTCAAACTCGTACAAAAATGTTTTGCGTTTCTAGATTTGAATAGCGTAATTAGAGCAACAGACACGGTTAATTTGAATTTGATGATTTAACTAATGATCTGTGCAGAACACTCATCAGAATCTTCATATCCATATATATAAAAATGAATTGCCGTTCGTTAGTCTCGCTAAAACTCGAGAACGGCTGGACCGATTTGGCTAATTTTGGTCTTGAATTATTTGTGGAAGTCCAGAGAAGGTTTAAAAGGTACATAAATATGAAAATGCTCGGAATTCAATAAAAATACCAGTACAATTTTGTTTTCCCTTTGATGTCCCCCCCGTCGGACCGATTCCTTTTGTTTGTTTTAAGTTTATTTTATACAAAAGTTTAGATCTTTTATTTATCGATTGAGGCACTACGAAGACTGCCGGGTCAGCTAGTCACTAATATAGACTAGGTCTACGATGGGTACAAAGATTATATTTTGGCTCTTAATATTGTTTGACTGCGAATAGTAATGAGATAGAAACACAAATGGAACACCAAGCAAATTGGGCCTTAAATGTAGTGGGATAAATCTATACTAATATTATAAAGAGGAAAGATTTGTTTGTTTATTTGTTTCGAATAGGCTCCGAAACTACTGGACCGATTTGAAAAATTATTTTTCCATTAGAAACCGACATTGTCCCTGATGAACATAGGCTACTTTTTTTAATTTTTTTTTAATTTTATTTTTTTGGTTTCATGTGTGTTTCAATGTTTCCGAAGCGAAGCGAGGGCGGGTCGCTAGTTATTAAATAAAATAATAACCAATTATACCAATTTTAAATTGGTTAATTGAGCCCGACTTGTAATTACGTCGATGAAACAAATTAAATAAGTTTGACCCTTAACTTATTGTTTTACTACAAACATTGTATCGGATTGTTTTAAACACAAAAGTTATTTGAATGTTTTACATTTCCTAGTCAAACTAGGCTTCCTATTTAGTTAGAGTTATTATAGCTGTTTCATAAATACATATTGAATTGTTACCTTGACCTTCGACCTTGTATTTTCTATGAAATGGCATTACAAAGAACTTTCAATACAGTGAGGAACGCATATAATGGTCTTAGGCGTTTTCACTGTGAAAAAACTAACTCCATTTTATTCTTTATTTATTACTTTAGTATATTTAAGCCTGCAGTTTCGTCTGTGTAGATTTCACTTTAAGGTTTTTCCAATGTTCTCCACGTAAACGTAGGAAAACAGTTTTTTGATAGAACACCGCCAAAGTCTTTTCGATCCAAAGCGCTTAAAAAATGTATATACTCAAATGTTCCTCGTGTATCTATCTCTCTTTCAATTAGTGAACAATCGTATAAATATTAGTTGCGTTGTTTGGAAGAAAAAACAAGTCGGCAGTGATTTTATTTTATATCATAAAAAATTTTAGTCATTTTCTTCGTAATCTATCTATATATATTAATACGTGAAGCAAAAACTTTGTATCCCTTTGTACGAAAATTGCGCGAACGGAGGAGTATTTAATTTCCCACACTCATAGAGAACATAGAGACGGAGTGCAAAATTCTAATATTTTTTCTATATAATGCATAAAAAATACATTAAACCAATAAAGAAAATATTACACACACTAACATGTGTTTGACACACACACACACACACGCATATATACTATATATTCTGTTTAATGTTAGTCCGGGGTCAAGTTTAGAATAGAATAATATTGATTTCTTTAATACTATTTGTCTATAGTGTAGCCTCAGCGAAATCTGTGATTATAGAAGTAAAGTCTTTGACAATAGAACCATGATAATGTTCAAACTTATAATTTAAATTAATAATTTGATTATAGTCGAATTTCGAGTACCGGGCGACCACTAGTATATTTAAACGCAACGAAAACACACATTTCCTTAAATTCGATTTATAATAATAACCTAAACAAGTCGACCGATGACTTGCCGATGATCAAAAGGGCTCGTTTTACGCAATTCACTTCCGACCGATCGCTCTGAAAATTTATACACGAGAGGAGAGTGTTCTGATTTCCCAAACGTCCTTCGACTGATGTAACGAAGGTGAATATGAAAATAGCGTCAACGGAAAACATAATGTGAGACTTTACCGCCCTATTTTATTTAATTACTAGCGATCCGCCATCGCTTCGCTTCGGAAACATTAAATTTTATTAATGACAGCTGAGCGAAGGTGGGGCGAAGCTAGTCTAAAAAAAGTAGCCTAACTTGCTCCTTATATCATCAGCTACCCATCAGTGAAAGTCTCGTCAAAATCTGTACAGCCGTTCCAGAAATTAGCCGGAACAAACAGACAGACAGACAAAAATTGTATAAAATATTATTTTGGTGTATGTACCGTATATATATTCATATGCATGTAGTGAAAAGCGGTTATTTCAATATTACAAACAGACACTCCAATTTTATTTATATATATAGATTTACAAAAAAAGGGTTTTGCCCTATTTTAATTGAAAAATTGTGGAATGACTCCACTAAAGTATTAATATCTGTACAGTCAACACTTATCCAAGTTGTAGTTTAATTTGACTTTAGCAAAGTACCGGCTACCTGGTCGACCAATTTTTTAACACGGCAGGCCTTGTTTTAGCATCGATTTAATTGTCCTTTGGAAGGTATCAGTGTGTTTAGTGCGAGTTTTTTAACGTTTTCGATAGCGTAAAAGTTAGCTCATATTTGTATGGAATGGGATCGTTTATCTACGTTTGCCGCTAGGGGCGCTGTTCCAACTGCATACAAAGTCGGATTAACTTTTACGCTATCGAGAACGTTAAAAAACTCGCACTAAGCACACAGAGCCCTAATAAGTAACGTATCGTTAATATAAGTCGTCTACATCGTGCTCCAAGAGGTAAGAGGCCCGGTATATTCGTATTGAGTAATGCAAGTGCGCACCGCTGTCACCAATCCCACAAGCAAGAAAAGTACCAATATTTCTAAGGAACTACTTACTTATTATATGCTAATTGACTTCTATGATTAAGGAATAACGTCGTGTAATAAAAATGTAATCTTTAACTTTTTTATTTATTGCTTAGATGGGTGAACGAACTCAAAGCCCACCTGGTGTTAACTGGTTAATGGAGCCCATAGATATCTACAACGTAAATGTCGCCACCCACTTTGAGATATAAGTTCTAAGGTCTCAAGTATAGTTATAACGGCTGCCCCGCCCTTCAAACCGAAACGCATTACTGCTTCACGGCTGAAATAGGCAGGGTGGTGGTACCTTTTAGCCTACGCTTTAGTGACTTAATCAATCGTCTGTGAGTATACAGAAACACTTCGAAACAAAAGTATTTTAATAATAAAGTTGTTTCTAGTGAATCTATCGGAGCCATTAATCAATTAAGCAAGTCAATAGACTACGGTACCTTAGCTGGCTCGTGTCTTGCGAATGGAAAGTTTCAATTTCAGTTCAGCCAACTCGTTTTGTATTCTGTACAGAGAACGCGTAGGGCTGATGTCTTGTTTAGTCATCAGTGGACATTCCCGCTGACGCATTCTCATTTGAGAATAAACAATTAATAAACAATATAGTAAAAGCTATAATACTTATTCGTTCCTTCACGTTTTCATTATTCGCGTATTAAAAAAAATGCGACCCAATTCCTATATTCGCGGCCAAAGATTTCTTTATTCGCGGATCTAATATTATACATCACTACACACACTACACATTTATAAAAAGGTTCTCAATTTGTCATTCCGAATATTCTTTGTAAACGCCTTTTTCCATAGTCACGGTTTCTGTATTCGCGGCATATTCACGGAACATGTATCCCGCGAATAAAGACCTTTTACTGTATTATAAATATGTACATATATATTTGAAACCATCGTAAGTTGCTTTATTTGAGAATTTATCGTATATGATTGTATAGCAGCAAAAATAATTATTTATCGGTTGGTCAATTCAACCGTGGGCGCTTATAATACGCTCTGAATTGAAAAATGTTAAATTTGACTAAATTAAATAATGTGCGGAAAATATTTAATTGTCTATAAAGATTTCTGTTGATGCTAAAGGGTAGATGCGCACCGTTCTCACCGCTCCCCTAGTGTAAAGCAATAAACTACAACTGTAGGCACTATACAATATTAACTTTATGTAATCAATATCTGAATATATAAAAATTGGACGCCTACGATGGGCACGACATGTAGTTGGAATGCAGGAGACTAGAATGCCAAGACAACTGCTCTATCGCAAACCAGAACGCCGCAGAAGTCGTGGCAGACTCAAACTCCGATGATTAGATGGCCTAGAGCACGACCTCAAAGTTATAGTTGTCAAGAACTGGAAGAAGAAAGCCCTGAACAGAGCCGTCTCGACATATAGACCAGGCTAAGGCCTATCCTGGCCTGTAAGGCCTAAGATGATGATGAACCAATGTTTGAATTGCACTGGAATAATAGGTGATCTTTAAAATTTGATAGGATAATCGCTCGAGTTTGCATGCAGTTCTAAATTTTCTTCTTGTAAAGCTGTTTTTGCGTTATGTGTTATGCGATCGTAATCTTCTGTGTGTCAGCATTGATTATATTGTTGGTAGGACGTCTTGTGGGTCCGCACGCATAGATACCACTATCCTGACTATTTCTGCTATGAAGCAGTAATTCGTTTCGGTTTGATGGGCGGGGCAGATATTGTAATATAGAAATGAGGATTAGAACTCATATCTCAAGGTGGGCTGCGACATTTGTTGATGTCTATGCGCTTTAGTAACCAATTAAAGTCTGGTGGACCGTGAGATCGTCCAACCATTTAAGCAATAAAAAAAAATCATAAAGTCATTAAGTTACTAAAGTACGAATCATATAAAAAAAAAATTACGCTTTGTATTCTTTCATCCACGTAACGAAAGATATCAAGAAACTTTGAAACTAATAATCGATTAGTAGCGAAGAAGCATCTATGTTAGAAAAAAATTACACGGGTATTCGATATCTTTGGCCGCTTAAGTGAAAAAAAAGAAGATAAAATGTACAAAAATTTAAACACTATTATTATGTTTGTCGTCAACTCTACATTAGCATAAAGCCACGTTTGTCATAACGATATTAAGGTTCTTTTTTTTTTTAAGGGATTTTATGACCTGGTAACTGAGACCTTTAAGTCATGTCTTATTTTAATTAATATTCATATTTTTATGAAAAATGATATTATGGAGTGAAATGATGATATGAAGATGATTAATTTGAGACATTAATCAACCTGGGATGAAATTAAATGAAATGAAATGGGATAAAATATAATCTCAGTAAAATGGTGGTCATTTACTAAGATTTTTTCAGTGGACTTTTTGGAGGATCCCGAGAAGTTACGTCCAGCGGCTTTGTTTCATTTTCACACATTTGTGCACTTTCACAGATATTAAACAGTTAAAAATGGTGGTTATTATTACACATTTAAACCCGAAGAAACTCTAAATAGACGAAATAAAACAACTTCACTCCTCGCGTTCCCGCCAAAAAGTCATTAAGGTTCTTATATGTACTTACTTGTATAAGGATAATACAAAAAATTTCAATAACTCAAAAACTACTAGTCAGAACTATAGAAATTTAAACAGGATCACACAAGAAGAACTCTATCAACAAATAAAAGAGAATCATCAGAAACGGTTTACGTTGAAAAAAATTTGCGATATTAAACAGATAAAACAGTATAGTCGAAATGAAAACCTCATTTTTTGAGGTCGGTTAAAAGGCTATCTTACGTGAACTTCTTGGTTTTGCTTCAGTCTAAGCTAAACTGAGCAACAACTGAATTAAAGAGAACCTCAGAAACTCAATGTTGAATCTAACTAAAAAACTTTATTTTACATTATTAAATTTTTTTTTCTCAGATCAGTCACTTTTTTATTGATCGCATATATGTACATACAATCAATTACAATATGGACAGTTGAAGTCTTCGATATCTGATCTGATGCTCCAATAATTATTACTGTTTTTATTTTTTCTTCACCGTAAGTTGCAGCTTCAGGTACAATTTCTAGAATGCTATATTTTTAGTTTCCTATATTTATGGATTTTTTTAGTTCAATGTCCCAAGAAAATCGTATACTATGCGAATCCCACAGAAACGAGATTAGACGCTATCATTAAAGAAGACATCAATGTCTCACAGTCCGGTCTCGTTAGCGACAGCGAGTGTACGCATCGTTGTTGTTGTTGTCTAGTGACTCATCGCACAAAGATGACGACCCGCATTTTAAAATGTAGTAATTGCAACATCGTGATTTGTGAAGTGCTTGCTTTCATACAAAATAAAATAGATGTGATGAGTGAAGACAGTTTGGTGCGTATATGTTCAACGTCTTTCTCCGTCGAAGAAATTGAAAATGCTAAAAGCCTTTTGTTTGAATCTGTGACGACTTCAAAACGAAAGAGAACACGTAGAAGGGAAGGCCGAATGCATCGCGATCTTTTTGATGTTACCAGTCTTTTTAAAGAAACTGACCCGGAATTAACTCCAACTTTTGTGGCTAGAGATTTGCAAAAGTTACCGCCTGTACATTTTGATCATCTTGACGCGACTAAGCTTTTAAAAGACATACTCGTCATCCAAAAGGAGATACAAACAATTAAGGAATCATATGTAACGGAGGATAAGTTAAATGAAATAAAAAATGAACTTTATAATCTAAAAAGTGCATTTTTAGTGAATAATAACTTCGATATACATAACACCGAGGGTCACATTAATACAAAGAGAGGCGGGGGTATACTAACGAATAGTTATTACTTAGACAGTAGCCCGATCGAGCCACCTTATTGTTCACACGCGGAGGTAAGCATTGCAAATCATGAGCATGAGCGTTCCTCCGCCACCGCCACGGTCGCCGCCACTGGCCTCGATACTGGCGATCGGCGCGTGGAGTTCGTCGTTGGAAACTTCAGTACTGCGGCTTTGAACGGGAATAAGTTTGCGCCTGCGCAGACGGTGGACCCCGCTGCAGAACGCGGCTCGTGCATGCAATACTCGCATAAGGCGGCATCTACGCCAGAGCCGAATGGCGTCGGTTCGACAAATAAGTTGTTGGCGAAGGTTGTAACTGCAGAAGGAGAATGGAAGGCTGAGGAACCGAACGAACAGTGGATTTTGGCACAGCGAAAGAGATATAGAAACCGATTTAGTACTGTGGAGGGCAAGGCGCGTAATAGTGCAGATCAGAAATTTAAAGCGGCAGATATTCGCGTGCCTTTGTTTGTCAATAATGTGGACAAGACTACATCAGAAAATGACATTGTAGATTATATTTATAACAAAACGCAAGTTCGTGTCATCTTACACAAAATAAAATCTAAAGTACCGAGGCAGTACAGCGCATATAAAATGCTTGTACCTAATGCGAAATTAACGCTGTTTCTAGACAACGCCTTATGGCCAGAAGGAGTGGCTGTGAGAAAATTTGTTAACTTTAAACACAATTA